>NC_059228.1:7530698-8167573 GCF_020615455.1 Coregonus clupeaformis
ATAAAACAACTCACGCTGGGGTGACCGTTAGAGATATTTGGAACTCACGCGTGAAAAGCTTAACAGGTGACATCAATAAGGGATCATAGCTTTCACCTGGATTCACCTAGTCAGTCTATGTCATGGAAAGAGCAGGTGTTCCTAATGTTTTGAACACTCAGTGTATTTATTTATTTGTCTATTTAAAAAATTCAATCTTTATCTTTAAGTCTGCATTGTTGGAAAAGGACCCATAAGTAAGCATTTTACTGTTATTCTACAACTGTTGTTTACGAAGCATGTGACAAATAACATTTGATTTGATTTTGATTAGCATTACATTTTTTGCTTATGGCCCTTTACAGCTCGTTGAGTGCGGTCTTAGTGCCAGCATCGGTTTGTGGTGGTAAATAGATGAAAACTCTCTTGGTAAATAGTATGGTCTGCAGCTTATAATGAGGTATTCTAACTCAGGCGAGCAAAAACTCGAGACTTCCTCAACATTAGAGATCGCGCACCAGCTGTTGATAACAACGAGACACATCCATCCTCCCTTCATCATTCCCGAGTCGGCCGTCCTGTCTTGACGATGCATAGAAAAAACAGGCGCAATGTATATTTTCCATGTCCTTGTTCAGCCACAACTCTGAGAAACATAGAATTTGACAGTTTTTCAGGTCCCGTTGAAAGGATAGTCTCGGATGGAGCTCATCCAGCTTATTATCCAGTCACTGCGCGTTCACCAATAGAACAGAGGGCAATGGTGGTCTATTTGCTCGACGACGTAGTCTCGTCAGGATGCCACCTCTCCTGCATCTCTTTCACCGCCGCTTCCTCTTTCGAGTGCCGGGGATTGGGGCATGGTCCGGAGTAAGCAGAGCGTCCAGAGTTGCCGACTCGTTGAAGTAGACATTTCCATCCAAATTGAGATTAGTGATCGCTGTTCTGGTGTCCAGAAGCTGTTTTTAGTCATAGGAAATGATGGCGGAGACATTATATACAAGAAAAGTTACGATCAGGGTTAACACTCAATCTAATTGAATTGATGCTTTGGTAATACTGGCCAGTTTGCAGTGTATCAATGTTTGCGGCACATAAACAGAGAAGATCGAAAAATTTAATGTGACAAATGGGTAAAAACTGTGTAACAATAGAACACCATTTATCTCCTTGTCTACTGTGAGTTTCACCTCATTGCTCCTCTGTATGACTCTGTGAAATCAGTGATATGTCACACATCTCTTAAAGCAGACTGTGGGACAAATACTTTCTCTACACCAACAAATTCCTTGAGAACAACAGATTTCCTGTTTGTGTCCTATTTGTGGACAATCGTCATGCTCTACGCAGTAGCTGTGAAGAGGCATACATTCTTGTCTATTAATAGGCAAACTGTAATCGTCTTTTTAGTGAAGGTTAAATTAAATAACATTTACCACACAAGGCACTATTTCAACAAAAGTGACTGTTCCAGACTCTTTTTCAAACTGTACCAAGTTAATTTTACATATATTACTCACAATCACCTGCTACTGACCTTTTATTTGTATTTTTCATTTGACCTTTATTTAACCAGGTAAGCAGTTGAGAACAAGTTCTCATTTACAACTGCGACCTGGCCAAGATAAAGTAAAGCAGTGCGATAAAAACAACAACACAGAGTTACATATGGGGTAAAACAAAACATAAAGTCAAAAATACATATACAGTGTGTGCAAATGGAGCAAGTTATGGAGGTAAGGCAATAAATAGGCCATAGTGCAAAATAATTACAATTTAGTATTAACACTGGAATGATAGATGTGCAAGAGATGATGTGCAAATAGAGATACTGGGTGCAAATAAATAACAATGTGGGGATGAGGTAGTTGGGTGGGCTAATTTCAGATGGGCTGTGATTTATGCTTTACCACAAGTACCTTATTTTCTAATTTAGGTTTTCCCAAAAGATTTGTGCATGAGCGTGACCCATTAAATGTTCTTATTAGCAAAACAAATTTCTAATCACAGTCCATTTTGAAGCTGTGACCCTCCAGTGGGTCTCAACCCTGGTGGCCTAAGACCTTGTTGCTTATCCCAACCACCACCCCTGACATGCACGTACACACACGCGCATGCACACACGCACACACACACCTGCTAATTGGGTAGCTAAAAGTACATGAAAATTGTTCCCCAAATGGTTGGCACATCAACGTTGCATGTGAGTGGAACTGAATTGGAAATTATACTGGTTACAATACAAATCCAGTACATCTTTTCCCTTTTCTTTTCATGTAGCTAGGTTTTATTCACAAAGCTAAACCAAATACCAGGAAGTTGTAAATTGTTGATAAAAGGGACAGACAAAATGGCACCACAATGTTCTTAACCCGCCTATAGATGGCTTGTTGTGTTTTTAAAAACGTTGTCCCAAACACTAAGGCAACAGAAACAAGTGCACCCAGTTCTCTCCCATTACTGAGTCAACACAACACAACAATAATCACCATGCAATGATATCTAGAAATCTTTTTTGTCCAAGTTTAACAAGTTAAAGTAAGGAATTAGAAAGAAAACTGTATGAATCACCATGCACTGACCTATTGTGGCATATTGTGGAAACACAATTAAAAAAAATAAAAAATAACACAAGGCAAAGCAGTAGGCTTAACTGTAATTTTAAAATCTATTTTTAGTAGTACATATACACCAATAACAAACGAATAACAAACAGTAATTAACAGTAATTAATACATCAAAAGAGAATACCCTATGTCAGGGTTCAAGTAAAAAACAAATAAAAAAATAAAGGTTTTTGTTTTCTTTTATTTCTTGTTGTTGGACATAAAATACAGTGAAAACACCAGCAAATCAGCTCCAAGTTATTTTAATTTTGGAAATTTGTTCCAAGCTATTCCCACACATAATAGAGAGATATATGTGATTGTATACACATGTAAGCAAGGTTTGAAATTATTATGTTTTAGTCAAATATACAGTATCTGTTCGTGCTTCTTGCGATGAATTGGCAGTCTACAAATTATTTGTAATTATGTTCCGGCCCACTGACCATCCGCTCAAGAAAAAATCACCCCGCGGCTGAATCGAGTTGATGATCCCTGCCCTAGGTGATGCTGATTTGAGGAAGGTTTAAAGTTTCAATGTCCCACCCAAAATGTTGTTATTCCTTTCTCTTGTAAATACAGAAACTAACATGGTTCCAGTGTGGTTCTCACCTATATTCTCACACTGGAGCTGGGTGCGGATGAGAGCAGTGCTTTACTCTGTTAGCATGTTGCTAACACGACTAATAACATTGCGAAGGAAAACAGCACATCGAAGCTCCTCCTGACGCACTCAAGTCAAGCTCCAGTTGATGTGAGTTGGTATTTGTGAAGTGATTGCACCCAGTATACCTTAATGCCTGTAAAAGATAACCTGTTATTGTGTCTGTCCATGATGATAAAATCGCTCTCAGATGTGGAGTCACACGATACTGAGATTCACACAAACAAAACATTAGGTAAAAAGGGGGTAACATGCTTTGTGTGTGGCTCTGTAAAGCAGAGGTAAGGTCTAATGCTTGTCCTATAAAATTGAACCCTACTGTATTTTGTTGTTGGTGGCCTCTCGTCCTGGGTAATAAAATGTCATAACTCTCTCACAGTCATTAAAATAACTGTACAATGGGGGGGGGGGGGACTTTGACATACATTAGCAATGAGCTAACAAATTAAAACAAAGGTCTGTCACTAAGTTCTGTTCGAAAGTGTTAAATTCAGCACACTCCTCCGAACGCGTGGAAGGAATGGTCAGGGCTTACGCACCACAATAAGAAAGCTGTCAATGCCACTATCAGCAAGCCGGTAATTACTGAATGCTTAAGTCAGATTTCCAACCCCGTTGGGAGGAGGATCTCTTTGAGTCTCAGTGAAAAAGCCAGATCCAAAAAGATTACAGATGATAACAATCTATATAACAGCACAAAAACTTTGAAAATTGACAGGATTATGGCCAGCTGTGATCCAAACACAATGTTACATGGGAGAAGTCAACAAGGTTTAGCACGTGAAAGGCTCAGCTAGTGAAGGAAAGTCTTGGAAGTGAATGGAGTATTCTGCATGGCCTCCTTACAAACAGGTGTTCTGTCTTGTGTTGTGGTAACCAGCCACTGTTTGTGCTGCTGCCCAGTTTTTTCTCCACATATTTCCATGTATACACATCATAGGGAAGGAAGAGGATTCACTGACTCCTAATAGGTTCTAAACAATTTCCTTAGTCACAGGGTTTGCTTTGGTTTGGCTTTTTCGTTAGGCTCTTCTAACACTATTGTACTGTGTATTTGTAAAGCAGATCCCATAGATAAGCCAACAGGCGTCAATGTTGAAGTGTAGTCAGACCTTCAGACAGTTTGACCAGGAGTTTCCTAGGGAGACGAGAGACAGGTAGGATACCCAGTGACCCAGAGCAATTACTAAACTATTATGTAACAACATTTTTGGGACGTTCACTTCGCCTAGGGGGTTGTCGGGGGGGGGGGGCACTGATGTTGGGCGATACGACCTGGCTCGCAGTCGGCGTTCCAATTCATCCCAAAGGTGTTCGATGGGGTTGAGGTGAGGGCTCTGTGCAGGCCAGTTCTTCCACACTGTTCTCGACAAATCATTTCTGTATGGACCTCGCTTTGTGCATGGGGGCATTGTCATGCTGAAACAGGAAAGGGCATTCCCCAAACTGTTGCCACAAAGTTGGAAGCATAGACTTGTCTATAATGTCATTGTATGCTGTAGCGTTAAGATTTCCCTTCACTGGAACTAAGGGACCTAGCCCGAACTAAACTACCAGATGGTGAAGTGTAATTCCTCACTACAGAGAACGCGTTTGCACTGCTCCAGAGTCCAATGGCGGTGAGCTTTACACCACTCCATCCGACGCTTGGCATTGCATATGGTGATCGTAGGCTTATGTGCGGCTGCTCAGCCATGGAAACCCATTTCATGAAGCTCCCGACGAACAGTTCTTGTGCTGATGTTGCTTCCAAGGGCAGTTTGGAACTTCGGTAGTGAGTGTTGCAACTGAGGACAGATGATTTTTACGTGCTTCAGCACTCGGCGGTCCCGTTCTGGAAGCTTTTGTGGCCTACCACTTTGCGGCTGAGCCGTTGTTGCTCCTAGACATTTCCATTTCACAATAACAGCACTTACAGTTGACCGGGACAGCTCTAGCAGGGCAGAAATTTGACGAACTGACTTGTTGGAAAGGTGGCATCCTATGACGGTGCCATGTTGAAAGTCACTGAGCTCTACAGTAAGGCCATTCTACTGCCAATGTTTGTCTATGGAGATTGCTTGGCGGTGTGATCGATTTTACCTGTCAGCTACGGGTGTGCCTGAAATAGCCGAATCCACTAATTTAAAGGGGTGTCCACATACTTTTGTATATAGTGTATTCCCCTGTAGCTCAGTTGGTAGAGCATGGCGCTTGCAACGCCAGGGTTGTGGGTTCGTTTCCCACGGGGGGCCAGTATGAAAATGTATGCACTCACTAACTGTAAGTCGCTCTGGATAAGAGCGTCTGCTAAATGACTAAAATGTAAAATATATAAAACACAGGAAAATCTAGTTTTGGACTGCACTGTATCTTTGACACCAACGAGTGTTAATTTAACACCTGAATCTACACTACAAATCTTACACAAAAAAATCAACACTAGGCCAATTTTCTGTGTAGCATTCAGATCATATTTTTGTGGGAATTAATGATGACTGTAGAGGTTTGTTTGACTGACTTCCTAAAACTGTCCATGGTATTCTAAATATAGTATACATTTTAGTCATTTAGCAGACGCTCTTATCCAAAGCGACTTACTGTTAGTGAGTGCATACTTTTTTTTTTTTTTCATACTGGCCCCCCGTGGGAATAGAACCCACAACCCTGGCGTTGCAAGCGCCATGCTCTACCAACTGAGCTACACGGGGCTCTATAGCTAGATGAAGACACCAGATTAGATGATTGGATGAGTTCTTAGAAAAGGACAATAGAAAAACAGCATTATGCATTCCATGTCATATTTCCTTCTCTACATGTCCTGCTCAGCTTTTCCTGAGCGCGCCCTCCCCTACCTCTCTGTATGTGTTTGTGAAAAGGCGGTGCAACAGAAAGTTGACACACTTTTTCTTTTTATTTTTGCAAAATGCAATTCCCCCCACTAAAATATGCAATGAACCCAAAAAATGCTTAATTTTGAGTTAGTTTAAATGTTGATACATAAAGAGAAGTAACATATTATAAGTCTTATTATGAGACATTATAAAGGATCATACATGCTTATAATAAGTTGCAATGATTCAAAGAAAGTGTTACCGATACTCCTAATAGCCAAGTAGTTCTTAAATGTATTCCTGTCTTTAGAACTGAACTGAAGAGTGCGGGTCTGTTTTTTTTGTAAGGGGTGTGTTTGTAAATGTGTACGTGATAGTGTGCGAGAGTCGGGAGATTACAGAGCCCTTGCGTGTTTCTCCCGTTGTGACCTTGCCAATCCAGTTTGACGTGTTCCATTTCAGCCTAACACATATTCCATTACCTGGTTACATAAACGAATGTAAACTACAAAGAATGTAATGAGCCCTCCTGTAAAAAAGGCACTCTGACATATTCTAGACTTTTATCAATGGAAACACAAAGGGGGAAAGTATTTTGGTCGCACCATTCATAAATCCACTTATATGTACACAACTATTAGATAATGTAATCCTGAGCAAACATTGGCCCCTTTAAAAGCTGGATATAGTGTGATGAAATCACTGAGCTCTCAGTCATAGTGCAGCCAATACATGTTGCACAATCAATTCTAGACTATTTTCAATAAACTTTAGCAATAAGTGCATATAGACCCAAATGTAATTGGAATAAACACACACACACACACACACACACACACACACACACACACACACACACACACACACACACAAACACACACACACACAGCGCATTCATAATTGCTCCTCTCTCGCATACAGATTGGAGCCAATCCAAACACTCGGAAAAGAAGCCTAGGTTCCTAAGCATTTAAATGTTGTCTGGTGCTTTCACCACACATCAAAGCCTGCTGAGACAGAAGTAATCCCAACTGACAGGCCAGCCCTCACCTCCATGCTGGACTACCAAAGCCATGACAGCCTCTGTATTTTCCCTCTTACTAATGAGAAACAAAACAATCCCATGCAACACAATCCTTCTTGGCACAACTCTACACACCTTGTTAACCTTAGCATCCACCACAGCAGAACTCCAAGCACTGAAAGACAGCGTCCATGGTTCACTCAAGGATATGCAAAAAGTGTGAACCTCTAATTTCAGTCCTAGAAATTAATGGAAATAAAATTGTAACATAAAACCTTGTCATCCTTTTCCAGTTTGGGCCTGTTTAAAGCAGACATAAATGGAGTGTTTTCAATTTGTCCCTAGACATGGAGTGCTGTCTGGTGGAGAAGGTGGGTTTTGATTAGGTACTATATGGGTGTATTGGGAAGTAATGGGTGAGTGTTTGGGGAGGGTCTTGCGAGGGGGTTCAGTCTCCCTTTAATGGGGGCCATGCGAGGGGAGCTGTGTTTATCTTCCTTGCACCCTATTCTATCGACCCTTCTGTCATTCCAGGGAGGGAGAGACAAAACAAAGAAGAAATCTCATTAGAGATCTATCCAAATTATTAGAGCATGTCTCTTTTTGTGGCTTTGACGGTTAGGCAGTGGTGGAAAAAGTACCCAACTGTCATACTTGAGTAAAAGTAAAGATACGTTAATAGAAAATGACTCAAGTAAAAGTGAAAGTCACCCAGTAAAATACTACTTGAGTAAAAGTCTAAAAGTATTTTGTTTTAAGTATCAAAAGTAAATGTAATTGATCAAATGTACTTAAGTATCAAAAGTAAAAGTAAAAATCATTTCAAATTCCTTATAGTAAGCAAACCAGACGGCACCATTTTCTTGTTGTTTTTAAATTACGGATAGCCAGGGGTACACTCCAACACTCAGACATAATTGACAAATAAAGCATTTGTGTTTAGTGAGTCCGCCAGATAAGAGGCAGTAGATGACCAGGAATGTTCTCTTGATAAGTGCATGAATTTTCCTGTCCTGCTATGCATTCAAAATGTAACGAGTACTTTATGGTGTCAGGGAAAATGTATGGAGTAAAAAGTACATTATCTTCTTTAGGAATGTAGTGAAGTAAAAGTAAAAGTTGAAAAAGCCTCCTGAGTGGCGCAGTGGTCTAAGGCTGTGCCACTAGAGATCCTGGTTCGAATCCAGGCTCTGTCGCAGCCGGCCGCGACCGGGAGACTCATGGGCGGCGCACAATTGGCCCAGCGTCGTCCAGGGTAGGGGAGGGAATGGCCGGCAGGGATGTAGCTCAGTTGATAGAGCATGGCGTTTGCAACGCCAGGGTTGTGGGTTCGATTCCCAGGGGGGGCCAGTATAATAAAAATAAAAATAAAAAAACCCCACATTTATTCACTAACTGTAAGTCGCTCTGGATAAGAGCGTCTGCTAAATGACTAAAATGTAAATGTAAAATAATAGTAAAGTAAAGTACCAAAAAAATGACTGAAGTAGTACTTGAAAGTATTTTTACTTAAGTACTTTACACCACTGCAGTTAGGAAACCCAAACAACGGCCGATGGTCAACTTAAGTTGGCCTTGCATTAGAAGGAGACATCAACATTTATGTTGTGGATTGGTCATCAATAAAAACATAGGCCTATAGGGTTTGAATAGATCAAAACTGTTGAATTGTCATGTGTCAAATGTGCAGCGGTAGGACGGAGTCAGGCGCAGGACACAGAACTGAGTACACAACGTACTTTACTCTGAAAAAACGAACACAAACTTCCACGCAGGGAAAACACACCAGCTCACAAAAGTGTATGACACAACACAACGAACAAACTCACACAAAACCATGTGGGAACCAGAGGGTTAAATAGGGAAATAATCATAATGCAATGGGAACCAGGTGTGTACAAACAAGACAAAACAAATGGAAAACAGAAACGTAGATCGGTGGCAGCTAGAAAGCCGGTGACGACGACCGCCGATAGCCGCCCGCACAAGGAGAGGCACCAACTTCGGCGGAAGTCGTGACAGTTCCCCCCTTGACGCGCGGCTCCATCAGCGCGCCGACACCGGCCTCGGGGACGACCCGGAGGACGAGGCGCAGGACGATCCGGGTGGAGACGGTGAAATTCCTGCAGTAAGGAAGGGTCCAGGATGTCCTCCACCGGCACCCAGCATCTCTTCTCCGGACCGTACCCCTCCCACTCCACGAGGTACTGAAGGCCCCTCGCCCGACGTCTTGAGTCCATGATGGCTCATACAGTATATGCCGGGGCCCCCTCGATGTCCAGAGGGGGCGGAGGAACCTCCTGCCCCTCAGACTGCTGGAGCGGACCTGCTACCACCGGCCTGAGGAGAGACACATGGAACGAGGGGTTAATACGGTAATCAGGGGGGAGCTGTAACCTATAACATACCTCGTTCAGTCTCCTCAGGACTTTAAATGGCCCCACAAACCGCGGACCCAGCTTCCGGCAGGGCAGACGAAGGGGCAGGTTTCGGGTCGAGAGCCAGACCCGGTCCCCCGGTGCATACACCGAGGCCTCACTGCGGTGGCGGTCGGCACTCGCCTTCTGTCGCCTGATGGCCCATTGCAGGCGCACATGGGCAGCATCCCAGGTCTCCTCCGAGCGCCGAAACCATTCATCCACCGCAGGTGCCTCGATCTGGCTCTGATGCCATGGTGCCAGGACCGGCTGATAACCTAGTACACACTGAAACTGAGACATGTTAGTGGAGGAGTGGCGGAGGGAGTTTTGGGCCGTCTCTGCCCAGGGGATGAAAGCCGCCACACCCCCGGCCGGTCCTGGCAATAGGACCGCAGAAACCTACCCACATCCTGGTTAACTCTCTCCACCTGCCCATTACTCTTGGGGTGAAAACCTGAGGTCAGGCTGACCGAGACCCCCAGACGTTCCATGAACGCCCTCCAGACCCTCGATGTGAACTGGGGACCCCGATCAGACACTTTATCCTCAGGCACCCCGTAGTGCCGGAAGACATGGGTAAACAGAGCTTCCGCAGTCTGTAGGGCCGTAGGGAGACCGGGCAAAGGAAGGAGACGGCAGGACTTAGAAAACCGATCCACAACGACCAGGATCGTGGTGTTACCTTGTGACGGAGGAAGATCTGTCACGAAGTCCACCGATATGTGTGACCACAGCCGTAGGGGTTGTAATTTCCCTCTGGGCAGGTGTCTAGGTGCCTTGCACTGGGCGCACACTGAGCAGGAGGAAACATAAACCCTCACGTCCTTAGCTAAAGTGGGCCACCAGTACTTCCCACTAAGACAGTGCACTGTCCGACCGATGCCAGGTTGGCCAGAGGAGGGTGACGTGTGGACCCAACAGATCAATTGATTGCGGACATTAAACTGAACGTACAGACGCCCAACTGGACACTGGGTGGGAGTGGGCTCCATACGTAACGCCCGCTCGATGTCCGCGTCAACCTCCCATACCACCGGTGCCACCAGGCAAGAAGCCGGAAGTATGGGAGTGGGTTCCATGGACCGCTCCTCTGTGTCATACATCGGGACAGTGCGTCTGCCTTAGCGTTCTGGGAACCTGGTCTGTAGGATAGGGGGAAAACAAAACGGGTGAAAAACATGGCCCACCTTGCCTGGCGAGGGTTCAGTCTCCTCGCCGCCCGGATGTACTCCAGATTGCGGTGGTCAGTCCAAATGAGGAAAGGGTGTTTAGCCCCCTCAAGCTAATGCCTCCACGCCTTCAGAGCCCTGACAACAGCTCCCGGTCCCCCACATCATAGTTTCGCTCCGCCGGGCTGAGCTTCTTCGAAAAGAAAGCACAGGGGCGGAGCTTTGGTGGCGTACCCGAGCGCTGAGACAGCACAGCTCCTATCCCAGCCTCGGACGCGTCCACCTCTACTATGAATGCCAAGGAGGGATCAGGATGAGCCAGCATGGGAGCCGAGGTAAATAGAGCCTTCAGGTGACCAAAAGCCCTGTCCGCCCCAGCTGACCACTGCAGTCGCACCGGTCCCCCCTTCAGCAAGGAGGTAATGGGAGCCGCTACCTGACCAAAGCCCCGGATAAACCTCCGATAGTAGTTGGCAAACCCTAAGAACCGCTGCACCTCCTTTACCGTGGTTGGAGTCGGCCAATTACGCATGGCTGAAATGCGGTCATTCTCCATCTCCACCCCTGACGCGGACAGGCGGTACCCTAGGAAGGAGACGGACTGTTGGAAGAACAGACATTTCTCAGCCTTGACGTACAGGTCATGCTCCAACAGTCGACCAAGCACCTTGCGCACCAGGGACACATGCTCGGCGCGTGTAGCAGAGTATATTAGAATGTCATCTATATACACCACTGCACCCTGCCCGTGCAGGTCCCTGAAAATCTTGTCTACGAAGGATTGGAAGATTGATGGAGCATTCATCAACCCGTACGGCATGACGAGGTACTCATAGTGCCCAGAGGTGGTACTAAATGCCGTCTTCCACTCATCCCCCTCCCGGACACACACCAGGTTGTAAGTGCTCCTGAGATCCAATTTGGTGAAGAAGCGCGCCCTGTGCAATGACTCTGTCACACTGGCTATGAGAGGCAGTGGGTAACTGTACTTCACAGTGATCTGATTTAGACCTCGATAGTCAATGCACGGGCGTAAACCTCCATCCTTCTTCTTCACAAAAAAGAAACTCGAGGAGGCAGGTGAAGTGGAAGGCCGAATGTATCCCTGTCCCAGAGACTCGGAGACATATGTTTCCATAGCCGCCGTCTCCTCCTGAGACAGAGGATACACGTGACTCCTGGGAAGTGCTGCGCCTACCTGGAGATTTATCGCACAATCCCCCTGTTGATGGGGTGGTAGTTGTGTCGCCTTCTTTTCACAGAAGGCGAGAGCCAAATCGGCATATACGGGGGAATGTGCATAGTGGAGACCTGGATTGGACTCTCCACCGTAGTTGCACCTTTGGAAACACCTACACACCTCCCTGAGCAATGAAGTGACCATCCCTTGAGAGCCCTCTGTTGCCATGAAATAGTGGGGTCATGAGAGGCCAACCAGGGAAGCCCCACAGGAAACGCAGGAGAATCGATCAGGAAGAGACTAATTCGCTCCTCATGACCCTCCTGTGTTTTCATACATAGTGGAGCTGTGACCTCCCTAATCAGGCCCGACCCTAAAGGACGACTATCTAAGGCATGTACAGGGAAGGGCACATCAACAGGAACAATAGGGATCCCTAATCTACGTGCAAATGAATGGTCAATAAAGTTCCCAGCTGCACCTGAATCTACTAGCGCCTTATGCTGGGAATGCGGGGAAAACTCCGGAAATTCTATACATACACACATGTGCGCAACAGGGAGCTCTGGGTAAGTCAGGTGCCTACTCACTTGGGATGATCCACCAGTGCCCTGCCTGCTGCCTCGACTCCCTGGGGAACCTCCCCAGCTCAGACCAGCAGTGTGCCCTCTGCGGCCACAGTTGGTGCAGGAAACGGCCCTCCCTCCGGTCACCCTTAGAGCAGCACCTCCGAGCTCCATAGGGGTAGGGTTGGAGGTGCTGGGGGATGGAATGGATGGGCCCTGATCCGAACATCCGTGGATAGCCAACAGGTTATACAGCCGTATTGATAGATCCACCAGCTGGTCGAGGGTAAGGGTGGTGTCCCTGCATGCCAGCTCCCGACGAACGTCCTTACGTAGACTACACTGGTAATGGTCGATCAAGGCCCTCTCATTCCATCCCGCGCTGGCCGCCAAAGTCCTGAAGTCCAGTGCGAAGTCCTGTGTGCTCCTCTTCCCCTGTCTGAGGTGGAACAGGCGTTCCCCCGCCGCTCTCCCCTCAGGTGGATGATCAAAGACCGCCCGGAAGCGGCGGGTGAAATCCTCATAGCGAACCAACGCTGCGTCTATTCCTCCCCATTCGGCGTTGGCCCACTCAAGCGCTCTCCCCGACAGACAGGAGATGAGGGCGGACACGCTCTCGTATCCCGAGGGAGCCGGGTGGACGGACGCCAGTTAGAGCTCCACCTGGAGCAGGAACCCCTGGCACCCGGCAGCCGTCCCATCATATGCCCTCGGGAGCGAGAGCCGAATCCCACTGGGTCCAGGTGACTGAGGGGTGGACATCGGTGTGGGTTGACCTGAAGTTGATGGGGTTCTGGGAAAACCCCCTCTCTCCCATCGCTCCATGGTCTGCAACACGCGATCCATAGCTGTGCCAAGATTCTGGAGCATCGTCGCGTGCTGCTGGACGCGCTCCTCCACGGGTACCGGAGGACTGGCTGCACCTGCTGACTCCATATTAGGTGCGTGTTTCTGTCAGGTGTCAAATGTGCAGCGGTAGGACGGAGTCAGGCGCAGGACACAGAACTGAGTACACAATGTACTTTACTCTGAAAAAGCAAACACTAATTTCCACGCAGGGAAAACACACCAGCTCACAAAAGTGTATGACACAACACAACGAACAAACACACACAAAACCATGTGGGAACCAGAGGGTTAAATAGGGAAATAATTATAATGCAATGGGAACCAGGTGTGTACAAACAAGACAAAACAAATGGAAAACAGAAACGTAGATCGGTGGCAGCTAGAAAGCCGGTGACGACGACCGCCGATAGCCGCCCGCACAAGGAGAGGCACCAACTTCGGCGGAAGTCGTGACGTGAATAAAATAATGTCCACACATATGGTTATTTAAAGAGAAAACTTAAAATTTTCTGCCAGATAAAACTATTCCTGATGGACAAATTAAAATTGTGTAAGTATATACTTTTAGGATTACCATGCCACATTCGACTTGGTATATGGCCGTTTTCTTGTCATGAGAGTAAGATTTCCTTTGACATGTGCTATTACACAACAAATTACATCATGTCTACGGATACAAGCTTGCTGTGCCAGTAAAATGTGGTTTAGTTTAGTTTAGTTTATTAGGATCCCCATTACATTTACATTTACGTCATTTAGCAGACGCTCTTATCCAGAGCGACTTACAAAGTGGTGCATTCACCTTATAGCCAGTGGGATAACCACTTTACAATGTGTTTTTTTCAATTTTTTATTTGTTATTTTTCTTCTATTTATTTGTATTTGAAGATTTTTTTTCATTTATTTTTCTTTTTCTTTTTTCTTTTCTTTTTTTATTTCTTTTTTTTGGGGGGGGGGGCTTGGGGTAAGGGAGGGGTAGAATGATTACTTTATCCTATCCCAGGTATTCCTTAAAGAGGTGGGGTTTCAAATGTCTCCGGAAGGTGGTGAGTGACTCCGCTGTCCTGGCGTCGTGAGGGAGCTTGTTCCACCATTGGGGTGCCAGAGCAGAGAACAGTTTTGACTGGGCTGAGCGGGAACTATGCTTCCGCAGAGGAAGGGGAGCCAGCAGGCCAGAGGTGGATGAACGCAATGCCCTCGTTTGGGTGTAGGGACTGATCAGAGCCTGAAGGTACGGAGGTGCCGTTCCCCTCACAGCTCCATAGGCAAGCACCATGGTCTTGTAACAGATGCGAGCTTCAACTGGAAGCCAGTGGAGTGTGCGGAGGAGGGGGGTGACGTGAGAGAACTTGGGAAGGTTGAACACCAGACGGGCTGCGGCATTCTGGATGAGTTGTAGGGGTTTAATGGCACAGGCAGGGAGCCCAGCCAACAGCGAGTTGCAGTAATCCAGACGGGAGATGACAAGTGCCTGGATTAGGACCTGTGCCGCTTCCTGTGTAAGGCATGGTCGTACTCTCCTACTCATTAGCTACTGCACATGCAGCAGCTACTCTTCCTGGGGTCCACATAAAATGTACAAATACATGACAGAGTACAGAACAGTAATAGACAAGAACATAATATATTACATTAAATTCAATAAATTAAGTTATAGGAGTTATATAAAGGAAAGCTTTAAACAGAACAAACTTGCTTTTTGCCTGAGTAACTTTGGTGGCAGAGCATTCCACAATGACATAGCTCTATATATAACTGAGCAACGCATTAAATCTGGTTTGGGTACCGTGAAGAAACCCATAGTGGCGTGTCTGGTGGGGTATGTCTGTTTGAAGTGTATGCAAATAGATTGTACATGCATTTTCAACACGCAACTTTCTTAAAAAGACTAGAAGAGAAGTAGTCAATTTCTCTTCAACCCTCACCCATGAAAGACTATCATGCATTTTGTTGATGTTAGTTCTGTGTGTGCAGTTAAGGGCAAGGTGTGCTGCTTTGTTTTGAGCCAGCAGAATGCTTTGAACTAAATACAATGCTTTTGGTTTGACATGTATTTAAGACCAGTTTATTGTTAATTACCCATTCTGACACTGACTGTAACTCCTTGCTAAGAGTCTCCGTGAGCTCACTGGCTGTAGGTGCTGATGTGTAGAGTGTGCAATCATCAGCATACATAGTCATTTTAGCTTCTAGTAAGACAAGTGGCAAATCATTTGCCCTGAGGGATACTGCAATGTACATACTGTATCTGATGTTAGAGTACCTTTCAATGAAGAATACTCTGAGTTCTATTGGATAAGTAACTCTCCAGCCATGTGATGGCAGGTGATGTAAAGCCAGAACAAGTGAGTTTTTTCAATAACAAATTGTGATCAATAACATCAAAGGCTGCACTGAAATACAGTACAGCTCCAACTATCATCTTATTATCCATTTATTTTAGCCAATCATCAGTCATCTGAGTCAGTGCAGTACAAGTTGAGTGCCCCTCCCTATATGCATGCAGATTTTTTTTTAATATAACCTCCCCTGTTATTGTAATGGTGAGAGGTTAGCATGTCTTGGGGGTATTATATTTGTGCGTTACAGTATGAACTTTAACCTCGTAGTCATTGTATAATTTCAAATCCAAAGTGCTCGAGTACAGAGCCAAAACAACATGAAAAATTGTCACTGTCCCAAAACTTTTGTTCAAACATAATTCTCTCCATCAGTTTACTAAGAACAGGCAGCAAACTGATTGGGTGGTGGTTAGAGCCAACAAAGGGTGCTTTACTATTTCTAGGTAGTGGAATTACTTTAGCTTCCTTCCAAGCCTGTGGATACACACTCCTTTAGGCTTTGGTTAAAGACATTGCAAATAGGGGTGGCAATACAGTCTGCTACCATTCTCAATAGTTTCCCATCTAGTTTGTCTATACCTGGTGGCTTATCATTATTGATGGTTAACAACCTCTTCCACACGAACTTGACCAAATTCAAAACGGCAATCTTTCTCTTTCATTATTAGATCTTCAATACACAAATATGATGGTTCACTGTTCAATGTTGTCATTTCACTTCTCAGTTTGTCCATTTACCTGGTGAAATAGTCATTGAAATGATTGGCTATATCAAAACGTTTTGTTCAAAATTACCTATCAACTTCAATGAATGATGGAGATTAATTGGGTTTTCTGCCCATAATATAATTTAAGGTGCTCAAGTCTTTTCCCATTGTTTTTTATGTCATTTATCTTGTTTTGGTAATATAATTTCTTCCCTTTTTAAAGTTTAGTCAAAACATTTCTCAATTTACAGTATGTCACCAATTAGCTGAGCAGACTGACTTGTTTGCCACCTTTTTTGCATAATTTATTTGAACCATACCATTTTTCAATTCATCATCAATCCAAGGGGCTCTAACAGTTCACACAGTTAGTTTCTTAACAGGTGTATGTTTGTCAACAATTGGCAAGAATAATTTCACAAATACTCCAAGTGCTGCATTTAGATTATCCTCCTTATATACATCAGACCAACATAATGTTTTTACATCTTCAACAAAAGAGTCCAGAGAAAACATTTAGTATGTTCTCTTATAAATAACTTTTGGCCCTGCCTTTGGAACTTTGGCTTTCCTTGTTAATGCCACAATGTTATGATCACTACAGCCAATGGGAACTGATATTTACTTGGAGCAAAGCTCTGCAGCATTCATCAAGATATGATCAATACAAATGGATGTCACAGATCCAACACTATTGATATACACTCCAGTTGGTTGAGTCATAACTTAAGTCATGTTACAGGCATTAGTCAAGGTAAGAAGCTTCCTTTTGAGAGAACAACTAGATGATAACCAGTCAATGTTCAGGTCACTAAGAAAATACATTTCTCTGTTAGCATCAGAGACCATATCTAACATTCTCCAGATACTGACAAATTTGCACTTGGTGGCCTATAGCAGCACCCTAAAAGAAGAGGATTCAGATGAGGCAGGTGAACCTTCAACTACAGCACTTCTACTTCATTTATCATGAGATCCTCACTGAGCTTTACAGGAATATGGCTCTGAATATATACAGCAACAACTCCCCTGTAGACATTCCTGTCTTTTCTGTAGATGTTACAGTGGGGAAAAAAGTATTTAGTCAGCCACCAATTGTGCAAGTTCTCCCACTTAAAAAGATGAGAGAGGCCTGTAATTTTCATCATAGGTACACGTCAACTATGACAGACAAAAGGAGAAAAGAAAATCCAGAAAATCACATTGTAGGATTTTTAATGAATTTATTTGCAAATTATGGTGGAAAATAAGTATTTGGTCAATAACAAAAGTTTCTCAATACTTTGTTATATACCCTTTGTTGGCAATGACACAGGTCAAACATTTTCTGTAAGTCTTCACAAGGTTTTCACACACTGTTGCTGGTATTTTGGCCCATTCCTCCATGCAGATCTCCTCTAGAGCAGTGATGTTTTGGTGCTGTCGCTGGGCAACACGGACTTTCAACTCCCTCCAAAGATTTTCTATGGGGTTGAGATCTGGAGACTGGCTAGGCCACTCCAGGACCTTGAAATGTTTCTTACGAAGCCACTCCTTCGTTGCCCGGGCAGTGTGTTTGGGATCATTGTCATGCTGAAAGACCCAGCCACGTTTCATCTTCAATGCCCTTGCTGATGGAAGGAGGTTTTCACTCAAAATCTCACGATACATGGCCCCATTCATTCTTTCCTTTACACGGATCAGTCGTCCTGGTCCCTTTGCAGAAAAACTGCCCCAAAGCATGATGTTTCCACCCCCATGCTTCACAGTAGGTATGGTGTTCTTTGGATGCAACTCAGCATTCTTTGTCCTCCAAACACGACGAGTTGAGTTTTTACCAAGAAGTTCTATTTTGGTTTCATCTGACCATATGACATTCTCCCAATCCTCTTCTGGATCATCCAAATGCACTCTAGCAAACTTCAGACGGGCCTGGACATATACTGGCTTAAGCAGGGGGACACGTCTTGCACTGCAGGATTTGAGTCCCTGGCGGCGTAGTGTGTTACTGATGGTAGGCTTTGTTACTTTGGTCCCAGCTCTCTGCAGGTCATTCACTAGGTCCCCCCGTGTGGTTCTGGGATTTTTGCTCACCGTTCTTGTGATCATTTTGACCCCACAGGGTGAGATCTTGCGTGGAGCCCCAGATCGAGGGAGATTATCAGTGGTCTTATATGTCTTCCATTTCCTAATAATTTCTCCCACAGTTGATTTCTTCAAACCAAGCTGCCTACCTATTGCAGATTCAGTCTTCCCAGCCTGGTGCAGGTCTACAATTTTGTTTCTGGTGTCCTTTGACAGCTCTTTGGTCTTGGCCATAGTGGAGTTTGGAGTGTGACTGTTTGAGGTTGTGGACAGGTGTCTTTTATACTGATAACAGGTGCCATTAATAAAGGTGACGAGTGGAGGAAAGAGGAGCCTCTTAAAGAAGAAGTTACAGGTCTGTGAGAGCCAGAAATCTTGCTTGTTTGTAGGTAACCAAATACTTATTTTCCACCATAATTTGCAAATAAATTCATAAAAAATCCTACAATGTGATTTTCTGGATTTTTTTTCTCATTTTGTCTGTCATAGTTGACGTTTACCTATGATGAAAATTACAGGCCTCTCTCATCTTTTTAAGTGGGAGAACTTGCACAATTGGTGGCTGACTAAATACTTTTTTTCCCCACTGTATATCCTTGTATTCCTACTGCTGTATCATCAAAGGTGATGTCTAAGTGAGTCTCAAAAATGGCTAATATTAATATTATCAAAGATTTCATGAACTTTGTTTCTGAGGATACATATATTTATTTATACAGTGCAATCGGAAAGCCTTGTTCTATACTGGATAAAACATTTTTTTCCCCCTCATCAATCTACACATAATACCCCATAATGACAAAGCGAAAACAGGTTTTAAATTTTTTTTGCAAATGTATAAAAAATGTAAAACAGAAATACCTTATTTACATAAGTATTCAGACCCTTTGCTATGAGACTCAAAATTGAGCTCCATTGCATCCTGTTTCCATTGATCATCCTTGAGAAGTATCTACAACTTGATTGGAGTCCACATGTGGTAGATTCAATTGATTGGACATGATTTGGAAAGGCACACACCTGTAGATATAAGGTCCCACAGCTGACCGTGCATGACAGAGCAAAAACCAAGCCATGCCAAGCGTCACGTCTGGAGGAAACCTGGCACCGTCCCTACGGTGAAGCATGGTGGTGGCAGCATCATGCTGTGTGGAGGTTTTTCAGCAGCAGGGACTGGGAGACTAGTCAGGATCGAGGGAAAGATGAACGGAGCAAAGTACAGAGAGATCACTAAGAAGTGAAAACCTGCTCCAGAGCGCTCAGGACCTCAGACTGGGGCTAAGGTTCACCTTCCAATAGGACAACGACACTAAGCACACAGCCAAGACAATGCAGGAGTGGCTTCAGGACAAGTCTCTGAATGTCCTTGAGTGGCCCAGCCAGAGCCCGGACTTGAACCTGATCGAACATCTCTGGAGAGACCTGAAAATAGCTGTGTAGGAACGCTCCCCATCCAACCTGACAGAGCTTGAGAGGATCTGCAGAGAAGACTGGGAGAAACTCCCCAAATACAGGTGTGCCAAGCTTGTAACGTCATACTCAAGAAGACTCGAGGTAATGTAATCGCTGCCAAAGGTGCTTCAACAAAGTACTGAGTAAAGGGTCTGAATACTTATGTAAATTTGATATTTCAGTTGTAAAAATTTTATAAATTTGCTAACATTTCTAAAAACCTGTTTTTGCTTTGTCATTATGGAGTATTGTGTGTGGATTGATGAGGGAAAAATCATGATTTAATCGATTTTTTAATAAGGCTGTAACATAACAAAATGTGGAAAAGTCAAGGGGTCTGAATACTTTCCGAAAGCACTGTATGAGATAACTTTAACCCTTTCCTGGGTAGCTTATATAAAACTGAACTCATAATGACAATAGGTTGTATTTCTAATAATTATATTTCTGATAATAACAAATAAGGGAGGGGCCCGATTTTGGATGGGGTCCGATGTTGTAGGGTGGAGCTGGCCTCTCCGGAGGGGAACCGGTGGTGTAGGGTCAAGCTGGCCTCTCTGGAAGGGGCCCGATGGTGCAGGGTGGTGTTGGCTGCTCTTGATGGGGCCCGATGGTGTAGGGTGTTGCTGGCCTCTCTGGATGGGGCGTTTTGGTGCAGGGTAGAGCTGGCCTCTCTGGATGTGGCCTGGTGGTGTAGGGTGGTGCTGGTCTCTCTGGATGTGGCCTGGTGGTGTAGGGTGGTGCTGGTCTCTCTGGATGTGGCCTGGTGGTGTAGGGTGGTGCTGGTCTCTCTGGATGTGGCCTGGTGTTGTAGGGTAGAGCTGGCCTCTCCGGATGTGGCCTGGTGGTGAAGGGTGGTGCTGGTCTCTCTGGGTGGGGGCTAGTGGTCGTGATCTTGGAGGATGTATGGCAGAGTTCCTCTTATTTTGGTTTTTGCTTTGTCCCAGAGCAGTTTCTTCCAGTTTCCTATCAAACACCTTGACACCCTGTTTGTTCAAGTGTACTAAGTCGTACATCAGCTGGGGGTGAATGTCACTGTGGTTCACTAGTTAAACATTGTGGGTGGACATAGTGATTTTGGTGTTAGGAAATCTCTCTGCAGCTCTGGCTGCCACTTGCTGCATTGCAGGAGCTACATATCCTCTCGTTGCCATGAAATTATTAGTACCTGTATGAAATATAATATGTTTAGCCCCATTTAATTGGTTGCTTGACAGATTTTTTAAAGGCACTTGCTGTTGTTGGGCACAATAGCTTTCTGACTGGCATGCCAGGAGTCACCATTGGAGTCACATAAAAGTAAGGCCATAGGTTGCTCTGCCTGTGTGCTGCTGTTGTGGGCTGTGGTGTCTGGAGTGATGTTCTTTCATTGTCTTCCTCTCTCCTGAGGGTCCCAGCATGGCTCCACTGGCATGGTGCTCAGGGGCTGGGATATGAGGATCTTGGGGAGGTCTGGTCAGACCTATCTGATGAGGATAAAGTGCTGGTGTGAGGGGAGGAGTTTTACTGGGTCTGGTTACTAACCTCTTGTGCTGAGTTTGTGTGAGTTACGGAGATTCACTATGAGAAGCAGTACTGCCTATTGGGGGATGTGAGGGTGTGGTAGTGAGGGTTGTGGTAGGCTCCAGTTGTTCTCTTGGACTGTGGATGGTAGAGTCTATGTGTTGTAGCAATTCTATGACTGCTGACAACTTCCTTTGTAGCTCCTCCCTGATGCCAACTACTTCTCTCCTCATGATGCTCTCGACCGTTGCCAGTTTCTCTCTCAGCTCCTCCTTATCTTGCCTCAGATCTGTCACCTCACCACGAAGCTCATTCACCTCTACCTCCAGTACCTCTACTCCCAAAGACCTGGGACACCTGCGACAGGTTGTCACTCTCCATGTCTGCTAGGGTGGCTTGTTAGATATGAGGGTGGAATTAACGGATTTCTCATCAGGTCTGTCTTCTGATTGAAGTGTAGCAGTTAGAGTGCCATTCTCTTTCAAGGTGTCTGCTAGCTCTTTCAGTGATGTAAACTCATGTATATAGAGGATAAGTCCAGATTCTAGGCCTTGAATCATTATTGTGCCATTGTTGTAGGTGAAGTTTTCCTGAAAATTGTAAACATACGCACCCTAATTACCTCAAGACATGAGATGCTCAGCTTGGAACATGGAACATTCTCACAGATTCTACAATTTGGGATGTGATAAAACATTTCAGATAGAGAAAAAGGTATTTTAGTTCTTAGTTTTTGTTTAATGCTAATTCATAGCTCAGTTGGTAGAGCATGGCGCTTGCAACGCAATGGTTGTGGGTTCGTTTCCCACGGGGGGACAGTATGAAAAATGTATGCACTCACTAATTGTAAGTCGCTCTGGATAAGAGCGTCTGCTAAATGACTAAAATGTCAATTGGATCACTAAAAAATACAACAACAAAAAACATGCGAAAATGTGATCAGTTAAGTTTCATGAGAGTCTGACATTGTAACTATGTTACCAGCTTATATACGCCTCTAGTATTATTTATATTGGCCGAGCACAATTGGCCTGTATGATAAACTTGTATTTGTTGTCTTCATGTATTTTCTGCTCATAGTCACAATGTGTCAACTAATTTAGAGAATCCAGAGAGAACTACAGGGCTACAACATTTTGCTCAACTTCAAATTAAAAGTCCCCTTCTATTGTGTTAGAAAGGTTTACAAACAAAATATTTGTACACACTGGAAAGGTGACCAAAGTAGCATTTCAATATCCTTAAAAGGACCCCCAGTGGCCCCATTATTCCATGGACCTCATTTTAAGGAGCTGCGACATTCTACTGATGTTGTGGCAACATTGTGAAAATGTTATGCTTGAGGAGTCACTCCCAGCGTCTCACTGTCCATTTTGGCCTTTCCGTGTGTAGGACTGATTGGCAAACCTTCCTCCCCACACTACAGGGAACACCGGGCTTTTGGGGTAATGAATCCAAGGACTCAGAGGAGGCCCTCCTTGGGTATCGAGTGCCCCAAAGTCATGCACCTCTCCCTAATCACACAAACATGATGTTGACTGCCATGGTATGGTGGCTCTAAGGGGCAAATTAGCTTTTAGAATTCAGTGTTACTTTACCCTTAGGGCCACTGTAAGATTTTGTAAGAGCTTTGTGGTCTTTATTCAAATGCTTCACGTTAGAATTCACATAGGTGTCAATTATTGTTGACATCTCCTATACTAGTTGGGGACATTTCCTTTTATGTGTTTTACCTTTTGGGTTGCCAACAGTTCCATAATTGTATTGTACTATAAAGAGCATACTACTCCAGGGTAAGCAATATTGACACCTACAGTATGTGTTATCTGACCCAGCTGGTCATCTATGAAAAACGATCTGGCCTCAATGGCCAGAAGAGGACTGTCCACCCCTGAGCCTGGTTTCTTCCTAGGTTCCTGCCTTCTAGGGAGTTTTTTCTAGCCACTGTGCTTCTGCCTCTGCATTGCTTGCTCTGTAAAGCACTTAGTGACAACTGACAAAAAGGGCTTCATAAAATACATGTAATTGGTTGAGTGATAAGCTTATTACTTGACTTAAGGTATTGTTCAAAATGTGAACATCCCGTTACTATGTAATCATTTTAAGCAAGGTAATGAAAGGTCAATGATGTTGAAAACGCACAGTTTGTGGCATGTGAGCTACCACAGTGCACATGCAGTATTTCTTTGTGGTTCAAAACTGTATTTGCTTCTTATGTTCAGTACATTTGCCAGTCTCAACTAGTATTCCAATCCCAAGTGAGTTTTAAGAGATCATCTATGTTCACAAAACAAACTACACCCACCTGAGTGTTCCAAAGGCATTTATTAAAGAAGTTACATTTATAGACACAGATTACATCTACTCCACTTTAAGTTTATGGTGATTTAAAACTTACACTAAAACCAGTGAGATCAGAAATACGCTTCAGAGGATTTTCTAATAAAAATATAACAAAAATTGTAATGCACAACAGTACCACCTGTAGCAGTTTAACACATAACTATGAAATCTTTGGTAGATCATTCAGAATGTTGTTCCAGCCCTAATCTAACACACTTGATTTTATGAATCCGCTGTTCATCAGGACCTTGATTAGCAGGTCTGTGCTAGGGGTCCATGCTATCCGGGATCCTTGGGATGACCCTACCCCATTGAAGTTGAAATGTAAAATGGTTAAGGTAAGGGTGAAGGTTAGGGTTTGGGTTATGGTTTGGATTAGGTAAGGGTTATAGTTATGGTTAAGGTTAGGGTAAGGGTAGGGGTAAGGGTTAGGGTTAGGGTTTAGGGTAGGCCTATCCCAAGGATCACTGATAGCACTGACCCTGTGCTAGGTCAGAGAGTCAGGTCAGAGTCAGGTGCCTTTGTATTGAGCTGGAGAAAATACCTGCATACCCAGTAGCTCTACATAAGGAAAGTTCACCTCCAATATAATGAATGGTCTTTAATTTGTTCAGTCATAATGTGTCACTTGGCTATGTTCCTACCCCTTTCCTCCTCTTATTGGACTAGCCCCACTGGGGCCCTTTTTATTACTGTCAGGAGTTTTCAATCTCCTGGCGAACAGGGACGTGGGTGGAGGGGAAGTGCCTTATGCTAGGATGTGTGTGTGTGTGTGTGTGTGTGTGTGTGTGTGTGTGTGTGTGTGTGTGTGTGCATGTCTTGATAGCGGTTGAGGTGGGGGTCATCGTCTGACATTGTTTACTATGCAGCTCCAAAGGTCACACAGTTTCCTTCCTGTTGGGACAGTGGGTGGCTAGCTGAGCCATTTTGTTGATATCAACATCATATTGATCTGGGGCCACATTAAATTAATGAAGAAAAGACCCCTGCTCCTCCAGTCCAATAATGCAACAAGAGCAGGACAAAAACAATCACCACAACAACAACAACAACAACAACACTGCAAGCTACCGCTGAAGTCTCAGAGGTCTGCTATTGACCCCTTGGCCAACGGAAGTTTGACCTGAACAATAGCTTTAAGACTACAGGCACTCTGTAAACACTAAGTCTGACCTAATCTTCCACCTCAATACACTATCTGATCAACTCTGAATGCTATATCAGCAGCAACTAACAGCTTAGAGGAAATACCAATCCCTTAGTGGAACAATAAGCTGAGAACATGCAGTGCCTGAATGGAGACAGGCTGTCAGCAGGGAGCTCTCTCTTCAAGGGGGAAGGGGGGTTTCTCTCCCTTCCTCCTGGGGTCTAAAGTCACACGAGGTTACTTCAAATATAACTACTTTTCCCTTCTGCTTCTTTACATTTACGTCATTTAGCAGATGCTCTTATCCAGAGCAACCTACAGTTAAGTGCATTCATCTTAAAGATCGCTAGGTGGGACAACCACATATGACTATGACAGCCACTAAGGAATAATTTTGGCAATGATGACATTTTACATTTACTTAATTTAGCAGACGCTCTTATCCAGAGCGATTTACAGGAGCAATTAGGGTTAAGTGCCTTGCTCAAGGGCACATCGGCAGATTTCTCACGGTGATTCGAACCAGCAACTTTTCAGTTACTTAACTGCTAGGCTACCTGGCGCCCACATCAAGGTTTAATTCAAAAGCAGCACTGTTATATTTGAATTAACTGATGCCAAAGAAATCCACTGTATCTGAACAATCAATGCAACCATAAGTAGCTTACACATTGTAAACCTTCCTATCAAAACTTGTACTATGCAAAAACTATTTGGACTTTGTTAAACATTTCACACAGGATCCAAAACATTAATTCCCCCCAAAAAATTAAGCAGGAAGAGCCAGAATATGAGTAATGACAATGTCCTGATTGTCAAAGGTCCTCAGTCAGTCGATGCATTTTTCGCACCCAGTATGACCAAAGCAGAGGATTAACAATGAATCAGTAAACTCTGATCTTTTATTTAATATGGAGGTACAATTTTCCTCTACAATCCCATAAAAATCAGGAAACAGCTGAGACAGATATCAGAGACCAGATCATGTATTATCCCAGGGTCGTCACCTGTATTGTTAGAGTTGGACGACTCAAAGAGAGTTTGAAGTGAATGTCCCTGGAGTGCCATAACGCAAAAATATATCCATATCATCCAGGGTGCAGTTCTGTAATGACCATCCAAAACAGATTGATGTTATTCCTCTGAACGGGAAAGGAGACCTTCATTTTCTTCCTCTAGCTCATAGATAAGCAGACCACCATACTAAACCAATGTCAACAATATTGGCTTCCCGCACAGATTATGGTGCATTGATGGCTGCACATTTTATACAGTGTTTGTTTTCACATGAATGGCTAAATAAGTCACAGTTTACTGCGTCAGTAGATTGGTATTGTGTCTGTCTGGATGGTTTCAGGTCATTTCTAAAATCCTAAAATAACTTAAAGGACAAGTTCATATGTTTTCAACCAAATCTCTGTTTTTGATGTAAATGGCATGTTATAGAAGAGTCCAGACTCTTTTTTGGCGATTTCACTTTCTTTTTTTCTTTTTTTTACTTACCCCAACCAGCGATGGACTTTCTCAAACTCGTTCTGCAGTACTGATAAAACATGAACAAAACCTTAAAAAACACGTTAATACGTCATTTTAGAAACGGCAACACTCTCAATATAGTGATGCAGGTCTTTAAAAGTTGTGCACATGAAATTATGTCATTCCAAACTTTATCCGCAACGTTATATTCCATTTTGTTGGACTCAAGCGATACTTTTTCATGTGCGAGCATGTGCGTTCTTTCTCGTTCCCATTGTGGTGATACGAGAAACGAGTAAGAATATACAGTTGAAGTCGGAAGTTTACATACACCTTAGCCAAATACATTTAAACTTAGATTTTCACAATTCCTGACATTTAATCCTAGTAAAAATTCCCCGTCTTAGGTCAGTTAGGATCACCACTTTATTTTAAGAACGTGAAATGTCAGAATAATAGTAGAGAGAATGATTTATTTAAGCTTTTATTTCTTTCATCACATTCCCAGTGGGTCAGAAGTTTACATACACTCAATTAGTATTTGGTAGCATTGCCTTTAAATTGTTTAACTTGGGTCAAACGTTTAGGGTAGCCTTCCACAAGCTTCCCACAATAAGTTGGCTGAATTTTGGCCCATTCCTCCTGACAGAGCTGGTGTAACTGAGTCAGGTTTGTAGGCCTCCTTGCTTGCACACGCTTTTTCAGTTCTGCCCACACATTGAGGTCAGGGCTTTGTGATGGCCACTCCAATACCTTGACTTTGTTGTCCTTAAGCCATTTTGCCACAACTTTGGAAGTATGCTTGGGGTCATTGTCTATTTGGAAGACCAATTTGCGAAACAAGCTTTAACTTCCTGACTGATGTCTTGAGATGTTGCTTCAATATATCCACATGATTTTCCTTCCTCATGATGCCATCTATTTTGTGAAGTGCACCAGACCCTCCTGCAGCAAAGCGACCCCCACAGCATGATGCTGCCACCCCCATGCTTCACGGTTGGGATAGTGTTCTTCGGCTTGCAAGCAACCCTGTTTTTTCCTCCAAACATAACGATGGTCATTATGGCCAAACAGTTCTATATTTGTTTAATCAGACCAGAGGACATTTCTCCAAAAAGTACGATATTTGTCCCCATGTGCAGTTGCAAACCGTAGTCTGGCTTTTTAATGGCGGTTTTGGAGCAGTTGCTTCTTCCTTGCTGAACGGTCTTTCAGGTTATGTCGATATAGGACTCGTTTTACTGTGGATATACAGTAGATACTTTTGTACCTGTTTCCTCCAACATTTTCACAAGGTCCTTTGCTGTTGTTCTGGGATTGATTTGCACTTTTCGCACCAAAGTACGTTCATCTCTAGGAGACAGAACGCGTCTCCTTCCTGAGCGGTATGACGGTTGCATGGTCCCATGGTGTTTATACTAGCTTACTATTGTTTGTACAGATGAATGTGGTACCTTCAGGCGTTTGGAAATTGCCTACAATTTTATTCTGTGGTCTTGGCTGATTTCTTTTGATTTTCCCATGATGTCAAGCAAAGAGGCACTGAGTTTGATGGTAGGCCTTGAAATACATCCACAGGTACACCTCCAATTGACTCAAATGATGACAATTAGCCTACGATAACCTTCTAAAGCCATGACGTAATTTTCTGGAATTTTCCAAGCTGTTTAAAAGGCACAGTCAATTTAGTGTATGTAAACTTCTGACCCACTGGAATTGTGATACAGTGAATTATAAGTGAAATAATCTGTCTGTAAACAATTGTTGGAAAAATTACTTGTGTCATGCACAAAGTAGATGTCCTAACCGACTTGCCAAAACTATAGTTTGTTAACAAGAAATTTGTGGAGTGGTTGAAAAACAAGTTTTATTGACTCCAACCTAAGTGTATGTAAACTTCCGACTTCAACTGTACATGCTCGCTCATGGATTATAACGTTACAGATAAAGTTCGGAATGGCACAATTTCATGTGTACAACATCTAAAGACCTGCATCACTCTACTGAGTGTGTTGCCGTTTCTAAAGGGACATATTTGGGTGATTTTTTTTAGCTAAGCCCTAGCACTGCAGAACGAGCATGTGGAAGTCTAGAAGTCAATGGGGTAAGTTTCTCAAAACCATGTGAAATACCCCAAAAACTGGACTCTTCTATAACATGCCATTTACACCCTCAAAATATGAGCTTGTCCTTTAATTATAAAAAATAAGAATAGGACAGTGTTAGACTTAAACACTTGTGTAGGGGATTTAAACATTGAGGACAGAACAAACATTTAAAATAAAGGTTGGAGAAAGAAAAAGATAGATAGATAATGTGTAAATGAAGATGTTCATGTTTTAAGTTTGTTTTTACAGTTTTATCCCATACTGAAAAAACGGGTACAAACACTTAGTAAATCTGGGCCTTGGTTTAAAAAATATGATAGTATCAAAATCATTTTTGGTAACACTTTCCATGAAGTACTTGCATATTACGCTTTATAACATTCTTAATAATGTTTTATAACACTGACTATAAGTGTCCATAATAACTCATAAGCGGGTTGATGTTTTATAGATAATTAACTATAGTGGCTTATAAGACTTTAGTGCATAATGTAATAGCCATAGTGGTTTGAAAACACAGACAATATCGTTATTACACACATTAGGCTCTTTAATACACTATTACAATAGCTCATAATATATTATAAAGCTTTATAAAGCACTACAATAATGATACGACTTTCTCATCTCAAGAACACTGCAGATCGGATCACAGACAAGATGACACACCACCTTGATTGACTTCCACCTCTGCAGGCCATGGCCGATCGTGCGTGACTGTCCATCATCATTACCTGCTTATAAAAACACCAAAGATGGGCCCGGGGAGGGGGTAGAGGAGGGGAGGCTTAGCTTCCTTTGAGCGCTGCTTCCCCTCTGACCTCTCACAGGGGGAGACAGATAAACAGAAGGGGGGAGACAGCTAAGCTTCAGTGACTTTTAATGACAAACTCAGTTAGGAATAGCAACACTGTCATCATGTAGAGGCTAGATAAGATTAGGGCTCATCAGGCACACTAACAAGCCTCTCAGTCGCCGTGGAACAATTTTCTGCGTGTGCAGTGATGTTAAAAAAGGGTAACCTGCTATGAAGTAGAAAGTCTCAGATGTGTAGGTTTTTTATTTCTATTCAAATGGAGTCTGGGGGTATAAGCCTTCATAAAACAGGTCTACTGAAATTCAGCCAAGGGCCAAACTAAGATCATTTTGCCTGTAAGTGCTTTCTGAAGGAAGCAACCATTTGAAAAAGAAAAACAGACTATTCCTTTGGGACATTTCATACTGATTGTGTTGTACAAATAAAGTAGGGCTGATTCTCTATTGTTCATTCGAATGTCCTTTTTCTAACTTGGCAACTGATATACAAGTGAAGCTTCAGTCTGTGAGATTGCTCAAAACAGAAACAATCTACTGTAACTAACATAAAATCAAATCACATTTTATTTGTCACATGCTTCGTAGACAACAGGTGTAGACTAACAGTGAAATGCTTACTTACGGGTCCATTTCCAACAATGCAGAGTTAAAGATTTTTTAAAAAGTAATCAACAATTGAAATAGTGACACAAGGAATAAATACACAGTGAATAACAAATAAAAATAAAGAGTAAAAAATAACATTACTATATACAGGGAGTACAAAACAACATGACTATATACAGGGAGTACAAAATAACATGACTATATACAGGGAGTACAAAATAACATGACTATATACAGGGAGTACAAAATAACATGACTATATACAGGGAGTACAAAATAACATGACTATATACAGGGAGTACAAAATAACATGACTATATACAGGGATTACAAAATAACATGACTATATACAGGGATTACAAAATAACATGACTATATACAGGGAGTACCAGTACCATGTTGATGTGCAGGGGTACGAGGTAATTGAGGTAGCTATGTACTGTACATATAGGTAGGGTAAAGTAACTAGGCAACAGGATAGATAAGACAGCAGCAGCAGAGTATGTGGTGATTTTGAAAGTGTGTGTGTGTGTGTGTGTGTGTGTGTGGCATCAGTATGCATGTGTCTGCATGTTATGCGTGTGTGGGCATATGTAGTGTGTGCGTATGTGTGTGTTGGGGCATCAGTGTAAGTATGTGTGAGTGTGTGGGTAGAGTCCAGTGTGTGCATAGAGTCAGTGCAAGAGAGTTAGTGCAAAAAATGGTCAATGCAGGTAGCCATTTGAGTAGCTATTCAGCAGTCTTGTTTAGAAGTCTTATGGCTTGGGGGTAGAAGCTGTTTAGGGTCCTGTTGGTTCTAGACTTTGTGCATTGGTACTGCTTGCCGTACGGTAGCAGAGAGAATAGTCTGTGGCTTGGGTGGCTGGAGTCTTTGACAATTCTTTGGGCCTTCCTCCTTCAATCACCGCCTGGTATAGAGGTCCTGGATGGCAGTGATGTACTGGGCCGTTCACACTACTCTCTGTAGCGCCTTGCGTTTGGATGCCAAGCAGTTGCCATACCAAGCGGTGATGCAGCCAGTCAAGATGCTCTTGATGGTGCAGCTGTATAACTTTTTGAGGGCCCATGCCAAATTGTTTCAGCCTCCTGAAGGGGAAGAGACATTGTCTTCGGGACTGTGTTGGTGTGTTTGGACCATGATAGAGCCTTGTGATGTGGACATCAAGGAACTTGAAGCTCTCGACAGCCCTGTCGATGTGAATGGGGGCATGCTCAACCCTCCATTTCCTGTAGTCCACTATCAGCTCCTTTGTCTTACTGACCTTGAGGGAGAGGTTGTTGTCCTGGCACCACACTGCCAGGTCTCTGACCTCCTCCCTATAGGCTGTCTCATCGTCATTAGTGATTAGGCCTACCAACGTTGTGTCGTTGGCAAACTTAATGATGGTGTTGGAATCGTGCACGGCCACGCAGTCGTGGGTGAACGGGGAGTACAGGAGAGGGCTAAGCACGCACCCCTGAGGGGCCCCCATGTTGAGGGTCAGCGTGGCAGATGTGTTGTTGCCTACCCTGACCATCTGGGGGCAGCCCATCAAGAAGTCCAGGATTCAGTTGCAGAGGGAGGTGTTCAGTCCCAGGGACCTTAGCTTTGTGGTGAGCTTCGAGGGCACTATGGTGTTGAACGCTGAGCTGTAGTCAATTAACAGCATTCTCACGTTCTACCCTGCATTCTACCCTGTATGATAAGTACTTGTTTGTGTCCGACACCAAGCTAACATTCTAGGAAATTGACATTCAAGTAAAATGTAAATATTACTATATTAGCTCAGACTGGTTCATACTAACCTGACTTTATTTTCATAATCAGTTCACAAAGTACATTTCCAAAACAAAGTAGTTCTGATCTCATTAGGACCTCTCCTCCATTAACTCTCATTAATCTCTCTACATAGGTCTTGTCAGTGTTTTCTAGTAGGACAATAAAAACATTGACTGGTGGCAACAGCGAAAAAAGGATCAGTGAGGACACAGCTTTCTTAGTTGGCGTGGTTTCAAAAGCGCAGTCATGCGGTAGAACACATTCTGTAGCTGGGCTCCCATTCTTCCCAAAGTACCAGGAGTTCAACCGGCTTCCACAGTCTTGTGACAAAGGTTTTTCCTCCAGTAAAACAAAAGTCTGACATGCACGTCGATTCAGAATTCAGGGGGAAAATGCCCTTTTAGTGTGAGGATGGAGGGAGACGCCTTCACGGGCTGCTGACTACGCTTTGGCAAGGGCCTCAGGAACAGTTGGCCAGACAAAAAAAAGACCATGCAGATAGAGGTACCTCAATGAGCACTCTGTTAATCTGCAATATCATTAGGATACTTCAAGCACTCATTAGCATCGTTCTCCTTTCATTAACTTTTTAGTTTTTTTTTGCCTTGGGTAAAATCTGGATTTATAGTCTTCTGGGAAGCTTTGAGGGTGGGCGGGGGTGTTGTGGGGCACTTTGACATGGAGTCACAGGGGTCATTCAGTCGTAATGAGGGGCCGCTGAGCGGGCGGCTTGGCCACCGACTCATCCCTAGATTAACCTCAAAGCGGCAGGTTTCTTTATCTAATAGGACGCATTTTACATCTCTAATGGAAAACAATTAACAGGATGGGGCATACCCACTTTGAAGACCGGGGCAAAAATAGAGGTGAGAGAAAAAGAGGAGCAGTTGTAAATGCAATGTGTGTTACAATATGAGCCTTACATCGCCGATAACAGTCAAATGACCTTCCAATAAGTGTGTAATTTTAACAAGCCAACATGAGTAGAAAAGTACAAAGTAAACCACATGCAATGTCAGACGTAGTTATAACATGGTTACATTGCTTGAGTAGGTACAGAAACACATGCATTCAATGGTGATATAGGCCACCCTAAAGGTGTATAGGAAGTCAAGGGGGAAAAAATGGTTTAGGACATCCTTTACCTTTTCAATGGAGCATGTGTCAAACTGCCATACTACGCCACCCCAGGTTTAAACAAGAGTATGGGGAGCTCTGCCCAACACATACAGGTTTTTAGTGTTGGTTGAGTGGCAAAATCAAGAATTTCCAGACATGTTGCAAGTTGACAAGTTGTATTATCGCCTTCTCCAAAACTAAATCACGTGTCAGCCTAGTCAAGACAATTAAATAATCAAACAAACAACTATACAGGTTCTGGTGCAGGTCCGAGGGAAGCACTAACTACCATTTCAACTTAAGTTTCATTATATCCAAACACAGTAACATCAAACAATACCCTCACATTTTGCCAGCATTTACCAGACACATGACAAACACTTCCCACTTACCTGCACCTTTCCGCAAGTGGCTGCACCTTAAACCCCCAAAAATATAGCTTTTTTTTTTTAAACAGTCAGCCAATGAGAATTCTGAATCAATCATTCAACTAACAAGGCAGAAGCATGTATGATAAGCAGTTGAGGCTCGTGTCACACCTGTCTGACACATGCACCAAGGAGGTCATCCGTTGGGGAGAACCCCAGGGGCATCCATAGCCTATCATTCAGGAGCCATGACATGGTCTAGCAAGACCAATAAGCATTATGTTAAAAATGATTTTACATTAAAAACATTATTACACATCTAAGCTATAACTTCATGTGCACATCGACACCAACTCCATGCATTTGTAGCCGTAGATATTGTAGCGACCTTAACCCAACATCTAGATCTCTTGGTGTAATGGCTAAGGTGTTGGGTTGACAGTTGCTGGACCCGGGTTTGAGTCCCGGTCGGGTTACCCCCGAACTCGCTACAATATGTTTGCCAGTTTAGTGGGGAATGATACAGTGTTTCATTATTTCTCACCACTAAATATTGATTGTATTCCATAAGGCCATGTAGGCTATCCCATGCATATTTCAACTTGTCTAAAGTGCTTTTTCAATTGCTGAGTGTAGGCCTACAACATACAGTATTTTACCATGACCAGTCTAGTCAACGCAATTGCTCAAAAGGATACAATGACATTGTATTAACCCTGACAACCCCTTCCAACCTAGTAGCAGTGTGTTTTAGGGAGGTTGCCAGCAGCTTTTCCCTTTCAGAAGACACCCCCATGATGAACTGCATGTGCGTGACAGCGCCGCGGCTATCCCCTCTGTTTTTCTGTTTCCCCCAGAAGTTCACAGCATTGATTGAGAGATGAAGATAAGCCTTCTCTAAGCACAGTAAAAGTGCACACCTCTCTTCCTAGGGTGCGTGTACACTTCCACTAATTACTCACATAAATCAAAGTAATGGCCCTTTTCTGTATTTTATTTACTGATCATGTATCTTGATTGATTTAATATAGGCTAGTCCAACAGCAAAACAGATTTTTGTGTGTGACATAAGTGACACAAGCCTATAACAAAAGCCAGCACCTGAATATATTAAATGTGTGAGATAGACTTTTTAACCTTGTAACTTGAAGTCTCCCTAGTGCGGGTCTTGTCATTTCTTGCAGTTCCGCTGAGTTCCATGCACTCCCTCACACGCAATCGCAGCAATTGAAAGAGCGAGAAGAAAGAAATGGACTGTTCTGCATCTGGTGACCTAGTCAGGGTGCGGGTGCTCCTTTAATGAAATGCTGACAAAAGTCAAAACAATTCCTCATAGGCATTCCTAGAGAGATCAGTCAATTTAATTTAAAGGGGCAATCTGCAATTCAAACAATAACAAAGTGCCGACCCGCCTCTGTTTTGGTAAAGAGCTGAGGGATGGGGCTGGAGAAATGCAACCACTCTCAAATTCATACACAGAGCTATGGATGCAAGGACTGACCATCCATGAGATCACAATGATTTAAACCATGTTTTGAGACTGTACAGTGTTTGTTTACAATTACATTGTTTAAAAACTATGGAGTAAAACAAGCTTACATTTTGGGTTGTGATGGGGTACGACAGTTGAATAATTTATATTCTAATTTACAGTGGGGAAAAAAAGTATTTAGTCAGCCACCAATTGTGCAAGTTCTCCCACTTAAAAATATGAGAGAGGCCTGTAATTTTCATCATAGGTACATGTCAACTATGACAGACAAAATGAGATTTTTTTTTACAGAAAATCACATTGTAGGATTTTTAATGAATTCATTTGCAAATTATGGTGGAAAATAAGTATTTGGTCAATAACAAAAGTTTCTCAATACTTTGTTATATACCCTTTGTTGGCAATGACACAGGTCAAATGTTTTCTGTAAGTCTTCACAAGGTTTTCACACACTGTTGCTGGTATTTTGGCCCATTCCTCCATGCAGATCTCCTCTAGAGCAGTGATGTTTTGGGGCTGTCGCTGGGCAACACGGACTTTCAACTCCCTCCAAAGATTTTCTATGGGGTTGAGATCTGGAGACTGGCTAGGCCACTCCAAGACCTTGAAATGCTTCTTACGAAGCCACTCCTTCGTTGCCCAGGAGGTGTGTTTGGGATCATTGTCATGCTGAAAGACCCAGCCACGTTTCATCTTCAATGCCCTTGCTGATGGAAGGAGGTTTTCACTCAAAATCTCACGATACATGGCCCCATTCATTCTTTCCTTTACACGGATCAGTCGTCCTGGTCCTTTTGCAGAAAAACAGCCCCAAAGCATGTTGTTTCCACCCCCATGCTTCACAGTAGGTATGGTGTTCTTTGGATGCAACTCAGCATTCTTTGTCCTCCAAACACGACGAGTTGAGTTTTTACCAAAAAGTTCTATTTTGGTTTCATCTGACCATATGACATTCTCCCAATCCTCTTCAAGATCATCCAAATGCACTCTAGCAAACTTCAGACGGGCCTGGACATGTACTGGCTTAAGCAGGGGGACACATCTGGCAATGCAGGATTTGAGTCCCTGGCGGCGTAGTGTGTTACTGATGGTAGGCTTTGTTACTTTGGTCCCAGCTCTCTGCAGGTCATTCACTAGGTCCCCCTGTGTGGTTCTGGGATTTTTGCTCACCGTTCTTGTGATCATTTTGACCCCACGGGGTGAGATCTTGCGTGGAGCCCCAGATCGAGGGAGATTATCAGTGGTCTTGTACGTCTTCCATTTCCTAATAATTGCTCCCACAGTTGATTTCTTCAAACCAAGCTGCTTACCTATTGCAGATTCAGTCTTCCCAGCCTGGTGCAGGTCTACAATTTGGTTTCTGGTGTCCTTTGACAGCTCTTTGGTCTTGGCCATAGTGGAGTTTGGAGTGTGACTGTTTGAGGTTGTGGACAGGTGTCTTTTATACTGATAACAAGTTCAAACAGGTGCCATTAATATAGGTAATGAGTGGAGGACAGAGGAGCCTCTTAAAGAAGAAGTTACAGGCCTGTTTGTAGGTGACCAAATACTTATTTTCCACCATAATTTGCAAATAAATTCATTAAAAATCCTACAATGTGATTTTCTGGATTTCTTTTCCTCAATTTGTCTGTCATAGTTGACGTGTACCTATGATGAAAATTACAGGCCTCTCTCATCTTTTTAAGTGGGAGAACTTGCACAATTGGTGGCTGACTAAATACTTTTTTTCCCCACTGTATATTCTTGAAGAATCAATGGGTATATACTGTATATCAAAGTCCAAAAATGGATGTAGACCCTATAGCAATCACAGTCTGTCCCTATTAAGTTAAAACAAATGATCCTATACGAATTTAGTGTGTTTTGACACAAAATAAATGATTATTATAAATGATTATGAACTCACCTTCTCGTTCTATCCCAAATGAGCAGATATTCATTTGGCTTTCAAGTATGTGTAGTGAATATTAGCAGTTTTTTCTTTAAAAAGATGTTTGTCTTTGTAACACTATGTGTAAGACCGCCTGTGTATCTTTGCAGTGATTGATGCGTTCATGTCATGTGAACACGTGGAGTAGGGAAATCCTTACATGTCATGTTGATTTACTGATGTTGATGTGAAAAGTGGAAGTCTGATTGATCTTCAAAGCCTTTCACAGTAGATCAGCCCAGCACCTGTGTGAAGCAGTCTTTCCGTCTATGCAGTCACAAGGGGAGGGACAGACTAGCCAGCCCAGGTATAGGCCAGAGAAGCCACTCAAACCATCTCTCAGCTCTGCATCCGGTCCCTCTGGTCCTCTCCTCTCCCCTCTCACTATCAGTTCACTAAAGGCTTGACTAGATGTTTACGTGGTCAGTGGATTGCCTGCACTTAAAGGGCAGTTACGCCACTTTTCAACCTCATATTCATCATCTACAGCACCAAACCAGTGTCTATGGTTATTAAAAAGATAAGAAAAAAAGGTCCTACAAAAATGATTCTCTGTGACATCACAGTGTAGGATTAAAAGTAAAAAACTGTGATTTTCAAAACCTGCATTGTGTTTCTAGATCAAGGGAGGGTATTTTCTTGCTCCCCACGTCACCGTGGATCTCATAGTGTGTGAAAAATATTTTAACTTTTGATGATGTCGTCAGGTAGAACTTTTGGTAACGATTTACTGTGACTACATATCCAGAACTCATTCATTACACATCTCTATGCATTTCATGAATGTGTTATACATAACAGGTCCCAATTGCATTATTGAAGGTTCATGAAATATATCCATAGCATATCTGTAGCGCATTCATGTCACGCTTTGGAAGAGCTCATATTTAGGTATCTTAATAGGAGCATCATTACAATGACAGCGAAGTGTCTTCATTATACCTGAGTAAGCTCAAAAGTGTGCTTCTGCCAAACTAGTGTTACTGAAAATGCCTAAAGGCCAAACAACGTTTTGAAAATTATGCTGATATATAGTCAGCCTGTTCCAGCCCCATTTCCCCCACCAGCCAGTATAGGCTTGTGACTTACCTTCTTCTTCTTCTCACTGAGGTCAATGGTGCATGAAGATCCCCATAGGGTTGAAACCTCAGGGTCAATTTTACGTATCAAATCGTGTAGTTGAGGGTCATATCATAACTCTTTTGTAACTCATTAACAGCCCTCCTCCACATCACAATTTAGTTGGTAATACTGGTCTATAACACACACATAGAAGGTATGAATTCTATGCAGTCAAAGTAATGTAATTTCTATTTTCCCATTTATAAAGCATTTATAAACATTCCTCACTTATCAAAAATATGTTTTGTGCACAAAGGTGATGACTAAAGTGTCTAATTAGGAATTTTCAAATCTGACTTCTCTATGTGGCCGTCTATGGAAATTGTCTTTCTGGGCCGGGTCAGTTAAACTGCAGTACTGTTACATTACAGCCTTATTCTAAAATGGATTAAATAAATATAAATCCTCAGCAATCTACACACAATATCCCATAATGACAAAGCGAAAACAGGTTTTTAATTAAATTAATAAAAAAAAAAAAAAACTGAAATACCTTACTTACATAAGTATACAGACCCTTTGCTATGAGACACAAAATTGAGGTCAGGTGCATCCTGTTTCCATTGATGATCCTTGAGATGTTTCTACAACTTGATTGGAGTCCACCTGTGGTCAATTCAATTGATTGGACATGATTTGGAAAGGCACACACCGGTCTATATAAGGTCCCACAGTTGACAGTGCATGTCAGAGCAAAAACCAAGCCATGAGGTCGAAGGAATTGTCCGTAGAGCTCAGAGACAGGATTGTTTCGAGGCACAGATCTGGGGAAGGGTACCAAAACATTTCTGCAGCATTGAAGGTCCCCAAGAACACAGTGGCCTCCATCATTCTTAAATGGAAGAAGTTTAGAACCACCAAGACTCTTCCTAGAGCTGGCTGCCCAGCCAAACTGAGCAATTGGGAGAGAAGGGCCTTGGTCAGGGAGGTGACCAAGAACCTGATGGTCATTCTGACAGAGCTCTAGAGTTCCTCTGTGGAGATGGGAGAACCTTCCAGAAGGACAACCATCTCTGCAGCACTCCATCAATCAGGCCTTTATGGTAGAGTGGCCAGACGGAAGCCACTCCTCGGTAAAAGGCATATGACAGCCCACTTGGAGTTAGCCAAAAGGCACCTAAAGACTCTCAGACCATGAGAAACAAGATTCTCTGGTCTGATGAAACCAAGATTGAACTCTTTGGCCTGAATGCCTTGATGAAAACATGCTCCAGAGCGCTCAGGACCTCAGACTGGGGCGAAGGTTCACCTTCCAACAGGACAATGACCCTAAGCTCACAGCCAAGACAACGCAGGAGTGGCTTCGGAACAAGTATCTGAATGTCCTTGAGTGGCCCAGCCAGAGCCCGAGCATGAACCCAATCGAACATGTCTGGAGAGACCTGAAAATGGCTGCGCAGCAACGCTTCCCATCCAACCTGACAGAGCTTGAGAGGATCTGCAGAGAAGAATGGGAGAAACTCTCCAAATACAGGTGTGCCAAGCTTGTAGCGTCATACCCAAGAAGACTCGAGGCTGTAAACCCGTTTTTGCTTTGTCATTATGGGGTAGTGTGTGTAGTTTGAGGGAAAAAATCAATTTAATCAATTTTAGAATAAAGCTGTAACGTAACAAAATGTGGAAAAAGTCAAGGGGTCTGAATACTTTCCGAATGCACTGTACAACACATAAAAGCCTGGGATATCAACCATTCAAATTTGGCCTTAGTGGGAGTGACCAAAGAATTCTATAGGAGTGAACATTTCCATAATTTATCTTCTTAAAATGTTATTTTAAACCTAATGAAGGCCGAGTTTGATGTGTTGGTCCACCAGACCTTCCACGCATTTGGGCGGAGGTGTCTGGGAACGAGATTAGGTGTAATGTGACTAACATGACATCACTTTAGAGCATTTGCCATCCTTCAGCACAACATTTATTTTTATTTTTATTTTTTTCACCTTTATTTAACCAGGTAAGCCAGTTGAGAACAAGTTCTCATTTACAACTGCGACCTGGCCAAGATAAAGCAAATCAGTGCGATAAAAACAACAACACAGAGTTACTAATGGGGTAAAACAAAACATAAAGTCAAAATACAACAGAAAATATAATATATACAGTGGGAGAAAAAAGTATTTAGTCAGCCACCAATTGTGCAAGTTCTCCCACTTAAAAAGATGAGAGAGGCCTGTAATTTTCATCATAGGTACACATCAACTATGACAGACAAATTGAGAAAAGAAAATCCAGAAAATCACATTGTAGGATTTTTTATGAATTTATTTGCAAATTATGGTGGAAAATAAGTATTTGGTCACCTACAAACAAGCAAGATTTCTGGCTCTCACAGACCTGTAACTTCTTCTTTAAGAGGCTCCTCTGTCCTCCACTCGTTACCTGTATTAATGGCACCTGTTTGAACTTGTTATCAGTATAAAGACACCTGTCCACAACCTCAAACAGTCACACTCCAAACTCCACTATAGCCAAGACCAAAGAGCTGTCAAAGGACACCAGAAACAAAATTGTAGACCTGCACCAGGCTGGGAAGACTGAATCTGCAATAGGTAAGCAGCTTGGTTTGAAGAAATCAACTGTGGGAGCAATTATTAGGAAATGGAAGACATACAAGACCACTGATAATCTCCCTCGATCTGGGGCTCCACGCAAGATCTCACCCCGTGGGGTCAAAATGATCACAAGAACGGTGAGCAAAAATCCCAGAACCACACGGGGGACCTAGTGAATGACCTGCAGAGAGCTGGGACCAAAGTAACAAAGCCTACCATCAGTAACACACTACACCGCCAGTGACTCAAATCCTGCAGTGCAAGACGTGTCCCCCTGCTTAAGCCAGTACATGTCCAGGCCCGTCTGAAGTTTGCTAGAGTGCATTTGGATGATCCAGAAGAGGATTGGGAGAATGTCATATGGTCAGATGAAACCAAAATAGAACTTTTTGGTAAAAACTCAACTCGTCGTGTTTGGAGGACAAAGAATGCTGAGTTGCATCCAAAGAACACCATACCTACTGTGAAGCATGGGGGTGGAAACATCATGCTTTGGGGCTGTTTTTCTGCAAAGGGACCAGGACGACTGATCCGTGTAAAGGAAAGAATGAATGGGGCCTTGTATCGTGAGATTTTGAGTGAAAACCTCCTTCCATCAGCAAGGGCATTGAAGATGAAACGTGGCTGGGTCTTTCAGCATGACAATGATCCCAAACACACCTCCCGGGCAACGAAGGAGTGGCTTTGTAAGAAGCATTTCAAGGTCCTGGAGTGGCCTAGCCAGTCTCCAGATCTCAACCCCATAGAAAATCTTTGGAGGGAGTTGAAAGTCTGTGTTGCCCAGTGACAGCCCCAAAACGTCACTGCTCTAGAGGAGATCTGCATGGAGGAATGGGCCAAAATACCAGCAACAGTGTGTGAAAACCTTGTGAAGACTTACAGAAACGTTTGACCTGTGTCATTGCCAACAAAGGGTATATAACAAAGTATTGAGAAACTTTTGTTATTGACCAAATACTTATTTTCCACCATAATTTGCAAAATAATTCATTAAAAATCCTACAATGTGATTTTCTGGATTTTTTTCTCATTTTGTCTGTCATAGTTGACGTGTACCTATGATGAAAATTACAGGCCTCTCTCATCTTTTTAAGTGGGAGAACTTGCACAATTGGTGGCTGACTAAATACTTTTTTCCCCCACTGTGTGTGCAAATGTAGCAAGTTATGGAGGTAAGTTAATAAATAGGCCATAGTGCAAAATAATTACAATTCGTATTAACACTGGAATGATAGATGTGCAAGAGATGATGTGCAAATAGAGATACTGGGGTGCAAATTAGCAAAATAAATAACAATTTGGGGATGAGGTAGTTGGGTCGGCTAATTTCAGATGGGCTGTGTACAGGTGCAGTGATCGGTAAGGTGCTCTGACAACTGATGCTTAAAGTTAGTGAGGGAGATAAGAGTCTCCAGTTTCAGAGATTTTTGCAGTTCGTTCCAGTCATTGGCAGCAGAGAACTGGAAGAAATGGCGGCCAAAGGAGGTGTTGGCTTTGGGGATGACCAGTGAGATATACCTTCTGGAGCGCATACTACGGGTGGGTGTTGCTATGGTGACCAATGAGCTAAGATAAGACGGGGATTTGCCTAGCAGTGATTTATAGATGGCCTGGAGCCAGTGGGTTTGGCGACGAATATGTAGTGAGGACCAGCCAACAAGAACGTACAGGTCACAGTGGTGGGTAGTATATGGGGCTTTGGTGACAAAACGGATGGCACTGTGATAGACTACATCCAATTTGCTGAGTAGAGTGTTGGAGGCTATTTTGTAAATGACATCGCCGAAGTCAAGGATCGGTAGGATAGTCAGTTTTACGAGGGCATGTTTGGCAGCATGAGTGAAGGAGGCTTTGTTGCGAAATAGGAAGCCGATTCTGGATTTAACTTTGGATTGGAGATGCTTAATGTGAGTCTGGAAGGAGAGTTTACAGTCTAACCAGACACCTAGGTATGTGTAGTTGTCCACATACCCTAGGTCAGACCCGTCGAGAGTAGTGATTCTAGTCGGATGGGCGGGTGCCAGCAGCATTCCATTGAAGAGCATGCATTTAGTTTTATTTGTGTTTAAGAGCAGTTGGAGGCTACGGAAGGAGTGTTGGATGGCATTGAAGCTCATTTGGAGGTTTGTTAACACAGTGTCCAATGAAGGGCCAGATGTATACAAAATGCTGTCGTCTGCGTAGAGGTGGATCTTAGAATCACCAGCAGCAAGAGCGACATCATTGATATACACAGAGAAAAGAGTCGGCCCAAGAATTGAACCCTGTGGCACCCCGATAGAGACTGCCATAGGTTCAGACAACAGGCCCTCCGATTTGACACATTGAACTCTATCTGAGAAGTAGTTGGTGAACCAGGCGAGGCAGTCATTTGAGAAACCAAGGCTATTTAGTCTGCCAATAAGAATGCGGTGGTTGACAGAGTCGAAAGCCTTGGCCAGGTCGATGAAGACGGCTGCATGTCACCCTTTATAAAGTACATGTTTATATCATAGTGGGTTGTGTCACATTTGACATTGGTGATTATGTCACACAGTTATGCCACATTTATGAACCCTTTATAAATCATGACATATGGTTATAGCTGCTTTGTAACACATTTTTGTAGTGCTTAGGAAGGCATTATGAAGGCTTTATGAAGCCTTTATAAGCTGAACGTAATTTATAGCGGGACCAAAATGACAGTACATTGACTGCATAGAATTCATACATAGACCTTTTATGTTGGTGTTATAGATCAGAGTGGCAAACTGCACAGTTAATTACCATGAAGTGCTTAGCTATAAATTCTTTATGAATGGGAAAATCGATTTGACTTTACTTTGACTGCATAGAATTCATACATAGACCCTTCATGTGTGCGATATAGACCAGTATGACCAACTTAATTGTGATGTGGAGGAGGGCTGTTAATGAGTTACAAAAGAGTTAGCTATTACCCTCAACTACACGATTTGATCTGTAAAATTCAACCCTGTGGGGATCTTCATGCACCATTGATCTTAGTGAGAATAAGAAAAAGGTACTGTAAGTCACAGGCTTATACCTGCCGGTGGAGAAAATGGGGCTAGTACATGCTATACACTGAGTGGAAAAAACATTATGAACAACTTCCTAATATTGAGTTGCACCCCCTTTTGCCCTCAGAACAGCCTCAATTTGTCGGGGCATGGACTTAACAAGGTGTCGAAAGCATTCGACAGGGAACTGGCCTTTGTTGTCTTCTACTAAGCTATGCAGAATTGTTTTAAGAAGATCATACCAAGGATCATTTAGATATTTGATTTTGAATTGAAAATCCCCTTGAAGTATCAAAAAATATCTAAAAAAAATATTTGATGAAAAATTATGCTAAATATACAAGCAGATTTATTTTCTCCACTCTCTGAAAGACTATGTGGCGGACACTAACAACAATCCTTTGGGCAACACTGAAAGAACTTCAAGCGATTCTGCTCATCATCATGAATTAGATGATGGAGGATCTATTAGCTACATGGTGAAATTCAATTCATGTTTCAACCGGAATATAGCGAAGAGGATTCGAAACAATGCTAGCTACACAACTCCCGGTAGCCATATCTATGATACAAAAATAATATTTAGTATCTCAATTGTTAAACCTCTTCTCTTTTTAGTCGTAGATATGGCTAGCTACTAAACAGCAAGCTACAATGTTACAACCAGCCACCTAAAGCTAGGTTTACCAGCAAACGTTAGCACGTGACTGGAGTTGGCTAGCTAGTTAGCCTGGCACATGCTAACTTGTTATGCGCCACGCCTCGCATTTGTAACTTGTTAGCAAACGTGTCGCATCAACAAATGTAAATAATTTACCAGCTAGCTCTGTAACATAATTGACGAGGGTTGACATTAGTTATGATTATGACCTTGGATGCATTTCCATCACAAAATCATAGGCAGGACGCAAGATAGGATTCCAAACAGATGTGAATAACAAGTATTGCATATCCAGCAAGCTAGCTAGATAAGTTTATTAGCAAACAGTGAGGAGAAACAATACTATACTGGTTTTACTCAAAAAAGATTTGCCTAAGCATGCCTGATATTCATGGCTGTAGGTAGATACTGTCTGCTTACCTACCTAGGCTAATTTGTACAGTCTGGTCACTGTGCAAAGGTTGAGGGTTATGCCCTATTTCTTTCTATTAGGCTAGATATTGTTGTAAATGTAATCTCTGTGCCTGTGCACATGCATGCATGTTCAACTCGTCTACCCTAATGTTGATGTTATGCTGGCACGGTTCAACTGTTGTTCAAACTGTACAATAGAATATAATGTTGTTTGTTTTTTGTCTTACAGACAATACTGTGTGGTGCCTGGGCATCTTCCTGGAGTGGATTCTAGATACAGAAACCGAATTCCTTTGCCTGCGTGTGTAATTGTAGCAGAACTGTATCCCATGAACTCTATCCCTCTCGAGGGATTAGACATTATGCTCGATTTCAAGCAGATGACTAATGAGGAAGTGAATGGCAGTATGATCATAACACTCCTCCCTCAGCTTTACAAGTATTCCCTGAACTTACTGTCAGTGTCTTTGGAATGGCAATTTCATCATGACCACCTCTCCCATCATCTGCTTATCACCAGTTCTCTAAGCTACAGATTGTTATACCAGGTAATGTGATTTAACCAAAGATTTTTTGGTATCTATTACTGGGAGTTATATGATAGGTACTGTTTGGTGTAGCACAGAGAATATTCGATCATGGTGTTACAGGTTTTGGTTTTTCCATTTATATTTTGAGGTTGCACTTTAGCATGTAGGGTACACCGATTGGTGTCACCTCATTAGTCAGTATGTGTTACACCTGTGCTGGTGCCATCTCGTTAGTGGGAAGGTGTTTCACCTTTGCTGGCCCAGGTGCTATTTAAGAGTGGCTTGCCCAGTGCTCCAGTTGTCTTGAGAGTGGAGGGTCAACACCTTTAGTTGTCTCTCCCGATTTGATTTCTGGAATGACAATCCTTTATCTGATCTTCCCTATTTTTTTATTTTTTATTTTGCCTCTTAGTGAACAAATGTAGTGGGCGCTCATTGTGAGTGTCTTTTAGGTCCCAGTTGTTGTTGCTATGCAACTTTCAATGGACACCCCCATGAATATCTTTTAGAACCACTCCTTAAACCCACCAGTGCATGCGACCGACGCGCAGCGCGAGCACAGTGAACCCTTCACGGGGAGAAAAGTCCGGGAGTCTCTGGGGTTGGGGTTTCGGTTCCGGCTAGCTAGCACCCCTCCCGATATTAGCGAGTCCTCCCGTTTCCCGTCTCCCTGATGGAGAGTTCATCCTTCATCCCCTCCGATAGCCCCTGTGCGTAAAGGACGACCAGGGCGGCCTCCTCCCATCCTGCCTCTCGAGCCCGGGTTTGGAACTCCACGGAGTAGTCCGCCACCGAACGGTCACCCTGCTGACAGGCCGTGAGCCTCCTCCCAGCCTCATGCCCCGACACCACCTGAGAGGTGTCGAACACCTTACATAGCTCCCGCATGAATTGGTAGGAGTCGGAGCACGCCGGAGTTTGGCTCTCCCACTCCGCGGTAGCCCAGGAAAGGGCCCGACCTGTCAACAGAGTGATAATGTAGGCCACCCAGCCCTGCTCTGTCGGGAAGGAGGAGGGTTGTAGGCTGAATACCAGGGAACACTGGGGGAGGAATTCCCTGCAGCCCTCTGGATGTCCGTCGTACCTCTCCGGAGGTGGTAGGTGGGGTTCCCGCGATGTCACAGGCGAGACTGGAGATGCCGCTGCCGCGGCTTCCGCTCTGCCGGCTCTGCACAGCGATCGTCAGCTGGCAGAGATTCTCGGTGATCTGCTGCAGGCTGGTTCAGCATAGCTGCCTGCATTGCAAATGCGCTATGATACTGTGCTGCCTCCTCTGGGTCAATACTGGCTCGTTTTTCTGTAAGGGTTGGTGTGAGGTGTGACCCAGGTGCGGTGCAGGATAGACAGTAGGCAGTAGGCAGAGATGGTGAAACAAGGATCTTTACTGGTGGTCCCAAAACCAGGATACAAAATAACGGACTTGTCACGATAAAATAAAGGAGGAGCAAATTGGTCTCCAAAAACAGGCTGACAGCAAACATACAAAATACTAACTAAGACTGAAAACAACAATGAAACAGGCAGAACACTTCTCAAGTACCTGTACATATGTCTCGCGATCAGACACTGATTAGTACTGTTTGGCATCGAGAAACTAGCCGATTAAACAGAGCAAGGGAACGCAGAGAAGTGAGGGCATAAATACCCAGGTGAACAGGTAGACACAAGTGACACCAATAGGATAATGATTAGTCCAGACTGTGAGTGAGGAGGTGCCCAAGGTTGTCGGAGGATGACACCTAGTGGGTCGCTCCGGAACTGTGACCCCCTCCTGTAACAGCCGACACTTCCCGATTCTACCAGTGAAATGAAAATGTGCTAGTTCTAGCTTGTGGTTTGGATAATTGTGATGTTTATGATAAAAGCGTAATGTTGTTAATATAGTAATGACTATATGCCGTGGCAGAGCCAGAGTGAAATTCCCCTTTAAACTGACAGATTTTTACAGGGAATTTTTTATTATGCTAATTAGACTTCAGTGGGGGCGCGGACATCGACTCTACGTGTGTCTCCTACTCTTCATCTACACTGATTTGAAGTGGATTTAACAGGTGACATCAATAAGGGTCATAACTTAAATAAGTGTTCATGAATTCTTGTCCACTCAGGGTTTCATACTAAATCAACAGAGCTCTCATGTATTTAGTCATCTATCCTTTCAGTACTGGCCTGTGCCTTGGTAGTTACTATTACAAACTGTTTAATATAAATTGATTGAAAATGTACTGACCATTGAATATTTAATATGTTTAAGTTTTCTTTTTACATCAGCATTTAATCACAAGTGTTGGCATTTGGGCATTTGAGCCAATTTTTAGAGTAAAATGATGTAGGCATGTTAAAATAAAAATATAAAGATATTTTCTAGAAGGATATACAGTACATGGCCAAAATAATGTGCATTAATATGGAGTTGCGCCCCCCCCCCCTCCCCCCCTTCCCCCTTTGCTGCTATAACAGCCTCCACTCTGCTGGGAAGGCTTTCCACTAGATGTTGGAACAGTGCTGCGGGGACTTGCTTCCATTCAGCCACAAGAGTATTAGTGAGGTCGGACAATGATGTTGGGCGATTAGAACTGGCTCGCAGTCGGCATTCCAATTCATCCCAAAGTTGTTCGATGGGGTTGAGGTCAGGGCTCTGTGCAAGCCAGTCAAGTTCTTCCACACCAATCTCGACAAACCATTTCTGTATGGACCTCGCTTTGTGCATGGGGGCATTGTCTTGCTGAAACAGTAAAGGGCCTTCCCCAAACTGTTGCCACAAAGTTGGAAGCACAGAATCGTCTAGAATGTCATTGTATGCTGTAGCGTTAAGATTTACCTTCACTAGAACTATGGGGCCTAGCCAGAACCATGAAAAACAGCCCCAGACCATTATTCTTCCTCCATCAAACTTTACAGTTGCCACTATGCATTAGGGCAGGTAGCGTTCTCATGGCATCAAACAAACCCAGATTTGTACATCGGACTGCCAGATTGTGAAGCATGATTCATCACTCCAGAGAACGTGTTTCCACTGCTCCAGAGTCCAATGGCGGTGAGCTTTACACCACTCCAGCCGACGCTTGGCATTGTGCATGGTGATCTTAGGCTTGTGTGTGGCTGATCGGCTGCTCGGCCATGGAAACCCATTTCATGAAGCTCCCGACGAACAGTTATTGTGCTGACGTTGCTTCCAGAGGCAGTTTGGAACTCGGTAGTGAGTGTTGCAACCAAGGACAGACCATTTTTACACACATCCTATGACAGTGCCACGTTGAAAGTCACTGAGCTCTTCAGTACGGGCCATTCTACTGCCAGTGTTTGTCTATGGAGATTGCATGGCGGTGTGCTCGATTTTATACCCCTGTCCGCAACGGGTGTGGCTGAAATAGCCGAATCCACTCATTTGAAGGGGTGTCCACATATTTTTGGTCATGTAGTGTATATTGAATAGTGAATGCATGCTTTTGCATTGTATTTCAAGTGAGTGCTCATTAACAGTTATGATAATGAAATGAAACTAGCCATTTCAGTTTGCGATTACAAACTCAAAAGCATTAGGCTATATCATTTAAATATTAGCTTTCGCAAATAAACAGAGTTATCTTGTCCGTGGTACTGAAGTCTTAAAACAATAGCCAAAGGTCCCACACGTCACGCATCGATTCAGACAGCAAGAAACAACAGACAATGCCAGCAACTTCATGTCAACAACATGTTTTGCTCCAATATAAACAAACAAACAAATAAATAAAACTAACAAGCAAACACATAAACAAACAGATAGGACAATGAGTGAAACATCTCCTCGCTCTGACTCTCCACATTCTTGTGCTGTGTGATTTGTGAATGGTGCTGTGAGATGAGATGCTCAACAAGTAGAATGGACATAAATCCTCAGAAATATAGTGATCTGTGTCATGCACTCAAGGTGTTTATTTTATTTTATTTTTTATAAACAATAGTATGTAGCCTCCATGCCTTTATCTCAATCATGCTTATTTCGATTTTTGTGTCGACCAACTTGTAAACTATTATTCCAATAGCTTGTATTGCAAGATAACTGTTCAAATACATGCTTAGTGAAATAGATTGAATAAAATTGTAATATAATGGTCTTGTAATTAGTAAAAAAAAAAAAAACATGGGGACAGTCTCCTCCTGTCGGTATACATTGGACAAGCAGCCTAATCCATTTGTCCAATGAACAAAGTATAACAGGCCTATCATAATTTCATATGCTTTGACAAAACATGACCAATTTCCCATTGACAAATATTCAATATATCAAATTTGAAATGTTTCTTAGATGAAATGGAGGCTAGAAATGTGGGAAAACAAAAATGCTATGGAACAACTTGATATTTATACACAGTTTACTGTGTGTCCTGCCAAAATTCATGTAGATCTGTGCAATGGCCTAAATGATAATACATTACATGTAAATGAAGCACCTATGTTTTAAGATAAAATATAGTTAATCAAAAGTTATTGCAGGTATGCTTGAAACCCAGCTCCTGTCATTCATCAGGCCTCGATAACGGAATAAAACAACAGGTTATCAGCTAATAATGAGTCATAATAATAGTCTAATTCATATTTTATAGACCTCTCATAATTAATAATTCATTATATTTAATTATAAATTAAAACGGACAATTGTTACTTGTTGGAAACTGTATCCTGTATAATAAGAAAGAAAACTATACCAGAAACACTCGGTCAGTCTACAAAAACGTGTATTTCTATTAATGTGCATGATCCGCATTAGCCTTTTGTAAACACATTAAAGGACATAAAAAATACATGTTGTTAGATCCATTTGGGGAATAATTCACGAAATATAGCATAGCACCAGTTAATTCTGGAAAACGTGTCCGCTACACACAAATTCGCATAAATCCTTCATAAATTGCAATATCAAATAATTTGACAGTATGAATGAGTAAACACACGATTTATTTGCGTAAAATGAACATAATTTGTAAGTCGCTCTGGATAAGAGCGTCTGCTAAATGACGTAAATGTAAATCGAATCAAATGAAACAAGGCCTCTCTCATTTGCTGCATGATAAGACCCACTATATTGAATTGGAATAAACAATAGGTCTACATTTCCGCAGACACTAATCATCATTTATCAAATAAATTCACTACAATACTATATCTTGTAGTTTCAAGGTATAACCGATAATAATATAATAGTATATTATTATACAATTTCTAATGATAATTCCAATAATAATAATAGGTAAAACAAATAATAAATACTAAAAAACGAATAATAATATTACATTAATAGTAGTATGGTAGTTCTGTTTTCTAGTATTAGGCTGCTAAAATCATATGACCTTTCAGTATTGTTGATAATTCATTATGGTTGTAGTTAGGCTATTACCATCAAATCTAACCATCTACATATGACGCTATAGCCTAGGCCTAATACAGGCATATTTGGTGAATTGTAACCAATTAAATAAAACAAATGAATACGTTGATTTGATTGGACATCCATAATCCTTTGACAACCTATCCAGCAAAGTATTGAGTTCCTAGTGGCTAGTGGTGATTGCATTCTGCCTCCAATTGCAACGAGAGAAGGGACAACACAAACATTTTGATAACAAGGAGTAGGCGCGCTGTGTGTGGATGAGGGAGAGAGAGAGAGAGAGAGAGAGAGAGAGAGAGAGAGAGAGAGAGAGAGAGAGAGAGAGAGAGAGAGAGAGAGAGAGAGAGAGAGAGATGCTGACGAGCTATAATGCTATTTGACACTTCTGTTTATGATAAATCATTTAACTCGGGACAGCAGAAGGCTATTCACATGTGGAGAGTGGAAGGTCTAGAACTGCACCAAATGACAAATTAAGTTACTGGACGTATACTGAATTACTTTATTTTCTATTGTGCAGGTTTTGAGGATTTTATTCTCCAATAACTTTCAATCACTGGATCCGCTATATAAAGAGGTGACCTATAATTAGCGCGCTTCTTGCGTTTACATTAAAATGTAGTCTTACCATCGGCATCGACGGGACAAAGGACAGGAGCTTATTCATCAAAACATCTATTAGTAACCGACAGACTACAATTAACATAAAGCTGTTATTTACTTGGAAGAAGCAACGAATTGACTGCAAACGAATTGACTGCAAGGAGGTCCATATTCATTCCCAGTATTTGACCCTTTAAATATAGGATATGTTGTGCCATATTTTGTGCTGTAATAATATTTCCACTATATTCTTGATTTTACTTGTGTGTTCCCCCTAGAATCAGTTAATATTTTTTCCCAGAAATAACTTCTTGCTTTCCCTCAATATATTATAGGCTTCATAATGGACATGCAAGTTATTTTCGAGGAGATGACCTGGCCATCGCCACGGAGTATATTATTGGGGTCTTTGACATTTCTCTTTGCCATGCACCTGTGGCGCAGGATTAGGCGGAACTGGGAAGTACACAGCCCGCCTGGACCGTTCGCTTGGCCGGTCATTGGGAACGCAATAGAGGTTGGGAAAACTCCTCACCTCTATTTCTCTCGCATGGCACGGAAATATGGGGATGTCTTTCGAATCAAACTTGGCTGCCGGGACGTTGTGGTGCTGAATGGCGACGCAATCAGGCAGGCGCTCATCAAAAAGGGATTTGATTTCGCAGGCAGACCGGACTTTACCTCTTTTCAATACATTTCCAATGGCGATGGCATTGCTTTTGGAACATTCAGCGAATGGTGGAAAGTGCACCGAAAAGTAGCCCAATCTACTGTTCGGATGTTTTCCACCGGCAACACGAACACCAAAAAGGCCTTCGAAAACCACGTTGTCTGCGAAGTTAGGGAGCTGCTCCGTCTTTTCCTGGGAAAAACGAAAGAGCACAAATATTTCCAGCCGATGACATACTTGGTGGTATCAACAGCTAACATAATGACCGCGGTGTGCTTTGGAAAGAGGTATTCCTACGACGACGCAGAGTTTGCGCAAGTGGTGGGACGAAATGACCAATTCTCCCAAACAGTGGGGGCTGGGAGCATCGTTGATGTGATGCCTTGGCTCCAGTATTTTCCCAACCCAATAAAAACAATTTTTGAAAATTTTAAAGAGCTCAACCAGGAGTTTAGTAAATTTATCGTTACTAAGGTTGTCGAGCATCGACAGACCATTCAGTCAAGCACAATCCGGGACATGACAGATGCTTTCATCATGGCATTGGACCATTCTCAGGACAGCTCGCCCGGGGTCTCACCAGGCAAAGATTATGTGCCACCCACTATTGGTGATATTTTTGGAGCAAGCCAAGACACACTGTCTACTGCACTCCAATGGATCATTCTGATACTTGTGAGGTAAATAGTCTACATATTAATTTGGAATCAGTTTAAGTGAAATGAAAGTACTCTTTTTACCATAGGCTATAATATGTTCTATTAACAATGCATTTGATATTTTAGTCATTAAGCAGACGCTCTTATCCAGAGCAACTTACAGTTAGTGCATTCATCAATTCACAATAGCCTACATGCTTTAAGTTGAGAAAACCTATGCGTAAAACAGAAAAAGCAATTTTGTCTTGGGAAAATGATCCTACCTAATATACTAGTATGCCACTATCTCACAATCAACATAAAACATCGAAAGAGTACTATGCTCTGCTCTTTCATTGCTGGCAGACTACTACTGTACCTGCTCTTGTGTTCGGCACTTCAGTAGCAGAACTAGGATGTTACGTAATAGTCTTAAATAGCAGAAGAGCCCAGGCAGGTATTGGAAGCCTAACACGAGGGCTCCGCTGTACTGAAATCTCGCTTGAGAAAAATAAAGTAATCTGAACCGTAGAACATCATGATGTGAGTTGCCAGTTTGCGCCGGGAAAAAGAAAACTGTTTAGATAGTAATTAATGAAATGTTTATTTTGTCCAGTATTTGGTACTTACTTGTAGCCTATATCAACCTGTTGCCCATAGTTACCCACCAAAAATGATTAATGTATTGAGTATGCCCCCAGTGTTGAAATAGAGGTTAGCTTCCCAATAGGAAATTATTTAGCCTACATCTCAATGAACAAAGATACCTGTGTTCTGAGTGTTCACTTTAGACCGTTTCCTATATAGGTTTCCTCAAATCCAGCTGCGTCTCCAAGAGGAAGTGGACAAAGTGGTCTACCGGAGCCGTCTGCCCACCATCGAGGACCAGTCGCAGTTGCCTTACGTGATGGCCTTTATCTACGAGGTGATGCGCTTCACCAGCTTTGTGCCGCTCACCATTCCCCACAGCACCATTACCGACACTACCATCATGGGCTACACCATCCTTAAGGACACAGTGATCTTCATCAACCAGTGGTCCAGCAACCACGACCCCACCAGGTGGACACACCCGGAGACCTTTGACCCCCTGCGCTTCCTGGACCAGGACAGCTCTTTGAACAAGGACCTGGCCAGCAGCGTGCTCATCTTCTCCTTGGGAAAGAGGCGGTGCATCGGAGAGGAGTTGTCCAAGATGCAGTTGTTCCTATTTACAGCATTGCTGGCACACCAGGCCCACTTTAGTCCCGACCCGGACAAGCCGCCGACCATTGACTACACCTACGGGCTGACCCTGAAGCCCAATAACTTCTCCATAGCAGTACATCTACGGGACAGCATGGAAGTCTTGGAGGAGGCTAGCCAAAAGCCCCTCTATGGGGAGACCCAGGAGGAAACAGGTGACTCCAGATCAGACTGAGAATAGAGTTGCTAAAAGCATTTAAAAAATGGTAAATGAAGCTTGAAAGAAAAAAAACACTGAAGTAGATTCATGAACTGCAATTCATCCTCATGTGCCATCAGGTATCAGCTACTATATAGTTATAAATATATTTATGAACTGAACACTCAGGCAAAACACCCTTCATATAAATCTACACTACCGTTCAAAAGTTTGGGGTCACTTAGACATTTCCTTGTTTTCAAAAGAAAAGCATTTTTTTTTGTCCATTAAAATAATATCAAATTGATCAGAAATAAAGTGTAGACATTGTTAATGTTGTAAATGGCTATTGTAGCGTCTTTATGGAATATCTACATAGGCGTACAGAGGCCCATTATCAGCAACCATCAGTCCTGTGTTCCAATGGCACGTTGTGTTTGCTAATCCAAGTTTATAATTTTAAAAGGCTAATTGATCATTAGAAAACCCTTTTGCAATTATGTTAGCACAGCTGAAAACTGTTGTGCTGATTAAAGAAGCAATAAAACTGCCCTTCTTGAGACTAGTTGAGTATCTGGAGCATCAGCAATTGTGGGTTCGATTACAGGCTCAAAATGACCAGAAACAAAGAACCTTCTTCTGAAACTCGTCAGTCTATTCTTGTTCTGAGAAATGAAGGCTATTCCATGCGAGAAATTGCCAAGAAACTGAAGATCTCGTACAACGCTGTGTACTACTCCCTTCACAGAACAGCACAAACTGGCTCTAACTAGAATAGAAAGAGGAGTGGGAGGCCCCGGTGCACAACTGAGCAAGAGGACAAATGCATTAGAGTGTCTAGTTTGAGAAACAGACGCCTCACAGGTCCTTAACTGCCAGCTTCATTAAATAGTACCCGCAAAACACCAGTCTCAACGTCTACAGTGAAGAGGCGACTCCAGGATGCTGACCTTCTAGGCAGAGTTGCAAAGAAAAAGCCATATCTCAGACTGGCCAATAAAAATAAAAGATTAAGATGCGCAAAAGAACACAGACACTGGACAGAGGAAGATTGGAAAAAAGTGTTATGGACAGACGATTCGAAGTTTGAGGTGCGGATCACAAAGAAGAACATTTGTGAGACGTAGACCAAATTAAAAGATGCTGGAGGAGTGCTTGATGCCATCTGTCAAGCATGGTGGAGGCAATGTGATGGTCTGGGGGTGCTTTGGTGGTGGTAAAGTGGGAGATTTGTACAGGGTAAAAGGGATCTTGAAGAAAGAAGGTCATTTTGCAACGCCATAAACATACCCTGTGGACGGCGCTTGATTGGAGCCAATTTCCTCCTACAACAGGACAATGACCCAAAGCACAGCTCCAAACTATGCAATAACTATTTAGGGAAGAAGCAGTCAGCTGGTATTCTGTCTATAATGGAGGGGCCAGCACAGTCACCGGATCTCAACCCTATTGAGCTGTTGTGGGAGCAGCTTGACCGTGTGGTACGTAAGAAGTGCCCATCAAGCCAATCCAACTTGTGGGAAATCTTTACAGATTACCTCAACAAATTGACAACTAGAATGCTAAAGGTCTACAAGGCTGTAATTGCTGCAAATGGAGGATTCTTTGACGAAAGCAAAGTTTGAAGGACACAATTATTATTTCAATTAAAAATCATTATTTCTAACCTTGACAATGACTACATTTCCTATTCATTTTGCTATATTTCCTATTCAAACTCATTTCATGTATGTTTTCATGGAAAACAAGGACATTTCTAAGTGACCCCAAACTTTTGAACGGTAGTGTATATTTTCTTTGTTTTACAGGTAATCACTCAAATGACTATGGATTACAAAAATGCAACTTTTAAATTTCTTAAATAAGTTATTGCACTGATGTTTGCATATATTTCACTGGAACACGCCAGAACATACAATAGCTTACAGTGGGCATCTGTGGGCGGTGGCCTGTTCTTTTACACCTGTTTGATACTTCATTTACTGTATTTACTGGAATACTGACCAATTGGAGTTGATTCAGTCATTTTACTTTTCCCACCATCTCAGAGAGTACTGTGTGTACCTTTTATGTCCCAAATGTATCTCCCAACAAGGTCAATATGATACAGAGAGAATATTGATATACTTATTATAGTAAATATAGCTAAGTAGGTAGATAGTAATACCGACCTTATTACTATTAAATACAAACATTATGTAGTTTACTCAACTTTGACAAATGTGTTGAGACGACTCTGGAATGTAAATATGCAGAACTTTCCTGCTCCAAAGTTGAGTAAACTAGAAATCATGTTGCAGCTGTTTGGCTTGATTTATTAAACAATATGGTATTAAACAAAATTGTGGTAGTAATAACCTTTGTAGCAATATTAGCAAAAATATGTGATTTGGTCCGAAGAATGAGAGTTCAATCCCGTTCCTCAACTGTGCCATAACTAAACTGATTGGTTGGACCAAATAAGTGGTCAGATGTAACATTGCATAGGCCACTACTGGTTTAATAACTAATGTCACTTGTTACAGGCTAGTAAGTACTAGCAGTTCCATGCAGTTATGCAGTACTACTTTATACTGTATACTCTTGAAAAACAGAATTGTCAATAGTAAGTAGGCTACTTACAAACCTGTACTTAAATACATATTTTAACTGAATTCCATCTAATTTACACTGGAATAAGGCCATAAGTATTGTTATGTTTTGCCTAAGTGCTTCTGATTGTTGATTAACTTATAGCCTGTTCCAATAGACAAGCCTGGGGTACACTAAGGGTACATTGTTTACGAATGTAGCCTGTGTCTGTGAACTGCTGTAACATACATTTGTTCAATTGAAATACAAATGTTTTATCTATATTGGGTTAGTGTTATTTTGAATATAATCATCTGCCGCAAAAAGTGCTCTCTTTTTTATTGTTTCTTGTTCTCTTCGAGTGCTATGTCTTCATAAGCTTGAACGTCCAAAAGGATGCTCTGCAAAAGTTCTTTATAGATACACCATATCATTTAGATTCTTTATTTAAGATGCCAGTTATCGAATGATTTATTCTCCATGTTGTATTAAATACAGAACATAAACATAACATTACTGCAACTGTGATGTTGCTCTTGTGAGAGGATTTTATGATATCTATTTGAACTGATGACATTGGGTTGATGAGTACAGATAATATGTGTGATATTGTACACTTCATACTAAATTAAAGGACATTTTATTCTTCCTTGATTTGTAACTAGTGTATTTATTATACTGATATGAGTTGGAGTAACAAGAGATTGCGTTTTGTTTTTATTTTAACACATGCCTCAGAATAGGAGGTATATCTAACCAGCTTTTGAGTAGGTACGGGCTCATTCTTACCAAAATAAAAAGTACAGTGTGGGCAGGTAGAATAAAAATAGAATGCTGATACTGCAGTGTTTAGGAATACACAAAGGTTATTTAAAAAGTCACTCAACACTTCCATCTTTCAAACTCACTATGGCTGAGAATTCCTATTTTTAAATGACCGGTTCAATTGTTTCAGAAAATAGAACAACCTTTACTGGTGTATTTTCTGAAATGGCAGAATTATTATTATAAATACACTGTCTCATAGTTTGCTACAGTAGATTTCATTACCGTCTTATTTCAGCAAGCACATTTATTGTATTATGGGCACATAGCCATCTCATGTTGGAACAAAAGGGAAGTGTTTAGGAGAGCCCTTTCCTTGCGGTACATTTTATCTCGCTCACCCAGAACATCCTGTACTTGATCAGCGAGATGCTTGCAGCCAGACAGCCAGCTTGGAGTGCGTGACAAATTCAGATAAAGCCAGACGATTACTGATATGCCACTCCCTTATGCTCTCCCTTTTACAGAATAGAAAAGGAGGAGAGTCAAAAAAAAAGATTTGCCTCAGATCTCAGCGTGAAGGAAAAGCATAGATAGACAAGACTCGGAAATGCGGCACATGTCAAATAATTGCGGGGTTGTGAGGGTTTGATTTTTGGTAAAGGATTTTTCAAAAAAACAAACAAACCATATTCCAACATAAAGGCAGAACTCTGCATTCAGGGTCCAAAGCGCTCTTCAGTCCTCATCCTACACACATGACCCTATGGATGGTGGCGGACATGTTGAATGCACCTTAAACATCATATTTGGCATTGAGCGTTATCCTTGATAACGTCAGCTTCAGGGTTATTACTAGACCACAATACAGCCCTTGCTAAACCTCCCCTCTTGGGTTACAGTAAGGACTCTAAGGTAGCACTCTACTACTACTTTATACCCCACACAAGCCAGGAGAGAGTAATGAGTGTTGACCTGGCAAATGAAAGAAGAAGCCTTACACCTCTGAAAATCCAGGCAACTTCCTGAAATGATCACAAACATCTGTGAGTAGGGTGGGAGTCATACAAACCAAGAGAGCACGTTGGTTGGGTGTGTGGGGGATAGGGCACAGTACAGATGTTTGGTGGAATATTAAACAGAGTTCTACAACATGATAAGTCCTCTTCCCCACTACCCACCTCCAGTAGAGCAGAACAGTGACTGACCATCTTAAGACTAAAACTGACTTACAGTGCTTTCAGAAAGTTTTCACACCCCTAGACTTTTTCCACATTTTGTTGTGTTACAGACTGAATTTAAAATAGATTCATTTGAGATTGTGTGTCACTGGCCTACACACAAAAACCCATAATGTCAAAGTGGAATTATGTTTTTCAACATATTTACAAATTAATTAAAAATGAAAAGCTGAAATGCCCTGAGTCAATAAGTATTCAACCCCTTTGTTATGTCAAGCCTAAATAAGTTCAGGAGTAATGGCGCCGAAGGAGATGCTGCCGTTTTACGGGCTCCTAACCAATTGTGCTATTGTATTTTTTTATCCGTGTTATTTTTAACTTATTTTGAACATATTGTTTCTGCCACCGTCTCTTATGACCGAAAAGAGCTTCTGGATATCAGGACAGCGATTACTCACCTCGTACTGGACAAAGATATTTTCTTTAAAGAGTCGGATGCGAAGGATATCCTACAGACAACCGACAAGGACCAAATCCCCGTCATTCGCATGAGGAAGAGACAGCGATATCGGGGACGTAGATCGGGGTGCCTTGTAAGGATCCGACGGAGAGTGGGTAATCTGCCTTTACCATCTGTCCGATTAGCCAACGTACAATCATTGGATAACAAAATATATTAACTACGATCATGGATATCCTACCAACTGTAATATCTTATGTTTCACCGAGTCGTGGCTGAACGACGACATGGATAACATACAACTGGCGGGATATACACTGCATCGGCAAGACAGAACAACTGCCTCCGGTAAGACAAGGGGTGCGGTCTGTGTATATTTGTAAACAACAGCTGATGCACAAAATCTAATATTAAGAAAGTCTCTAGGTTTTGCTCGCCTGAGGTAGAGTATCTCATGATAAGCTGTAGACCACACGATTTACCAAGAGAGTTTTCATCTATATTTTTCGTAGCTGTCTATTTACCACCACAAACTGATGCTGGCACTAAGACTGCACTCAATGAGCTGTATAAGGCCATAAGCAAACAAGAAAACGCTCTTCCAGAGGTGGCACTCCTAGTGGCCGGGAATTTTAATGCAGGGAAACTGTCATCCGTTTTACCTCATTTCTACCAGCATGTTAAATGTGCAACCAGAGGGAAAAACCTCTAGACCACCTTTACTCCACACACAGAGACGCGTACAAAGCTCGCCCTCCATTTGGCAAATCTGACCATAACTCTATCCTCCTGTTTCCTGCTTACAAGCACAAACTAAAGCAGGAAGCACCAGTGACTCGGTCAATAAAGAAGTGGTCAGATGACGCAGATGCTAAGCTACAGGACTGTTTTGCAAGCACAGACTGGAATATGTTCCGGGATTCTTCCGATGACATTGAGGAGTACACCACATCAGTCACTGGCTTCATCAATAAGTGCATCGATGACGTCGTCCCCACAGTGACCGTACGTACATACCCCAACCAGAAGCCATGGATTACAGGCAACATCCGCACTGAGCTAAAGGCTGCCGCTTTCAAGGTGTGGGACTCTAACCCGAACGCTTGTGTGTTGAACTGGAGCCGAAGAAGATGGCGGCCATGCGACTAGCTCTTAGGAAACTTTGCAGTATTTTGTTTTTTTACGTATAATTTGTTACATTATTAGCTCAGAAAGTGTTTTGCATTATTACATACAGCCGGGAAAATCTATTGGATATCAGAGTGGCGGTAACTCACCAGCATTACGACCAGGAATACGACTTTCCCGAAGCAGATCCTTTGTTTGCTCTCCCCAGGGCAATTGAACTGATTCCAGCGGCTGACCCAAAACATCGGCTGCGGAGGAGAAGCACTCGGAGCGGCGTGCTGGTTCGACTTAGGAGAAACGCACACCACCCACCGCTTCCAAGTATACTACTCGCTAATGTTCAGTCTCTGGTTGTCACGCTTGTTGAGAGACGGGTCGGACCAAGGTGCAGCGTGAAAAGCGTACATGTTTATTAACTCAATAAACATAAAACAAAACAAGAAACAACGTAACGTGACGTCCTCAGGCTATACACATACAAGCCTAAACGGAACAAGATCCCACAACTAAGGTAGGCAACCAGGCTACTAAGTATGATCCCCAATCAGAGACAACGAGCAACAGCTGTCTCTGATTGGGAATCACACCTGGCCAAACATAGAAATACAACCTAGATCTACCACATAGAAATACACTAACATAGATCTCAACAGAAAACTCACACCCTGACCCAACCAACGAGAGTTCTCTCGATCAGGGTGTGACAGTACCCCCCCCCCAAAGGTGCGTACTCCGGCCGCACCAACCTGACTCATTAGGGGAGGGTCCGGGTTGTCCTTCGTCCTCTGAGGCGGATCCGGCTCCGGGTGTGACGACCTCTCCCTCTCTGCCTCCCCATTGCGCCCCTGGTCTGGTCTGGACCTCGGCGCGATGCTTCCCCTCTCCTTCCTCTCATGATGCACCAAGCCCTGTCTGGACCCTGGTGTGGGAGACCCCGAACCTGGAGAGGGGCTGACGTCTGGGCCTGGATCGACAATCCTCCCACGATGCACCAAGCCCTGTATGGACCCTGGTGTGGGAGGCCCCGACCCTGGAGAGGGGCTGACGTCTGGGCCTGGAGTAGAGCCGCTGTCTGGAGCTGAACTGGACCCCGGTGGAGCGGACCGCTCTGGCTCCGGAGTGGAGCCGCTGACCGCAGCTGGACTGGGCACCGGGGGAGCGGACTGCTCTGGCTCCGGAGTGGAGCCGCTGACCGGAGCTGGAATAGGCACCGGTGGAGCGGACTGCTCTCGCTCCGGAGTGGATCTGCTGACTGGAGCTGGACTGGGCACCGGTGGAGCGGTGTGCTCCGGAGTGGAGCAGCTGACCGGTGCTGTACCAGGCACCAGTGGAACGGGCACGGGCTGTGCCGGACTCGGGACACGCACCACTGGTCTGGTGCAAGGAGCAGGAACGGGCCGGGCCGGACTGGAGACACGCACCACAGGTCTGGTGCGGGGAACAGGTATGGGCCGTGCCGGACTGGAGACACGCACCACTGGTTTGGTGCGAGGAGCAGGTACGGGTCGTACTGGACTGGATACGCGCACCACAGGTCTGGTGCGAGGAGCAGGTACGGGGCTTACCAGGCTGGCGACACGCATCACTGGTTTGGTGCGGGGAGCAGGTACGGGCCGTACCAGGCTGGAGACACGCACCACTGGTTTGGTGTGGGGAGCAGGTACGGGGCGTACCGGGCTGGCGACACGCACCACTGGATTGGTGCGGGGAGCAGGTACGGGCCGCTGGCACAGGACGCACTGGGCTGTGAATGCGCACTGGTGACACAGTGCGTAGGACTGGCACAGGATATACTGGACTGTGGAGGCGCACTGGAGACCAGGAGCGTTGAGCCGGCACAACCCGTCCTGGTTGGATGCCCACTTTCGCGCGACACGTGTGGGGTGCTGGCACAGGACGCACTGGGCTGTGAATGTGCACTGGCGACACAGTGCGTATCTCCGCATACCTAGGTTACTCAATGAACACACGCTCCCTCCCTGTTGCCTGACCAGCTCCTCTCTCCGTGCCTCCACTACTTCCTTCTCCCTTTGAGCCTCCTGTAGCGCCTCCCTCTGAACGGATAACTCCTGCTCCCTCTGAGCTAACAGCCCCCGTAACGTGGTGTCCTCCTCTCTCAGACTGCTCCAGTCCTTCTCTCTCTCTCGTCAATTCTCCCCCAGTGAGGACTCCTCCGGGAGCCCCCACGAGTTAGGGAACAGAACCTCATCGTCGTCGTCATCCTTCGACTCCTCTGTGTAAAACTGTTCCCATTCCTGTTCCCATGGTCGTAGGGACTCCAACTGGAACCCCACCGGGTGCAGTGGTCGGGGCTCTTCTCTCTCGATTCCCGACCACCCCTCTAGCCCCCCCCAAAAAAATTATTGGGGTTGCCTCTCGGGCTTCCTCAGCGGTTGGTCCCGTTGGCGTTGTTGTTGATCCTCTCTTGCCAAGGCCTGTACCTTCACCCAGGGTCCTTTACCAGCGAATATCTCCTCCCATGACCACCATTTGCCCACCTGTGAAAAAGGTGTGCTTGGTCCTTTTGTGGTGGGATCTTCTGTCACGCTCGTTGAGAGACGGGTCGGACCAAGGTGCAGCGTGAAAAGCGTACATGTTTATTAACTCAATACATTAAAAAAAAAAAAAAAAACGTAACGTGAAGTCCTCAGGCTATACACATACAAGCCTAAACGGAACAAGATCCCACAACTAAGGTAGGCAACCAAGCTACGTAAGTATGATCCCCAATCAGAGACAACGAGCGACAGCTGTCTCTGATTGGGAATCACACCCGGCCAAACATAGAAATACAACCTAGATCTACCACATAGAAATACACTAACATAGATCTCAACAGAAAACTCACACCCTGACCCAACCAACGAGAGTTCTCTCGATCAGGGCGTGACACTGGTTAACAACCTCGACAAGCCACGGACAAGGATTCCTTTCCAGAGAGACATCAAGGCCTGTAACATACTTTGTTTCACAGAAACATGGCTCTTTGGGATATTCTGTCGTAATTGGTCCAGCCAAATGGGTTCTCAGTTCATTGCGCAGACAGGAATAAATATCTCTCCGGGAAGCAGAAGGGCGGAGGTGTGTGTTTCATGATTAACGACTCATGGTGTAATTGTAGTAACATACAGGAACTCAAGTCCTTTTGTTCACCCGACCTAGAATACTTCACAATCAAATGCCGACCGTATTATCTCCCAAGATAATTTTATTTGGTTATAGTCATGGCCATGTATATCCCCCCTCAAGCCGATACCACGATGGCCCTCATAGAACTTCACTGGACTTTATGCAAACTGGAAAACACATATCCTGAGGCTGCATTTATTGTAGCCGGGGAATTTAACAAAGCAAATTTGAGGACTAGGCTGCCGAAGTTATATCAACATATCGACTGTTGTACTCGCGCTGCTAAAACCCTTGACCATTGCTATTCGAACTTCCGGGATGGTTATAAGGCCCTCCACCGCCCTCCTTTCGGCAAATCTGACCACGACTCCATTTTGCTTCTCCCTTCCTATAGGCAGAAACTCAAACAGGAAGTACCTGTTCTAAGGACTATTCAACGCTGGTCTGCCCAATCGGAATCCACGCTTCAAGATTGTTTTGATCACGCGGACTGGGATATGTTCCGGGTAGCTTGCGAAAATAATTTAGACGAATACACTGAAACGGTGACTAAGTTTATCAGGAAGTGTATAGGTGATGTTGTGACCACTGTGACTATTAAAACCTACACTAACCAGAAACCGTGGATAGATGCCAGCATTCGCGCAAAACTGAAGCGCAAACCACTGCATTTAACCATGGCAAGGTGACTGGGAATATGGCAGAATACAAACAGTGTAGCTACTCACTCCGCAAGGCAATTAAACTGGCAAAACATCAGCATAGAGACAAAGTGGAGTCGCAATTCAACGTCTCAGACACGAGACGTATGTGGCAGGGTCTACAGACAATCATGGACTACAAAAGGAAAACCAGACACGTCGCCGACACCGACGTCTCGCTTCCAGACAAGCTAAACACCTTCTTCGCCCGCTTTGAGGATAACACAGTGCCACCGACGAGGCCCACTACCAAGGACTGTGGCATCTCCTTCTCCGTGGCCGACGTGAGTAATACGTTTAAGCATGTTAACCCCCGCAAGGCTGCCGGCCCAGACGGCATCCCTAGCCGCGTCCTCAGAGCATGCACAGACCAGCTGGCTGGTGTGTTTACGGACATACTCAATCTCTCCCTTTCCCAGGCTGCTGTTCCCACATGCTTCAAGATGGCCACCACTGTTCCTGTACCCAAGAAAGCAAAGGTAACTGAACTAAATGACTATCGCCCCGTAGCACTCACCTCTGTCATCATGAAGTGCTTTGAGAGACTAGTCAAGGATCATATCACCTCTACCTTACCGGTCACCCTAGACCAACTTCAATTTGCTTACCGCCCCAATTGATCCACAGATGATACAATCGCCATCACACTGGCCTATCCCATCTGGTCAAGAGGAATACCTATGTAAGAATGCTTTTCATTGACCATAGCTCAGCATTCAACACCATAGTACCCTCCAAGCTCATCATTAAGCTTAAGGTCCTGCGTCTGAACCCCGCCCTGTGCAACTGGGTCCTGGACTTCCTGATGGGCCGCCCCCAGGTGGTGAAGGTAGGAAACAACATCTCCACTTCGCTGATCCTCACTCAACACTGTGGCCCCCTCCTGTACTCCCTGTTCACCCATGGCTGAAGAAATTTGGCTTGGCACCTAAAACCCTAACAAACTTTTACAGATGCACAATTGAGAGCATCCTGTGGGGCTGTATCACCGCCTGGTACGGCAACTGCACCGCCCGCAACCGCAGGGCTCTCCAGAAGGTGGTGCGGTCTGTCAAACGCATTACCGGGGGCAAACTACCTGCCCTCCAAGACACCTACAGCACCCGATGTCACAGGAAGGCCAAAAAGATCATCAAGGACATCAACCACCCGAGCCGCTGCCTGTTCACCCCGCTATCATCCAGAAGGCGAGGTCAGTACAGGTGCATCAAAGCTGGGGACCGAGAGAATGAAATACAGCTTCTATCTCAAGGCCATCAGACTGTTAAATAGCCATCACTAGCACACTAGAGGCTGCTGTTGCCTATTGAAATCACTGGCCACTTTAAGAAAAGGAACACTATTCACTTTAATAATGTTTACATATCTTGCACTACTCATATCATATGTATATACTGTATTCTATAATATTCTACTGTATCTTAGTCCATGCCGCTCTGTCATTGCTTGTCCATATATGTATATATTCTTAAATTCCATTCCTTACTATATTTGTGTGTATTGGGTATATGTTGTGAAATTGTTAGATATTACTTGAGCTAGAAGCACAAACATTTCGCTACACCCACAATAACATCTGCTAAACACGTGTATGTGACAAATAAAATATGATTTGATTTGATAAGAAATCCCGCTATGCCCTCCGACGAACCATCAAACAGGCAAAGCCTCAATACAGGACTAAGATTGAATCATACTACACCGGCTCTGACACTAGTCGGATGTGGCAGGGCTTGCAAACTATTACAGACTACAAAGGGAGGCACAGCCGCGAGCTGCCCAGTGACACGAGCCTACCAGACGAGCTAAATTACTTCTATGCTCGCTTTGAATCAAGCAACACTGAAGCATGCATGAGAGCATCAGCTGTTCCGGAGGACTGTGTGATCACGATCTCCGTAACCGATGTGAGTAAGACCTTTAAACAGGTCAACATTCACAAGGCCGCAGGGCCAGACGGATTACCAGGTCGTGAACTCCGAGCATGGGCTGACCAACTGGCAAGTGTCTTCACTGACATTTTCAACCTGTACCGGACTGAGTCTGTAATACCATCATGTTTCAAGCAGACCACCATAGTCCTTGTGCCCAAGAACAAGAAGGTAACCTACCTAAAAGACTACTGACCCATAGCACTCACATCTGTAGCCATGAAGTGCTTTGAAAGGCTGGTCATGGCTCACATAAACACAATTATACCAGAAACCCTAGACCCACTGTAATTTGCATACCATCCCAACCGATCCACAGATGATGCAATCTCTATCTCCACACTGTCCCACCTGGACAAAAGGAACACCTACAGTACGTGAGAATGCTATTAATTGACTACTGCTCAGCGTTCAACACCTCAGTCCCCTCCTGTACTCCCTGTTCACCCATGACTGCATGGCCAGGCATGACTCCAACACCATCATTAAGTTTGCCGACGACACAGCAGTGATAGGCCTGATCACAGACAACGATGAGACAGCCTATTGGGAGGAGGTCAGAGACCTGGCCGTGTGGTGCCAGGATAACAACCTCTCCCTCAACGTGATCAAGACAAAGGAGATGATTGTGGATTACAGGAAAAAGAGGACCGAGCACGCCCCCATTCTCATCGACGGGGCTGTAGTGGAGCAGGTTGAGAGCTTGATGTTCCTTGGTGTCCACATCACCAACAAACTATCATGGTCCAAACACACCAAGACAGTTGTGAAGAGGGTACGACAAAGCCTATTCCCCCTCAGGAGACTGAAAAGATTTGGCATGGGTCCTCAGATACTCAAAAAGGTCTACAGCTGCACCATCGACTGGTTGGATCACTACCTGGTATGGCAACTGCTCGGCCTCTGACCGCAAGGCACTACAGAGGGTAGTGCGTATGGCCCAGTACATCACTGGAGCCAAGCTTCCTGCCATCCAGGACCTCTATACCAGGCGGTGTCAGAGGAAGGCCCTAAAAATTGTCAAAGACTCCAGCCACCCTAGTCATAGACTGTTCTTTCTGCTACCGCACGGCAAGCAGTACCGGAGCGCCAAGTCTAGGTCCAAAAGGCTTCTTAACAGCTTCTACCCCCAAGACATAAGAATCCTGAACAGCTAATCATGGCTACCTGGACTATTTGCATTACTTTGTAGGTGTCCATGCCTTGACAAATTGAGGCTGTTCTGAGGGCAAAAGAGGGGGTGCAACTCAATATTAGGAAAGTATTCTTAATGTTTTGTACACTCAGTGTATATATTCAGAAACCATTATGTTGGTACCGCTATCATCAGTTTACCACAGAGAGCGTTTGATTCTATTTGTTCTCTATCTTTCCTGGCTGGCAAAGTACCTGGATGTTGTCTTTGGGTTTTGAATCGGAATTTAGATAACTTAATTTGAAAACTGAATCAGAATGCGTCTGAGAAGTTGAATATATGAAACTTTGGTAAACTTGAAATTATATTTTTGGAATTTGACACACAGACAATGAATGCAATATCTACCATATTGAAACGGAATATATAAATATTGAATTTGTATATTTAAATACCTTGAAATTGAATTTTTAAACTGAATGCAATATTCATTCAATTCAATTTGAAATCATGAAATACAAGTTCTATTTATGAATGCAGTTATTCAATTTGTGGATTACAAATGCAAAAATATTGAATTCAAATTCGATGTCTTAATACAAACTCAAAATTATTGAATTAAAATAAATACAGTTTCAATGCTGCAGAAATGTTTTCCTACCCTTCCCCAGATCTGTGCCTCGACACAATCCTGTCTCAGAGCACCACGGACAATTCCTTTGACCTCATGGCTTGGTTTCTGCACTGACATGCACTGCCAACTGTGGGACCTTATATAGACAGGTGTGTGCTTTTCCAAATCATGTCCAATCAATTGTATTTACCACAGGTGGACTCCAATCAAGTTGTAGAAACATCTCAAGGATGATCAATGACCTTAATTTCGAGTCTCATAGCAAAGGGTCTGAATACTTATGCAAATAAGGTATTTCTGTTTTTAATTTTTAATAAATGTGCAAAAATAAATTAAAACCTGTTTTCGCTTTGTCATTATGGGGTATTTAATCCATTTTAGAATAAGGCTGTAACGTAATGTGGAAAAAGTCAAGAGGTATGAATACTTTTCGAATGCACTGTATTGCCTATGGTCCAGGACATTTACATAGTGTTGAAGCCAATTAATGAACAATGGACAATATTTGGATCCTACAGCTATCCTATTTTTGACAGTTTAGGCATATCTGTCATATCTTCTTTTCATTTTCATTTATGTTATTTTTTCTTCATTACCCACACTTACTCATCAAGTCTGGTAATTTAATTGTAAAGGTCTGAATTGGATACTTATTTTGTTTTGCTTTATTATTATTATTATTATTATTATTATTATTATTATTATTATTATTTGTAATACCTTAAGACCAAAAATAGGCTGCTTAATATATTTCATATGTAAGGGCGGGGGGAACCGGGGAGGGAGGGCTGGGGGCTAGGGAGGCTAGGGAAGGAGTTTAGAGAATGGGGGAGAGGGGGGAACAGTTTCCAGAGAGGGTCTTCTGCATCTTTATTTTACATCCATGGGCTTATCAACACTAAAGATGAGTAAGGGTGTAATCATAATAATACATAAGAAATTTAAAATTACCATTCTTGGTAAAGGTGAAGACCAAGAAGGTAGAATCACTTTCCTTAAATGTATCCATAATGGATAGAAAAACCTGCCTTTTATTAAAGTACCGACTACAGAATTTGCCATCCATCAAGTTAGACTCAACTATTACTTCCATGGTAATTGACCCAGTCGTCTACTGGCTAACAAGCTTCAAAGTAATTATCAATTACCAGATATTGCAACTATTGAATCTGAATCAAGTGAATTACTATCAGAACCCAAATTAATCAACCAAAGATTCTCCGGTTTCTATAAAGAATTGTACACCTCTGATTGTAAATTCACACCAAGCCACATCAAGTACATCTTTAAAGATATAAGAACTCCTCTTCTCTCAGCTGTTGAAGCTGGCTTGCTTAGAGCCCAAACCTCTCTCCATGAACTTAAAAGGGCATTGGATAACATGAATAAAGGCAAATGACCTGGTTGGGATTGTATTCCTCCTGAGTTCTATTAAATTTTTGAACCAATTAGGTCCAACTTTACTTGAAATTATTAGAAAAAGGATCATTTGGAAGAGATGTAAATAAAGCACAAATTTCGCTTTTATAAAAAAAGGTAAGTACGCCACCCAGTGCTCTCACTATTGCCCCCTATCTTTGATAAAAACAAACAAACAATTTTCTAAAATTCTGTCGTCCCATCTCGAAACGTATTTACCCAAATTGGTACAGCTGGACAAAAGCGGGTTTGTTAAAAAACAATTATTCTCATATAACCGCCGTCGTCAATTACATATCTTATATGCTTAATCAGAAACCAAAGCTCCTTTGGCAGTTCTATCTCTCGATGCAGAAAAAGCTTTTGATAAACTAGAATGGTCATATCTTTGGTCGGTTTTGGAACATATGGGACTTGGCTCCAATTTCATTATTATGATTAAAATACTATGTGCCAATCCCTCAGCCATAGTAATAACAGGCAATACCTAATCTGTTCCGTTCAAAATAACTACAAGTAGCAGGCAAGGTGATCCCATCTCACCTCTGCTATTTCTATTGTCTATGGAGCCCCTGACCCATGCAATTCGACAATCGAAAGAAATTACACCAATATCTCTCAATTCTATGGATCATGTCATCTCATTATACACCGACGATATCTTACTTTGTCTAGATAATATATCTCAATCCCTCCCAAAAGTTTTGAAGATCATAAACAAATTCAGCTCCATGTCCAGGCTCTGTCGTAGCCGGCCGCGACCGGGAGACCCATGGGGCGGCGCACAATTGGCCCAGCGTCGTCCAGGGTAGGGGAGGGAATGGCCGGCAGGGATGTAGCTCAGTTGGTAGAGCATGGGGTTTGCAATGCCAGGGTTGTGGGTTCGATTCCCAAGGGGGGGCCAGTATGAAAAATAAACTAACTGTAAGTCGCTCTGGATAAGAGTGTCTGCTAAATGACTAAAATGTAAATGTCAAATTATAAATCTAACCAAATCTGCCCTACTGCCTCTCAAACCTCCATCTGTATTTATGGAATCCCAATCGTTTCCCATTTTAAATATTTGGGAATAGATATACAGTACCTGTCAAAAGTTTGGACACACCTACTCATCCCAGGGTTTTTCTTTATTTTTACTGTTTTCTACATTGTAGAATAATAGTGAAGACATCAAAACTATGAAATAGTACATACGGAATCATGTAGTAACCAAAAACGTGTTAAACAAGTCAAAATACATTTTATATTTGAGATTCTTCAAAGTAGCCACACTTTGCCTTGATGACAGCTTTGCACACTCTTGGCATTCTCTCAACCAGCTTCATGAGGTAGTCACCTGGAATGCATTTCAATTAACAGGTGTGCCTTCTTAAAAGTTAATTTTGTGGAGTTTCTTTCCTTCTTAATGCGTTTGAGCCAATCAGTTGTGTTGAAACAAGGTAGGGGGGGTATACAGAAGATAGCCATATTTGGTAAAAGACCAAGTCCATATTATGGCAAGAACAGCTCAAATAAGCAAAGAGAAACGACAGTCCATCATTACTTTAAGACATGAAGGTCAGTCAATACGGAAAATGTCAAGAACTTTGAACGTTTCTAGTGCAGTCACAAAAACCATCAAGCGCTATGATGAAACTGGCTCTCATGAGGACCGCCACAGGAATGGAAGACCAAGAGTTACCTCTGCTGCAGAGGATAAGTTCATTAGAGTTACCAGCCTCAGAAAATGCAGCCCAAATAAATGCTTCACAGAGTTCAAGTAACAGACACATCTACACATCGACTGTTCAGAGGAGACTGTGTGAATCAGGCCTTCATGGTCGAATTGCTGCAAAGAAACCACTACTAAAGGACACCAGTAAGAAGAAGAGACTTGCTTGGGCCAAGAAACCCGAGCAATGGAAATTAGACTGGTGGAAATGTGTCCTTTGGTCTGGAGTCCAAATTGGAGATTTTTGGTTCCAACCGCTGTGGTTTTGTGTGTGTGATCTCCGCAATTGTATTTCCCACCGTAAAGCATGGAGGAGGTGGTGTTATGTTGTTGGGGACTTTGCTGGTGACACTGTCTGTGATTTATTTAGAATTCAAGGCACACTTAACAGCATTATTACCACAGTATTCTGCAGCAATATGCCATCCCATCTGGTTTGGGCTTAGTGGGACTATCCTTTGTTTTCAACAGGACAAAGACCCAACACACCTCCAGGCTGTGTAAGGGCTATTTTACCAAGAAGAGGGTGATGGAGTGCTGCATTATATGACCTGGCCTCCACAGTCCCCCGACCTCAACCCAATTGAGATGGTTTGGGATGAGTCGGACCGCAGAGTGAAGGAAAAGCATGTTACATCTGCTCCTGCAACGCCCTCTACCGCTCATACTGTGTCTCCTTGACCTGCCGCCACTCCCCCAGTACTCTCTCCCTCTCCCTCTCTCTCTCTCTCTCTGTGTGTGTGTGTGATTGTGTGGGCGGAGACTGGTGTGCTGGTGTCAGAGCAGATCCCCACCAGCTGCAACCTGTTCCATAATCAAGACCTCTACAAATACTCAGTCGTGCCACTTCCACACTGCCAGATCGTAATCTCTGCTCATTCTGCCGCTCCGACTCTGGTCCCTGTCTCCAGTTCCACGCCTCATCTTTCTGCTACTCTGTCCTGGATTCCCCACTCTACTACTCCCTTGGATTCCCCTCCGGACCTGCTCACCCTGTCACAACCCCCCTCGCTCCAGCCTCAGCCTCCGCACCTGGTTTCCAGCAGTTTCCCCTGACCTGCACTCCATCTTCCCTGTGTTTCAATAAATACCTTGGTTACTTCATCCCTGTCTCCTTGTCCGAGTCTGCTCTTGGGTTCCCCTGTTCCACTCTGCATAACAAAGCAGCCATCAGGTGCTCAGCATATGTGGGAACTCCTTCAAGATTGTTGGAAAAGCATTCCAGGCGAAGCAGGTTGAGAGAATGCCAAGAGTGTGCAAAGCTTTCATCAAGGCAAGGGTGGCTATTTGAAAAATCTCAAATCTCAAATATATTTTGATTGTTTAACACTTTTTGGGTTACTACATGATTCCATGTGTTATTTTAAAGTTTTGATGCATTCACAATTATTCTACAATGTAAAAAATAGTAAAAAATTAAGACAAACCGTGGAATGAGTAGGAGTGTCCAAACATTTGACTGGTACTGTGTATATATATATATATATATATATATATATATATATATATATATATATATATATATACAGTGGGGAGAACAAGTATTTGATACACTGTCGATTTTGCAGGTTTTCCTACTTACAAAGCATGTAGAGGTCTGTAATTTTTATCATAGGTACACTTCAACTGTGAGAGACGGAATCTAAAACAAAAATCCAGAAAATCACATTGTATGATTTTTAAGTAATTCATTTGCATTTTATTGCATGACATAAGTATTTGATACATCAGAAAAGCAGAACTTAATATTTGGTACAGAAACCTTTGTTTGCAATTACAGAGATCATACATTTCCTGTAGGTCTTGACCAGGTTTGCACACACAGCAGCAGGGATTTTGGCCCACTCCTCCATAAAGACCTTCTCCAGATCCTTCAGGTTTCGGGGCTGTCGCTGGGCAATACGGACTTTCAGCTCCCTCCAAAGATTTTCTATTGGGTTCAGGTCTGGAGACTGGCTAGGCCACTCCAGGACCTTGAGATGCTTCTTACGGAGCCACTCCTTAGTTGTCCTGGCTGTGTGTTTCGGGTCATTGTCATGCTGGAAGACCCAGCCACGACGCATCTTCAATGCTCTTACTGAGGGAAGGAGGTTGTTGGCCAAGATCTCGGGATACATGACCCCATCCATCCTCCCCTCAATACGGTGCAGTCGTCCTGTCCCCTTTGCAGAAAAGCATCCCCAAAGAATGATGTTTCCACCTCCATGCTGCACGGTTGGGATGGTGTTCTTGGGGTTGTACTCATCCTTTTTTTTTTTTTTTTTTTAGTCATTTAGCAGACGCTCTTATCCAGAGCGACTTACAGGAGCAATTAGGGTTAAGTGCCTTGCTCAAGGGCACATCGACAGATTTTTCACCTAGTCAGCTCGGGGATTAGAACCAGCAACCTTTCGGTTACTGGCACAACGCTCTTAACCACTAAGCTACCTTCTTCTTCCTCCAAACACGGCGAGTGGAGTTTAGACCAAAAAGCTCTATTTTTGTTTCATCAGACCACATGACCTTCTCCCATTCCTCCTCTGGATCATCCAGATGGCCATTGGCAAACTTCAGACGGGCCTGGACATGCGCTGGCTTGAGCAGGGGGACCTTGCGTGCGCTGCAGGATTTTAATCCATGACGGCATAGTGTGTTACTAATGGTTTTCTTTGAGACTGTGGTCCCAGCTCTCTTCAGGTCATTGACCAGGTCCTGCTGTGTAGTTCTGGGCTGATCCCTCACCTTCCTCATGATCATTGATGCCCCACGAGGTGAGATCTTAGATGGAGCCCCAGACCGAGGGTGATTGACCATCATCTTGAACTTCTTCCATTTTCTAATAATTGCGCCAACAGTTGTTGCCTTCTCACCAAGCTGCTTGCCTATTGTCCTGTAGCCCATCCCAGCCTTGTGCAGGTCTACAATTTTATCCCTGATGTCCTTACACAGCTCTCTGGTCTTGGCCATTGTGGAGAGGTTGGAGTCTATTTGATTGAGTGTATGGACAGGTGTCTTTTATACAGGTAACGAGGTCAAACAGGTGCAGTTAATACAGGTAATGAGTGGAGAACAGGAGGGCTTCTTAAAGAAAAACTAACAGGTCTGTGAGAGCCGGAATTCTTATTGGTTGGTAGGTGATCAAATACTTATGTCATGCAATAAAATGCAAATTAATTACTTAAAAATCATACAATGTGATTTTCTGGATTTTTGTTTTAGATTCCGTCTCTCAAAGTTGAAGTGTACACATGATAAAAATGACAGACCTCTACATGCTTTGTAAGTAGGAAAACCTGCAAAATCGACAGTGTATCAAATACTTGTTCTCCCCACTGTATACAGTGAGGGAAAAAAGTATTTGATCCCCTGCTGATTTTGTACGTTTGCCCACTGACAAACAAATGATCAGTCTATAATTTTAATGGTAGGATTATTTGAACAGTGAGAGATAGAATAACAACAAAAAAATCCAGAAAAACACATGTCAAAAATGTTATAAATTGATTTGCATTTTAATGAGGGAAATAAGTATTTGACCCCCTCTCAATCAGCTGTCTTTTATACAGGTAACGAGCTGAGATGAGGAGCACACTCTTAAAGGGAGTGCTCCTAATCTCAGTTTGTTACCTGTATAAAACACACATGTCCATAGAAGCAATCAATCAATCAGATTCCAAACTCTCCACCATGGCCAAGACCAAAGAGCTCTCCAAGGATGTCAGGGACAAGATTGTAGACCTACACAAGGCTGGACTGGGCTACAAGACCATCGCCAAGCAGCTTGGTGAGAAGGTGACAACAGTTGGTGTGATTATTCGGAAATGGAAGAAACACAAAAGAACTGTCAATCTCCCTCGGCCTGGGGCTCCATGCAAGATCTCACCTCGTGGAGTTGCAATGATCATGAGAACGGTGAGGAATCAGCCCAGAACTACACGGGAGGATCTTGTCAATGATCTCAAGGCAGCTGGGACCATAGTCACCAAGAAAACAATTGGTAACACACTACGCCGTGAAGGACTGAAAATCTGCAGCGCCCGCAAGGTCCCCCTGCTCAAGAAAGCACATATACAGGCCCGTCTGAAGTTTGCCAATGAACATCTGAATGATTCAGAGGAGAACTGAGTGAAAGTGTTGTGGTTAGATGAGACCAAAATCAAGCTCTTTGGCATCAACTCAACTCGCCGTGTTTGAAGGAGGAGGAATGCTGCCTATGACCCCAAGAACACCATCCCCACCGTCAAACATGGAGGTGGAAACATTATGCTTTGGGGGTGTTTTTCTGCTAAGGGGACAGGACAACTTCACCGCATCAAAGGGACGATGGACGGGGCCATGTACCGTCAAATCTTGGGTGAGAACCTCCTTCCCTCAGCCAGGGCATTGAAAATGGGTCGTGGATGGGTATTCCAGCATGACAATGACCCAAAACACACGGCCAAGGCAACAAAGGAGTGGCTCAAGAAGAAGCACATTAAGGTCCTGGAGTGGCCTAGCCAGTCTCCAGACCTTAATCCCATAGAAAATCAGTGGAAGGAGCTGAAGGTTTGAGTTGCCAAACGTGTGTGGGACAAAATCCCTCCTGAGATGTATGCAAACCTGGTGGCCAACTACAAGAAACGTCTGACCTCTGTGATTGCCAACAAGGGTTTTGCCACCAAGTACTAAGTCATGTTTTGCAGAGGGGTCAAATACTTATTTCCCTCATTAAAATGCAAATCAATTTATAACATTTTTGACATGCGTTTTTCTGGATTTTTTTGTTGTTATTCTGTCTCTCACTGTTCAAATAAACCTACCATTAAAATTATAGACTGATCATGTCTTTGTCAGTGGGCAAATGTACAAAATCAGCAGGGGATCAAATACTTTTTTCCCTCACTGTATATATACACTGCAAAAATAAATAAAGGGAACACTTAAACAACACAATGTAACTCCAAGTCAATCACACTTCTGTGAAATCAAACTGTCCACTTAGGAAGCAACACTGATTGACAATACATTTCACATGCTGTTGTGCAAATGGAATAGACAACAGGTGGAAATTATAGGCAATTAGCAAGACACCCCCAATAAAGGACTGGTTTTGCAGGTGGTGACCACAGACCACTTCTCAGTTCCTATGCTTCCTGGCTGATGTTTTGGTCACTTTTGATTGCTGGCGGTGCTTTCACTCTAGTGGTAGCATGAGACGGAGTCTACAACCCACACAAGTGGCTCAGGTAGTGCAGCTCATCCAGGATGGCACATCAATGCGAGCTGTGGCAAGAAGGTTTGCTGTGTCTGTCAGCGTAGTGTCCAGAGCATGGAGGCGCTACCAGGAGACAGGCCAGTACATCAGGAGACGTGGAGGAGGCCGTAGGAGGGCAACAACCCAGCAGCAGGACTGCTACCTCCGCCTTTGTGCAAGGAGGAGCAGGAGGAGCACTGCCAGAGCCCTGCAAAATGACTTCCAGCAGGCCACAAATGTGCATGTGTCTGCTCAAACGGTCAGAAACAGACTCCATGAGGGTGGTATGAGGGCCCGACGTCCACAGGTGGGGGGTTGTGCTTACAGCCCAACAGCGTGCAGGGACGTTTGGCATTTGCCAGAGAACACCAAGATTGGCAAATTCGCTACTGGCGCCCTGTGCTCTTCACAGATGAAAGCAGGTTCACACTGAGCACATGTGACAGACGTGACAGAGTCTGGAGACGCCCCGTGGAGAACGTTCTGCTGCCTGCAACATCCTCCAGCATGACCGGTTTGGCTGTGGGTCAGTCATGGTGTGGGGTGGCATTTCTTTGGGGGGCCGCACAGCCCTCCATGTGCTCGCCAGAGGTAGCCTGACTGCCATTAGGTACCGAGATGAGATCCTCAGACCCCTTGTGAGACCATATGCTGAGTGCGGTTGGCCCTGGGTTCCTCCTAATGCAAGACAATGCTAGACCTCATGTGGCTGGAGTGTGTCAGCAGTTCCTGCAAGAGGAAGGCATTGATGCTATGGACTGGCCCGCCCGTTCCCCAGACCAGAATCCAATTGAGCACATCTGGGACATCATGTCTCGCTCCATCCACCAACGCCACGTTGCACCACAGACTGTCCAGGAGTTGGCGGATGCTTTAGTCCAGGTCTGGGAGGAGATCCCTCAGGAGACCATCCGCCACCTCATCAGGAGCATGCCCAGGCGTTGTAGGGAGGTCATACAGGCACGTGGAGGCCACACACACTACTGAGCCTCATTTTGACTTGTTTTAAGGACATTACATCAAAGTTGGATCAGCCTGTAGTGTGGTTTTCCACTTTAATTTTGAGGGTGACTCCAAATCCAGACCTCCATGGGTTGATAAATTTGATTTCCATTGATAATTTTTGTGTGATTTTGTTGTCAGCACATTCAACTATGTAAAGAAAAAAGTATTTAATAAGATTATTTCATTCATTCAGATCTAGGATGTGTTATTTTAGTGTTCCCTTTATTTTTTTGAGCAGTGTATATATATATACATGGGGCGGCAGGTAGCTTAGTGGTTAAGAGCGTTGTGCCAGTAACCGAAAGGTCGCTGGTTCTAATCCCCAAGCCGACTAGGTGAAAAATCTGTCGATGTGCCCTTGAGCAAGGCACTTAACCCTAATTGCTCCTGTAAGTCGCTCTGGATAAGAGCGTCTGCTAAATGACTAAAATGTAAATATACATACTACCATTCAAAAGTTTGGGGTCACTTAGAAATGTCCTTGTTTTCGAAAGAAATCGATTGTTTTGTCCATTAAAATAACATCAAATTGATCTGAAATACAGTGTAGACATTGTTAATGTTGTAAATGGCTATTGTAGCTGGAAACGGCTGATTTTTTATAGAATATCTACATAGGCGTACAGAGGCCCATTATCAGCAACCATCAGTCCTGTGTTCAAATGCTGACCTTCTAGGCAGAGTTGCAAAGAAAAAGCCATATCTCAGACTGCTCATCTTAATATTTTCTTTTTATTGGCCAGTCTGAGCAATGGCTTTTTCTTTGCAACTCTGCCTAGAAGGTCAGCATCCCGGAGTCGCCTCTTCACTGTTGACGTTGAGACTGGTGTTTTGCGGGTACTATTTAATGAAGCTGCCAGTTGAGGACCTGTGAGGCATCTGTTTCTCAAACTAGACACTCTAATGTATTTGTCCTCTTGCTCAGTTATGCACCGGGGCCTCCCACTCCTCTTTCCATTCTGGTTAGAGCCAGTTTGCGCTGTTCTGTGAAGGGAGTAGTAGACAGCGTTGTACGAGATCTCCAGTTTATTGGCAATTTCTCACATGGAATAGCCTTCATTTCTCAGAACAAGAATAGACTGACGAGTTTCAGAAGAAAGATATTTGTTTCTGGCCATTTTGAGCCTGTAATCGAACCCACAATTGCTGATGCTCCAGATACTCAACTAGTCTCAAGAAGGGCAGTTTTATTGCTTCTTTAATCAGCACAACAGTTTCAGCTGTGCTAACATAATATGGTTGCTGATAATGGGCCTCTGTACGCCTATGTAGATATTCCATTAACAATCTGCCGTTTCCAGCTACAATAGCCATGTACAACATTATTAATGTCTACAAAAAAAATTGAATTTATTTCCAAAACAAGGAAATTTCTAAGTGACCCCAAACTTTTGAACGATAGTGTGTATATGTATATATATATATCATATATATATATATATATATATATATATATATATATATATATATATATATATATATATACATATATATGTGTGTTGGGCTTCATAGATTGTTTATTTGTGTGTGTTTGGCTTTAGCTGAGATTAGTCTTTACAGAGTCAAGTATATTTGTCCAGGCCTCAATTGTTCCTTGACGAGTATCATTCATTCTGTCAAAAATTCTAATGTTATAACTTCTAATAGTAACTGCATCCACTGGCAAATTGGGAGAGAGTGGGGTGATTGCCATCTAAGAGCCAACATCTTTTTTTGCGGCAGTGCTGCCTGCCAGTAGTATTCGTCTCAGATTGATTGAGAGATTCAAGGAGCTATCATTGTTAAGTAACATAGGAGATTCAACGCGTTGCATATTTACATTCATGATTTTTGTAACTTTGTCCCAGAAGCATCAGCCTACCTGATTTAGGGGAGACAGTGAACAGTTGGGAGTTGGGCCAATTTTATCGTAAAACTTTTCCTTGGTGTTACAGCAAGGAAAATGTTTAGTTTATGAACAAACTTTTAATGTATAAATTGATGGTTTGGATTACGGGATGTCAAGGTCATAATTCTCCATATTATGTTCCAGTTAAAGAGTTGTTGAGATTCACTTAGATCTGTGGACCATACTTTTCTAATGGCTAGCTCAGAATATGAGCTTTCCAAAAGATGTTTATGTATTATAGAGGTCAGTCCTTTCGGGAGCCCAGATAATTGATTTATAAATCCCATAATTGGATGGTTCGGAAGTTGAGTTTTTCAAGGGACTCCATAGGCCAGAATACCTGATCTAAGTTGTAAATATAGAAAAAAGGAGTTCCCTGGTAATGTGTATTTGCAGCAATTCGACCATGAAGGCCTGATTCACGCAGTCTCCTCTGAACAGCTGATGTTGAGATGTGTCTGTTACTTGAACTCTGTGAAGCATTTATTTGGGCTGCAATTTCTGAGGCTGGTAACTCTAATGAACTTATCTTCTGCAGCAGAGGTAACTCTGGGACTTCCTTTCCTGTGGCGGTCCTCATGAGAGCCAGTTTCATCATAGCGCTTGATGGTTTTTGCGACTGCACTTGAAGAAACTTTCAAAGTTCTTGACATTTTCCGTATTGACTGACTTTCATGTCTTAAAGTAATGATGGACTGTAATTTCTCTTTGCTTATTTGAGCTGTTCTTGCCATAATATGGACTTGGTCCTTTACCAAATAGGGCTATCTTCTGTATACCCCCTACCTTGTCACAACACAACTGATTGGCTCAAACGCATTAAGAAGGAAAGAAATTCCACAAATTAACTTTTAAGAAGGCGGACCTGTTAATTGAAATGCATTCCAGGTGACTACCTCATGAAGCTGGTTGAGAGAATGCCAATTTGTGCACAATTTAAAAAAAATCCCTATTAGTGAATATTTCTAATTTGGCAAGATAATCCATCCACCTGACAGGTGTGGCATATCAAGAAGCTGATTAAACAGTATTGTTCATTACACAGGTGCACCTTGTGCTGGGGACAATAAAGGGCCACTCTAAAATGTGCTGTTTTGTCACAAAACACAATGCCACAGATGTCTCACATTTTGAGGGAGCGTGCAATTGGCATGCTGACTGCAGGAATGTCCACCAGAGCTTTTGCATGTTAATTTCTCTACCATAAGCCGACTCCAACGTCGTTATAGAGAATTTGGCAGTACGTCCAAGCGGCCTCACAACCGCAGACCATGTGTAACCACGCCAGCCCAGGACCTCCACATCCGGCTTCTTCACCTGTGGGATCCTCTGAGACCAGCCACCCGGATAGCTGATGAAACTGAGGAGTATTTCTGTCTGTAATAAATCCCTTTTGTGGGGAAAAACTCATCCTGATTGGCTGGGCTTGGCTCCCCAGTGGGTGGGCATATGCCCATATATTAGGGCCTAATTTATTTATTTAAATTGACTGATTTCTTTATATAAACTGTAACTCATTAAAATAGCTGAAATTGTTGCATGTTGCGTTTATATTTTGGTTCAGTGCCTTCAGAAAGTATTCATACCCCTTGACTTATTCCACATTTAGTTTTGTTACAGCTTGAATTCAAAATTGATTAAATTAATTGTTTCTCTCACCCATCTACACACAATACCCCATAATGACAAAGTGAAAACATGTTTTTAGAATTTTTTGCTAATTTATTTAAAATTCAATACAGAATTATCTCATTTCCATAAGTATTCACACCCCTGAGTCAATACATGTTAGAATCACATTTGGCAGCGATTACAGCTGTGAGTCTTTCTGGGTAAGTCTCGAAGAGGTTTGCACACCTGGATTGTACAATATTTGCCCATTATTCTTTTCAAAATTCTTCAAGCTCTGTAAAATTGGTTGTTGATCATTGCAAGACAACCATTTTCAAGTCTTGCCATAGATTTTCAAACAGATTTAAGCCAAAACTGTAACTTGGCCACTCAGGAACATTCACGGTCTTCTTGGTAAGCAACTCCAGTGTAGATTTGGCCTTGTGTTTTAGGTTATTGTCCTGCTGAAAGGTGAATTCATCTCCCAGTGTCTGGTGGAAAGCAGACTGAACCAGGTTTTCCTCTAGGATTTTGCCTGTGCTTAGCTCCATTCTGTTTCTATGTTCTCCTAAAAAACTCCCCAGTTCTTAACGATTACATGCATAACCATAACACGAAGCAGTCACCACTTTGCTTGAAAATATGGTGAGTGATACTCAGTAATGTGTTGTATTGGATTTGCCCCAAACATAACATGTTGTATTCAGGACAGAAAGTTAATTACTTTGCCACATTTTTTGCAGTATGACTTTAGTGCCTTGTTGCATACAGGATGCATGTTTTGTAATATTTTTATTCTGTACAGGCTTCCTTCTTTTCACTCTGCCATTTAGGTTAGTATTGTGGAGTAACTACAATGTTGTTGATCCATCCTCAGTTTTCTCCTATCACAACCATTCAACTCTGTAACTGTTTTAAAGTCCCCATTGGCCTCATGGTGAAATCCCTGTGCGGTTTCCTTCCTCTCCGCCTGTTTCTTTGTAGTGACTGGGTGTATTGATACACCATCCAAAGTGTAATTCGTAACTTCACCATGCTCATAGGGATATTCAATATCTGCTTATTTATAACCATATACCAATAGGTGCCCTTCCTTGCGAGGCATTGGAAAACCTCCCTGTTCTTTGTGGTTGAATCTGTGTTTGAAATTCACTGTTCGACTGAGGGACCTTACAGATAATTGTATGTGTGGGGTACAGAGATGAGGTAGTCATTCAAAAATCATGTTAAACACTATTAGAGTCTTATGTGACTTGTTAAGCAAATGTTTACTCCTGAACTTATTTAGCCTTGCCATAACAAAGGGGCTGAATACTTATTGACTCAAGACATTTCAGCATAAAAAAGTAGAAAAAAAAAGAAGTTAAAATAAATCTAAAAACATAATTCCCACTTTGACATTATGGGGTATTGTGTGTAGGCCAGTGAAATAAAATCTCAATTGAATCCATTTTAAATTCAGGCTGTAACAAGTCAAGGGGTGTGAATACTTTCTGAAGGAATTATTTTCATATTTTTTACTTTCAGGCCCACAGGGAAGGGGTGGTATGGGAAGGGTTTTCTCTGGTCGCCGGGAGGGGGGCGGGAGGGTGGATTTATGTACTTTTTGAAAATCATTCACTGTTTGTGTCCTGAACACCGTCACCCAAAAAATAATAATAATAGAAAGTTGGTCACAAAAAAAGAAAAAGAAAACTGGAATCATGGCTTACATTCAGATAGTTATTTTTGGCCATCCGTGAGAGTAAATGTAATTCCGGTTCATCTGTTCTATTATATTGTTAACATAGGTTAAGGTTGGACAGACAGTTTTGTAGCTTTAACGAAGCTTACAAAAATGTAAGAGTTCCTTGAAAGCTCATGCAAATCCCAATGTTGGGAGAGTTACCACTTTGTAACAATATGTAAACAATTATGTTATTAATAATACATTAGAATATGTAATGTGGAAAAATGTTTTCATGAAAATGTTAATTTTCAGGGTACCAACTTAATATGATGAACAAGAATTACATTTACTGTCGGGTGGCAAAAATGTACTATCTGAAAGCCACACCTCCTGAACATAACCTATGGATTCCATGAAAAAAGACATAGCTGCTGGGTCAACTCAGCATGAAAGTGAATTTAAACCAATTGACGGTTAAATTAACCCATGTTTGGGTTATCCCAACACAATACGTTGGTTTATTCACGCAACATTGGCTGGATCAAAATAACCAAACGTGTTCTGTCCAATATTTATCCAGCGCTGGGTTACCAAATATCCCAAATTGGGTTGATTTTAACTCAGCATTCTTTTGAGTGTATGTGGTGAGGAAGATGACCTAATCCTTGATAGCATGACTGATGACAGTTTGGTTTTGTGACTCATTACATCACAATTTCCCAGTCATGTCTGTGATGGCCAATCATAAATCCATGACAGTTCCTCAAAAGTAGGATACAGTTGACTAACCTCCCACAGACAAGCAATGTGCACATTAGCAGAATTCTTCCAGGAAACCTTACTTTCAAGATGATTAACTACCGTAAACAACATTTCCAGTTAGGACATTATGAGAAGGGAAATGAGATCATTTCCCAATTATGTTACTTGTAGCTACCCTATGTTGTTCAGATCAGATGTTAAATCATTAATGTCCCCCTTAATGATGTCCCTGAGCCACTGGAGTGACTGGTATATCCGTTTGGCCTTTGAGGATCATGAGACAAGTACAGTACATTAGGGAGTTAGTGATTGTGGTACGCAGCAGGGTTGGGGTCAAATTCATTTAAATTCTGTCAATTCAGAAAGTAAACAGAAATTACAATTCCATATTTCCCTCTTAGAAAATCATTGATGACTATTTGAGTTTCTGTAAACTTCCAGAATTTAAATGGAATTCACCCCAATGTGGTATGCAGCCACTGATGTTGTTAGTGACCTTTGTCCCCAAGGCTCTTAGGGAAAGGGTGGGTGCACCAAAGGAAGGTCAGTCACTTTCCCAACAAACCAGTCAGGTTCCATGCCAACGGCACCTCCTTGTCAGGGCAGTGAGCTCTGCAATTTCTCAGTGTTCCAGATGTCAGTGGCTTCAGGAAGAGACAAGCAGAGATTTGGAGAACTCTTGTAAATTCCCCAGTCTGTTATTCTATCTGCAGTCTTTTCTTCAAGACAATCATGCAAAGGCATCAGGGTCAAAGATCGCATCATAGCAACTTCTCTAACCCACATCTTCTTATGGCCACAGAATGCAACACTGTGATTAAGACATTAACATTAACTATTCAGTCCGCTTTGGAAAATTAAGAGGCATTTGGTAAGAAATTGCAACAGGATTAATTCCACTGACATGGAATACTGTAGATCATTGCTGTGTTGAGGCAAGTTCCATTAATTTGGTACAAATGATAAGGCTAAACCAACTTTCCCAGGATTTATTCTGAGTTATTTTAATACTGAACAAACACCTGTGCTCCTTTAGGAGGTAACCGAATGAGTCTATGCCATGACAATAACCTGAAACATGACCAGACTGGAGGGAAGTTGGACTGAATTTGATCCAGTGACAAATTTCAATTGGCTCTGGAACAAACTATAAAGTCTGCACAAAAAGGGGAACGGTAGTGGGGCTTACAAATAAAACGCCACACTAGACCTTTGATAGTCAAGCAAGAACTTGCTTTCATACCTTGCTATTTCATTACATTTGGACCGAGACCAGGGTAAATATTTGGTTGATAATAGAATGAATATGTCCCTATTAGATTTTAATAATGTGTTGCGTACAAAAATAGCTGTGTGTGCATGTACTGCAGCAACATCCCCCCCATCTCTCTCTCACACACACAATTCCACATATTTATTGAAAAATGGCAGATTCAAATACCATTGATCAGTAGTGTCTATAGAATAGTAGTGTCCAGAGGTATGCATTTTCATTTCTAAATACATCACATAGTGTCTATATAATATTTTTTGTACTGTATTTCATTTACAAGATAATTTACTTCACTGCCCACTGGGCACATACATCAATTCAACGTCTATTCCAAGTTGGTTCAATGTAATTTCATTGAAATGACATGGAAACAACGTTGATTCAACCAGTGTGTGCCCAGTGGATGCAATGTGTTCAACCCTAGATAAAACGAAAGCATACAAAACATTTTTATACCATTCTTGTATTTCACCTCTCGGATAAAGTATGCACCAGTTAATGGTCTCTTGAAGACTTGATAGGGAAGGAAACGTGACTCCTAGGGATAATCTCAATTTCATACTCCTCGCGTCCTCTTTCCTCGCCTCCTTCTCAAAACCCATTGGATGAGAAAGCCAGAGGTCCCGTCCCTCTGACCTCCTCCAGAGAAGGAGGCGAGGAAAGAGGACGCGAGGAGTATGAAATTGAGATTCTCCCTAGGAGTCACGTTTCCTTCCCTGTCAAGTCTGCGTCTGAAATGGCACCATATTCCCTATTTAGTGCACTACATCTGACCAGAGCCCCTGTTCCATATTTAGTGCACTATGGCCCTGGTCAAAATGTAGTGTACTTTATAGGAAATAGGGTGCCATATAGTTACAGTGCCTTCAGAAAGTATTTAAACCCCTTGACTTTTCAAAATTTTGTCATGCTATAGCCTGAATTTAAAAGTTATTATTTTGATATTTTGTGTCACTGGTCTACACACAATACTCCCTAATGTCAAAGTGGGAATTATGTTGTTTTTCTTGTTTTTCTTTTACAAATTAATAAAAAATGAAAAGCTGAAATGTCTTGAGTCAATAACTATTCAACCCTTTTGTTATGGCAAGGCTAATAAATAAGTTCAGGAGTAAAAATGTGCTTAACAAGTCACATAAGACTCACTCTGTATGCAATAATAGTGTTTAACATGATTTTTGAATGACTACCTCATCTCTGTACCCCACACATACAATTATCTGTAAGGTCCCTCAGTCGTACAGTGAATTCCAAACACAGATTCAACCACAAAGACCAGTGAGGTTTTCCAATGCACCTATTGGTAGATGGGTAAAAACTAAAAAACAGGCATCGAATAAAAAAAATAAAAAAATAAAAGCAGTTCTTAGGCTAGGCCATTTCAGTGCAAAAAGAAATAAATCAAGAATAATTATTGATATGTATGCAGTTTACAGGGGAGCATTCTCATTTTTGAAACCAACATCAGGGTGAGTATAATTATTCAAATCTTCATAGACTGTATTTTCTCGCTACAGTATTGCCTGGTCCTCCACACTTGACTGCAGATTGCTTCAAGGTGAGGTGGTAGATAATATATATCCCATTGGGACCAACACCATTGATTCACTTGCATCAAAGATAGGAACAACCAATGAAATTGGATTCTGGGTGTGTAACTGCTTGCTGATAGGTCAAACTGTCCCTTTTACCACAATCTCTTTAGCAAACAGATATCAAAGGATTTTGATATCTGCTTTCATAAGACATCAAGATGTGTCTGTGATAAGTATGTTCTCCAGAACACTGTTCCCTAGTATGCACAGCTGATCCAGTCATCTCCAATCCCAGAGAGTATTAGCAAGAGTCAGGTATTTCAGAATGTCGATGCCCCCATTGAAGGTACTGTCCCAACAGTAATCAAGGAAGACATGGATTTGGATTCCCTTCATAGTGTGGCTTCCAGTGAGGAGGATCCTGGGTTTTTCCCTAGCAAGAGGACGTAGCCATTTCAAAACGTCCTCAATAAACACCTAGCGCAGGGAGAAGGTAGTCAAGCTCCTTCTGTGCCTCCTCATCCTTGGAGAGAGAGAAAGAAATATACTATTTTTTTAAACCACAACAATGACAAATGTGAGAAAACTAAGAGTTTAGAGCACAAGAATAAGTCAGTGACAATACAGTCAGTACCCACCTCTTTGGAAACGGTTTCCATTGAGGCAGCAGCATCCCCCATCTTCCTGGCCTGACCTTTCTGCCCCAGGTCTCTGTAACACTGACCAATCAAAAACACATTCGTCCTCATCATTATCATCATCGGTGCACATATATAGTCCTTTGATTATTGGATATACTGTAGATGAATCCAAGATGCAAACATTACAACATGGGCAGTCCGTCTTACCTTGGCTAAAAACACATAGTTTAATTTGGAGTACTTGGGACGGATCTCCTCCACCTGTGAAAGAATGAAAATATTATAAAAACACGAGAACACTGCACTTGCTGATAATCAACTCTTTCTGGAGTTCAGCTTCCTGAGGCTGGGACAAAATGGCTCCAGAATCTCTGTATTCTGATTAAGAATCACACGCTTGTGAAAAGGTAGCCCTGTATTGTAAGCACAAATGTCACCCTCAGACCTTGAGAATGTCTGAGTTAAGTGTTACCATAAAGCCAGAGGAGGCTGGTGGGTGGAGCTATAGGAGGATTAGGCTCATTGTAATGCCTGGAATGGAATAAATGGAACTGAGTTAAACGTGGTTTCCATATGTTTGATGTGTTTGATACCGTTCCATTAATTCCATTCCAGCCATTACAATGAGCCTGTCCTCCTATAGCTCATCCCACCAGCCTCCTCTGTATAAAGCACAAGAACATGGTTGTATTCTTCCATTGGACCTGCACCAAAAACATAACCACTGACAAAAACACTGCCTAACAGTTTATGTTCTAATTGCATAAGATCAGTCCAGGACAGGTATGGGGTTGATACAGGATTTGGGCAAATGACTGAAATTGAAAATAGAACCTGCTCAGCACAGACAAATACAGAAAGGACTAACCATAGCATTATTCTGCCTCTAGCCGTGGATAATTATATTTCACTTGACTCTACCTTAAATTCTGACCCTATATAGCCTTAGCATTAATAGTACAGTGAGAAGAGTACTAGGACAACACCTTGGTATTACGTAGTGTGTAGTTACTGTTTGTGTACTTGGTTATAGTGACAAGTTGTATAACAGCAGGATGTGTTTGTTGAAGCTAAACAGCCTCTACCAGAGTCCTTACGGGCAGGAGAAACAAGTTACGACAGAGACCACTTAACTAAAATTGATTGGCGAGATACACACAATGTGAGGAAGAGACATGAAGCAAGAGAATCTTGGCCAGGAGCAATTTCATGTCTCTCTATATAAACATGTGAAATGTGGGAACACAGATTAAGCCTCTAAATATTTGGGGTTTGGTCTTTAAATCTGGGTGCAGAAGCGACCTCTGGGCAAATCCCGACTCAACACAAAACAAATAGGCTGCTGTGCGCTACATGTTTCAATTGGTTAGAGAGAGATCATGAAAGAGAGTAAAGGATAAAATAGTACGTGTGCAGAACACAGGGAAGTGTTCTCGGAGATGTAATATACAGCGATCAGGAAAGATGAGTTAAAGAGAGAGGACTTGGAAGGACTGTATGATTCTAACAGGCTAAAGTATACAATGCAGAACAATGAAAGCAACATAAACAGTGTACCTGTCCATATTCAAAACTAGCTGTTGGGCAAATGAGAAATGTACTGGTAAAGTACATTTGCAAGGCCTGACATGCTTTACTCCACTAACACGTACTGCCAAACACTTGTGCTCTGCACCACAATATATGGTAGCAAGGAGAATACCAATACCTTGAGGAAGTTCTTCAGCGCATCTTGGACCGTGGCACTTGGAGGCTCGCCAAACAATGTAGCAGCAATTTTCCTCTCAATCCAGGACAGTTGAGCCACCTGAACAGAACCAATGTATAGAGCCCTTTCAGAACATGGCAAATCAGATAAACGTTTAAACAATATGGTGTGAAAATGACTCTCACACTACCTACAGTGTAAACAGTGCAAGTAGCATTTAAACAAGGGGAGTCACGGAAGTAATGGATCTGAAAATAACTTGTATTTTCCACTATAGAAAGACACTAACATACTAACCAATGTTGCTAAAGCCCTGTCATTCAGGATGCGGAGACAATATAATCTGCAATGGAAGCAGTTTCTAATCCTAACACAAACCAACCTATCATGATAAAGTCACACAGTCCTCCTTTTCCATAAAACTTGATTACAGGAATAAGATAATGGGCCTAATGGGAGGGACTTGCTAGGTCAAATGCATGCACTGTTCCTTCCTCGCCCCATTCATCTTAGAAATGTGCAATTGCAGGTGTAGTATTGCCTTGCCGTCACGTGGGCCCTTTCAAAGAGGGGCCTCTGCCTGAATGTAAACAGTGGATCAATGTTTAAACATGAACACAGAGCCCTTTAAATACACTCTCACAAAACATCAGAGGTTTTTTCCTCCTTCTGAGAAATAGCCACTCATCTTTGACTGCAGCTAGCTACGCTTGGGAGGGAATGTGGAGGGTGCCTGTGTGTATGTGTGTCAATGAGTGTGTCTGTGTGTTGACCACCACCATTGTTCCATTGGCTAATGACTCCTTTTCAAAGCTTCTACATTGATCACTTTTCAGGGAGTGTATTCCTCACTGTATGGTTACATACAGCATAGCACCAGCGGCCCAGCAGGTAGTAAGACATAGGATCCTGTGGTTTCAGCTCGATGGCCTTATCCAGATGATCCTGTATGCAAAGAGGGCGAAAACAGAAGAGGACAGACAGCATTAAGTGTTGATTCATGACACCACACATTTTCCTCTGACCTGATCTGTCCTGCTCCACGTAACCAGCTACCCACAACTATTGCACAAACATCTCTCACACACGCACATGTATCACAAGCTCCTATTTGTCATGCAACCCTCTCCTTTTTCCCTCCCCCTGTTCTTTTCCACTCAATCGCAAAATCTCTCTCTCTCTCTGGGCTTTGCAGTTAAACAGAGTTTGTGAAGCAGCTGACAGGTAACATAAATGCTACGTGCGGTTGCCCCAGTCGCCTCCATTATGCAACCCATTCATCTGGGTGTTTTATTTATTTAACCCTTATTTTAGCAGCAACGACCTGGGGAATAGTTACAGGGGAGAGAAAACAGCCAATTTTAAGCTGGGGATGATTAGGTGGCCATGATGGTATGAGGGCCAGATTGGGAATTTAGCCAGGACACCGGGGTTCACACCCCTTCTCTTACTATAAGTGCCATGGGATCTTTAGTGACCACAGAGAGTCAGGACACCCGTTTAACATCCCATCCAAAAGACAACACCCTACACAGGGGAATGTCCCCAATCACTGCCTTGGGGCACTGGGATATTTTTTTTGGACTTCCAGCAGCATCTGGTCTCCCATCCAGGTACCAACCAGGACCAAGCCTGCTTAGCTTCAGAGGCAAGCCAGCAGTGGGATGCAGGGTGGTATGCTGCTGGACAGTGATCTGAATACAGCCCACAGTCAATAAGGTTAACACCTGTATAGCAGTCAGTGTATATAAGCACCGACAATAACCGCATGTATAGGAACACTTTTTACATTTCATTTGAGGGATAACTGACCTAAATAAAACCGAGGGTGATTCTTTGGCTGTCAACTTGTGGTTGTATGACAGGGGAGGACCCTCTCGACACAGCTGGGAATCAACACTAACTGAGCAACAGACCACAGGGGACGTTCTGGAAAAGCACACGCCCTGTTCTCACCTCAGTTACCCTCTCTTATTATTACTAAATTCCACCATTCCATCTGTGTGCCTGCCATCACCTCAGGTGCTGCTAATGTAGGTAAGGTCTGACATGCTTCAAGTATACACAAAACAAACACTTGAATCAGTGAACACATGAAGATATAGCTTTGTGTGTAGATGGTCTGTCAAAAAATCACTTACTTTGAAGACGTAGCCATTCTTTATCCTGTTCTGCACAGTCTCATACTCTGTCATGATTCCACACATTATGGCGTACCTAGAGAAACAGAGACAGAACATTTTGAAAATTGCTCGACAATGTTGCTTTGGCAATATGAATGTGTAATTTTGTCATGCCAATAAAGCCTTTTGAAAGTGAGAGACGGATACAGTGCCTTCAGAAAGTATTCATACCCCTTGACTTATTCCACATTTAGTTGTGTTACAGTGGGGGGAAAAAGTATTTAGTCAGCCACCAATTGTGCATGTTCTCCCACTTAAAAAGATGAGAGAGGCCTGTAATTTTAATCATAGGTACACGTCAACTATGACAGACAAATTGAGGGAAAGAAAAATCAGAAAATCACATTGTAGGATTTTTTATGAATTTATTTGCAAATTATGGTAGAAAATAGGTATTTGGTCACCTACAAACAAGCAAGATTTCTGGCTCTCACAGACCTGTAACTTCTTCTTTAAGAGGCTCCTCTGTCCTCCACTCGTTACCTGTATTAATGGCACCTGTTTGAACTTGTTAACAGTATAAAAGACACCTGTCCACAACCTCAAACAGTCACACTCCAAACTCTACTATGGCCAAGACCAAAGAGCTGTCAAAGGACACCAGAAACAACATTGTAGACCTGCACCAGGCTGGGAAGACTGAATCTGCAATAGGTAAGCAGTTTGGTTTGAAGAAATCAACTGTGGGAGCAATTATTAGGAAATGGAAGACATACAAGACCACTGACAATCTCCCTCGATCTGGGGCTCCACGCAAGATCTCACCCCGTGGGGTCAAAATAATCACAAGAACGGTGAGCAAAAATCCCAGAACCACACGGGGGGACCTAGTGAATGACCTGCAGAGAGCTGGGACCAAAGTAACAAAGCCTACCATCTGTAACACACTACGCCGCCAGGGACTCAAATCCTGCAGTGCCAGACGTGTCCCCCTGCTTAAGCCAGTACATGTCCAGGCCCGTCTGAAGTTTGCTAGAGTGCATTTGGATGATCCAGAAGAGGACTGGGAGAATGTCATATGGTCAGATGAAACCAAAATATAACTTTTTGGTAAAAACTCAACTCGTCGTGTTTGGAGGACAAAGAATGCTGAGTTGCATCCAAAGAACACCATACCTACTGTGAAGCATGGGGGTGGAAACATCATGCTTTGGGGCTGTTTTTCTGCAATGGGACCAGGACGACTGATCCGTGTAAAGGAAAGAATGAATGGGGCCATGTATCGTGAGATTTTGAGTGAAAACCTCCTTCCATCAGCAAGGGCATTGAAGATGAAACGTGGCTGGGTCTTTCAGCATGACAATGATCCCAAACACACCGCCCGGGCAACGAAGGAGTGGCTTCGTAAGAAGCATGTCAAGGTCCTGGAGTAGCCTAGCCAGTCTCCAGATCTCAACCCCATAGAAAATCTTTGGAGGGAGTTGAAAGTCCGTGTTGCCCAGCGACAGCCCCAAAACATCACTGCTCTAGAGGAGATCTACATGGAGGAATGGGCCAAAATACGAGCAACAGTGTGTGAAAACCTTGTGAAGACTTACAGAAAACGTTTGACCTGTGTCATTGCCAACAAAGGGTATATAACAAAGTATTGAGAAACTTTTGTTATTGACCAAATACTTATTTTCCACCATAATTTGCAAATAAATTCATTAAAAATCCTACAATGTGATTTTCTGGAGAAAAAAAATCTCATTTTGTCTGTCATAGTTGACGTGTACCTATGATGAAAATTACAGGCCTCTCATCTTTTTAAGTGGGAGAACTTGCACAATTGGTGGCTGACTAAATACTTTTTTCCCCCACTGTATAACCTGAATTCAAAATGGATTAAACCGTTATTTTCCCGCACCCATCTACACACAATACCCCATAATGATAAAGTGAAAACGTGTTTTTCAAAATTGTTGCTAATTCTTTGAAAATGAAATTCTGAAATAATCGCATTTAAATAAGCATTCACACACTTAATTCAATACTTTGTAGAAGAAGCAACTTTGGAAGAGATTACAGCTGTGTCTTTCTGGGTAAGTCTCCAAGAGCTTTCCACACCTGGATTGTGCAACATCCCCCCCCCCCCCCATCAAATTTCTTCAAGCTCTGTCAAATTGGTTGTTGATCATTGCTAGACAACCATTTTCATGTCTTGCCATAGATTTTCAAGCATATTTGTCTTGTGATGCCTATTGCTTCTGTCATCTCTCCAACAGCAGTCAGGCATGCTGGAGAGGGAGGGGTATAATAACAATTTGGGGGGTGCTTATATTTGTCCTGTTACACACAAGTGTGCAACTGAAATGTGTTTTTTGCATATCAATTTGCCCAGAGACACCTGTAGGGAGTGGGGTCACAGCCACGGTCGCCACTTTACAGTGCCCCTAGAGCAATTAGGGTTAAGTGCCTTGCTCAAGGGCACAGCAACAGATTTTTCCCCCACTTTGTTGGCTCTGGTATTTGAACCAGCAACCTTTCGGTTACTGGCCCTACACTCTAAACTCGAGGCTACCTGCCGCCCCTGACTCACACCACCCATTCCCTGGATCACTAGCCACCACTCTACCCAGGAGGGGCTGGAAAACAACAAATCAAATTGCATTTTATTGGTCACATACACATATTTAGCAATGTTATTGCGGGTGTAGTGAAACCTCCCAGACAAGCTCCTCATTAAACAACTTGAGAAGGAGAGATAAGATCAGCTGCTTTACCTCTTTCCATTGTTCTCTATCCCAATACAAGCTACAGTCTGGACTTTGGGAAGCTGTTCAATGGTCATTTCAATTCTAGATGTGTATCCAATGTTTAGCTTCAAGATATGGTCAGAACAATCTCTTGGATTTCATGGATTGTTAGTCCAAAACAAGTGAAGGGGCTGGTGTTTTGTTGTTTTTTGAATCATAGAACACAGCTTTAATATAAAAGGGACACTGGGAATAGGGAAGGGGCTAAATAAAACAGTGGAAGATGGTGTGTGTTTCATCCCCAGCCTGTAGATCTGGGTTTGAAGATGAGAAGAATAAGGTGATCAAAGTCCTTTTGTGTCAAACAGTAGGGGGGTCATCTGACAGTGAAGAGGGTGGTGGTGCTGTTGGTACTGATGGTAGATTGGGAAGTGTGTGTGTGTGTGTGTGTGTGTGTGTGTGTTGGTGAGAGGTGTCTAGTACTGTATGCTGTGAATGTCTTTTTTGGCAGGCCATAAAATATACTCTCGCTCTCTCGTCGGGTTTTGATCAGATGAAATGAGGCAAGCATAGCGTACTACTTAACCGGATTGCAGCTCAAAAATAAAACTCACTGGGTTATTTAGTGTGTTGTGCCAACCGCCAATGTTCAAATTCTGTTGCCTGCAGGAAAGTATTAGGATTGTGTGTGTGATCTGTGTACCAATTTTCATATGCTCCATGTGATTCATACATGTGCTTTTAAAATGTATGCCACCTATACAGTGGGTGTTGCACAATAATAAGAAAACGAGAAATCAAGTGCCACCCACACCACACTCAAGAGCACCTTTATCTATTATCTGCCAAAGCATTGGTGGGGAGTTGTATATAACTGTAACAAAAAGGTGCTTGTTTATTTTCTTATGGCAGTGCGAGGTGTGGCTACACCACCGCTGGTTGGCGCTCGATGAGTGGGGAGCAGAGATGCTATCTGCAGCTTTTAGCCGTCTGGCTTCCAATGAAAACATTCTGGTGTGTTATTATATGTTTTAGCAAGTCCTGCACCACTGACCGGCTAGCTACCTGTTAATGAAGAAATACGGCCGGTGGATGGATTATGACTGGTTTGTTTGTTCCCTATCTGACATAAATAACTCTTAGGCATATGTACAGCGGCATGCGATAGTATTCACCCCCCTTGGCATTTTTCCTATTTTGTTGCCTCACAACCTGGAATTAAAATAGATTTTTTTCGGAGGGTTGTATCATTTGATTTACACAACATGCCTACCACTTTGTTTCACAATAAAAAAGATTTTGCATCTTCAAACAAGAAATAAGACAAAAAAACAGAAAACTTGAGCGTACATAACTATTCACACCCCCCCCAAAGTCAATACTTTATAGAGCCACCTTTTGCAGCAATTACAGCTGCAAGTCTCTTGGGGCATGTCTCTATAAGCTTGGCACATCTAGCCACTGGGATTTTTGCCCATTCTTCAAGGCAAAACTGCTCCAGCTCCTTCAAGTTGGATGGGTCCCGCTTGTGTACAGCAATCTTTAAGTCATACCACAGATTCTCAATTGGATTGAGGTCTGGGCTTTGACTAGGCCATTCCAAGACATTTAAATGATTCCCCTTAAACCACTCAAGTGTTGCTTTAGCAGTATGCTTAGGGTCATTGTCCTGCTGGAAGGTGAACCTCCGTCCCAGTCTCAATTCTCTGGAAGACTGAAACAGGTTTCCCTCAAGAATTTCCCTGTATTTAGCGCCATCCATCATTCCTTCAATTCTGACCAGTTTATCAGTCACTGCCGATGAAAAACATTTTTTTTACATTTACGTCATTTAGCAGACGCTCTTATCCAGAGCGACTTACAAATTGGTGCATTCACCTTATGATAGCTAGTGGGACAACCACTTTACAATTTAATTTTTCTTTATTTTTCTATTCATTTTTTATTCATTTTTTAAATCTCTTTTTATTTTAATTTTCTTTTGTTTTTTAGAAAAAAAATTATTTCTTCTTTTTAGAGCATATTTTTAATTTTCATTTGTTTTATATTGATATAGTTTTTTTGTTTTTGTTTTTCCTATTATTATTTTTTTGTTTTATTTTATTTTTTATTTTTGTGGGGGTGGGGATGGGTAGAAAGATTACTTTTATACTATCTCAGGTATTCCTTAAAGAGGTAGGGTTTCAAGTGTCTCCGGAAGGTGGTCAGTGACTCCGCTGTCCTGGCGTCGTGAGGGAGCTTGTTCCACCATTGGGGTGCCAGAGCAGCGAACAGTTTTGAATGTGCTGAGCGGGAACAGTGCTTCTGCAGAGGTAGGGGGACCAGCAGGCCAGAGGTGGAAGAACGCAATGCCCTCGTTTGGGTGTAGGGACTGATCAGAGCCTGAAGGTAAGGAGGTGCCGTTCCCCTCACAGCTCTGTGAACATCCCCACAACATGATGTGTACCTTCTTGATGTGTACCTTCATCCATATGTTTGGGGAGTCTCCCACTTGCCTTTTGGCGAACACCAAACGTGTTTACTTATTTTTTTCTTTAAGCAATGGCTTTTTTCTGGCCACTCTTCTGTAAAGCCCAGCTCTGTGGAGTGTACGGCTTAAAGCGGTCCTATAGACAGATACTCCAATCTCCGCTGTTGAGCTATGCAGCTCCTTCAGGGTTATCTTTGGTCTCTTTGTTGCCTCTCTGATTAATGCCCTCCTTGCCTGGTCCGTGAGTTTTGGTTGGTGGCCCTCTCTTGGCAGGTTTGTTGTGGTGCCATATTCTTTCAATTTTTTTTATTATGGATTTCATGGTGCTCCGTGGGATGTTCAAAGTTTCTGATATTTTTTTATAACCCAACCCTGATCTATACTTCTCCACAACTTTGTCCCTGACCTGTTTGGAGATCTCCTTGGTCTTCATGGTGCCGCTTGCTTGGTGGTGCCCCTTGCTTAGTGGTGTTGCAGACTCTGGGGCCTTTCAGAACAGGTGTATACAGTTGAAGTCGGAAGTTTACATACACCTTAGCCAAATACATTTAAACTCAGTTTTTCACAATTCCTGACATTTAGTCCTAGTAAAAATTCCCTGTTTTAGGTCAGTTAGGATCACCACTTTATTTTAAGAATGTGAAATGTCAGAATAATAGTAGGAGTTTGGAGCAGTTGCTTCTTCCTTGCTGAGCGGCCTTTCAGGTTATGTCGATATAGGACTCGTTTTACTGTGGATATAGATACCTTTGTACCGTTTTCCTCCAGCATCATCACAAGGTCCTTTGCTGTTGTTTTGGGATTGATTTGCACTTTTCGCACCAAAGTGCGTTCATCTCTAGGAGACAGAATGCGTCTCCTTCCTGAGCGGTATGACGGCTGCGTGGTCCCATGGTGTTTATACTTGCGTACTATTGTTTGTACAGATGAACGTGGTACCTTCAGGCCTTTGGAATTGCTCCCAAGGATGAACCAAACTTGTGGAGGTCTACAATCTTCTTTCTGAGGTCTTGGCTGATTTCTTTTGATTTTCCCATGATGTCAAGCAAAGAGGCACTGAGTTTGAAGGTAGGCCTTGAAATACATCCACAGGTACACCTCCAATTGACTCAAATGATGTCTATCAGAAGCTTCTAAAGCCATGACATGACAAATACATGTGGGTAGAGTTAAAGTGACACTTAGATTGCACACACGTGGACTTTATTTAACTAATTATGTGACTTCTGAAGGTACATTGATTTGCATTTTAATGAGGGAAATAAGGAAAACTGGGTGAAAGTGTTGTGTTCAGATGAGACCAAAATGCTGCCTATGACCCCAAGAAGACCATCCCCACCGTCAAACATGGAGGTGGAAACATTATGCTTTGGGGGTGTTTTTCTGCTAAGGGGACAAGACAACTTCACCGCATCAAAGGGACGATGGACGGGGCCATGTACCGTCAAATCTTGGGTGAGAACCTCCTTCCCTCAGCCAGGGCATTGAAAATGGGTTGTGGAAGGGTATTCCAGCATGACAATGACCCAAAACACACGGCCAAGGCCACAAAGGAGTGGCTCAAGAAGAAGCACATTAAGGTCCTGGAGTGGCCTAGCCAGTCTCCAGACCTTAATCCCATAGAAAGTATGTGGAGGGAGCTGAAGGTTCGAGTTGCCAAACGTCAGCCTCGAAACCTTAATGACTTGGAGAAGATCTGCAAAGAGGAGTGGGACAAAATCCCTCCTGAGATGTGTGCAAACCTGGTGGCCAACTACAAGAAATGTCTGACCTCTGTGATTGCCAACAAGGGTTTTGCCACCAAGTACTAAGTCATGTTTTGCAGAGGGGTCAAATACTTATTTCCCTCATTAAAATGCAAATCAATTTATAACGTTTTTGACATGAGTTTTTCTGGATTTTTTTGTTGTTATTCTGTCTCTCACTGTTCAAATAAACCTATCATTAAAATTATAGACTGATCATGTCTTTGTCAGTGGGCAAACGTACAAAATCAGCAGGGGATCAAATACTTTTTTCCCTCACTGTAATTGGTTGCACCAGATCTTATTTCGGGATTCATAGCAAAGGGGGTGAATACATATGCAAGCACCACTTTTCCGTTATTTATTTTGTAGAATTTTTTGAAACAAGTTAGTTTTTTCATTTCACTTCACCAATTTAGACTATTTTGTGTATGTCCATTACATGAAATCCAAATAAAATCAATTTAAATTACAGGTTGTAATGCAACAAAACAGGAAAAAACGCCAAGGGGATGAATACTTTTGCAAGGCACTGTACACTGAGTATACCAAACATTAGGAACACCTTCCTAATATTGAGTTGCACCCTCCTCTTTTGCCCTCAGAACAGACTCAATTTGTCAGGGCATGGACTCTACACTCTACATGGCTCATGTTGACTCCAATGCTTCCCACAGTTGTCCCAATAGTTAGTATCTAGGGAGCCACCTGGGTAACACCTTTCAGAGCCAACATGACCCAAAACCCTATAACCCTATTTAACCCATTAATAAAACATTCATAAGCAATACATTTAGCATTTCATAACTGTTTATGTAGATAACCACAATTTGATGTAGTGACAGTGAATAACAAGCCTGTAAGGAGCAGTGTCTAACTGCCTAGAATAAACTGTACAGAGAAAATTATAGCTTTAGTCGAGGAACATAAGCGATTGTCAGGAGTGCAAACACTGTAGGGAAAAACAACAACTCTTCAATTTGTTTTCATGTAGTCCTATTCAATATAATATGATTAACAGCTATAAATCTAAAGTGAAGTAAGTGGAGTGGAGCGGAGAAAAACAAGAGTAGCATAACAGAGGTGCGTACTAATCACAGTTCATATCGAATATCTCACAGGTGATGGCTGCAAAGGAGCAGGATGGATTTCTCAATATTAACCGCAGGACATTTTTCCTGTCTCTCAGTGGTTAGGCCTAGTTAAGTATTATTATTCAGTATGTTCTGGCATAGCCGACTAAACTCAACTCCATGATTTACGATGGAGTTGAGCTGCGACTAGTGTGGGCGGACTGGCACTCTGACGTCACATAAAATGAAGTTATCAAAAACTACTGATTTCAGCACCATTGTAAATCCATCGTAAATCATGGAGTTGGGTTTAAAATCGGATAGTTCTGGCAGTGCATAACGAGAAGTACGTGGATCTGGAGGTGCCAGTGCAAACGGTGATCGGCCGAGCACATAATGGTGTTGGCTCACCTCCTTACTGTGGAGTTCCCCCTGTGGAGGAAATCTATGGGAATTGTCATTTAGGATGGGAGAGATCCGGAATGGTGGGGCGACACAGCAATTGCTACATTTCATGGTCTGTTTACTTTTGCAAATCAATTCATCCATGTAGCACAGGCTAAAGGTCCATCCTGGTCTAGAGCAGTAACCTAAACACTTCTAATCCTACTTTTATATCTCAGATCTCAATATCTGACCACAATATACTTCAACTACAGTGAGGGAAAAAAGTATTTGATCCCCTGCTGATTTTGTACGTTTGCCCACTGACAAAGACATGATCAGTCTATAATTTTAATGGTAGGTTTATTTGAACAGTGAGAGACAGAATAACAACAAAAAAATCCAGAAATACGCATGTCAAAAATGTTATTAATTGATTTGCATTTTAATGTGGGAAATAAGTATTTGACCCCTCTGCAAAACATGACTTAGTGCTTGGTGGCAAAACCCTTGTTGGCAATCACAGAGGTTAGACGTTTCTTGTAGTTGGCCACCAGGTTTGCACACATCCCACTCCTCTTTGCAGATCTTCTCCAAGTCATTAAGGTTTCGAGGCTGACGTTTGGCAACTCGAACCTTCAGCTCCCTCCACAGATTTTCTATGGGATTAAGGTCTGGAGACTGGCTAGGCCATTCCAGGACCTTAATGTGCTTCTTCTTGAGCCACTCCTTTGTTGCCTTGGCCGTGTGTTTTGGGTCATTGTCATGCTGGAATACCCATCCACGACCCATTTTCAATGCCCTGGCAGAGGGAAGGAGGTTCTCACCCAAGATTTGACGGTACATGGCCCCGTCCATCCTCCCTTTGATGCGGTGAAGTTGTCTTGCCCCCTTAGCAGAAAAACACCCCCAAAGCATAATGTTTCCACCTCCATGTTTGACGGTGGGGATGGTGTTCCTGGGGTCATAGGCAGCATTCCTCCTCCTCCAAACACGGCGAGTTGAGTTGATGGCAAAGAGCTCGATTTTGGTCTCATCTGACCACAACACTTTCACCCAGTTCTCCTCTGAATCATTCAGATGTTCATTGGCAAACTTCAGACGGGCCTGTATATGTGCTTTCTTGAGCAGGGGGACCTTGCGGGCGCTGCAGGATTTCAGTCCTTCACGGCGTAGTGTTACCAATTGTTTTTTTGGTGACTATGGTCCCAGCTGCCTTGAGATCATTGACAAGATCATCCCGTGTAGTTCTGGGCTGATTCCTCACCGTTCTCATGATCATTGCAACTCCACGAGGTGAGATCTCGCATGGAGCCCCAGGCTGAGGGAGATTGACAGTTATTTTGTGTTTCTTCCATTTGTGAATAATCGCACCAACTGTTGTCACCTTCTCACCAAGCTGCTTGGCGATGGTCTTGTAGCCCATTTCAGCCTTGTGTAGGTCTACAATATTGTCTCTGACATCCTTGGAGAGCTCTTTGGTCTTGGCCATGGTGGAGAGTTTGGAATCTGATTGATTGATTGCTTCTGTGGACAGGTGTTTTTTATACAGGTAACAAGCTGAGATTAGGAGCACTCCCTTTAAGAGTGTGCTCCTAATCTCAGCTCGTTACCTGTATAAAAGACACCTGGGAGCCAGAAATCTTTCTGATTGAGAGGGGGTCAAATACTTATTTCCCTCATTAAAATGCAAATCAATATATAACATTTTTGACATGCGTTTTTCTGGATTTTTTTGTTGTTATTCTGTCTCTCACTGTTCAAATAAACCTGCCATTAAAATGATAGACTGATCATTTCTTTGTCAGCGGGCAAACGTACAAAATCAGCAGGGGATTAAATACTTTTTTTCCCCTCACTGTACACTACCTGCTAATGAACAGCTCATATTGAAAATGTTTGTTAAACTCAGAGCATGTTGCTACTTACGCAGTGTTTTTCCCTGTATTCGTTTAGCAGCGGTGCACCGCATCTGCCAAATTGTTGCCGCAAAACCCAAAGAATATGGAACAGCCCACATTTATTTTTCCTCTGCCAGCAAGTCGAGCAATGAACAGCAACATCTGAAAACCCCATAGTAAAATAGTTCACCTAGATCAATTAATATTCCTCAAGGCACATTCAAGTTGCGAGTGTCACAGGGACAGAAACATGCATTCTGATAAGCAGCAAAGCAGAACATTTCCTAATGCAATCGTGGGAAAAACACTTCTGAAATCAGTTATGGTCTTTGTTAAATAGAGGGTGTCCCAGCTTTCCATTACTACTCCATTTATTTCTCAAGTCCTAATAATGAGCGATTTGCGTTGTTTTAAACGCATTTAGCACTCCACAATTCACAGTGAGTGCATAAGGGAGACCGGGGCTATATGCAACACGGGTCAATTGCCACCACTAGGGAAAGACTGTTACGCCAACAAAATTGAAGGTCCGATCCCTACATACCCCTACCTACACTTCATCAAGACACTTTACAGTGAGTCTTTCTGGATATTACTGATAAAGGTCTCTAGGATGTAGGTTAGAATGCATCAAAGAAAGGTATTTTCACCTGCCATTTGAGATTTCTTTTGATTTTTATGTAAGTCTGACAGCGGCTCTAGCTTAAGCCAATTTCTCAAGTAGGAATATAAACCAATGCTTATGCTTAAAGTTTCCATTTGCGATGTGTGAAACAGCACCTTGTCTCCAGAGGCAGAGGGGGGATAGGAGATAGAGGGTAAGAAGGGGTGTGAGTGAGGGGTGTGCCTTGTTGTTTTTTTGTTTTTTTCCCCCTGCGTTGAAACAATATCTCCCATAACTTTCTACAGAAAGGAAGTGAGGGAGGGAGAGATCAAGAGAGAGAGTCACAGGAAACAGCGAGGAGCACTGTCATCGCCAGGACATTGCGCAAGGTTATTACAATCCACTTCTTCCTTGAAATCCCCCACTCCACTGGCCAAAGACAAAGGGGGGCAAGTGTCAACTGCTTGGTGGAAGCAGCATATTAATTTCAGCCCTCAGATCCAAACATAGAGAACTCATTGAAAGAGAGAGGATCAGCAGGCAGACAGCACCCCAGGCTAAACCTAAACAGCACAGAGGTGGAGGAACTCTGAATCCTGGGCAACCTGTTTGAGTGTGTGGGAGTTATGAGCTAATGTTCTTAGAAAACAGCAATGGAACAACTGGATAGTGTTAGTGTCAAGTTTTTTGGGGGACACCCTGACAGTCATTTTACACAGTGTGATGAACTGTAAATCATAATTTACAAGCATAAACCAACACCTGCAAAGGGGAAAGTTTGAGAAGTCTACGGAAATGGTAAGTAGAATAAACAGTGTTAACCCAGATTTATCTTGCAACACCGGAACGGTTTGGCCCTAAGTGCCCCCCGCCCCCACGTGTTCGCACACACACACACTCCACTACCAACCTCAAACTGGGAGCTTTATCTAATTTCCCATCTGTCTATTAAACCGAGGCACAGACTCAAACTGCTTTAAGTTTCTTACAAACTCCCATAGTGGATATAGAATTAAGCATTAAGCTGTTATTCTTAATTAACTAAACAAACATGGAAATGTCTCTCTTTTACTTGACACCAGTGTGCTGCGGTATGTGTGAATAAGCTAATGCTAATTATTTCCTAACGAGCAAGGCAAACAGGACTGTTGGCTCACAGAGCAGGCACGAAGCACCCTGCGACACTTTTCCATGGGAAAATACACACATCAATTTAAAGAGGCCAATAACATTCACCGCAGATAGGTATGGTTTACAAATGACAATTTCACTGGTAAATGCTAGCAAATGCATGCACTGGGGAAAAGATTAGGCTTTGTAAAACAATGTGTGTGCAAGTACACATAACCTACTGCAAGTTACAGTCCTCACCAAATGTATTTGGACAGTGAAGCTAACATTTTTATTTTGTCTCTGCTCAAGCATTTTTGATTTGAGATCGAACGATTAACAAGGGAATAATAAAGTATTTTCATACATATCTTCTTTAGACAAAGCACTTTATGTATTGTGGTAAACCGTGGGGTGTTGGGTTTGAGCGCACAGAGATGGACACAGAGACAGGGAGGTTCTAGTCAGAAAACACTCCTTTACTGGGCAACATCAAATAAACGTAACAACAAAATAAACGTAGGGTTGGTTCGGTCATTCTTCTGGGTTGCCTCCTCGTATTCGGTTCTGTGCCTTTTCTCTACCGCGGTGTACCACGGTGCTCCATTTATGTGGCCTGCACGGCTGGTTGGCACGCTCCCCTAATAGCCCCTAATAGGTGCCATTAGCGTCAGTATGCCCAGCCCGGGTACTCCCAGCAGAGGGAGCCAACATTGCGGCACGTACCTCTCGTCTATCACCAACCCCCGGGGTAGACCTCCCGGGATACCACAGTATCTACTCCCCCTGTTTGACGAAATCATAAGTATTTGGAAAAATTCCCTAGTAGTGTATTAAAGTAGTCAAAATGTGAGTATTTGGTCTCATATCCCATGCACACAATGACTACATCAAGCTTGCAACTCTACAAACTCCTTGAGTGTATTTGCCATTTGTTTTGGGTCATGACATTAAAACTTATGATGAGGACTGTATAGCAGATTTGATCGGTTCCTTATGCCATCTGTGAGGGAGATTAATAACAAGCAATATTTTGGTCAACAAAAAATATATTATTGTATAACAAACATTTCTTAACACACACCATTTATATTGGTGCCAATTTGTATATTTCAGTATTGCATTATGGGAAAAAAAACTTTACAATATCAGGCGAATCAGAGGGCTTAATCTAGTACAATCTACTTCAGCTGTATTCCATTCATTGGTGTATGATGAGCAATCAAGTCCAGACAGGATCCAGTGTTTCAGATGAAGAATGCAGCATTGGGGCCTCCACAAATACAAACAGGATCCATGTGGTTACTTTATACTCCAGAGAACTAATTAAAAGCAAGGGGATTTTTCTCGTCACCAAGCAACCAAGGTGGTACACTTTTTAAACAAACTTTGCTTGAGGAGGAGTCTCGTTGAGAATAAGGTAGATGACATGGGAGTCACTATAAGGCTTATTAACATGAACCAATACTATCACCAAAACAACAAGTATAACCACACACAATTAATCACGCGTGTTATTTAGCCAATGCCTTCAGAAACTGCTCATACCTCTTGACTTATTCCACAATACAGCCTGAATTCAAAATGGATTAAATATATGTTTTTACTCACCCATCTATACACAATACCCCATAATGACAAAATGAAAACATGTTTTTAGAAATGTATTGAAATTGAAATTGAAATACAGAAGTACACTATACAGCTCTGGAAGAAATTAAGAGACCACTGCAAAATTATCAGTTTCTCTGGTTTTACTATTTATAGGTATGTGTTTGGGTAAAATAAGTTCATGTTCATTTTTAAACAACACAATACTAAATGTTTTGACTTAGGAAGAGATATTTGACTATTTGACTGAGATATTTGACTTCAGAAATCAATATTTGGTGGAATAACCCTGATTTTCAATCACAGCTTTCATGCGCTCCACCAGTCTTTCACATTGATGTTGGGTGACTTTATGCCACTCCTGGTGCAAAAATTCAAGCAGCTCAGCTTTGTTTGATGGCTTGTGACCATCAATCTTCCTCTTGATCACATTCCAGAAGTTTTCAATGGGGTTCAGGTCTGGAGATTGGGCTGGCCATGACAGGGTCTTGATCTGGTGGTCCTCCATCCACACCTTGGTTGACCTGGCTGTGTGGCATGGTGCATTGTCCTGCTGGAAAAACCAATCCTCAGAGTTGGGGAACAATGTCAGACCAAAAGGAAGCAAGTTTTCTTCCAGGACAACCTTGTAAGTGGCTTGATTCATGCGTTCTTCACAAAAGACAAATCTCCCCGATTCCAGCCTTGCTGAAGCACCCCCAGATCATCACCAATCCTCCACCAAATTTCACAATGAGTGCGAGACACTGTGGCTTGTAGGCCTCTCCAGGTCTCCGTCTAACCATTAGACGACCAGGTGTTGGGCAAAGCTGAAAATTGGACTCATCAGAGAAGATGACCTTACTCCAGTCCTCTACGGTCCAATCCTTATGGTCTTTTGCAAACCTCAGCCTGGCTCTTCTTTGCTTCTCATTGATGAAGGGCTTTTTTCTAGCTTTGCACGACTTCAGCCCTGCCCCTAGGAGCCTGTTTCGAACCGTCCTCGCCGTGCACTTCACCCAAGCTGCCGTTTGCCATCATTTTTGTAGGTCACTTGATGTCATCATTACTGTTGTTGAGTGACATTCGAATGAGTTGGCGGTCATCCCGGTCAGTAGAGAGTTGTTTTTGCCCTCTGCCGGTCTGTAGCTTTGTTGTCCCCAATGTCTGCTGCTTGACTTTGTTCTTATGAACCGCCGTCTTTGACATTTTAAGGACGGAAGCAACCTGACGCTCACTGTATCCCTCTGCCAGTAAAGCCAGAATTGAACACTTCTTTTCCTCACTCAAAACTTTCCTTTTCAACTCTTTTGGCATGGTCCATAGTTATTTTTGGATTAATATTACTTTTGAGGTACTATTAACACTGTTTTTGCCATCCAGCTGGTCCTATTGCAAGAGGATAGTGATGACCACAGCAGTGGTTTTTATACTTTTCCTCATTAAATAAGATTTGGTTCAGGTGATCACCTAATCAGTACCTAATTCAGTAGAATGAAGTGTGCCTGCGTTGGAATTCAACAGACACTGGAATGGAATGGCTGTCATACATGTAGAGATGCTGATTTAAGAAAAATATGCAGTATATACAAAAATACATGGACACCCCTTCAAATTAGTGGACACTCACTCAACCTCTTGCTCTCTCTCTCACACACACTGATGATGCTGAGGACACAGCAGGGGGTAGGGTTAGGACAACCCTCAGTCCTGGAAAACACATAAAACCCTGAACACAACCCTGAACAAGTTGTTTTTGTTTGACATTGAAACGTAACTCCCTATTCACATTTCTGACTGGTCCTGGACAGTGCAGGAGCTAAGATTGAACACACACACACGATGCTGAGGACACAGCAGGAGTAGGGTTAGGACAACCCTCATGCCCCTGGAACACACATACACAACTTTATCAGTCTGATAAACTGAACACACTTTCCATAAGTGGTTTTTTCTTCTTGACTGTCCACAAGAGCTAAACTGAACAGTATTTTGCCAGCTTAGTTTTTCATTGCTACAAGTTTCTCTTCAATCTGTTTTTCAATCTCCGCCGGAGATACCTTCTTCTCTTTTGCAGTGCGTCAGAAACTGTTGGATTTTGCGATGCAAGTTAGTTTGCTTGTAGCATCTGCTTTCTCTGCATATTCCTCAGCTGATTTTTCAAGTGCATTGATATCAGCTCCCAACCTGGCACTCTTCTTCTTCAAGTCGTCCAGCTCATCCATGAGACCCTTTTCTCTTCAGGTCGATGACTTGTCTCTCCTTCAGTCTTTTCTGCTCGTCCAAGTACCCATGGTACCTCAGCTTTGCTACTGCGGCTGACATCAACAGCTCTTTGGTGATCTGTAGATTACTTTGTCTGTACTTTGTCTGTTTACAGAAATGTACTCTGTGTACGGAAAATACTATAGATAAAAAAATGGCCACATCAAAAGAGAGACATGGCACAAACATTTGAAACAGACATACAAACAATTCATGAAAACGACAGCTTCCCTGTACCTTGGTTACGCCCAACGTCTCTGACGTGATCAACAATGAGCCTCAGAGCCACCAGTGTGTTCTCCTTCTGATTCTCTACCACAACCGCCTTATTGATTGAGGATCCCCTCACCACACTAGCCTGTCCATGAGACAGGACAAGCAGCATCTGAATGTCCAACACCCTGGAGAAGGCAGGTTTTGACCCCATGGTCTCCTGCAGCAGTGTGTCCACCCGGTCTGTCTTCGGGTCAAACTCTCTGAAGTTGTCTTGGAGCACGCAGCAGCATCACAAAACTCTTTGAACTCTCTCAGAACATCGTCACACACGGACTCCTCCACATGGTTGGCAGTAACGAGTGTAAGCAGTATTCTCTTAATCTGTGGTACGCACAGCTGTTTGGATATTGCTCTTGGCTCAAAGCACTGTATGCACCATATGGTGGTGCACTGGAGCCTTCTTCATTACCTTCTCCAGCAGTGTGATCACCACTCTCTTGCAGTCCATCTTGATCTCAGGCACATGCCTCTCTGAAATCTTTCCGGAAGATTTGAGTTGATTGAGGGTTGCTTCTGGTTCAAATCCAATGTCAATCATTGAACTGTCCTTGCGCTAACTGCTGTCCTTAAATGGAACTTAGAGGAGCTTCAGTGTTGAGGTGGCTTCTTTCAGGGTGTTTTCCTTCACAAACCGTTCCATGAGCTGTAAACTAATTAATCATGTTCTTTAGTTTAAGCTCTGAGAGGAAACTTTGATTCTAAATTGTTAATATTCATTCCATTAATGTTAATGTACACATAAAACAGTCCAAATAATAACAATATGATGATTGTTTGATTAAAATAACATATTTAAACAGCACTAGGAATGATCCTTCCTGTTCCATGTATTTTGAAGACTGAAAGCACTGTAAATACTATATCAATCATATCATCATACAAATACAAAATGTGGTAAAATTATCAATAATTATCTTCTTTACCTTTCATCATTTTTAACATGTCCTCACTCAGGAAGGGTATCATGGGTTTGTCCGTTTGGTACATGGTCAGGAAGGGGGTGATTTGTCTGGCTACGCCATTGAAGATTCCCACTTTCACAGGGACGAGGGGGTCCACACAGCTGTCATTCACTACGTCAAAAGACTTGCACTTTGGATTGGGTAGTTCTCCTTTACTCACCATCTCCACTGTTTCATGTGCGGCCAGAGCAGCAGTCCGAAACATTTACATTTCTATCCAGTGCTTGCAGAACCGAAGAATGCTAGTGCTACAACATGTGGCTTCTACAAAGTCTTCTTTACGTGCAGGGAAATCATGAAAAAGCCAGTAAAGACTTGAGTGTGTGTTCTACATCCCAGTCAGCGGCTTTGCATCCATCCCGGAATGCGTTATGCAGGATGTGCAATCCACAGGCCCCAAAGTTGATCTGCGATTTGTTGACATCTCTCAAAATGTCCTTCTGGAGTTGACATTGGGACCGTCCATTGAAAGTTGCAGTAGGTTCTTAGTTCCGATCTAGGATAGGATGTCATTCATTTTGCTAAGTATATCAACAGCAGAGGAACATCCCATAAACTCAGAGCCAATGTATTTAGTTTTCACCTCTCCGCCATCCCATATGGAACATGGTTGGAAAAATGAGGATTGTGTCTTCACATGACTTATAAGAATAGTGGGAATTCGCCACTTTCAGAGCCCACAATACTTTGGCTGCTTGCACTTCATTCTTGTTTACCACGATCGATATTTGCATGGTAGCAGAGGTGGTGGTGGGTACGGCGGCTGATGCTGCTGCTAACCCCGGGTTGAAGAAGCTAGTGATGGGGGTCAGTGTCGAGGTCTCGCGCACAACAGCACTGAGGTGTTTTTTTCCCTTTCATGTGGCTAGTTAGCGCTGCCTCCCCCATGTTCGAAACGTGAAAAGCTTTACTGTATGTTGCATTTTGCACGTCCTGGGTTTTGAACTTTCGCCAGCCACAACTCATATTTTGGCATGTGTAGCCAAGCATTGTTGAAGGAACATTTACCCGGCATGGCTAGCTAGTTGGTTTGTTAGCAAGCTAGAAGATAGCCAGCTAACTACAGAGGCCAGCTAGCCCAACATACACGAGCGTGAGAGGGGGGAAATGCATCCATCCATGTATAAGGGTAAGATAGTCTAGCTAGCTACATTTTCAGATTTCACATGTTTCTAATTTTGTCAGAAAGTCATTTTAATTTCAAGTTAAAGTGTACTGTTAGCGAGCTAGCTTGCTAACGTTAGCTGGCTGGATCGTTAGCTAACGTTACGTGTACGATCGGTGTAGTAATATTATTCGTATCTCAGACTCATTTGCATTGCTAGTTATAGCCTAATGTCAGCTAGCTAACATTGAATCTAGTTGGTTAGCTACCTGCAGATTCATGCAGGGTAGTAACATTATGTGTTGGGATTATGGTTCAATGGTTCATTGTTTAGCTAGCTAGCTACATGTCTAAACAGAAGACTCCACTATGCAAGTAACCATTTCAATAGAATGTTCATGATGTCACTGCGACAACTGTTGATAGATGTAGCTGGTAAATTCGCTCTGGCTATCTACTCCGATTTCAGAGCACTCTCGTCTGAGTTTTGCCAGAGCGCAGAATAATTTATGAATTTACGAACGCTCAACACCCGTTGAATATGGCCGGTGTCAGTAAACGTTAGCAAAAAAGCGCAATTCAATTGTTGCCAGCAGCACAGTTGCAGTCACCAACGCTCTGGATAACATACAAACAACTCTGCTAGGGCGAGTAAAATGGTCAGAGTGAGCTGTTCCCTCATTTGTGTCTGGAAGTAGCTAGCAAGCTAGCCAACGTTAGCCAGTTAGCTTGGGTGCTTGACTGCGGTTGTTAGTTCAGAACGCTCGGAACACCCCTACTCCTCGGCCAGAGCATCCAGTGTGTGTTCTGAACGCTCCAAGAGCGAAACACTCCGAATTTACTAACGGACAATCTGACAGCGCTCTGAGTTTACGAACGCCCAGAGTACACTCTCGCACTCCAGATTAAATTTACGAACACACCCATAGTATAAACCAGCCTTTAGTACTGAAATCTTTGGTTGTTTAAGTACATGGTCTCACATATGAATCCTTAAAGAGATGGGTGGAGCTAAAGCTTAAGATGGTGTGAACTATGCTGAATGGGTGTAAACAAAGAAGAGATCTCCAGTAGGTAAACGAAAACATTAAGGGGCCATTTTCTCAAAAGTGAGGTTACTTTCCCATTGTTCCTCAACTGTAGTGTATGATCTACCATTTTCTAGCTCTGAGTCTCTACCTTTACCCAATGTAAAAAACACAATTTCTAATTTTGCTACATAAGACCGAATCGAGCCTGTCGGTTACATTTTTACTTTATTGATAAAATATTTAAAGTGTGCCTTAAATGAACTACATGAACATAAATTATTAAACAAATGTCCATCACTTTTCCAAAACTTTTGGGATTTTATTATTTTTTTCCAAAAAGTATCAAGGCCTGGCAAAACAAGATCTTCAAATTCCATAACATTTCCAGGATTTTCATGACCGTACGAACCCTGCCATAACATGATGCAGCCACCACTATGTTTGAAAATATGGAGTGTGGTACTCAGTAATGTGTTGTATTGGATTTGCCCCAAACATAACACTTTGTATTCAGGACAAAAAGTGAATTGCTTTGCCATACTTGTTGCAGCATTACTTTATTGCAAATAGGATGCATGTTTTGGAATATTTTTTATTCTGTACAGGCTTCCTTCTTTTCACTCTGTCAATTAGGTTAGTACTGTGGAGAAACTACAATGTTGTTGATTCAACATCAGTTTCCTCCTATCACAGCCATTAAACTCTGTAACTGTTTTAAAGTCACCATTGGTTTCATGGTGAAATCCCTGAGCGGTGTCCTTCCTCTCCAGCAACTGAATTAGGAAGGACACCTGTATCTTGGTCATGACTGGGTGTATTGATACACCATCCAAAGTGTAACTAATAACTTTGCCATGCTCAAAGGGATATTCAATGTCATCTACCAATAGGTCCCCTTCTTTGCGAGGCATTGTAAAACCTCCCTTGTGTTTTTTTGTTTGTTTTTTTAATAGTTTTTTTGATATATTAATATATTTTATATATTTTTTGGGGTAGATCAGCTTTAATATTGCAGATAGATTGTAACTTCCAATGTAATTGTCTGCATCACTTCCAATCCCCCTCGTTTTTTTCTCTTGCATATACAGTGAGGGAAAAAAGTATTTGATCCCTTGCTGATTTTGTACGTTTGCCCACTGACAAAGACATGGTCAGTCTATAATTTTAAATGGTAGGTTTATTTGAACAGCGAGAGACAGAATAACAACAAAGAAATCCAGAAAAACGCATGTCAAAAATGTTATAAATTGATTTGCATTTTAATGAGGGAAATAGGTATTTGACCCCTCTGCAAAACATTACTTAGTACTTGGTGGCAAAACCCTTGTTGGCAATCAAAGAGGTCAGACGTTTCTTGTAGTTGGCCACCAGGTCTGCACACATCTCAGTAGGGATTTTGTTCCACTCCTCTTTGCAGATCTTCTCCAAGTCATTAAGGTTTCAAGGCTGACGTTTGGCAACTCGAACCTTTAGCTCCCTCCACAGATTTTCTATGGGATTAAGGTCTGAAGACTGGCTAGGCCACTCCAGGACCTTAATGTGCTTCTTCTTGAGCCACTCCTTTGTTGCCTTGGCCGTGGATTTTGGGTCATTGTCATACTGGAATACCCATCCACGACCCATTTTCAATGCCCTGGCTGAGGGAAGGAGGTTCTCACCCAAGATTTGATGGTACATGGCCCCGTCCATCGTCCCTTTGATGCGGTGAAGTTGTCCTGTCCCCTTAGCAGAAAAACACCCCCAAAGAATAATGTTTCCACCTCCATGTTTGACGGTGGGGATGGTGTTCTTGGGGTCATAGGCAGCATTCCTCCTTCTCCAAACACGGCGAGTTGAGTTGATGCCAAAAGAGCTCGATTTTGGTCTCACCTGACCACAACACTTTCACCCAGTTCTCCTCTGAATCATTCAGATGTTCATTGGCAAACTTCAGATGGCCCTGTATATGTGCTTTCTTGAGCAGGGGGACCTTGCGGGCGCTGCAGGATTTCAGTCCTTCACGGCGTAGTGTGTTACCAATTGTTTTCTTGGTGACTATGGTCCCAGCTGCCTTGAGATCATTGACAAGATCCTCCCGTGTAGTTCTGGGCTGATTCCTCACCGTTCTCATGATCATTGCAACTCCAAGAGGTGAGATCTTGCATGGAGCCCCAGGCCGAGGGAGATTGACAGTTATTTTGTGTTTCTTCCATTTGCGAATAATCGCACCAACTGTTGTCACCTTCTCACCAAGCTGCTTGGCGATGGTCTTGTAGCCCATTCCAGCCTTGTGTAGGTCTACAATCTTGTCCCTGACATCCTTGGAGAGCTCTTTGGTCTTGGCCATGGTGGAGAGTTTGGAATCTGATTGATTGATTGCTTCTATGGACAGGTGTCTTTTATACAGGTAACAAACAGATTAGGAGCACTCCCTTTAACAGTGTGCTCCTAATCTCAGCTCGTTACCTGTATAAAAGACACCTGGGAGCCAGAAATCTTTCTGCTTGAGAGGGGGTCAAATACTTATTTCCCTCATTAAAATGCAAATCAATTTATAACATTTTTGACATGCGTTTTTCTCTATATTTTTGTTGTTATTCTGTCTCTCACTGTTCAAATAAACCTACCATTAAAATTAGACTGATCATGTCTTTGTCAGTGGGCAAACGTACAAAATCAGCAGGGGATCAAATACTTTTTTCCCTCACTGTACATACATAACCTTTTAAAAAATATATTTCCCTTCATTACTTTCCAACCCCACCACCCCTTCCCTAATTGGAGTAAACTAGTGAACAACAACGCTTGGGCCTCTACTTCCAGCTTTTACAAACGATATACATTTTATGGACACAGTCAATTTTACAATAATTATATTTTGTTTGTTTTTACTACTGCCATATCTTTCTAACTGTGCTCTTTCACAAAAGCTCTCAACCTATAACCTGTATACTTATTATGGACACAGTATGCTTTACATTAGTTATCTTGTTGTTATTAGTTGTTGTTAGTTGTTATTAGTCCCATCCTTCAGCTCCATTCAACACCACCCATCTATCTCTTAACACCATCCATATTGGATTTCTATTTGCCATATATTTTTCAACTGTACTGTGATGTTTCACAAAAGTTCTGAACCCTTCTATTCTCATTGTTTCTACAGATTGTAAAATGAAAATAAACATTTTTGCTAAAAGTATTATTATATTATTGATCGATTGACTATGACTTTTCAGATCATCCAGTAGTGGTATCTGCAGGGTTAGCTCCAGGTAAATATTGCAATCCTTCAGCCATTCCTGGACCTGTGTCCAGAAACAAGCTACAAATGGACAGTACCAAAACAAATGATCTAATGATTATGTCTCTTCGCAGCAAAATCTACAGAGCTGGGAAGATTGTATCCCCTATATAAATAACATTCTATTGGTAGCAAGAATGTTGTATAATAATTTAAATTGAAAAATTTACTTTACAAATTTACAATTGAATTTACTTCAGGTGGACTCCAATCAAGTTGTAGAACCATCTCAAGGATGATCAATGGAAACAGGATGCACCTGAGCTCAATTTCGATTCTCAAAGCAAGGGGTCTGAATACTTTCTGAATGCACTGTATTATGTGACTCGTTAAGCAAATGTTTTACTCCTGAACTTATTTAGACTTGCCATAACAAAGGGGTTGAATACATATTGACTTAAGACATTTCAGCTTTCCATTTTTAATTAATTTGTTAAAATAAACAATTCCACTTTGACATTACGGGGTACTGTGTGTAGGCCAGTGACAAAAAAAAATAATCTTTAATCAATTTTAAATTCAGGCAGTTACACAAAATGTGTAAAAAGTAAAGGGGTGTGAATACTTTCTGAAGGCACCGTACAATGCCAGGCTGTCTGTATTACACCAGATCCTGTTTACATCCCTGTGTAGTGGATGTGATGCTATAAGGCAAGTGTAACAGTATGTCTTCTTTTGGGTGGGCATCATTTATGTGTCTGCATTTCAGTGGGCATGTTTTTATGTCTGTGTTCATATTATAAGCTTCAATACCTAAGCTTATTGTTTTTTAACGTGTACATGCTAGTAATGGTCGGGTTGAACAAAGAGAAAACAATACATAAAAAAATCCATAAATGTATAATTATTGTGCAATTTATATCTATAGGCTACATTTACATTTTACATTTTAGTCATTTAGCAGACGCTCTTATCCAGAGCGACTTACAGTTAGTGCATACATTATTTTATATTTTTCATACCCCCCTTGGGAAGCGAACCCACAACCCTGGAGTTGCAAACGCCATGCTCTACCAACTAAGCTACATCCCCGCCGGCCATTCCCTCCCCTACCCTGGACGACGCTGGGCCAATTATGCGCCGCCCCATGGGTCTCCCGGTCGCGGCTGGCTACGACAGAGCCTGGATTCGAACCAGGATCTCTAGTGGCACAGCTAGCACTGCGATGCAGTGCCTTGCGCCACTCGGGAGGACATTGAGGTTTTCCTTTCATTATTTTTAGGCTATCTGGCATTAGTGAGTAATCCTAAGCTTTAGGTCCGCCAAATAGCCAACACGCTAATCGCCAAATGCTTTTGGGAAAGAGAAGAAAGAGTTATCATCCACTGAGGCAAAAAGGACAATGTCAAGTTTTAATGTCACATGCACAAGTACAGTGAAATGCCTTTCTTGCAAACTCAAAACCCAACAATGCAATAATCAATAACAATGTATTACTAGAAAAAGAACACACGAGAAATAAGAAATATGAAATACACAATAAAGTAAGTAAGTAAGCAAGCATACTATATACGAAAAATATTTAAAAAGTCAGTTCCAATACCATATTTACATGTGCAGGGATACTGGAGTGATGGAGGTAGATATGTATAAGGGTAAGGGGACTAGGCAATATAAGGATATAAGAAAACAGAGTAGCAGCAGCTTGCATGTGAGTGGGTAGGTGGGTGTGTAGAGTCAGTATAAATGTATGTGCATTTATGTGAGAGTGTTTGTGTGTGTGTGTTGGGCCCTGTGAGTGTGCATAGAGACAGTAAAAATATTGAAATAAAAGGTTAATAAAGATACAAGGTAAACTCAGTCCGTGTAGCTATTTTGTTAGCTATTTATCAGTCGTATTGCTTGGGGACAGAAGCTGTTCAAGAGCCTGTTGGTGTCAGACTTGATGCACCGGTACCTCTTGCCGTGCGGCAGCATAGAAAATAGTCTATGGCTTGGGTGGTTGGGGCCTTCTCTTCACACCTCCTGATATAGAGGTCATGGATGGCAGGGAGCTCGGCCCCAGTGATGTACTGGGCTGTCCGCACAACCCTCTGTAGCGCCATGCGATCGAGGGCGGTGCTGTTGCCATACCAAGCAGTTAGAGCCAGAGTTTAATTCAATAAGAGTAAAGCTGTGAAATGGAGAGTTGAATTAAAAAGAGAAGGTAGGCCAGAAAAGTAATGTTTGGGAAAGATTTGGTGAAGTGGTAAAAGAGGATGATAGCAGTGCCGGCTATGTTACGTGTGATGATTGTAAGGCGCTATACAAATTCGACAGTCACAAGACGGGGACTTCAAACAAGCCTATGGCACGTCAAGGGAACTGTACACTACTATTCAGATGGGTTAAATGGAAACTGAAATCTTGAAACTGACTTTAGGTCTATAACCTCTCACAGTCTTAATATTAGAACAGCGCCGGAGAAGATGGCTGCCGTTTTACAGCCCTCTAACCAATTGTACTATTATGTGTGTTTTTCCGCGTTATTTGTAATTTATTTTGTACATAATGTTTCTGCCATCGTCTCTTATAACCAAAAAGAGCTTCTGGATATCAGGACAGCGATTACTCACCTCGTATTGGACGAAGATTTTTTCTTCAACGAGGCGGCCGCGAAGGATATCATACAGACACCCGACAAGGCCCAAATCCCCGTCATTCGCGTGAGGAAGAGACGGAGATATCGTGGACGTAGATCGGGGTGCCTTGTAAGGATCCGACGGCGAGCGAGTAAACTGCCTCTTCCATCAATCCTATTAGCCAACGTTCAATCTTTTGAAAATAAAGTGGACGACTTAAGATTACGGTTATCCTACCAACGGGACATTAAAAATTGTAATATCTTGGGGGGGCGCTAGAGAGCGTGCTATGGAGTAGACGTGCATTGCTAGAGCTCCGCTCAATTTTGAAACAAATTAATATTTATCTTAACCTCTCACAACCTATAACTTCAAACAAATATGACAAAGGGAAAAGGCAACAAAAAAGGGGGCGCTAAACAAGATAATTGGAATGAGATAGACAACGAACCAATTTCAACGTCGCCGACCCACGAGGAGCTAGCTGAAGAGGCTAGCTTCCAAGAGTTCCCCACAGATCCTACTCAAAGTGACATACTGGCTGCCATAAACGCACTAAGCAAGAAGGTGGACACAAGGTTGGCTGATATCGCAAAGAGTATTGGGACTTTGGCCGAAACTGTGAAGGCAACTAAGGGAAGGGTGCACGAGGTTGAGCAGACGACAATCGATCACGAGGCCAGGCTACAGGACATAGAGAAACAGTGCGCAACGTTCAAAAATGACAACAAAACCCTGAAGGCCCGACTGGAAATGCTCGAGTCGCATTCAAGACGCCAGAACATCCGAATATGTGGGATCCAGGAGGACACGGAGAAAGGGAAACCCACTGAATTTGTCTCGGAGCTGATACCGGCATTGCTGGGGAGTGAACACTTCAAAACGGCCATCCTGATCGACCGCGCACACAGAGCACAGGCAACGAAGCCGGCCAAGGGCGGGCCACCAAGGCCATTCATTGTAAGGCTGCACTATCCCTACACCAGGGATCTCATCCTCAAGCTGGCTAGTCAAAAGTTCCCCCTTAACTACAACGGAGCCAGGGTGTCTTTCTACCCAGATCTTACCTTGGAGGTGAGGAACCAACGGAAAGAGTATGATGAGGTACGCAACAAATGCAGGGCGGCCAACATCCGATATGGATTCCTCTTCCCAGCCCGGTTTAAGGTGACAGTCGAGGATCAACACGTACGTTTGACAACGCAAAAGAGGCAGATCTGTTCTTGACAAGCAAGCTCCCCGGCTGAGGATACAGAACGGCTGTGCCAGCAGGCTAAATGGCCAAATACAGGCCAGGAATGTGTGTGAATTTAATTTCCGGCCTATGTCTTTTCGATCAGAAGATCAGAAATTGGGACTTATAGGATAGGTGAGATGTTGTGGCTAATATAGCATTGTTTGGCATGTCATGTTTTAGCGCCACTCACCCCCTAACATGAGAGTTAAGTTAAGTGTTATTTAATATTAGTTTATATGCGGAGCATCTATAGACGACGAGTTAGTTCAAGCTTTATGTCTAGACACCCTAACGTTTGTGTGTTAGCCAAGGAGTGCTTTGTTTGGGGAAGTCACTCAGTAAAGGGACGGGAGGGGGGTTGGGGTCTGTGTTTTATGTTCACGTTTATTAGTACAGGTGGCATGACAAGCTTCCGCACGGCGGGGACGTTTTTCTTCTGGGTTTTGTATGACAGCAGCAATTTGCTTTAAAATAAGAAATGCCACATAGTGACCGAGCACAGAGTAGACCAGGTGGAATAAAGATAGTCAGCTGGAACTGTAATGGATTAGGGCATGTCGTGAAACGAGCTAAGGTTTTTTCTCATCTTAAATCACTGGGTGCTGACATAGTGCTTCTTCAAGAAACTCATATTAAACGCCCCGCGCAGGCCAAGCTACGAGTCGGCTGGATCGGTCAGATATACCAGTCTAACTTTGATGCAAAAGCGAGAGGGGTAGCAATCCTGATAAGGAAAAACATTCCTTTTGTTTACTCAACCTCGATTTCAGATCCTAATGGTCGGTATATTATTGTGGCTGGTACACTGAATTCAAAACCAATAACCTTGGTCAATTTATATGGACCCAACTTCGATGATCCATTATTTTTTCAAAGGGTATTTAAGGCCATACCAAATATCTCGGATACAAGTGTTATTGTTGGAGGTGACTTTAACTGTACGTTAGACCCTCTTTTAGATAAACAGCTATCAAGGTCACTTCAACAATCAAATGCCAGTGTCTGTCTAAATACATTGATGACAAACCTTAACATTGTCGATATTTGGAGACTGACGCACCCAACAGACAGGGATTATTCTTTCTTCTCATCAGTTCATAAATCATATTCCAGAATTGACTATTTTTTGTTGGACTCCAAACTAATCTCAGCAGCTGAGTCGGTTACCTATCACCCCATTCTAATTACGGACCACTCTCCTCTGTCCATGGTGCTGAAACTCGACAATATGTCGACAGGTCGGCGACCGTGGCGCTTAGACGCATACCTGTTGAAAGATGAGGCTTTTTGTCAGTATTTGGAGGAGCAGATTGCCTTTTTCCTCAGTACTAACGACACGGGGGATGTTGACGACTCCACCCTTTGGGAATCTCTAAAGGCTGTGATTAGAGGTTACATTATTTCTTATACATCAGAGAGGAAGAAACGTGCCAATACTAGGCTGAGAGAAATTGAAAGAGAGTTAGGGGAACAGGAGAACGTTTTTAGGACAAATTCCTCGTATACAGTCCTTGAGAAGATCACAAAGTTAAAGTATGAATACAATACCATCCTTTCGAAACGGGTGGGCTCTTTACTTGCTAGAACACAACAAAGTTATTTTGAACTGGGGGACAAACCACATAAATTATTAGCAAGACAGCTAAGGCATGTACAAGCATCTAGAGCTATTCACAAAATAAAAGACAAGAAGGGTAAAATAGTAACAGATCCGCAGGACATTAATAAATGCTTTGCACAGTTTTACTCAGAGCTATACCAATCAAAATGCGATGCTACTGATCCACAAACTATGGAACGCTTTCTCGCTGATTGTGAACTTCCTAAACTAGACAGGGGGCAGCTGCCGCACTCGATGCAGGGATAACCTTAGATGAAATTAACACAGCGATAGCACAATTTCCAAACAGCAAGGCCCCTGGGCCCGATGGATATGTAATAGAATTCTATAAGAAGTACTGCGCTAGTCTATCTCCACTTATGCTGCGAATGTTTCAACAATCCAAAGAAAATACCAAACTCCCGCAAACACTGTATGAGGCTACAATAGCCCTGATCTTGAAAAAAGATAGAGATTCCATGGAGATGTCGTCGTATCGCCCGTGTCGTTACTCCCCATAGAAAACAAGGTGTTGACAAAGATATTGGCAAACCGATTGAAAAAATATATTTCCGACATCATACACCCTGACCAGACAGGTTTTATCCCGGGCCGACATATATACTACAATTTGAGACGCCTTTTCAACGTAATGTATCATGATCATAAAGTTGAGGCAGTGGTAATAGCTCTTGATGCAGAGAAGGCGTTTGATCAGATTGAGTGGAAGTATATGATGTCGGTTCTGGAGCATTTCGGATTTGGAAAGGAATTTATTAATTGGATAAGAATTATTTATGCACACCCAATGGCGTCCGTGGTGACCAATCAGGAAATGTCGCAGTCATTCCGCCTGTTCAAGGGGTGCCGACAGGGTGCCCTATTTCGCCTGCTCTCTTCGCTATAGCCATGGAACCCCTTGCTACGCGCATTCGGGCATGTGCCGATATAGCTTCTGTTAAAATAAAAGACACACAGCACAAAATTTCCCTATATGCAGACGATGTTCTTTTGTTTTTGTCCAAGCCTAAAACGTCTATTCCACCATTACTTAACTTGATAAACACATTCGGCTCCTTCTCTGGCTACAAGATAAACTGGCAAAAAAGTGAGATGATGCCAATATCACGGCCTGTGGATATGCAATTTCTGCAATCTACCCCGCTTAGAACAGTGAGGGACAAGTTCACAAGCCTTGGCATTGTAGTGACAAGAGACCTTGACCAGCTATTGAAAGTGAATTGGGACATGAAAATATATCAGCTTAAACAAAATATAGATTTCTGGAAAACTCTGCCTATTTCCTTGGTTGGTCGTATAAACGCTATTAAAATGGTTGTCCTACCCAGGTTTCTTTACCTCTTCCAATGTCTACCCAATTTCATACCACAAAGCTATTTTAAGAAACTGGATTCAATAGTAACTCAATTTTTATGGGATAACAAGGCAGCCAGAATTGCAAAGAAGCATTTATGCAAGTACAAGATAGAGGGGGGCTTTGGCCTTCCTCACTTCAAACTGTATTATTGGGCTGCTAATCTGAACATTGTGTCTTTCTGGAGGGAAAGTTTACCTGAGATGAGACGGAAGGATATGCCTTCATGGCTTTTGATTGAGCAGGCCTCCTGTCAACGTTCCTCACTCCCTGCACTTGTTAATAGCCCATCATATGTGAAAAAAGCCACTTATGACTCCAATCCAGTCATTTGTCATACTCTTAGGATCTGGAAACAGATTAGGGATTTTCTTAACATACCCACTGTGTACATAGACAGCCCGATTAGCCGGAATCATGCTTTCCACCCTGCAATGGATGATGTGGTGTTTTCACAGTGGAGGGAGAAGGGGCTCACAACAATTGGTAATCTATACATAGATGGTCAGTTAGCTTCATTTCAACAACTACAGGCAAAGTTCAACATGCCAACAACACATTTTTTCAGATACCTCCAAATCAGGAATTTCTTAAGGACACACATCCCACAGTATGGCATGAAGCCAAATAGTCCTACATTAGATAGCTTGATCCTTGTCAAACCCCATTCAAAAGGGTCGGTCTCCAGACTGTATGATGTGCTACAGGCCCACATAGAGGTATCCACAGACACCATTAAAAGGGCTTGGGAACAAGAACTTGGTTCAGAAATCTCAAATGAGGACTGGATAGAAGCTCTCAGGAATATAAACCACAGTTCAGTGAATGCCAGACACAACCTTGTACAGTTTAAGGTGATACACAGGTTACACTACTCAAAAGTAAAACTGCATAAAATATTCCCGGACACCTCACCACTGTGTGAGAGGTGCAAGCAGGAGGAGGGGACGTTGTCCCACTTATTCTGGACATGCCCTAAATTACAGGCTTACTGGGCTCTCATTTTTGATTACTTATCTAAGGCCTTTGATAGAGTTCTAGCCCCAGACCCATTGATCGCTCTGTTTGGTACAGTTGATGGGAATAACCAGGAGGGGAAAGCTGTCTCTCTTTGTACTCTATTAGCCAAAAGGCTCATATTGCAATTTTGGAAATTGGAGACTGTACCTACCTTTGAAATGTGGTTACGGGATTTAGGGAATGTAATCCATATGGAAAAGATTCGATACAACACCTCCAATAGAAGTCCATTGTTTTACAAAATATGGCAGCCGATACTGGATAAATGGTCTAGTCCCGCTTCATAACTGGGCTGACGATCTGCTGCTACTCTGTGCTGTACTCCACTCAATATTTATTTTTGGCTGAACTACACTGCTTGTAATGACTATATGCTGTCTTCTTATACACGTACCACCTAATAGGATTTTGTTTTATTTTGTGTATGTGTGAGTTAACTTTGTTTTGTCCTCTAAACTGGCCATCCCATCCAACAGTACAATGAATGTCATTGTTTGTATTGCTGTCTCTTTTACTTTATTTTTATTGGAAAATAATAAACATATTATTAAAAAAAAAAATTTAAAAAAAAAAAAAAAAATTGTAATATCTTATGTTTCACCGAGTCGTGGCTGAACGACGACAATGATAACATTCAGCTAGCAGGCTATACGCTACATCGGCAGGACAGAACGGCTGACTCCGGTAAGACAAGGGGTGGCGGTCTGTGTATATTTGTAAACAACAGCTGGTGCACAAAATCAAATACTAAGGAAGTCTCGAGGTTTTGCTCGCCTGAGGTAGAGTATCTTATGATAAGCTGTAGACCACACTATTTACCAAGAGAGTTTTCATCTATATTTTTCATAGCTGTCTATTTACCACCACAAACCAATGCTGGCATTAAGATTGCACTGAATGAGTTGTACAAGGCCATTAATCAACAGGAAAACGCTCATCCAGATGCAGCGCTCCTAGTGGCCGGGGACTTTAATGCAGGGAAACTTAAATCCGTTCTACCTAATTTCTACCAGCATGTTAAATGTGCAACCAGAGGGAAAAAAACTCTAGACCACCTTTACTCCACACACAGAGACGCATACAAAGCTCTCCCTCACCCTCCATTTGGCAAATCTGACCATAACTCTATCCTCCTGATTCCTGCTTATAAGCAAAAACTAAAGCAGGAAGCACCAGTGACTCGGTTAATAAAAAAGTGGTCAGATGACGCAGATGCTAAGCTACAGGACTGTTTTGCTAGCACAGACTGGAACATGTTCCGGGATTCTTCAGACAGCATTGAGGAGTACACCACATCAGTCACTGGCTTCATCAATAAGTGCATCGATGATGTCGTCCCCACAGTGACCGTATGTACATACCCCAACCAGAAGCCATGGATTACAGGAAACATCCGCACTGAGCTAAAGGGTAGAGCTGCCGCTTTCAAGGAGCGGGACTCTAACCCGGACGCTTATAAGAAATCCCGCTATGACCTCCGACGAACCATCAAACAGGCAAAGAGTCAATACAGGACTAAGATTGAATCGTACTACACTGGCTCTGACGCTCGTCGGATGTGGCAGGGCTTGAAAACTATTACAGACTACAAAGGGAAGCACAGCCGCGAGCTGCCCAGTGACACAAGCCTACCAGACGAGCTAAACCACTTCTATGCTCGCTTCGAGGCAAGCAACACTGAAGCATGCATGAGAGCACCAGCTGTTCCGGATGACTATGTGATCACGCTCTCCGTAGCCGATGTGAGTAAGACTTTTAAGCAGGTCAACATTCACAAGGCCGCAGGGCCAGACGGATTACCAGGACGTGTACTCCGAGCATGTGCTGACCAACTGGCAAGTGTCTTCACTGACATTTTCAACATGTCCCTGACTGAGTCTGTAATACCAACATGTTTCAAGCAGACCACCATAGTCCCCGTGCCCAAGGACTCTAAGATAACCTGCCTAAATGACTACCGACCCGTAGCACTGACGTCTGTAGCCATGAAGTGCTTTGAAAGGCTGGTCATGGCTCACATCAACAGCATTATCCCAGAAACCCTAGACCCACTCCAATTTGCATACCGCCCCAACAGATCCACAGATGATGCAATCTCTATTGCACTCCACACTGCCCTTTCCCACCTGGACAAGAGCAACACCTACGTGAGAATGCTATTCATTGACTACAGCTCAGCATTCAACACCATAGTGCCCTCTAAGCTCATCACTAAGCTAAGGATCCTGGGACTAAACACCTCCCTCTGCAACTGGATCCTGGACTTCCTGACGGGCCGCCCCCAGGTGGTAAGGGTAGGTAACAACACATCTGCCACACTGATCCTCAACACGGGGGGCCCCTCAGGGGTGCGTGCTCAGTCCCCTCCTGTACTCTCTGTTCACCCATGACTGCATGGCCAGGCACGACTCCAACACCATCATTAAGTTTGCCGACGACACAACAGTGGTAGGCCTGATCACCGACAACGATGAGACAGCCTATAGGGAGGAGGTCAGAGATCTGGCCGTGTGGTGCCAGGACAACAACCTCTCCCTCAACTTGACCAAGACAAAGGAGATGATTGTGGACTACAGGAAAAAAAGGAGGACTGAGCACGCCCCCATTCTCATCGACGGGGCTGTAGTGGAACAGGTTGAGAGCTTCAAGTTCCTTGGTGTCCACATCACCAACAAACTATCATGGTCCAAACACACCAAGACAGTCGTGAAGAGGGCACGACAAAGCCTATTCCCCCCCAGGAGACTAAAAAGATTTGGCATGGATCCTCAGATCCTCAAAAAATTATACAGCTGCACCATCGAGAGCATCCTGACTGGTTGCATCACCGCCTGGTATGGCAACTGCTTGGCCTCCGACCGCAAGGCACTACAGAGGGTAGTGCGTACGGCCCAGTACATCACTGGGGCAAAGCTTCCTGCCATCCAGGACCTCTATACCAGGCGGTGTCAGAGGAAGGCCTTCAAAATTTTCAAAGACTCCAGCCACCCTAGTCATAGACTGTTCTCTCTGCTACCGCACGGCAAGCTGTACCGGAGTGCCAAGTCTAGGTCCAAAAGACTTCTCAACAGCTTCTACCCCCAAGCCATAAGACTCCTGAACAGCTAATCATGGCTACCCGGACTATTTGCACTGCCCCCCCACCCCATCCTTTTTACGCTGCTGCTACTCTGTTAAGTATTTATGCATAGTCACTTTAACTCTACCCACATGTACATATTACCTCAACTACCTCAACTAGCCGGTGCCCCCGCACATTGACTCTGCAATGGTACCCCCCTGTATATATAGCCTCCCTACTGTCACTTTATTTTACTTCTGCTCTTTTTTTTCTCAACACTTTTTTTGTTGTTGTTTTATTTTTACTTTTTTTGTTTAAAATAAATGCACTGTTGGTTAAGGGCTGTAAGTAAGCATTTCACTGTAATGTCTGCACCTGTTGTATTCGGCGCATGTGACCAATAAAATTTGATTTGATTTGATTAACTTCTGCAGAACAAAGCATTTCTTGCAGTAAAATGATACACCAAATGTACATTTTGACTTCGGAAACAGGAGTGGAGAAATATGATTTTTTTTATTCAGCATCTTGAGATAATGCGCCTGCGCCGTTAGATACCATCTGTAGAGGTGCTATCTTTATCAGCATCATAAAAGCTGATAGTATTTCAACCATATAATATATGCATCCAAGCCGAACTGAAATCTTAGCAGAAACAATTTGGGTCGTTTCCATAGCTTTCTATTTCCTTACAACCGGTCTAACTAATGTCATTTTGAAATTTTGCACAGAAAATCCTTCAAATTTTGTTTGTTGAGTTAATGCATTTTCTCTCTGGTCCCTAAACGTCTTTGCTCCGCTAAAGAAGCAGAGATGACAGAAAACATTACCGATGTCAACCAGATTGAAGCATTCATTCCATAATCTATGACATTCTGGTGAGCAAGGGTTTATTTAGTCGTCTAGTGCAACATAAAATGACATAAGAGAAGCTGCATGTATCTATATATAGGCAAGTTGATTAGGCAATAACAAAAAATCCTGCAACCGCCGTCAAAAAATAGTTCCGCCGTCTCTGATTGTAGCCTACAGCACATTTATTATATTTGCGGGTTAGGGTCGGGTCGCAGATTTTCAATTTATCACGTGACTAGTTTCAGGAAACTAGGCATATGTCGCACGTCACTACTTCACAGGCGCGGCATTTGAACGTAAACATACTTTTTTTATTAAAATGCGTTGTTGGGCAGAAATGCCTTCTGGAACATGTGAACTTTCAAGTGCCTTAATAACAAACTTCTATTCCAACCATAAATACGAATAAAATTGTTAAATTACGAGCCTAGTTGGTTTAGCCACGGAAAGACAGGAACCTTCCCGCTAGCCATGATTGGCTGAGATTATGTATGGGCTGGACATGCCAGGAGATGAGTTTGGATTGGTCTGCCATGTAGCATGCTTCTGTCTATAATGTGAGCTGTTCAGTATGTGTTGACAGTCCTTTATACCGCGCCGTTTTTTGAAAGATAACGTTAGCCATCGAGAACTACAAAAGTTTTGCTACTTTTCTCAACAACATTGATGCCCTGATTTTTGCAGGTGCTATCGACAGATCAGTTGGGAAAAGTTGTGATGGGCTACTTTCTGTACACGCCACGGTCAGTGTGAACTGGAGTGACTTGACACAACGCTGGCCAAACAAGATGAAGCTACAAACAAAACGGAGATAAATGGTTCCAGTCTGCCGTGAAGCATTCATCCGTGTATACAGGTAGGAGTCTAGCTAGATTTTCAGATATAAGTTTCAAATTTGGTCAGAAAGTCATTTTTATTGCAAGCTAAAGCGTACTGTTAGTTAGCTAGCAAACGTTAGCTTGTTGGCTCGCAAGCTAACGTTACGTGTATGACCTGTGTAGTAATATTATTCAAAACCGAAATCCATTTGCATTGCTAGTTATAGCCTAATGTTAACTAAATAATATTGAACCTAGTTTGTTAGCATTAGCTACCTGCAGATTCATACTACAGCTATGACAATGTTTGTATTGGTAGTAGTATGAGTTGGGATTATGCCGGTTCATTGTTAACTCCACTTCGGCCGGATTATTACATGACCCATCAAATTAGCCAGGTGTGTCTGGGGGTGATTACGGCCATCTATTGTATTTCATGAACATGTGTACATGTCTATATAATAGTGACCCATCCACTTAGCTAGATGTGACTTGAGGGTGGTTATAGCATTTCCTTCACATGACCCATCACAGACAAGTGTGTCGGGTAAGTGTCATCTAATAATAATAAAATATTGATATCTGCAAACTTTCTCTTTTTGATATTGCTACTATGCAACTAAACACTTCACTTTACCGTTTACACCTTCTGTATCCTTTGCATGTGACAAATAAAAACATAGATTTTATTTGATATAGTGTGTGTTTACCACATGGCCTCACATGTGAATCCTTAAAGAGATGAGTGTGGCTAAGGCTTAAGAGGGTGTGAACGATGCTGAATGGGTGTAGACAAAGAAGAGCTCTCCAGTAGATGTACCAAAACATTCAAGGGCCATTTTCCCAAAAGTGGGGTTACAAGTTTATCAACTTTCAAAGCAGAACTACTTTCCCATTGTTCCTCAACTGCAGTGTATGATATACCATTTTATAGCTCTGAGTCTCTACTTTTATCCGATGTAAAAAACACAATTTCAAATTTTGCTACATAAGACCGAATCGAGGCGGTTGGTCACATATAGTCAGGCGGTTGCGATTGGGTTATTAGCAATTGCGGGCGGGTGAACAAACAGCTGATCCGCGCACCACTGGAAGATGCATACCTATTAGGGCTTTGAATTCCCAGGCACCTCACGATACAATATAATCACAATACTTAAGTGCTGATATATGATGTCCTATGTTTTCAGGATATAGAGAAGAAACTGGTGCAAAAGGAGACCGCAACATTAACCATCAGAGACCGAAAACGATATGCGACATGTTAGATGTTATAAAATGTTGACTTCTACAATATATTCGGAAAGTATTCAGACCCCTTGACTTTTTTCACATTTTGTTACGTTACAGCCTTATTCTAAAATGGATTAAATTGTCCCCCCCCCCTCAATCTACACACAATACCCCATAATGATGAAGAAAAAACAGGTTTTTATAAATGTTTGCAAATTTAATAAAAAACTGAAATACCTTTATTTACATAAGTATTCAGACCCTTTACTCAGTACTTTGTTGAAGCACCTTTGTCAGCGATTACAGCCTCGAGTCTTCTTGGGTATGACGCTACAAGCTTAGCACACCTGTATTTGGGGAGTTACTCCCATTCTTCTCTGCAGACCCTCTCAAGCTCTGTCAGGTTGGATGGGGAGCGTCGCTGCACAGCTAGTTTAAATTCTCTCCAGAGATGTTCGATCAGGTTCAAGTCCGGGCTCTGGCTGGGCCACTCAAGGACATTCAGAGACTTGTCCCGAAGCCACTCCTGCGTTGTCTTGGCTGTGTGCTTAGGATCGTTGTCCTGTTGGTAGGTGAACCTTTGCCCCAGTCTGAGGTCCTGAGCACTCTGGAGCAGGTTTTCATCAAGGATCTCTCTGTACTTTGCTCCGTTCATCTATCCCTCGATCCTGACTAGTCTCCCAGTCCCTGCCGCTGAAAAACATCCCACAGCATGATGCTGCCACCATCATATGCTTCACCGTAGGGATGGTATTGGCCAGGTGATGAGCGGAGCTTGGTTTCCTCCAGACGTGACGCTTAGCATTCAGGTAAAATAGTTCAATCTTGGTTTCATCAGACCAGAGAATCTTGTTTCTCATGGTCTGAGAGTCCTTTAGGTGCCTTTTGGCAAACTCCAAGCGGGCTGTCATGTGCCTTTTACTGAGGAGTGGCTTCCGTCTGGCCACTCTACCATAAAGTCCTGATTGGTGGAGTGCTGCAGGGAAGGTTCTCCCATCTCCACAGATGAACTGTGGAGCTCTGTCATAGTGACCATCGGATTCATGGTCACCTCCCTGACCAAGGCCCTTCCCCCCCGATTGCTCAGTTTGACCGAGCAGCCAGCTCTTGGAAGAGTCTTGGTGGTTCTAAACTTCTTCCATTTAAGAATGATGGAGGCCACTGTGTTCTTGGGGCCTTCAATGCTGCAGAAATGTTTTTGTACCCTTCCCCAGATCTGTGCCTCAACACAATCTTGTCTCTGAGCTCTACGGACAATTCCTTTCCTCATGCCTTGGTTTTTGCTCTGACATGCACTGTCAACTGTGGGACCTTATATAGACCAGTGTGTGCCTTTCCAAATCATGTCCAATCAATTGAATTTACCACAGGTGGACTCCAATAAAGTTGTAGAAACATCTCAAGGATGATCACTGGAAACAGGATGCACCTGAGCTCAATTTCCAGTCTCATAGCAAATGGCCTGAATACTTATGTAAATAAGGTATTTCTGTTTTTCGCTTTGTCATTGTGGGGTATTGTCTGTAGATTCATGAGGAAAAAAATGTAACAAAATGTGGAAAAGGGAAGTGGTCTGAATACTTTCCCAATGGACTGCATGTTATCTTGAGATAAACACATGACTATATCATCATCGTGGCAAAACATGACATATGAAAATGTATTCTTGTAACAGTCAGCTGTATCAAAATTGGCCGTCATTTGCAAGATATCATTTTAAAGTCTTTATTAAACACTACACAGAGCGCTCCAGTTTCACTAGCATGGGGTTAACTCAACATCAATTAGGTTATCATCAAGATTAGCTCATACAAGTCAGACAATCTCCTGCCATGGCCTTGGCAGCATAACGAGAACACTCACGCACGCACACACAAAGTCTTAAATCAATCTGTCTGGGGAATGTTTTCCTGAGCGGTTCCTTTTGAATCTGTGGAGTGATTTGGCCTTGTCCTATTTTACCTGGCAGGGATTGCAATGCACTATAACACCAGATGCTTGTAAGGACAAGATTCCTGACACACATTGCAGCCCAAAAAGCCCTGAGTCACTATTCTAGGGACTGCAGGACTACTCCGTCACTCACCCAAAACCATAGGTTTCTGAACTTCTGTCCTTAGGCAACTCCTTCTGCATGTTTTCACTCTGTCCCAGGCCCTTTATTAACATAGGGTTTTACACTCACAGCCCGTCATCACGTATACGGGTTGAAAATTGCATATTTTGTCATTGATAAGCACCTGAATTGGAACGCAGTGGCTGTACAGTAACATGCTATACAAGATTACAGAGCTCAGGTTCTCCGCTTCACAGCGCGGTCTGGTTTTTGACTGACAGACGTTATAAACTTGAGCACCGCACATGAGAAAATGCCCCCCCATCACTCCCACTAATTGGGCTACTTACTTTTGCACATTTGTTGTTGTCTGAGTGGGAAATGCTGGAAATTTAGAGGAGTCAATGGGTTTTGAAAGATGAGCTGTTGAGAATTATAAAAAATACCGCTTTGATGTCATACAAGCAAACCCCACACCCATGAGTCCAAATGTGCATTTCATATTTCCATATTTGAAAACTCATGTCATTTACAGTATCAACGTTGATGATCACTATGTTTGATTCACAGTTACAAGGAAAACATGTGTTATAAATCAAATCACATTTTATAGGTCACATACACATATTTAGCAGATGTTATTGCGGGTGTAGCGAAATGCATGTGTTCCTAGCTCCGACAGTGCAGTAGTATCTAAAAATGCACAACACACAAATCCAAAAGTAAAAGAATGGAATTAAGAAATATTAGGACGAGCAATGTCGGAGTGGCATTTACTAAAATACAGTAGAATACAGTATATACAGTGCCTTCGGAAAGTATTCAGACCCCTTGACTTTTTCCACATTGTTACATTACAGCCTTACTCTAAAATTGTTTAAATTGTTTTTTGTCCCCCTAATCAAGCTACACTCAATACCCCATAATGACAAAGAAAAAACTGGTTTATAGAAATGTTTGCTAATTTATATTTTAAAAAAAATAATATATATATATAGCATTTACATAAGTATTCAGACCCTTTACTCAGTACTTTGTTGAAGCACCATTTGCAGTGATTACAGCATTGATTCTTCATCGGTATGACGCTACAACCTTAGCACACCTGTATTTGGAGAGTTTCTCCCATTCTTCTCTGCAGATCCTCTCAAGCTCTGTCAGGTTGGATGGGGAGTGTTGCTGCACAGCTATTTTCAGGTCTCTCCAGAGATGTTCGATCAGGTTCAAGTCCGGGCTCTGGCTGGGCCACTCAAGGACATTCAGAGACTTGTCCCGAAGCCACTCCTGCATTGTCTAGGCTGTGTGCTTAGGGTCGTTGTCCTGTTTGAAGGTGAACCTTTGCCCCCAGTCTGAGGTCCTGAGCGCTCTGGAGCAGGTTTTCTTTAAGGATCTCTCTGTACTTTGCTCCGTTCATCTTTGCCTCGATCCTGACTAGTCTCCCAGTTCCTGCCGCTGAAAAACATCCCCACAGCATGATGCTGCCACCACGCTTCACCGTAGGGATGGTTCCAGGTTTCCTCCAGACGTGACGCTTGGCATTCAGGCTAAAGAGTTCAATCTTGGTTTCATCAGACCAGAGAATCTTGTTTCTTATGGTCTGAGAGTCTTTAGGTGCCTTTTGGCAAACTCCAAGCGGGCTGTCATGTGCCTTTTACTGAGGAGTGGCTTCCGTCTGGCCACTCTACCATAAAGGCCTGATTGGTGGAGTGCTGCAGAGATGGTTGTCCTTCTGGAAGGTTCTCCCATCTCCACAGAGGAACTTTGGAGCTCTGTCATAGTGACCATCAGGTTCTTGGTCACCTCCCTGGCAAAGGCCCTTCTCCTCTGATTGCTCAGTTAGGCCGGGCGGCCAGCTCTAGGAAGAGTCTTGGTGGTTCCAAACAACTGTGGGACTTTATATAGACAGGTGTGTGCCTTTCCAAATCATGTCCAATCAATTGAATTCACCACAGGTGGACTCCAACCAAGTTGTAGAAACATCTCAAGAATGATCAATGGAAACAGGATGCTCCAGAGCTCAATTTCGAGTCTCATAGCAAAGGGGCTGAATACTTATGTAAATAAGGTATATCTTTTATTTTATTTTATACATTTGCAACAATTTCTAGAAACCAGTTTTTGCTTTGTCATTATGGGGTATTATGTGTAGATTGCGGAGGATTTTTTATTTATTTAATCAATTTTAGAATAAGGCTGTAACGTAACAAAATGTGGAAAACGTCAAAGGTTCTGAATACTTTCCAAAGGCACTGTACATACGAAATGAGTAAAACAGTATGTAAACATTATTAAAGTGACTAGTGTTCCATTATTAAAGTGACCAGTGATTCCATGTCTATGTACATAGGGCAGCAGCCTCTAAGGTGCAGGGTTGAGTAACCGGGTGGTAGCCGGCTAGTGATGCCTATTTAACAGTCTGATTGCCTTGAGATAGAAGCTGTTTTTCAGACTGGCTGCATCACCGTTTGGTATGGCAACTGCTTGGCATCCGACCGCTAAGCCCCTAAAGAGGGTACTGCGTATGGCCTAGTACATCACTGGGGGGCATTTCCTGTAGTCAACCACCATCTTCCAGGTTGTTGTGATTGCACCAGGCCGTCAACCTGCCATCCAGGACATGCCATCCAGGACCTCTATACCAGGCGGTGTCGGAGGAAGGACCTAAAAATTGTCAAAGACTCTAGCCACCCCAAGTCATAGATTGTTCTGTCTGCTACCGCACGGCAAGCGGTACCGATGCACCAAGTCTGGCACCAACAGGACCCTGAACAGCTTCTAAGACTGCTAAATAGTTAGTTAGCCAATAGCTACCTGGACGTTCTGCATTGACCCTTTTTTCTCTTTTGACTCATCACAATTGCTGCTACTGTTTATTATATATCCTGTTGACCACTCATTGGGTATTTATTCCATGTGTAATAAAAAAACATTTTCTTCTGCATTGTTGGGAAAGGCCCGTAAGTAAGCATTTCTATGGCATGCTGAAACCTTCGCTTGAAAATTTTGAAAAAGTAACAGTAGTACTATTTGTCAATTTGGAGACGCCATAGCCAGTATACACTTCCTCAAAATAGTCAGAATTAATCGAAGATAACCAAAGAAATCTGTCATTCATTTTGACTTTTCTGCCAAAGCAATCTTAGTCACACAATTTTACATCTAACTACTATAAGATATTTGGTCCAGTATTTGTCAATGGGAAAATGTACATGAAAACGAGTCGTCTCTCGTTGAATAAACAACAAAGACTTTATTGAAGAATCCCTACTGTTGGCCAATCACCGACGAAGTGACGTAGACTTTGGCTCTGAACTTCGGCTTGCCTCCAGAAAAAAAAATGTGTGTGCCTGAACAGCTGAAAAAATCCTCACCGAAGTCCAAAACGAATAAAAACGTCACAAAACGTCGTCATAATATCTGCACGAACTCTACCGAACTGTTTCGGCTGGGAAGAATGTCTACACCTGTTGTTTAAGAAGCCTGTGACAATTAACATTTTATTTCATTTGGATAAAGTTCCAGGGACACACAGTTCTTAAAGGGAGAAGGAAGACACACACTTAGGCTACTTCATGGGCCATGCTTCAAGTAGATTGTAACACTAGCCTCTGTTTACCCATCTCATTTCAATGTCCTTGTGCTTTCACATGGCTGAAAGTGTGGGTGTGTGCACCGTACACACTACACAGCCAATGTGTGCCTGGCAGTTTATGTACTCATGCTGACACAACATTAAGGCAACAATATATGCATGAAGTCAGTGGAGTGGACATCCAAGGAGAGGTAATAACGTTCACTCTGGCATTTAAGTGGATAGACGGACATGGTACCTAGCCATAAATTACTTAACCTAATGGATACAAACTAATTGAGTTTCCCAGCTAGGACTGGAACATAAGTTTAAGAGGATGTATGTGTAATGCATGGCTATTAGCAAAAAAGACTCACCACTGATGACTTTCAGCACACATAGGGTTCAGCTTCACGGCTTCCTCTCCAACTTTCTTCCCTGAGGGGAGAAAAGAGGGAGGACATGAATAGAGCTACTGCAATGCAACAAGCTCAGTATACACAATACCGGCAGCACGTTTGTTCACGTCATACAGTATACAAAAACATATAGGAATATGTAGCTACATTTGATAGATGTGGAGATTCAACAGAACCACACAGATGACAGGGACATCATTCAATAACACGCATCACGCATCACACAAAAACAAAGACACCACACAAAATGAGAGAAGAGACTGGGCATGAGATAATAAACCAAGAAAATCAACAGTAATATGAAAGATAATCCAGAAAGATAGCAGGGCCATAAATGTGATGTCTTTGTTGCTTTAAATAGCAAACACTGCATCACTCTGTTTTCTTCTATGTTTCCAAACCACTTGACAATGGTGCCTTTTGCGGAAAGCACCTGGCCAGCCTTGATTAGAGGCCCATTAATGAGGAAGGATTACTGTATGAAAGAAACAGGTCAAGCCAGTCTGTACTGTACAGCACAATCACACAACAGTCTCTGTTGAGAAAAAATAAAGACTGGAGATGTTATAGCGTTGCACTTAATATGCAGAGGCTCATGGCCAACATATTGTTACAGTTACACAAGACATGCAAAGAGCGTTGTGAGTTATTGTAACTCTGCTTACAAGCACTGCAGGGGATGGAGTATTTGAAAAAGGCTGGGAGAAAACAAAAACATGCAAGCTGAATGTTTAAAAAAAACTATTGATTTGAGTGAACACCTACAGTGAGGGAAAAAAGTATTTGATCCCCTGCTGATTGTGTACGTTTGCCCACTGACAAAGAAATGATCAGTCTATCATTTTAATGGTAGGTTTATTTGAACAGTAGGAGACAGAATAACAACAAAAAATCCAGAAAAACGCATGTCAAAAATATTATAAATTGATTTGCATTTTAATGAGGGAAATAAGTATTTGACCCCTCTGCAAAACATGACTTAGTACTTGGTGGCAAAACCCTTGTTGGCAATCACAGAGGTCAAACGTTTCTTGTAGTTGGCCACCAGGTTTGCACACATCTCAGGAGGGATTTTGTCCCACTCCTCTTTGCAGAGGACCTCAATCCTATAGAACATTTGAATCCTGCATTTGTGGGCAGAACTCAAAAAGCGTGTGCGAGCAAGGAGGCCTACAAACCTGACTCAGTTACACCAGCTCTGTCAGGAGGAATGGGCCAAAATTCACCCAACTTATTGTGGGAAGCTTGTGGAAGGCTACCCGAAACGTTTGACCCAAGTTAAACAATTTAAAGGCAATGCTACCAAACACTAATTGAGTGTATGTAAACTTCTGACCCACTGGGAATGTGATGAAAGCAATAAAAGCTGAAATAAATCTCTCTACTATTATTCTGACATTTCACATTCTTAAAATAAAGTGGTGATCCTAACTGACCTAAGACAGGGAATTTTTACTAGGATTAAATGTCAGGAATTCTGAAAAACTGAGTTTAAATGTATTTGGCTAAGGTGTATGTAAACTTCCGACTTCAACTGTTTATGTACAGTTGAAGTTGGAAGTTTATTGACACCTTAGCCAAATACATTTAAACTCAGTTTTTCACAATTGAGGTCAGGGCTTTGTGATGGCCACTCCAATACCTTGACTTTGCTGTCCTTAAGCCATTTTGCCACAACTTTGGAAGTATGCTTGGGATCATTGTCCATTTGGAAGACCCATTTGCGACGAAGCGTTAACTTCCTGACTGATGTCTTGAGATGTTGCTTCAATATATCCACATAATTTTCCTTCCTCAAGATGCCATCTATTTTTTGAAGTGCACCAGTCTCTCGTGCAGCAAAGCACCCCCACAGCATGATGCTGCCACCCCCGTGCTTCACGGTTGGGATGGTGTTCTTCAGCTTGCAAGCGCCCCCCCCCTTTTCATCCAAACATAACGATGGTCATTATGGCCAAACAGTTCTATTTTTGTTTCATCAGACCAGAGGACATTTCTCCAAAAAGTACGATCTTTGTCCCCATGTGCAGTTGCAAACCGTAGTCAGGCTTTTTAATGGCGGTTTTGGAGCAGTGGCTTCTTCCTTGCTGAGTGGCCTTTCAGGTTATGTTGATATAGGACTCGTTTTACTGTGGATATAGATACTTTTGTACCTGTTTCCTCCAGCATCTTCACAAGGTCCTTTGCTGTTGTTCTGGGATTGATTTGCACTTTTCGCACCAAAGTACGTTCATCTCTAGGAGACAGAACACGTCTCCTTCCTGAGCAGTATGACGGCTGCATGGTCCCAAGGTGTTTATACTTGCGTACTATTGTTTGTACAGATGAACGTGGTACCTTCAGGTGTTTGGAAATTGCTCCCAAGGATGAACCAGACTTGTGGAGGTCTACAGTTTTTTTTCCTGAGGTCTTGGCTGATTTCTTAGATTTTCCCATGATGTCAAGCAAAGAGGCACTGAGTTTGAAGGTAGGCCTTGAAATACATCCACAGGTACACCTCCAATTGACTCAAATGATGTCAATTAGCCTACCAGAAGCTTCTAAAGCCCTGACATCATTTTCCGGAATTTTCCAAGCTGTTTAAAAGCACAGTCATCTTAATGTATGTGATACAGTGAATTATAAGTGACATAATCTGTCTGTAAACAATTGTTCGGAAAATTACTTTCGTCATGCACAAAGTAGATTTGTTAATAAGAAATGTGTGGAGTGGTTGAAAAATGAGTTTTAATGACTCCAACCTAAGTGTATGTAAACTTCCGACTTCAACTTTATTTATATGTATGTATGTCTGTGCATATGTATGTATTTATATATATATATATATATATATATATATATATATATATATATATATATATATATATATATATATGTATGTACACTACCGTTCAAAAGTTTGTATCACTTAGAAATGTCCTTGTTTTCGAAAGAAAAGCAATGTTTTTCTCCATTAAAATAACATCAAATTGATCAGAAATACAGTGTATACATTTACATTTAAGTCATTCAGCAGACGCTCTTATCCAGAGCGACTTACAGTTAGTGAAACGCCATGCTCTATCAACTGAGCTACATCCCTGCCGGCCATTCCCTCCCCTACCCTGGACAACGCTAGGCCAATTGTGCGCCGCCCATGAGTCATTGTTAGACATTGTTAATGTTGTAAATGGCTATTGTAGATGGAAACGGCTGATTTCTTACGGAATATCTACATAGGCTGACAGAGGCCCATTATCAGCAACCATCAGTCCTGTGTTCCAATGGCACATTGTGTTTGCTAATCCAAGTTTATCATTTTAAAAGGCTAATTGATCATTAGAAAACCCTTTTGCAATTATGTTAGCACAGCTGAAAACTGTTGTGCTGATTAAAGAAGCAATAAAACTGGCCTTCTTGAGACTAGTTGAGTATCTGGAGCATCAGCAATTTTGGGTTCGATTACAGGCTCAAAATGGCCAGAAACAAAGAACTAGCTAACGTTACGTGTATGATCTGTGTAGTAATATTATTCGTATCTCAGAGCCATTTGCATTGCTAGTTATAGCCTAATGTTAGCTAGCTAACATTGAACCTGGATGGTTAGCTACCTGCAGATTCATGCAGGATAGTAACGTTATGAGTTGGGATTATGGTTCATTGTTTAGCTAGCTAGCTACATGTCTAAACAAAAGACTCCACTATGCAAGTAACTATTTCAATAGAATGTTTATGATGTCACTGCGACAACTGTCGATAGACGTAGCTGGTAAATACGCTCTGGCTATCTACTCCGATTTCAGAGCACTCTCGTCTGAGTGTGCCAGAGTGCAGAATAACTGCCAAATTCACAAACGTTCAACACCCGTTGAATATGGCCGGTGTCAGTAAACGTTGGCAAAAAAGCGTAATTAAATTGTTGCCAGCAGCACAGATTCTGTCACCAATGCTCTGGATAACATAAAAACAGCCTAACCAGCCCTTCTAGGGCGAGTAAAATGGTCAGAGTGAGCTGTTCTCTCATTTGTGTCTGGAAGTAGCTAGCCAAGTTAGCTTGGGATTTTTTAAAATCATATTGGTCGCACACCTCATGTAGCCTAGCCTATAGACCTATATGTTTTGATACGGTTTGTATCACAACTAAAGTGGCCAAATAATTTTAAAAAGAACTTTAGCACATTAATATGCTTTACAACGGGTATAGAGCCTAAATGGCATACATACGCAGCACGTGAGTTTCAAGTTTGCGGAATATCATTTTCACCGTAAAAAAGCATTACCTGCATAATTGCATTTGCGGTCACATTTGAGAATGGTGTTTTCCTGCTAATGTAATATTTGCGCTTATAGCCTACTGCCATATGCGTATTTGCTGCGCTTATATATTGTGGAGAAATAGCCTAATCATTTATCAACATTTTAAGCTAAATGTTCTGATCTGTTGTGTCAGCCACATTGCATAAAATAGCTTTTTTCATGCTAGTTGTTGGATTAATTTGGGATCCATCCCATCCCACAACTGTCCCAGACTATGTTTGGAATATTTATTTCTCGCACAGAATAGGTCAACTTTTGTACTATGGAGGATAGTAGATTGACATAGGCTAGTGCTTTTTCTGTTCGTTAGACCTACTCATCTTGTTGGCTGACGAAAAGTAAATGTGCACAGTTCTTCCAATATCTTCAATTTGAGTCTTGGAATTGGATACGGCCGTGCACAGTTGCGTCCCGGATGTGTGCGTCTTCACTTGTAGCCTGTGCGAAAGACCCGATCACGTGACGGAGAGCCATTTGAGTGAGATGTGCTTTGGAGCATGCAGCCGGGAGAAAGGAATTATAATTATTATATTCAGCCTAAGGGCACAATGGCCACAAAAGTCATGGAGGTTTTTAGAGGGCATTATCAAGTTCTTGTCAAATTGTGAATGAGAGACTGATGAAGTGTGTACAGCCTGCGCAAAAAACAAAGCAGAGCTCATGACTCATGAATTCTAAGCAAATCTTGTCTGCTAAATTACATTTACATTTTAGTCATTTAGCAGACGCTCTTATCCAGAGCGACTTACAGTTAAGTGAGTGCATACTAGTGTAGCCCACAGCCATATGGCCATATGGCATAGCCAGATCAGGACCTAACATAAGGACAACTCAGAGTATGCTTTTCGGTTCTTCTGAAATAAACTACATTTTCTTCATATCATGTTTCTTTAGACCTGTCTAAAATAAGTAATGGATTTATTGTGATGGTGTAGGCTATATTACATGGATTTATTATATACTACTATAATGTAGATGCTCCAAAGGTCTGCGTCAGTGCCTTGTAGGCTATGCATGGAAGCCAGGAGATGCTAAATGTGTTTACCGGTCAATTATCGTGAGACTGGCAGTTATTTGATTGACAATCACCGGCTGACAAAATTTCATGACCGCCACAGCCCTATGTGCCACCACAGCTGTATAGTACAAACATTATGGGCAAATTCAGTATAGTGCAGATTAGTATTTCAGGTCATTGATGACAAGGTGCAGTAATCAGTCCAATGCAAAGTCACTTAAGCCCTATGAGCTTGATGGCCGGTTGACGAGGGCCACAGCATGGGGGAAGAAAATGTTCAGGTGGCGGACCTAAACCGTCTGCCAGAGTGTAGTCTTTGAAAGACAGAGTGATTGAAGGATGTAGTGAAGGCCCATGTTGATGCCATCGTCCACAGATCTATTGGCTCTGTAGGCCAACGACGACGAAAAGTCCTACTACCATGGGAAGGTTTTGAGATGGGACAGAACCAGGTGTTCAAAGCTTTTCATGATGACGAGGTGGGCACTACAGGTCTGTAGTCATGCAGGTCGGTCGCCTTTTGTTTTTTCTTGCCAACAGCATTACGTCATACTACACGTGAAGAGCGTGAAAAGTTAACGGCTATACGTAGTGTTCTTTTGGCCAAATGGGCCAAAGTGCTAGATTGCATGTGGGAAATAAGTCCATGCACAACCGTGTCTTATTCCTTTTGAAAACGTAATATGTAGCAATATACCCAGTCAATGGTTCATTGTGCATTATCGCTGATGCACATATAGCTGTAAGTAGAGTACTTCATTGTAAGCCCACAGATGACAGAAGACAGCTGTGCTCACAAACTTTGCCAAAGCTCACCACAGATCCTGCCAGTTCTCTTTGTGGCCAGATCTCAAATTGGCTGACTGAGGTCATATTATCAAAACAAGAGGTTCATGCCAACTGGTTGGTTTCCAGGTGTCATTCAGCTGCTGACTTACACCAGGACTACTTCCTGGTCACTCCGAGACATGGACACTGCCAACAAGTGGGTGGCCTGCAGAACCAGAAATGAACTTACATGTCTCCAATACCAGAAACTGCTAGGATCACTGTTATGGTTGTACATTTCCAGACACTGAAAAAACAGGCAATTTTGGGAAATAGAAACCTTGGCATTTTGGGAAATGTTTGGAATTGTATAACCCTAATCTTTGGTACATGGTGTGAATACTGGGGATCAAGGGGTCAGTATGTGGTTTATTACCAGTCTCTGCATGGGTCTTCTTCTGCTCTAGGTTGGTAGTGATGTCGTGGACATCCACGTAGGCCCGAACTAGTCGCCATAAGAACGTAGTGTTCTGTCCAAACTGTGAAGAAAAGAGAAGTGTCTGTGTCAATAAACTTCACATATTGACCTTCATTTGGAGGCAAGCTTCACCGAGGAGCTCTAGTGCTCAGACTTGGATTCAAATAGTATTCGTTTTGTGTCTTTTGGAACTATTCCATTGGTTGCATTGCAAAAAAATATAGATTTCTTCTATGCAATATTCCCTCTAACTATTGTCTACATTGAGCAAATTTCAGGTCTTGTGAGCGGAAAGTTGAACGTTGTGAGAATTCTGTGCAACGTCCACCAAGTGTTTACTGTGAACACTGAGGCTGTGCCCCTTTAAGTTAAAGTTTTAGACAGTGGCCAATAAGCTAACGTGGCTATTTGAGCATAATGTAGATCTATCAGAGTGGCCTTCCAACAAAATCAATGGAGCAAATGAATCCAATAACATTTCCACATGGAAATAGCTTTTGATTTCTATGATATAGCCTTGATCTTAACCTTTTTAGCCACTTGTCCTTTGACAAGTAGGAGAGATTTTCTACTTAGTCTGTAACAACATGGGCCAAATAGGTGACTGGAGAATGTATTGTATTGTATTGTGTTGTATGATGCAAGAAACCACTTTACAAAATAAAAGTCAATATTATTACCATACAGAGAATCAGAGAAGAATGTAGGCTACCCTCTGCCTATTTGCTTCTTTGCATTTTCAAGCCTGTACCACAACACAACACAGCCCCTTTAAGACATATAAAAGCTATTTACCTGACTTGCTTTTCAAAGACAGCTAGAAATGTACAAGTGGTGTGCTCTTGTAGGAAGCAGTCACTTCCCCATTGCTGACCAATAATTTGCTATAGCCTACCATGGGCCAATAACTTGCTAACTAGCAAAGAATAACAACAAATGTGCATGTGGCTCTGCACTTTGACCTGAAAAGCGCATCCACTCGCAACCTCGGGTAATGGAAAGATGGCTCGTAGGCTACCTATCAATATAATTTTACTCTGTTGCCTACAGCAAAGTCACCCAACTCAATCTTGCAAAGTAAGATTTGTTTTGGTTGTTACATTTAAATATTCAGTAAAGTTTAAATATTGTGCGTCTCTGGCTGCGCGGGCTGGCATTTCTTCTGCGCGGCAGTCCTGGACATTGCTTCTAGGCCTAGGACATCCAAACCAAAGACTATGACTGTTGGTTGAAGTGGCCCACCTCTGTTCTCTTATCCAGCATGGTGCGAAGGCACTCCCTCTTGTCTCCATCCGTGCCGTTGTGTAGAGCGTCCACCCTCTCCAGGAGGGCTGAGAACTCGTCCAGAGGCTCGATCACTGTCACTTCCTCCTGACTCTCATCAACCTCACTCTTCTCTTCTTCCTCAGAGTCTGTCAGAGCCGTAATGTACCTGAAACACATGGGGAAGCATTCATTAGCACCACAGCCTATATTCTCAGTTTCCTAGGCATGTGTTTTCATAGTTAACTTAAGTGGGAGGAAGATAAACTGAAAGTGTGGATGGTTAAAACGGAGAGGAATCCCTCTGGTAATGACTCAGAGCGTGAGTCTTAGTTAATAAGTGCCTTTAATTACCCCCTCTCTGCCAGATGCTGTCAATAACAGATTAACATTAACTGCTGGTTTACACGCAAACAGCAACACGTTTGTTTACACAAGTGGGTTACTTAATTGTGTATAAACGCTGGCTAGCAGTTAAGAAGTCTTGACGTCATACCACGGATACCTGAAGGGTTTCCGGTACCAAACACAGAGAGACTTGTTTGTCTCGGTCATGACGTGGCACATAATGTGCTTGAATTATCCCCGGTTTACCGCTTTCAAAAAAGTTCCCTTTCAATTACTGTAAGTACATACTAACACCCTCAGCTAACACTTGAGTAGAGGAGATGAAAAAGCTGTGTATTAATGACATAGTCAGGTAGAAATGAAAAGAAATGGAGGACTGAAAGTGAAAATGTTACAACATTAAAGGCCTGCATTAAGTGCAGGCAACAGCTACATCTGCGTCATCTGTGGTTAAGGAAACTTTTGAATCTGCGAGCAATGGTTCTGGGCTAGGGGGAGGTGTGTTGGAGCAGGCCGCTGACCGGCACATCGTGGGCCCACAACAGGTGCTGGAGGCCCCATCTTAGATCCCTCCCACCCCACACAACTTACCTCAGGCCCGAATAGCTGATTCTTTAAGATGCACTATACAGAAATCACTCCGACATTTCCTGGTTGCAATTTTTAGTTAGTTTGCCTAATTTCAGTGTATGTGACAAAACAAGCAAGCATAGTGTAGAGAATCATTGTACCGTCTAAACCGGTGTGAAAAATATTTCCCTTACCCAAAAATATTGTAATTTCAGCTGTTTGAAGCTGGTGTATAAACCGAAAGTAAAAAACAAAACTTAATAACGGGAAGCATAGAAAGTGCACATAGAGCATATCTACGGCTTCTTAGAATTGCTTTCATTGAGAATGACAGATCTTTAACTCACATTTCTATATGAATTTGGTACATATTGCAGCTTTAAGTCTGTGCCAGATGAGCCACAAGTACAGTATGTGTTTGCAGGAAAACAGCAACACTGCTTCTCCACAGGGCAGGCAGTAAAATCCAATGACATTGTAACATCATGACTAAGCAATGATGGAATGCTTCGGTCTCCTACTTAGGCTGCCTATACCAACCTTGTCAGAGACCGCCTACCCAATGCCTAAGAAAAGTTCAGAAGAAAATCCAACATCTAAAACTTCAGGGATAGTGTGTCACTAGTTGTCTTGAAATTGACAACCAAAAGTCTATGCAAAGCAAGAATATCATGGCTGTAGGCCTATTGGCCTATTTTCCCCATTTTCCAATCTAATTGGACCACTCAGTAAAAATGGAAACGCACCCAGTCATGCTTTATGTAGGGATTATGCTGCTGTCAATCTCTCCTCTGCCATTTGTGTGGCCAACGGGCCCAGCATGTTAGCTCAGACTCCCCCTGCTTGTTGCTTTAATGCCTCCATTTGCTCGAGAACACAGCTCTTAATCTGTCCACACACACCACTCAGCATAAGAAAGCAAACAAAATGCGGCCCTAGCCAAGAATCTGGCCCATTCACTTACTCATACAACACACAGTGAAAAGCCCGACAGTGTTTCACTACATGACATTAATTCTAAAAGAAATTATCTTGTGTTACCCAAATTGGGTAAGACTTGTTAAATACAACATGTTAATCATTTAATAAAAAATGTTCAAACAAAAATGGGGGGGGCAACAAACGAAGAGGGTACAGGTCACTGGCCATTGGCGTTCCTGAGATCTGGAGCTGTTGCCTTGTTTACAAACCCAGGTTCCTAATCCCGTCTCTGCACAGTGACCTCAGAGTAAGCTCCAAACCTGCAGGCTGCTGCTGAACCCATTTACAGTGCATTCGGAAAGCATTCAGACCCCTTGACTTTTACCACATTTTGTTACGTTACAGCCTTATTCTAAAATGGATTAAGATGTCTCAATCTACACACAATACCCCATAATGACGAAGTTAACAGGTTTTTAGAAATTTTTGCAAATTAATAAAAAATAAACTGAAATACGTTATTTACATAAGTATTCAGACCCTTTGCTATGAAACTCGAAATTGAGCTCAGGTTCATTCTGTTTCCATTGATCATCCTTGAGATGTTTCTACAACTTGATTGGAGTCCAACTGTGGTAAATTCAATTGATTGGAAATGATTTGGAAAGGCACACACCTGTCTATATAAGGTCCCACAGTTGCCAGTGCATGTCAGAGAAAAAACCATGCCATGAGGTCGAAGGAATTGTCCATAGAGCATCGAGACAGGATTGTGTCGAGGCACAGATCTGGGGAAGGGTACCAAAACATTTCTGCAGCATTGAAGGTCCCCAAGAACAAAGTGGCCTCCATTATTCTTAAATGGAAGAAGTTTGGAACCACCAAGACTCTTCCTAGAGCTGGCTGCCCGGCCAAACTGAGCAATCAGGGGAGAAGCGCCTTGGTCAGGGAGGTGACCAAGAACCCGATGGTCACTCTGACAGAGCTCCAGAGTTCCTCTGTGGAGATGGGAGAACCTTCCAGAAGGACAACCCTCTCTGCAGCACCACCAATCAGGCCTTTATGGTAGAGTGGCCAGATGGAAACAACTCCTCAGTAAGGCACGATAACCCGCTTGGAGTTTGCCAAAAGGCACCTAAAGGACTCTCAGACCATGAGAAACAAGATTCTCTGGTCTGATGAAACCAACACTGAACTCTTTGGCCTGAATGCCAAGCGTCACGTCTGTACGCACCAACAGGACAACGACCCTAAGCACACAGCCAAGACAACGCAGGAGTGGCTTCGGGACAAGTCTCTGAATGTTCTTGAGTGGCCCAGCAAGAGCCCGGACTTGAACCCGATCTAACATCTCTGGAGAGACCTGAAAATAGCTGTGCAGCCACACTCCCCATTCAACCTGACAGAGCTTGAGAGGACCTGCAGAGAAGAATGGGAGAAACTCCTCAAATACAGGTGTCTGTTCTTTATGTTGATTATTTATTATTACATGCGCGCTGCACATATATAGCCTACAGACAGAGAGTCCGGCAGAGGGAGCGTGCAGCTATCAAACAGCTGGTTGTTGCGTGGATCAAAGACCGACAGCGGTAGAGGTAGGAAAGCAGTAAGAAATATGTTCAAAGTTATATCTACCAGTAAATGCTAAGTTAAGAATGGGTACGCAAACCAGGTATTTAAAAAGTTCAAAGTCTTAGTTGAATATTTGCGATGCGCAATTCAGTCATCATGGAATAGCCTACCTTGATAATCATACATTTCCTCTAGGCTCTTTGGTCCTTGAAAAGGCATTGTAGCTTATTTATAAGTTCTACTACTCCAATATCCTTCTCTGTGATTTAATTTCTAATCAGTTTTTATGAGACATAATCGCTTTGGTTTGTTTTCCGTTGCGGTAGTCTATTGCGCTTGTTGTGTAAAACTATGTGCGGATATTATGAACTAGACAACATCGAATGTTGGCTTCAACTTGGTTTTGCATTTAAAGCATTCAATTACATATTGATCCCGGTTTTTGGTCACTTTCTCATTTTAAAACATGATACAGTAACCCCTCAATAACTCTTCAACATCTCAAATGGCAAGACTGACTAGCTACCACATGGACAAACTTCATTAGTGTGTTTGTGTTGGGAGCATGTTGTCTATTTAGTCAGGTAATGCCATTATTCTGTCATTAATTTTTTTGGTATTTTACCCCCTTTTTCTCCCAATTTCAATTACGATCTTGTCTCATCGCTGCAACTCCCAAACGGGCTCGGGAGAAGCGAAGGTCGAGTCATGCATCCTCCGAAACATGACCCGACAATCACCCGCCCGCATAACCCGGAAGCCAGCCGCACCAATGTGTCGGAGGAAACACTGTTCAACTGACGACCGAAGTCAGCCTGCAGGCGCCCGGCCTGCCACAAGGAGAGGCTAGAGCGCGATGAGCCAAGTAAAGCCCCCCACCGGCCAAACCCTCTCCTAACCCGGACTATGCTGAACCAATTGTGCGCCGCCCTATGGGACTCCCGGTTACTGCCAGTTGAAAGACAGCCTGGGATCGAACCCGGGCCTGTAGTGACGCCTCAAGAACTGCGATGCAGTGCCTTAGACCGCTGCGCCACTCAGGAGGCAATTCTGATTTTTTTAAATGTAAAGTGGTAATGCATACAGTGAGGGAAAAAAGTATTTGATCCCCTGCTGATTTTGTACGTTTGCCCACTGACAAAGAAATGATCAGTCTATCATTTTAATGGTAGGTTTATTTGAACAGTGAGAGACAGAATAACAACAACAAAAATCCAGGAAAACGCATGTCAAAAATGTTATAAATTGATTTGCATTTTAATGAGGGAAATAGGTATTTGATCCTCTCTCAATCAGAAACATTTCTGGCTCCCAGGTGTCTTTTATACAGGTAACGAGCTGAGATTAGGAGCACACTCTTAAAGGGAGTGCTCCTAATCTCAGCTTGTTACCTGTATAAAAGACACCTGTCCACAGAAGCAATCAATCAATCAGATTCCAAACTCTCCACCATGGCCAAGACCAAAGAGCTCTCCAAGGATGTCAGGGACAAGATTGTAGACCTACACAAGGCTGGAATGGGCTACAAGACCATCGCCAAGCAGCGTGGTGAGAAGGTGACAACAGTTGGTGCGATTATTCGCAAATGGAAGAAACACAAAAGAACTGTCAATCTCCCTCGGCCTGGGGCTCCATGCAAGATCTCACCTTGTGGAGTTGCAATGATCATGAGAACGGTGAGGAATCAGCCCAGAACTACACGGGAGGATCTTGTCAATGATCTCAAGGCAGCTGGGACCATAGTCACCAAGAAAACAATTGGTAACACACTACGCCGTGAAACTCTGAAATCCTGCAGCGCCCGCAAGGTCCCCCTGCTCAAAAAAGCACATATACAGGGCCGTCTGAAGTTTGCCAATGAACATCTGAATGATTCAGAGGAGAACTGGGTGAAAGTGTTGTGGTCAGATGAGACCAAAATCGAGCTCTTTGGCATCAACTCAACTCGCCGTGTTTGGAGGAGGAGGAATGCTGCATATGACCCCAAGAACACCATCCCCACCGTCAAACATGGAAGTGGAAACATTATGCTTTGGGGGTATTTTTCTGCTAAGGGGACAGGACAACTTCACCGCATCAAAGGGACGATGGACGGGGCCATGTACATGTACAAATCTTGGGTGAGAACCTCCTTCCCTCAGCCAGGGCATTGAAAATGTGTTGTGGATGGGTATTCCAGCATGACAATGACCCAAAACACACGGCCAAGGCAGCAAAGGAGTGGCTCAAGAAGAAGCACATTAAGGTCCTGGAGTGGCCTAGCCAGTCTCCAGACCTTAACCCCATAGAAAATTTGTGGAGGGAGCTGAAGGTTCGAGTTGCCAAACGTCAGCCTCGAAACCTTAATGACTTGGAGAAGATTGAGTGGGACAAAATCCCTCCTGAGATGTGTGCAAACCTGGTGGCCAACTACAAGAAACGTCTGACCTCTGTGATTGCCAACAAGGGTTTTGCCACCAAGTACTAAGTCATGTTTTGCAAAGGGGTCAAATACTTATTTCCCTCATTAAAATGCAACATTTTTGACATGCGTTTTTCTGGATTTTTTTGTTGTTATTCTGTCTCTCACTGTTCAAATAAACCTACCATTAAAATTATAGACTGATCATGTCTTTGTCAGTGGGCAAACGTACAAAATCAGCAGGGGATCAAATACTTTTTTCCCCCTCACTGTACATTTTGGGGGGAGTTGTTTTCTATAAGCTATTAAAACAATTAAATATAACATGTAGGTCCTTGAAAATTACAATTAAGTGCTTGAAAAAGTCATTGCCAATGTCTGTATGAACCTACTATGAATAGGTTACTTGTATAATATAATTGTATAATATGTATGAATAGGCTACTTGTTCAGCCGCAATTTAAAGATAAAATCACCTGCTATTGAAATTATGCACGTATGATTTGCTTTCCTGTCAGCTCTTGACCCATGCCAGTGTTATTATAATTTTTTTTATTCGGGCCAGTAGCTTTCAGTTGGCACTGGCCCGGTGTGCCACTGGCAAATGTATCTGAATGTTGAGCCCTGCTGTGTGCGGTGCGCGTATGGCCTATGTCTACCGCTTTCTGTAGCCATTAGCGATGCTAATGATGGCCTTACCATTTTCGGGTAGATGGAAAGGCAATTAAAAGGTAACTACAAAGTAGCCTATGTCTACCTGGCAGAATCATGATTATTTGCATCAATCCAGTGGCCATTTGTTTTGAAAACTCCATCACAAATGCGCTGCAGAAACACAGCTAGACAAACTAAACAGTCTGGCTGGTGCGCATATGTATTCAAAAGGTAACTACACAAAAAAACAAATCTAAATTTCACTGATATTCTAACAAATGGTCCCCTGATGTGGTTTAAGCATTGTTGTCGACTTGGAACATCCAATTTAGTTGTTTTTCTATTTAAAAAGTGTGTTTCTGAGAGTGGAAACCTGGAATAATTGGGGGGAAAAATATCACAGTCCTTCAACCCCAATAATTTTTTGCCGTGTATCGTTTTGGTATAAAGTATTGTTTTTTCCAATTCTGCCCTCTAGAGGATTTTGCAGAAAAGAACACATGGCACTTTGAAATCTGCTATAAATACATTTAGCACTTTATTTAAGTCTATTTTCCTTGCTGTTACAGTATCCAAATCAATGTAAGAAGACAAGAGCATGCTAATTTAAAATATGGCTAGCCATTATTAGCTTGGTTCTATATACAGTGGGGGAAAAAAGTAGTTAGTCAGCCACCAATTGTGCACTTAAAAAGATGAGAGAGGCCTGTAATTTTCATCATAGGTACACGTCAACTATGACAGACAAAATGAGGAAAAAAATCCAGAAAATCACATTGTAGGATTTTTTATGAATTTATTTGCAAATGATGGTGGAAAATAAGTATTTGGTCAATAACAAAAGTTTCTCAATATTTTGTTATATACCCTTTGTTGGCAATGACACAGGTCAAACGTTTTCTGTAAGTCTTCACAAGGTTTTCACACACTGTTGCTGGTATTTTGGCCCATTCCTCCATGCAGATCTCCTCTAGAGCAGTGATGTTTTGGGGCTGTCGCTGGGCAACACAGACTTTCAACTCCCTCCAAAGATTTTCTATGGGGTTGAGATCTGGAGACTGGCTAGGCCACTCCAGGACCTTGAAATGCTTCTTACGAAGCCACTCCTTCGTTGCCCGGGCGGTGTGTTTGGGATCATTGTCATGCTGAAAGACCCAGCCACGTTTCATCTTCAATGCCCTTGCTGATGGAAGGAGGTTTTCACTCAAAATCTCACGATACATGGCCCCATTCATTCATTCCTTTACACGGATCAGTCGTCCTGGTCCCTTTGCAGAAAAACAGCCCCAAAGCATGATGTTTCCACCCCCATGCTTCACAGTAGGTATGGTGTTCTTTGGATGCAACTCAGCATTTTTTGTCCTCCAAACACGACGAGTTGAGTTTTTACCAAAAAGTTATATTTTGGTTTCATCTGACCATATGACATTCTCCCAATCCTCTTCTGGATCATCCAAATGCACTCTAGCAAACTTCAGACGGGCCTGGACATGTTCTGGCTTAAGCAGGGGGACACGTCTGGCACTGCAGGATTTGAGTCCCTGGCGGCGTAGTGTGTTACTGATGGTAGGCTTTGTTACTTTGGTCCCAGCTCTCTGCAGGTCATTCACTAGGTCCCCCGTGTGGTTCTGGGATTTTTGCTCACCGTTCTTGTGATCATTTTGACCCCACGGGGTGAGATCTTGCGTGGAGCCCCAGATCGAGGGAGATTATCAGTGGTCTTGTATGTCTTCCATTTCCTAATAATTGCTCCCACAGTTGATTTCTTCAAACCAAGCTGCTTACCTATTGCAGATTCAGTCTTCCCAGCCTGGTGCAGGTCTACAATTTTGTTTCTGGTGTCCTTTGACAGCTCTTTGGTCTTGGCCATAGTGGAGCTTGGAGTGTGACTGTTTGAGGTTGTGGACAGGTGTCTTTTATACTGATAACAAGTTCAAACAGGTGCCATTAATACAGGTAACGAGTGGAGGACAGAGGAGCCTCTTAAAGAAGAAGTTACAGGTCTGTGAGAGCCAGAAATCTTGCTTGTTTGTAGGTGACCAAATACTTATTTTCCACCATAATTTGCAAATAAATTCATAAAAAATCCTACAATGTGATTTTCTTTTCTCAATTTGTCTGTCATAGTTGACGTGTACCTATGATGAAAATTACAGGCCTCTCTCATCTTTTTAAGTGGGAGAACATGCACAATTGGTGGCTGACTAAATACTTTTTTTCCCCACTGTAGAATGCAGGCACATTATGGGACACAGGCCACGTCATTATAAATTATTTTATAAAAATAATTTGTGCAACCAAAATCATGTGCTGGTGCCACCAACTTAAAAAGTTAGTGTAGAACCCTGTAGGACATTGAGTGATTCTCAACATTTATCTAGATCCTTAGGGGAGAGAACCCCCTGATGCGTTCATTCATTCATTTGTTCGTATACCGATTCATTCACTTGTCCTGTCATTCATCCGTTTGCCCTTTGATTCATTCAGCCCTCTCTCTCGCTTTCCCTCCCTGCGCTTGTTTACTCAATGAAAAGTGGTGAGAGAGAGGCAGCAACACGTAGTACTGAGTGATCAGCGCATTACTGTCACGCCATTCCATGGCCCATGAATCACTGGAGTTGAGACAGAAAAAAAACAGGATGCATTTATGTGTGTGTGTGTTTAGATACCATCATTATCCTCCCTCCATTTACAGATAGAAAAAAAAACATCACAGGGCCTGTGGTGCTATTTCAACACTGTGTAAAGAAAAACACACACACACACACACACACACAGGGCCGTCTCCAACTTGACTGTGTGCCGTGCCAGTTTGATCCAGGTCTAGTTAGGGGACGAGGGGTAAGGGTAAGACAAGAGGAGGCCTACTACAGTGGTGGCTGGTAACTTAAAAAGTTGCGAAGGATGATGGATGAACATTTTGAGATAGACCGTCTTCAAGGCTCAGATTTGGGTAAGCATAGTGTAATACAAAAAACATGTGACCGCTTAAATCTTCAAGGGGCCAATGGGACATTTTCAGCACTGGCTCCGTTGATTGATACCCTCCCTGAATATATACAACATTCCAGTAATGCTGTCATGCTATCACAGTGGTTGTGGAGCATATTTGCAAAAGCTTAAATGAGATGAAGGATGAAAGACATTTGCTCTAACTGCTTTGATGACACAGTGACAGTACTTAATACCTTTAGTGCTCCCGAGTGGCGCAGCGGTCTAAGGCACTCCATCTCAGTGCTTGAGGTGTCACTACAGACCCCCGGTTCGATTCCAGGCTGTATCACAACCGGCCGTGATTGGGAGTCACATAGCGCGGCGCACAATTGGCCCAGCGTCGTCCGGGTTTGGCCGGTGTAGGCCGTCATTGTAAATAAGAATTTGTTCTTAACTGACTTGTCTAGTTAAATAAAGGTTAAATAAAAATAAATAAATAAAAATATGGCCACCAATCATCACCAATCCTCTGGGTCCAATGTTTTTAATCACACTGTATGTGTAGAGCACACACTAATTAGTGTAATACAGGCCTAAACATGATGCAAAAGTTGACCTGTACTTTGATGTAATGCTACTTTAACCTTGGCACCAAATTAATGTACTTGTAAATGCCATATACTTAAGACTGAATGAAGAGAGTATAGATTCTCGTGGCCTCCAGACAGAGCCTTGCTGGGGTACAGGCCTCTCAAAGACATCTCTATTCCCATGCTTCCCACGCCTCTACTACTCTCAACTCCCTCTCAAGTGATGCCACTTTCCTGTGATCAGGCCAAGAGATGCCAACTCATGCCCTCTTGCTGTTTGCTGTGGCGCAGAACCTGCCCAATATAACAAACGCATGACAGCATAACAGTAACAACTAAGTGAAATTGTTACCGGTGGACTGTGACGTTATGTGCAGGCTATGTAAGCCATAAATAATGCTGTGCCTTTTCTTTCTCTTTTATGTTAATACTAGGCTATATTGAGAATCACAACTAAAGGCTGTTTTCTTTAATGGAGCTCCAGCAGGCTTGTGAATTGATAAGTAATTTGTCCCTTCAGGCTTTCAATTGCAACTACAGGTAGTTTTCGCATACGGTTGGCAGGTATTCCTCAAGGTTAGAACGTTTGGCCAGTAACCAAAAGGTCGCTGGTTCGATTCCCAGAGCCGACAAGGTGAAAAATCGGCCACTGTGCCCTTGAGCAAGGCACTTAGCCGATTTTGCTCCAAGGACGACGTTAATAGTGGCAGCCCCTGGCTCTGACCCCAACTCTCCACAGGTGTCTCAGTGGGAGTGGGGATATACAAGTGTGAAATAGGCCAAATATAAGCACCCACCAAATAATTATTATTCTAGGATTGTTGAGTTGATAAATGATTTGTCACCCTTTAGACTAAAATAGCAGAAGGAGGCAAGTCAATGACTTCGCAGGTTGAGGCTCTTAACCTTAGATCACCTCTACAAAAATAACTTATTTGTATTAAAAGGAAGCATCACTCTCATAAAGAAGCTTCCCAAAAGGCCACTAGTAAGCATTTCACTGTAATGTCTGCACCTGTTGTATTCGGCGCATGTGACCAATAAAATTTGATTTGATTTAGGCAAGTGCTTCTTTCCAACAATACACAAACAAAGAGGGTGGAGTAAAAGAAAACTTGATAATTGCACCTGCAATGATTGCAAAAAAAGAGAAATGACAAAGTGAAACAACTAACAAAGGCTTTTCCCTCTAAGCAATGCCATTGCTTTGCCGGGCTACGTGAGAGTACAATCGAACTATGCCAATTAAAGCGATAGCAGCAACTTGCTTTTCTTCCATTCACAAACAGGAATGGAAGCCATAGGACATAGGCTACGCACAAAATGATTGTCAGACATTGTTTTGTGAAGGTGCAAACACGATCAGTAGTCAGTACAGTAGATGTTACAAGTGGAACCTTTGACTTTGCTGAGCTTTACTAATCTAGACAAGACAAAGGAGCTTATCGTGGACTACAGGAAAAGGAGGGCCGAACAGGGGCTGGTCGCCTAGTACGGCAACTGCTCGGCATCCGACCGTAAGGCACTACAGAGGGTAGTACACCACTGGGGCCAAGCTTCCTGCCATCCAGGACCTATACACTAGGCAGTGTCAGAGGAAGGCCCCAAAAAATGGTCAAAGACTCCAGTCACCAAAGTCATAGACTGTTCTTTCTGCTGCCGCGTGGCAAGCGGTACCAGCGCGCCAAGTCTAGGTCCAAAAGGCTCCTAAAGAGCTTCTACCCCCAAGCCATAAGACTGCTGAACAATGAATCAAATGGCCAACCGGACTATTTACATTGACCCACCTCCCCTTTGTTTTTACACTGCTGCTTCTCGCTGTTTATTATCTATGCATAGTCACTTTACCCCTACCTACATGTACAAATTACCTCAACTAACCTGTACCCCTGCACATTGACTCGGTACCGGTACCCCCGGTATATAGCCTCGTTAATGTTATTTTATTGTGTTACTTTAAAAAATAAATACCTTACAGTTAAGAAAATATTTACTAAATAAACTATTTATTGAACTGCATTGTTGGTTAAGAGCTTGTAAGTAAGCATTTCACGGTAAGATCTACACCTGTTGTATTCAGCACACGTGACAAATACAATTTAATCTGATTTATTATCTACAGTTTCCTTGTACAGGTGTACTCTCAGTGACGGGCAACAGCGGGCCTACTAGGAAGAATGGTGCAGGTAAGTATAACTATTGTGTGCAATTTTCCGCTGATCTTAACCTTTTCACACGTACCAACAAGCCGGGTATGATCATTCTACAGTGGTCCCTGCAACGTATGATCAAACCGGTTTGATTAGAACGCTTACTTAGAACATCCAGTTTCGATTGACGCAACAGTCAACATTTGAGCTAGCCACATTGTTTTTCTTTCACAGAAACATTTTGCACAAACACAGTCCTTACAAAGTTATGTCCTGAATGTGACCAGTTTATTTATTTTCGGATGCAATGCTCAGACATGCACAGAAGTAGCAACATCATACAAAATCATCCAAATCGGAAATGTAGGCTACATTAGTCCTAGAGCTAACTGAGGAAAGATTGACGTAACACAAGCGGTCATATATAGAGAACTCTCGGTTGACATAAACCACAATATGAATTAGCTAATAGCAATTACTATTTCACGGTTGAGCTCAACATTGAAAGAAATAATTGAGTAAAACACTTTCTAGAAATCAAAAGTAATCCGACGACGGGTAGTTTGATCGCGCCACCATGTTATTTTTTTTGCATCAACCAAAGATAATAGAGACAAGATGAGTTTGGTCTGTTGAAGGGGGTGTGTCGTCTACGATCATTCACTTCCGGAAGTTTACTCGAAAGATAAGTGAACCATTCCTTCACCTCATTATAACATCGTGGTCCTATGTAGCTCAGCTGGTAGAGCACGGCGCTTGTAACGCCAAGGTAGTGGGTTCGATCCCCGGGACCACCCATACACAAAAATGTATGCACGCATGACTGTAAGTCGCTTTGGATAAAAGCGTCTGCTAAATGGCATATTATTATTATTATTATTATCTTTGGTCTGACAGACGTTTACTTGACACCCAGAATGCATTGTATAATGTCAACAAACATGGTGCCACACATAACTGGCAAATAGCGTAGCATTAGCTCATCATAATATGTACAACAAAATACCAAAAAAGTATTTTGCACACATCATAGGTGTCCATTACAATCTATGCAATAATCAGAATGCATTATTTGTCACCAGTACTTGAAAACATGTGAATAAAACTGTAGATACATTATGCTCCATACACATACATACATACATACATACATACAGTACCAGTCAAAAGTTGCCAAGAGTGTGCAAAGCTGTCATCAAGGCAAAGGGTGGCTATTTGAAAAACCTCTAATATGAAATATATTTTGATTTGTTTAACACTTTTTTGGTTACTACATGATTCCATATGTGTTATTTCATAGTTTTGATGTCTTCACTATTATTCTACAATGTAAAAAATAGTAAAAATAAAGAAAAACCCTTGAATGAGTAGGTGTGTCCAAACTTTTAACTGGTAGTGTACATACAGTTGAAGATGTCGGAAGTTTACATACACCTTAGCAAAATACATTTAAACTCCGTTTTTCACAATCCCTGACATTTAATCCTAGTAAAAATTTCCTGTTTTAGGTCAGTTAGGATCACCACTTTATTTTAAGAATGTGAAATGTCAGAATAATAGTAGAGAGAATGATTTATTTCAGCTTTTATTTCTTTCATCACATTCCTAGTGGGTCAGAAGTTTACATACACTCAAGTAGTATTTGGTAGCATTGCCTTTAAATTGTTTAACTTGGGTCAAACGTTTAGGGTACCCTTCCACAAGCTTCCCACAATAAGTTGGGTGAATTTTGGCCCATTCCTCCTGACAGAGCTGGTGAAACTGAGTCAGGTTTGTAGGCATCCTTGCTCACACACGCTTTTTCAGTTCTGCCCACAGATTTTCTATAGGATTGAGGTCAGGGCTTTGTGATGGCCACTCCAACACCTTGACTTTGTTGACCTTAAGCCATTTTGCCACAACTTTGGAAGTATGCTTGGGGTCATTGTCCATTTGGAAGACCCATTTGCGACCAAGCTTTAACTTCCTGACTGATGTCTTGAGATGTTGCTTCAATATATCCACATCATTTTCCTTCCTCATGATGCTATCTATTTTGTGAAGTGCACCAGTCCCTCCTACAGCAAAGCACCCCCACAGCATGATGCTTCGGCTTGCAAGGCACCCCCTTTTTCCTCCAAACATAACGATGGTCATTATGGCCAAGCAGTTCTATTTTCGTTTCCTCAGTTGTTTCTCCAGAAAGTACGATCTTTGTCCCCATGTGCAGTTGCAAACCGTAGGCTGGCTTTTTTATGGCGGTTTTGGAGCAGTGGCTTCTTCCTTGCTGAGTGGCCTTTCAGGTTATGTCGATATAGGACTCGTTTTACTATGGATATACAGTGAGGGAAAAAAATATTTGATCCCCTGCTGATTTTGTACGTTTTCCCACTGACAAAGACATTTTAATCCCATAGAAAATCTGTGGAAGGAGCTGAAGGTTCGAGTTGCCAAACGTCAGCCTCAAAACTTTAATGACTTGGAGAAGATCTGCAAAGAGGAGTGGGACAAAATCCCTCCTGAGATGTGTGCAAACCTGGTGGCCAACTACAAGAAACGTCTGACCTCTGTGATTGCCAACAAGGGTTTTGCCCTAAGTACTAAGTCATGTTTTGCAGAGGGGTCAAATACTTATTTCCCTCATTAAAATGCAAATCAATTTATAACATTTCTGACATGCGTTTTTCTGGATTTTGTTGTTGTTATTCTGTCCCTCACTGTTCAAATAAACCTACCATTAAAATTATAGACTGATCATGTCTTTGTCAGTGGGCAAACTTACAAAATCAGCAGGGGATCAAATACTTTTTTCCCTCACTGTATGACTCATTTCAGGAAACTAGGCGTATGTCGCGCGTCACTACTTCACAGGAGCGCCATTTGATGATTTTTTTTATTATGCTTTTTTTGGAAGAAATGCCTTCTGGAACATGTTAACTTTCATGTGCCTTAATAACAAACTTGTACGCCATCTGTAAATATGAATACAATTGTTAAATTACGAGCCTAGTTGGTTTAGCCAAGGAAAAAGAGAGCAACCTTCCCGCTAGCCATGATTGGCTGAGATAATGAATGTGCTGGACATGCCGAGAGATGAGTTCGAATTGATCTGCCATGTAGCGCGCTTGCTTCTGTCTATAATATGAGCTGGTCAGTATGTGTAGGTAATCCTTTCTAACGCAGCTTTTTTTATGCAGAGGGAATCGAAAAGAGAACACAAAGAAGGCTGTTGTATCCGGACACACCTTCTCATTCAAGGGTTTTTCTTTGTTTTTACTATTTTCTACATTGTATAATAATAGTGAAGATATCAAAACTATGAAATAACACATATGGAATCGTGTAGAAACCAAAAAAGTGTTAAACAAATCAAAATAGATTTTAGATTCTTCAAAGTAGCCACCCTTTGCCTTGATGACAGCTTTGCACACTCTTGGCATTCTCTCAACCAGCTTCACCTGGAATGCTTTTCCAACAGTCTTGAAGGAGTTCCCACATATGCTGAGCACTTGTTGGCTGCTTTTCCTTCATTCTGCGGTCCAACTCATCCCAAACCATCTCAATTGGTTAGAGGTTGGGTGATCGTGGAGGCCAGGTCATCTGATGCAGCACTCCATCACTCCCCTTCTTGGTAAAATAGTCCTTACACAGCCTGGAGGTGTGTTGGGTCATTGTCCTGTTGAAAAACAAATGATAGTCCCACTAACCCCATTCAGATGGGATGGCGTATCGCTGCAGAATGCTGTGGTAGCCATGCTGGTTAAGTCTGCCTTGAATTCTAAATAAATAACAGACAATGTCACCAGCAAAGCACCCCCACACCTCCTCCTCCATGCTTCACGATGGGAACTACACACACGGCGAGCATCCGTTCACCTACACAGCGGTTGGAACCAAAAATCTCCAATTTGGACTCCAGACCAGAGGACAGATTTCCACCAGTCTAATGTCCATTGATCGTGTTTCTTGGCCCAAGCAGGTCTCTTCTTCTTATTGGTGTACTTTAGTAGTGGTTTCTTTGCAGCAATTCGACCATGAAGGCCTGATTCACACAGTCCCCTCTGAAAAGTTGATGTTGAGATGTGTCTGTTAATTGAACTCTGTGAAGCATTTATTTGGGCTGCAATTTCTGAGGCTGGTAACTCTAATGAACTAATCCTCTGCAGCAGAGGTAACTCTGGGTCTTCCATTCCTGTGGCGGTCCTCATGAGTGCCAGTTTCATCATAGCGCTTGATGGTTTTTGCGACTGCACTTGAAGAAACTTTCAAAGTTCTTTCAGTTTTCCGTATTGACTGACCTTCATATCTTAAAGTAATGATGGACTGTCGTTTCTCGTTGCTTATTTGAGTTATAAATAAATACATTCCACAAATTAACAAGGCATACCTGTTAATTGAAATGCATTACCTCATCAAATCAAAATATATTTTTCACATACATGTGTTTAGCAGATGTTTATTGCGGGTGTAGCGAAATGCTTGTGCTTCTAGCTCCGACAGTGCAGTAATATCTAACAAGTAATATCTAACAATTTCACAACATTTACCCAATACACACAAATCTAGTAAGGAATGGAATTTAAGAATATATACAGTGGGGGAAAAAAGTATTTAGTCAGCCACCAATTGTGCAAGTTCTCCCACTTAAAAATATGAGAGAGGCCTGTAATTTTCATCATAGGTACACGTCAACTATGACAGACAAAATTAGAAAAAAAATATCCAGAAAATCACATTGTAGGATTTTTTATGAATTTATTTGCAAATTATGGTGGAAAATAAGTATTTGGTCAATAACAAAAGTTTCTCAATACTTTGTTATGTACCCTTTGTTGGCAATGACACAGGTCAAACGTTTTCTGTAAGTCTTCACAAGGTTTTCACACACTGTTGCTGGTATTTTGGCCCATTCCTCCATGCAGATCTCCTCTAGAGCAGTGATGTTTTGGGGCTGTCGCTGGACAACACGGACTTTCAACTCCCCTCCAAAGATTTTCTATGGGGTTGAGATCTGGAGACTGGCTAGGCCACTCCAGGACCTTGAAATGCTTCTTACGAAGCCACTCCTTCGTTGCCCGGGCGGTGTGTTTGGGATCATTGTCATGCTGAAAGACCCAGTCACGTTTCATCTTCAATGCCCTTGCTGATGGAAGGAGGTTTTCACTCAAAATCTCACGATACATGGCCCCATTCATTCTTTCCTTTACACGGATCAGTCGTCCTGGTCCCTTTGCAGAAAAACAGCCCCAAAGCATGATGTTTCCACCCCCATGCTTCACAGTAGGTATGGTGTTCTTTGGATGCAACTCAGCATTCTTTGTCCTCCAAACACGACGAGTTGAGTTTTTACCAAAAAGTTCTATTTTGGTTTCATCTGACCATATGACATTCTCCCAATCCTCTTCTGGATCATCCAAATGCACTCTAGCAACTTCAGACGGGCCTGGACATGTTCTGGCTTAAGCAGGGGGACACGTCTCGCACTGCAGGATTTGAGTCCCTGGCGGCGTAGTGTGTTACTGATGGTAGGCTTTGTTACTTTGGTCCCAGCTCTCTGCAGGTCATTCACTAGGTCCCCCCGTGTGGTTCTGGGATTTTTGCTCACCGTTCTTGTGATCATTTTGACCCCACGGGGTGAGATTTTGCGTGGAGCCCCAGATCGAGGGAGATTATCAGTGGTCTTGTATGTCTTCCATTTCCTAATAATTGCTCCCACAGTTGATTTCTTTAAACCAAGCTGCTTACCTGTTGCAGATTCAGTCTTCCCAGCCTGGTGCAGGTCTACAATTTTGTTTCTGGTGTCCTTTGACAGCTCTTTGGTCTTGGCCATAGTGGAATTTGGAGTGTGACTGTTTGAGGTTGTGGACAGGTGTCTTTTATACTGATAACAAGTTCAAACAGGTGCCATTAATACAGGTAACGAGTGGAGGACAGAGGAGCCTCTTAAAGAAGACGTTACAGGTCTGTGAGAGCCAGAAATCTTGCTTGTTTGTAGGTGACCAAATACTTATTTTCCACCATAATTTGCAAATAAATTCATTAAAAATCCTACAATGTGATTTTCTGGATAATTTTTTTCTCAATTTGTCTGTCATAGTTGACGTGTACCTATGATGAAAATTACAGGCCTCTCTCATCTTTTTAAGTGGGAGAACTTGCACAATTGGTGGCTGGCTAAATACTTTTTTTCCCCACTGTACATATATGGACAAGCAATGACAGAGTGGCATGGACTAAGATACAGTAGAATATTATAGAATAGAATACAGTATATACATATAAGATGAGTAGTGCAAGATATGTAAACATTATTAAAGTGACTAGTGTTCCATTTCTTAAAGTGGCCAGCGATTTCAATAGGCAGCAGCAGCCTCTAATGTGCTAGTGATGGCTATTTAATAGTCTGATGGCCTTGAGATAGAGGCTGTTTTTCCTTCTCTCGGTCCCAGCTTTGATGCACCTGTACTGACCTCGCCTTCTGGATGATAGCGGGGTGAACAGGCAGCGGCTCAGGTGGTTGATGTCCTTGATGATCTTTTTGGGCGGTGCAGTTGCTGTACCAGGCGGTGATACAGCCCGACAGGATGCTCTCAATTGTGCATCTGTAAAGGTTTGTTAGGGTTTTAGGTGCCAAGCCAAATTTCTTCAGCCTCCTGAGGTTGAAGAGGCTCTGTTGCGCCTTCTTCGCCACAATGTCTGTGTGGGTAGACCATTTCAGTTTGTCAGTGATGTGTACGCCAAGGAACTTGAAGCTTTCCACTTTCTCCACTGCGGTCCTGTCGATGTGGATAGGGGGGTGCATCCTCTGCTGTATCCTGAAGTCCACAATCATCTCCTTTGTTTTGTTGACATTGAGTGAGAGGTTATTTTCCTTGCACCACACTCCCAGAGTACTCACCTCCTCCCTGTAGGCGGTCTCGTCATTGTTGGTAATCAAGCCTACTACTGTTGTGTCGTTTGCAAACTTGATGATTGAGTTGTAGGCGTGCTTGGCCACGCAGTCATGGGTGAACAGGGAGTACAGGAGGGGGCTAAGCACGCACCCTTGTGGGGCCCCAGTGTTGAGGATCAGCGAAGTGCAGATGTTGTTTCCTACCTTCACCACCTGGGGGGCGGCCCGCCAGGAAGTCCAGGACACAGTTGCACAGGGCGGGGTTCAGACCCAGGGCCTCGAGCTTAATGATGAGCTTGGAGGGTACTATGGTGTTGAATGCTGAGCTATAGTCAATGAAAGGCATTCTTACATAGGTATTCCTCTTGTCCAGATGGGATAGGCCAGTGTGATGGCGATTGCATCGTCTGTGGATCTATTGGGGCGGTAAGCAAATTGAAGTTGGTCTAGGGTGACTGGTAAGGTAGAGGTGATATGATCCTTGACTAGTCTCTCAAAGCACTTCATGATGACAGAGGTGAGTGCTACGGGGCGATAGTCATTTAGTTCAGTTACCTTTGCTTTCTTGGGTACAGGAACAATGGTGGCCATCTTGAACTATGTGGGAACAGCAGACTGGGAAAGGGAGAGATGAAATATGTCCATAAACACACCAGCCAGCTGGTCTGCGCATGCTCTGAGGACACGGCTAGGGATGCCGTCTGGGCCGGTAGCCTTGCGGGGGTTAACATGCTTAAATGTCTTACTCACGTCGGCCACGGAGAATGAGAGGCCACAGTCCTTGGTATTGGGCCTCGTCGGTGGCACTGTGTTATCCTCAAAGCAGGCAAAGGTGTTTAGCTTGTCTGGAAGCGAGACGTCGGTGTCAATGACATGGCTGGTTTTCCTTTTGTAGTCCGTGATTGTTTGTAGACCCTGCCACATAAGTCTTGTGTTTTGCGCGAATGCTGCCATCTATCCATGGTTTCTGGTTAGGGTAGGTTTTAATAGTCACAGTTGGCACAACATCACCTATACACTTCCTGATAAACTCAGTCACAGTTTCAGTGTATTCGTCTAAATTATTTCCGCATGCTACCCGGAACATATCCCGGTCCGCGTGATCAAAACAATCTTGAAGTGTGGATTCCGATTTGTCAGACCAGCAGTGAATAGTCCTTAGCACGGGTACTTCCTGTTTGAGGTTCTGCCTATAGGAAGGGAGGAGCAAAATGGAGACGTGGTCAGATTTGCCGAAAGGAGGGCAGGGGAGGGCCTTATAACCATCCCGGAAGTTCGAATAGCAATGGTTGAGGATTTTAGCAGCGCGAGTACAACAGTCGATATGTTGATAGAACTTCAGCAGCCTAGTCCTCAAATTTGCTTTGTTAAAATCCCCGGCTACAATAAATGCAGCCTCAGGATATATGGTTTCCAGTTTGCATAAAGTCCAGTGAAGTTCTTTGAGGGCCGTCGTGGTATCGGCTTCAGGGGGGATATACACGGCCGTGACTATAACCGAAGAACATTATCTTGGGAGATAATACGGTCGGTATTTGATTGTGAGGTATTCTAGGTTGGGTGAACAGAAGGACTTGAGTTCCTGTATGTTACTACAATTACACCATGAGTCGTTAATCATGAAACACACACCTCCGCCCTTCTGCTTCCCAGAGAGATATTTATTCCTGTCTGCGCAATGAACTGAGAACCCATCTGGCTGGACCGATTTCGACAGAATATCCCCAGAGAGCCATGTTTCCGTGAAACAAAGTATGTTACAAGCCTTGATGTCTCTCTGGAAAGGAATCCTTGCCCGGAGCTCGTCGAGCTTGTTAACCAGAGACTGAACATTAGCGAGTAGTATACTTGGAAGTGGTGGGTGGTGTGCGTGCCTCCTAAGTCGAACCAGCAGGCCGCTTCGAGTGCCTCTCCTCCGCCGGCGATGTTTTGGGTCAGCCGCTGGAATCAGTTCAATTGCCCTGGGGAGAGCAACAAAGGATCTGCTTCGGTAAAGTCATATTCCTGGTCGTAATGCTGGTGAGTTACCGCCGCTCTGATATCCAATAGTTTTTCCCGGCTGTATGTAATGATACAAAACACTTAGAGCTAATAATGTCAAAAATAATACATAAAAAAATAAAATACTGCAAAGTTTTCTAAGAACTAGTCGCGAGGCCGCCATCCTCGTCGGCGCCAGTTATCATGAAGCTGGTTAAGAGAATGCCAAGTGTGTGCAAAGCTGTCATCAAGGCAAAGGGTGGCTCCTTTGAAGAACCTCAAATATGAAATACATTTTGATTTGTTTAACACTTTTTTGGTTACTACATGATTCCAAATGTGTCATTTCATAGTTGTGATGTCTTCACTATTATTCTACAATGTAGAAAATAGTAACATTGAAGTGCGGATCAATTTGTGGCATTTTTGGAGTGTGTTTTTCTGAATTTTTTTGTTGTTATGTCTCTCGCTGTTCAGGTAGGCCCACCATTGAAGTTGTGGACTGGTCATTTCTTTGTCGGTGGGCGGGCGTGCAGGATCGGCGGGGGATCTCATATATTTTATGAGATATAGGTGTAGGGTTGGTGGTGAAATGTTAAATTTTTTTGTGTGTCACATGTAACGTGATTGAAAACACCCTCCACTGCAGAGTAGGTGGCAGCATGCACAAACAAAATGTGCAAACGCCATGACACCGAAGACAATAAATTCCAAATGCCTGACTTCTGTGGAGGCTGCGTCGAAGTAAATGCTGTCTGGCCAGTGGCGACCTGCCATTCAGGGCAGGTGGGGCAGAAAATATTTTCATTTTTCATTTTTTGGGGGGCTGTTTTGCATGTTATTTTGATATTAATACCTGTCACATATCAGTTTGCAAACATTGAAAAAAATCAAATAAAAACATTTAGTTAATAAAGCTGCATACAAAAAAAAAGAAAGAAAGTAGAACCCTGGAATGAGTAGCTGTGTCCAAACTTTTGACTAGTACTGTATATGATATGGTCATTTTTTGAACTGGCTATCCAGCTAACTTAACATTAGCTAGCTAACAAGCTAATAACAAACCAAAACATTGTTTAGAAAGTTGCTTTTAGTTGCCTGATTTGCTAGATTGACATATAATACTAAAATAATTTTTTTAACGGGTGGGTTGATTGGTGTTAAAATACACCAGTTATGCTATTTTGGACCACCATGGAGCATGTAGTTTTTGCTTAAGGATTCACATGTGAATCCTTAAAGAGATGGGTGGGGCTAAGGTTTAACAGGGTGTGAATGATGATGAATGGGTGTAGACAAAAAAATTAAGCCTTGTTAAGCCTTAGCCCCACCCACTGTAAGAATTTGTTCTTAACTGACTTGCCTAGTTAAATAAAGGTAAATTAAAAAAATAAAAAAAAATATCTTTAAGGATTCACATGTGAGGCCATGTACTAAGCAACCAAAGCTTTCAAGACTAAAGGTTGATTTATACTATGTCTATCGACAGTTGTCGCAGTGACATCATGAACATTCTATTGTCGTCTGATATCAAACTTGTCGAAAAAGTATAAAACGCAAAAACTACAGACTGGTGGTCCAAAATATCATATCTGGTGTATTTTAACACCAATAAACCCACCCGTTTAAAAATTATTTTACTAGGTTTACCAAAACATTCAAGGGTCATTTTCTGAAAAGTGGGTTTACAAGTTTATCAACTTTCAAAGCAGAATTACTTTCCCATTGTTCCTCAACTGTAGTGTATGATATACAATTTTCTAGCTCTGAGTCTCTACTTTTATCCAATGTAACACAATTTCATATTTTGCTACATAAGACCGAATTGAGCCGGTCGGTCACATACAGTGGGGAGAACAAGTATTTGATACACTGCCGATTTTGCAGGTTTTCCTACTTACAAAGCATGTAGTGGTCTGTAATTTTTATAGGTACACTTCAACTGTGAGAGACGGAATCTAAAACAAAAATCCAGAAAATCACATTGTATGATTGTTACGTAATTAATTTGCATTTAATTGCATGACATAAGTAGTTGATACATCAGAAAAGCAGATCTTAATATTTGGTACAGAAACCTTTGTTTGCAATTACAGAGATCATACGTTTCCTGTAGGTCTTGACCAGGTTTGCACACACTGCAGCAGGGATTTTGGCCCACTCCTCCATACAGACCTTCTCCAGATCCTTCAGGTTTCGGGGCTGTCGCTGGGCAATACAGACTTTCAGCTCCCTCCAAAGATGTTCTATTGGGTTCAGGTCTGGAGACTGGCTAGGCCACTCCAGGACCTTGAGATGCTTCTTACGGAGCCACTCCTTAGTTGCCCTGGCTGTGTGTTTCAGGTCGTTGTCATGCTGGAAGACCCAGCCATGACCCATCTTCAATGCTCTTACTGAGGGAAGGAGGTTGTTGGCCAAGATCTCGCGATACATGGCCCATCCATCCTCCCCTCAATACGGTGCAGTCGTCCTGTCCCCTTTGCAGAAAAGCATCCCCAAAGAATGATGTTTCCACCTCCATGCTTCACGGTTGGGATGGTGTTCTTGGGGTTGTACTCATCCTTTTTCTTCCTCCAAACACGGCGAGTGGAGTAGACCAAAAAGCTCTATTTTTGTCTCATCAGACCACATGACCTTCTCCCATTCCTCCTCCGGATCATCCAGATGGTCATTGGCAAACTTCAGACGGGCCTGGAAATGCGCTGTCTTGAGCAGGGAGACCTTGCGTGCTTTGCAGGATTTTAATCCATGACGGTGTAGTGTGTTACTAATGGTTTTCTTTGAGACTGTGGTCCCAGCTCCCTTCAGGTCATTGACCAGGTCCTGCCGTGTAGTTCTGGGCTGATCCCTCACCTTCCTCATGATCATTGATGCCCCACAAGGTGAGATCTTGCATGGAGCCCCAGACCGAGCGTGATTGACCGTCATCTTGAACTTCTTCCATTTTCTAATAATTGCGGCAACAGTTGTTGCCTTCTCACCAAGCTGCTTGCCTATTGTCCTATAGCCCATCCCAGCCTTGTGCAGGTCTACAATTTTATCCCTGATGTCCTTACACAGCTCTCTGGTCTTGGCCATTGTGGAGAGGTTGGAGTCTGATTGAGTGTGTGGACAGGTGTCTTTTATACAGGTAACAAGTTCAAACAGGAGCAGTTAATACAGATAATGAGTGGAGAACAGGAGAGCTTCTTAAAGAAAAACTAACAGGTCTGTGAGAGCCGGAATTCTTACTGGTTGGTAGGTGATCAAATACTTATGTCATGCAATAAAATGCAAATTAATTACTTAAAAATCATACAAATGTGATTTTCTGGATTTCTAGATTCCGTCTCTCACAGTTGAAGTGTACCTATGATAAAAAATTACAGACTTCTACATGCTTTGTAAGTAGGAAAACCTGCAAAATCGGCAGTGTATCAAATACTTGTTCTCCCCACTGTATGTTCCGGGACTCATCCAATGGCATTGAGGAGTTTACAACATCAGTCACCGGCTTCATTAATAAGTACCTCGATGACGTCAACCCCACAGTGACCGTACGTGCATATCCCAACCAGAAGCCATGGATTACAGGCAACATCCACACTGAGTGAAAGGCTAGAGCTGCTGCTTTGAAGGTGCAGGAACTAACCAGGTCGCTTCTAAGAAATCCTGCTACGCCCTCCAACGAACCATCAAACAGGCAAAGCGACAACACAAGACTAATATCGAATCATACTACACCGGCTCTGACGCTCTCGGATGTGGCAGGGCTTGCAAACTATCACGGATTACAAAGGGAACCGCGAGCTTCCCAGTGACACGAGCCTACCACACAAGCTAAATGCTTTCTACGCTCTCTTCGTGGCAACCAACACTGAACCATGCGTCAGAGCACCAGCTGTTCCCAACGACTGTGTGATCACACTCTCCGTAGCTGATGTGTGTAAGACCATTAAACAAATCAACATTCATCAACAAGTCCACAGGGCCAGATAGATTACCAGGACACGTACTCTGAGCATGCCCTGAGCAGCTTGCAAGTGTCTTCACTGACATTTTCAACCTCGCTCTGACCCAGTCTGTAATTCCTACATGCTTCAAGCAGACCACTACAGTCCCTGTTCCCAAGAAAAATTACCATCGTAGTACTCACATCCAGAACAAATTCAAGAAAGCGTACAGTATTATATAGAGACATTATTGCATGGAACTCCGTTCCATCTCGTATTGCTCAAATAAACAGCAAACCTGGTTTCAAAAAAATTATAAAGCAACACCTCACAGCACAACGCCTCTCCCCTATTTGACCTAGATAGTTTGTGTGTATGTATTGATTTAAAAAAAAGTATGTAGTTCAGTTCTTGAGCTGTTCTTGTCTATTAATGTTCTGTATTATGTAATGGTTCATGTTTTGTGTGGACTCAAGGAAGAGTAGCTGCTGCTTTTGCAACAGCTAATGGGGATCCTAATAAAATACCAAATACCAAAATACATCTGTAGCCATGAAATGCTTTGAAAGGCTGGTCATGGCTGACATCCACACCATCATCCCGGACACCCTGGACCCACTCCAATTCGCATACCGCCCCAACAGATCCACAGATTACGCAATCTCTATTGCACTCCACACTGCCCTTTCACAGAATTCTGTTCATTGACTACAGCTCAGCGTTCAACACCATAGTGCCCTCCAAGCTCATCACTAAGTTAAGGACCCTGTGATTGAACACCTCCCTCTGTAACTGGATCCTGGACTTCCTGACGGGACGCCCCCAGGTGTCGAGGGTAGTCAACAACACATCCGCCACGCTGACCTTCAACACGGGGGCCCCTCAGGGGTGCGTGCTTAGTCTCCTCCTGTACTCCCTGTTCACCCACAACAGCGTGGCCACGCACGACTCCAACACCATCATTTAGTTTGCCGACGACATGACGGTGGTAGGCCTGATCACCGACAACGATGAGACAGCCTATAGGGAGGAGGTCAGAGACCTGGCACTGTGGTGCCAGGACAACAACCTCTCCCTTAATGTCAGCAAGACAAAGGGGATGATTGTGAACTACATGAAACGGAGGGCCAAGCATGCCGCCATTCACATCGACGGGGCAGAAGTGGAGCGGGTCGAGATCTTCAAGTTCTTCGGTGTCTACATCACTAAGGATCTATCATGGTCCAAACACACCAACACAGTCGTGAAGAGGGCACGACAACGCCTCTTCCCCCTCATGAGGCTGCAAAGATTTGGCATAGGCCCTCAGATCCTCAAAACGTTCTACAGCTGCACCATTGAGAGTATCTTGACTGGCTGCATCAACGCTTGGTATGGCAACCGCTTGGCATCCAACCGCAAGGCTCTACAGAGGGCAGTGCGTACAGCCCAGTACATCACTGCCATCCAGGGCCTCTAAAACCAGGCGGTGTCAGAGGAAGGCCCTAAAAATTTTCCAAGATTCCAGCCACCCAAGTCATAGACTGTTCTCTCTGCTACCACAAGGCAAGCGATACCGTTGCACCAAGTCTGGAACCAACAGGATCCTGAAAAGATTATACCCCTAAGCCATAAGACTGCTAAATAGTTAGTTAAATAGCTATCCGGACTATCTGCATTGACCCATTTTGCACTAACTTATTTGATTCATCACATACGCTGCTGCTACTGTTTACTAGCTGTCCCTTATACAGTATGTACATACAGAGCATTGGAGAAGTATTCAGACCCCTTCACTTTTTCCACAATTTTACATTATAGCCTTATTCTAAAATCGATTAATTACATTTGTTCCTCACCAATCTACACACAATGCCCCATAATGACAAACCAAAAACAGTTTAGACATTTTTGCAAATGCATAATAAAACTAAAACAGAAATACCTTATTTACAAAAGTATTAAGACTCTTTGCTATGAGACTCGAAAATGAGCTCAGGTGCATCCTGTTTCCAGTGATCATCCTTGAGATGTTTCTACAACTTGATTGGAGTCCACCTGTGGTAAATTCAATTGATTGGAAATGATTTGGAAAGGCACACACTGGTCTATATAAGGTCCCACAGTTGACAGTGCATGTCAGAGCAAAAATCCGTAGAGCTCTGAGACAGGATTATGTTGAGGCACAGATCTGGGGAAGGGTACCAAAACATTTCTGCAGCATTGAAGACCATTTGCCAAAAGTCACCTAAAGGACTCTCAGACCATGACAAACAAGAGTCTCTGGTCTGATGAAACCAAGATTGAACTCTTTGGCCTGAACGCCAAACAACACGTCTGGAGGAAACCAGGCATAGCTCATCACCTGGCCAATACCATCCCCACGGTGAAGCATGGCGGTGGCAGCATCATGCTGTGGGGATGTTTTTCAGTGTCAGGAACTGGGAGACTAGTCAGGATCGAGGGATAGATTAACAGAGCAAAGTAGAGATCCTTGATGAAAACCTGCTCCAGAGTGCTCAGGACCTCAGACTGGGGCGAAGGTTCACCTTCCACAGGACAGCGACCCTAAGCACACAGCCAAGACAACACAGGAGTGGCTTCGGGACAAGTCTCTGAATGTCCTTGAGTGGCCCAGCCAGAGCCTGGACTTGAACCTGATCGAACATCTCTGGAGAGACCTGTAAACAGCTGAGCAGCGATGCTCCCCATCCAACCTTACAGATCTTGAGAGGATCTGCAGAGAAGAATGGGATAAACTCCCCAAATACAGGTCTGCCAAGCTTGTAGCGTCATACCTAAGAAGACTTGAGACTGTAATCGCTGCCAAAGGTGCTTCAACAAAGTACTGAGTAAAGGGTCTGAAGACTTATGTAAATGTGTTATCCGTTTTAATTTTTTATAAATGTTTATACATTTCAAAAAATCTGTTTTTGCTTTGTCGTTATGGGGTAGTGTGTGTAGATTGATGAGGACTCTTTAAAAAAAATCCATTTTTAGAATAAGGCTGTAACGTAACAAAATTTTGAAAAAGAGAAGGGGTCTGAATACTTTCTGAATGCACTGTATCTGCCTCAATTACCTTGTACCCCTGCACATCGACTCGGTACTGCCCCCCCTGTATATAGCCAAGTTATCGTTACTCATTGTGTATCTATTATTACGTATTTTACTTTTCTAATATTTCTCTATTTTCTTTCTATCTGCATTGTTGGGAAGGGCCCATATGTAAGCGCTTCACAGTTAGTCCACACCGGTTGTTCACGAAGCATGTGACGAATAAAATGTGATACTAATGGAGCATAATAGGGAAGCCTGGAGCCAAGCACATAAGTGTTACGCTAAAAGAGAACTGAAAGGAAACTGTGACAATAGGGGAGGGGGAGTAGTGGGTGGTCACAGTCCCAGTGATACAATACGAAGGTGGAGAGTGGAGGAGGGGTCTACCATGCCCTGCAGACATATGTACTGTAGGTAAAAGGTAAACTGGCGGAAATTCATAGGAATGGTAGAGAATGGGGGAAATGTATCAAAGTCAACAGTGATTTGGGTGCAAGATGTGTTTAACATGTAGGCCTACTTTCTAGGGAGAAATACTGTATCTCCGGTATATCAGTGCCTTCCATGAAGTTCAGAATGCGAGAGACGGAGAGAGACAAAATGTGACTGGCCTGGACACTTCATCACTAATCATGACATCATTTTTTACATTCTAAGCTTTTAATTACAAAGACAGACGAGGTCATTTTTCAGTTTATAAACCTCTCACCGGGTGTGATCAGACATGCCCGTTACTAAATAAACCAAAGTATTCTCCTTAAATCATCAAACACTATTATTTTAAACACAAAAGTTATAATGTCCTCTAGCCACGGGCGAGCAGTGTGACGTGGATAAACGGCAGTCGGAACTGTTTGAGGAATTACAAGTTCCGACAATGAGACCTTTGAAAGCTTGGCTTACAGACTGGGAGATTGATGGGCCTGCTCGGTTGAGGAAGTAAGTTTGAGGAAGCTGTTTTGACAAATGAAAAGTGATCGGTGCAAACTGTTTGAGCTTTCCACCTTGCGAGTTTGTGTTGCTAAACAGAGCAAACACACTCCTTATCAACTTTGACCTGCTCCATAATTGTAGCTCAGTTGGTAGAGCATGGTGCTTGTAATGCCAGGGTAGTGGGTTCGATTCCCAGGACCATCCATACGTAAAATGTATACACGCATGACTGTAAGACGCTTTGGATAAAAGTGTCTGCTAAATGGCATATACAGCTCTGGAAAAAATTAAGGAGACCACTGCAAAATTATCAGTTTCTCTGGTTTTACTATTTATAGGTATGTGTTTGGGTAAAAATAACATTTTTGTTTTATTCTATAAACTACTGACAACATTTCTCCCAAATTCCAAATAAAAATATTGTCATTTAGAGCATTTATTTGCAGAAAATGACAACTGGTCAAAATAACAAAAAAGTTGCAGTATTGTCAGACCTCAAATAATGCAATGAAAATAAGTTCATGTTCATTTTTAAACAACACAATACTTAGGAAGAGTTTAGAAATAAATATTTGGTGGAATAACCCTGATTTTCAATCACAGCTTTCATGTGTCTTGGCATGCGCTCCACCAGTCTTTCACATTGATGTTGGGTGACTTTATGCCACTATGGTCGCAAAAATTCAAGCAGCTCAGCTTTGTTTGATGGCGTGTGACCATCCATCTTCCTCTTGATCACATTCCAGAAGTTTTCAATGGGGTTCAGGTCTGGAGATTGGGCTAGCCATGACAGGGTCTTGATCACAACTTGATTGACCTGGCTGTGTGGCATGGCGCATTGTCCTGCTGGAAAAACCAATCCTCAGAGTTGGGGAACAATGTCAGAGCAAAAGGAAACAAGTTTTCTTCCAGGACAACCTTGTACGTGGCTTGATTCATGCGTCCTTCACAAAAAGACAAATCTGCCCGATTCCAGCCTTGCTGAAGCACCCCCAGATCATCACCGATCCTCCACCTAATTTCACAGTGGGTGCGAGACACTGTGGCTTGGAGACCTGGAGAGGCCTACGTCTAACCATTAGACGACCAGGTGATGAGCAAAGCTGAAAATTGGACTCAGAGAAGGTCCAATCCTTATGGTCTTTTGCAAACTTCAGCCTGGTTCTTCTTTGCTTCTCATTTATGAAGGGCTTTTTTCTAGCTTTGCACGACTTCAGCCCTGCCCCTAGGAGCCTGTTTCGAACCATCCTCGCCGTGCACTTCACCCCAGCTGCTGTTTGCCATTCTTTTTGTAGGTCACTTGATGTCATCCTACAGTTGTTGAGTGACATTTGAATGAGTTGGCGGTCATCCCGGTCAGTAGAGAGTCGTTTTCGCCCTCTGCCGGTCTGTCGCTTTGTTGTCCCCAATGTCTGCTGCTTGACCTTGTTCTTATGAACCGCCGTCTTTGAAATTTTAAGGATGGAAGCAACCTGACGCTCACTGTATCCCTTTGCCAGTAAAGTCAGAATTGAACCCTTCTTTTACTCACTCAAAACTTTCCTTTTCAACTCTTTTGGCATGGTCAATAGTTATGTTTTGATTAATATTACTTTTGAGGTACTATTAGCACTGTTTTTGCCATCCAGCTGGTCCTATTGCAAGAGGATAGTGATGACCACAGCAGTGGTTTTTATACTTTCTCTTTAAATAAGATTTGGTTCATGTGATCACCTAATCAGTACCTAATTCAGTAGAATGAGGTGTGCCTGTGTTGGAATTCAACAGACACTGGAATGGAATGGCTGGCATACATGTAGAGATGCTGATTTAAGAAAAATGTGCAGTGGTCTCTTAATTTTTTCCAGTCCTGTATATATTGTCACACGTCAGTGCGGTACGGAGTACTGTCTGTACCCTGCTATAGCCGCTTCGTGTTTCAGCAAGACCCAGCACAATCTGCAAATATGTCACCGCTGGTCATGGTCTGAATATCTTTGAAAACACACCAGATGAAAAATTATGACTGACTTTTTTTTTTGCCATTTTATGAATCAACATGTAATTATCTGCAGATGCTACTCAATCCCTATTGAGTTTTGACACACAGGCCTGAAAAAGGGCTTAAAAAAAGAGGAACTTCAAGAAGGCCAACAGCCTCAAATATAGGGATGGCCATTTTCCCAGTAGCAATGTATTTCTAATTACTGCACATGTTGAGGAAGTTCAAAAGAGAAAATACAGGTTACACTGCACTCATGTGCTTTACTTGGGTGATACTCCGGCAATGCATTTCTTTAAGATCAAGGATGACAACCAAGGACATTGTTTTTACTAGAACCCTTGTACACTACTAGCCTTCTGCTACTGTACAAGCATAAAAAGACACGTTGTGCACCCATGCCTTAGGACAGGGGTAGGCAACTAGATTCAGACGTGGGATGATTTTTGTCAGAGTGGATGGTCGGAACATAATCATTTACACTGCAAATTGACCACAACTAAGCCCAAAAAGAGATTGTATTTGAAAATAACAATAACTTCATACATTGATTACACTGAGCAATGATCACATATGTCCAGGGCTTGACATTCAGGGCTGCCCACTGGCCCAGCAACATCTGCCCCATAGCCTGATGGAACAGGCTACTGAGAATGGGGTGGTAATTTCAATCACTGAATCAAATAATTAATAATATGGATATGAACTGAATATATGCTTGTCAACAACAGCCGGTGTTTGTTTAATTACCTGTAGTCTAATCGGATGGACTGTTACCTAAATCTAATGCATTCTAATAACAGCTGATCGGAAATTGCGATAGAGCTGTGACCATGATCACATTTGACAACTTTCAATTGAATTAACTAAACATGGCCATTAATAATTGCATAATAAAACAAGACTACAACAACATTAAATTGAAGTTATAAGCAGAAAGTGAATATCCAACATAGGTTGATAATACAATATAGAGTAACATTGTTAGGATAGACTACAATGAAAACAATGCCTTCTAATAAGGACAGAATTATCATGTTTGGTTTGTTTTGTTTTCTAAACCTTATGATAAGTGACAGTGACAAAGACATTGAAAAGGAGGGTGGACGTAAACTGTAACGAGTGTTGACAGTACGTGAATGGTAATATGTTATTAGTGTTTTTTGGATAGCACTCTAATAATGCCATATTTTAGTAAATTGAAGAAGCTGAGGTTTCAATACAAGGTTAAATAATGAATAGAGGGATTGAGCCTTGAGACTGACAAATAGATAAGCCGCGGGTGAAAGCGTGTGATGCCCGCTGGGCTAGAGCTGGCTGTAAGAGACGTTAGTTGACAATTTCCTATTATTACTCAATTCTATAGTTTGGGTAAGACCAGTGATTTAAGCAAGGAGGTAATGTAATCTATAACGGTAATCTGTTTCCATTACGTAGAACAGTGTTTAAATTTAAAGTAGATCCAAGTAAACGTTTTAGTACCGAATATTATGCTGATAAGACAGCACCAATTTTTTGAAGGTCCTAGATTTGTTAAACAACAGGTTTTATATTTGACTAAATCAATGCAACAGGTTAAAATGATAAGATTACCGGAAAGGGGCTCTGGGATTGTTTACTTTAGAAGGTGTTTGTTCTGCTCAACGGGACACTGTATCATCTGATGGGTTTTAGGTTTACTCTATGGTTTGCAAGCACACACACACAACACACCTGTTATGAATATTTGTTAGTGGGTTAATACCATGTTTGATCTATTGGGTGGGGTCTTTTAATGTGGTTTTAGTGGGTTTTCACAGGTTAGAGAGAATGTACCATAAAAGGGCACACAAATTACATTTTCTGAAGTTTTTATTTTCTGAGTTTTGGATTGAACACATGAATTATTTTGATAAGAAATGTACTGAAAAAACTAAACTGTAATCCTGGTACACGAAATGTTTGAAATGTCCTTAATATGTAATCTGAGATCGAGAGAAAGAAAGGGGAAAGATAAAAAACCATAATAAAAAACCATAATAAAAATAAAAAGGTATTATCTTTGTAAATGATATAGGTAGGACTGGTGGAGTTGTCGCACATGCAGCTAACACAAATATATGGAAATGTCTGCTCTACCCAAAATTACAACCAAATAATTGCAGCATTACCGCAAAAATGGAAGAGGAAAGTGGAAGGGGGAAAAAGTAAGGAACTTGTCTGTTGGCCCTGCATTAAAGACCATAATTGGTTAAAGAAAATTGTGATAAATAAAAAAGTATACCAGTTTCATTTAAGGACCAAAGGATTGACAGCTGTCCATATAGATTGGAAAATAGTTGGGAAGAGATTTATGACGTACCGATCCATGGCAAATGGTTTATGAACTGATACGCAAAACGACGCCGGATTCAAAACGTAGAATTTTTCAGTTTAAATTATTATACATAATTCTTGCTACCAATATAATGTTATTTATATGGGGAATACAAATCTTCCCAGCTCTGCAGATTTTGCTGCGAAGAGACAGAATCATTATATCATTTGTTTTGGTACTGTCCATTTGTAGCTTGTTTTTGGTCACAGGTCCAGGAATGGCTGAAGGATTGCAATATTTACCTGAAGCTAACCCTGCAGATAGCACTACTGGGTGATCTGAAAAGTCATAGTCAATCGATAAATATAACAATACTTTTAGCAAAAATGTTTATTTTCAATTTACAATCTGTACAAAAAATTAGAATAGAAGGGTTCAGAACATTTGTGAAACATCACAGTTGAAAAATATATGGCAAATAGAAATCCAATATGGATGGTGTTAAGAGATAGATGGGAGGTGTTGAATGGAGCTGAAGGACGGGACTAATAACAACTAACAACAACTAATAACAACAAGAGAACTAATGTAAAGCATACTGTGTCCGTAATAAGTATACAGTTGAAGTCGGAAGTTTACATACACCTTAGCCAAATACATTTAAACTCAGTTTTTCACAATTCCTGACATTTAATCCTAGTAAAAATTCCCTGTCTTAGGTCAGTTAGGATCACCACTTTATTTTAAGAATGTGAAATGTCAGAATAATAGTAGAGAATTATTTATTTCAGCTTGTATTTCTTTCATCACATTCCCAGTGGGTCAGAAGTTTACATACACTCAATTAGTATTTGGTAGAATTGCCTTTAAATTGTTTAACTTGGGTCAAACGTTTAGGGTAGCCTTCCACAAGCTTCCCACAATAAATTGGGTTAATTTTGGCCCATTCCTCCTGACAGAGCTGGTGTAACTGAGTCAGGTTGGTAGGCCTCCTTGCTCGCACACGCTTTTTCAGTTCTGCCCACAGATTTTCTATAGGATTGAGGTCAGGGCTTTGTGATTGCCACTCCAATACCTTGACTTTGTTGTCCTTAAGCCATTTTGCCACAACTTTGGAAGTATGCTTGGGGTCAATGTCCATTTCGAAGACCCATTTGCGACCAAGCTTTAACTTCCTGAATGATGTCTTGAGATGTTGCTTCAATATATCCACATAATTGTCCTTCCTCATGATGCCATCTATTTTGTGAAGTGCACAAGTCCCTCCTGCAGCAAAGCACCCCCACAGCATGATGCTGCCACTACCGTGCTTCACGGTTGGGATGGTGTTCTTCAGCTTGCAAGCAACCCCCTTTTTCCTCCAAACATAACGATGGTCATTATGGCCAAACAGTTCTCAGACCAGAGGACATTTCTCCAAAAAGTAAGATCTTTGTCCCCATGTGCAGTTGCAAACCGTAGTCTGGCTTTTTTATGACGGTTTTGGAGCAGTGGCTTCTTCCTTGCTGAGCGGTCCTTCAGGTTATGTCGATATAGAACTCGTTTTACTGTGGATATAGATACTTTTGTACCGGTTTCCTCCAGCATCTTCACAAGGTCCTTTGCTGTTGTTCTGGGATTTATTTCAATTTTTCGCACCAAAGTACGTTAATCTCTAGGAGACAGAACACGTATCCTTCCTGAGCGGTATGACGGCTGCGTGGTCCCATGGTGTTTATACTTGCGTACTATTGTTTGCACAGATGGACGCGGTACCTTCAGGTGTTTGATAATTGCTCCCAAGGATGAACCAGACTTATAGAGGTCTACAATAGTTTTTCTGAGGTCTTGGCTGATTTCATTAGATTTTCCCTTGATGTCAAGCAAATATCCACTGAGTTTGAAGGTAGGCCTTGAAATACATCCACAGGTACACCTCCAATTGACTCAAATGATGTCAATTAGTCTATCAGAAGCTTCTAAAGCCATGACATCATTTTCTGGAATTTTCCAAGTTGTTTAAAGGCACAGTCAACTTTGTGTATGTAAACTTCTGACCCACTGGAATTGTGATAGTGAATTATAAGTGAAATAATCTGTCTGTAAACAATTGTTGGAAAAATGACTTGTGTCATGCACAAAGTAGATGTCCTAACCGACTTGCCAAAACTATAGTTTGTTAACAAGACATTTGTTGAGTGGTTGAAAAATTAGTTTTAATGACTCCAACCTAAGTGTATGTAAACTTCCGACTTCAACTGTAGCTCATGATGCCCCGATCTGCTGGGGAGGGGTGGAACCAGCCAGGACAAGCATTTTTAGGTCTACTATATAAGATCTCTGCATTTTTTGTAATGTTGGTCTCTCAATGAATCACCTACGGGTGGTTCGTTGACCAGCTCCATTATTGCAATAATTAATTATCTATATTAATTATCGATCTTAAAGTATGATTGTTTGAAGAATCTGCAGTCTCTCTTCCTTTTGATTCGAATTTCCACGACACGGCCCTGGGATTTGAACCAGCAACCTTTCGGTTACTGGCCCAACGCTCTTAACTGCTAGGCTACCTGACGCCGGGAAGCGCATCATGGCCATTGGAGTGCATAAATGGTAGGCCTATATTAATTTTATATAGACTGTGGTCTTCCATCATGGCGCCTGGTGTGTGGTTGCTAGGTGATTTGTGACGCAACTGCAAGCCCTCTATAGGCTATAAGGTACTTGCCCAGACTGCAAATGAAACATGAAATCACTCATGATTGAAATCTGCGTGCATAACGTCCTTTTTACTGTGATCTTGGGCCGGGCCAGTAGTTTGCACTTGGTACTGGCCCGGTGTGCCACTGGAAAACCTGAATGTCAAACCCTGATGTCTCTTTTCTTATTGTGGGAAGACTTCGGAACAGAGTTCCTAAATTAAAACACATTTCTAGCTGAATTCCTGGTGATTTTAGAGACTTTGTTGACCAAAAATTAAAAATGTTTTTATTTATTTTATATATAGAAACTTTTGGGCCCCCTGCTGTAGGACATGCCTCTAAACTACATAAATCATTGCATTCTAAACTAAAAAGCACGAAGCCTGCCCCACCCACCATAGCATGGTTTTCTAATAAAGATATCTCAGCAGTGAAGGATATAATCTGGTGCTGTTATTTCCTACAGTTCCAAGCCACGGTGCAACAGACAACCAAAGCCCTTTAAAATGTATGTGATGTCAGGATTAGGGGTGTAGCAGGCACCTCTGGGTGAGTGCCAAGCATTCCCTAAGGGCTGGAATTTCTCCATTGCACCTTCTCCCCCTTCCCGCTCTAACAAATCACAGGGGAGAGGGAAAGGCGCTTTAATTATGGTAGGTGTGTGTGCGTGATTTGATTTCTTTCAAACCATAACAACCCAGGATGTAATTTAGAACATTTGATGGGGCCGACAGCTGCCACTCAAAGCAAGTTGCTGGATCTGCTGGAGGGCAGGCTGAGGCACCATACTTCGGTATGCAACTCTTTCTCCAACAGGGAGGAGGATAAACAAAACTACATTGATTACAGAGGTGGGAGAACCGATGACCTGATATTTGTATTTATTATGGATCCCCATTAGCTGCTGCCAAGGCAGCAGCTACTCTTCCTGGGGTCCAGCAAAATTAAGGCAGTTATACATTTTAAAAACATTACAATACATTCATAACAGATTTCACAATATATTAAGTGTGTGCCCTCAGGCCTCTACTCTACTACCACATATCTATAACACTAAATCCATGTGTGTATAGTGCGTATTTTATCATGTGTTTCTATGTATGTGTCTATGTTTGTGTTGCTTCATAGTCCCCTCTGTTCCATAAGGTGTATTTGTATCCGTTTTTTAAAATCTAATTTTACAGCTGGCATGAGTTATTTGATGTGGAATAGAGGTCCATGTAGTCATGGCTCTATGTAGTACTGTGCGCCTCCCATAGTCTGTTCCTAACTTGGGGACTGTGAAGAGACCTCTGGTGGCATGTCTCGTGGGGTATGCATGGGTGTCCGAGCTGTGTGCCAGTAGTCCAAACAGACAGCTCGGTTCATTCAACATGTCAATGCCTCTCACAAATACAAGTAGTGATGAAGTCAATCTCTCCTCCACTTTGAGCCAGGAGATATTGACATGCCTATTATTAATGTTAGCTCTCTGTGTACATCCAAGTGCCAGCAGTGCTGCCCTTTTCTGAGTCAATTGCAATTTTCCTAAGTCCCTCTTTGTGGCACCTGACTGCACGATTGTTGGAGAGGCTTCCATTAAAGAACACCCTCTGTGTTCAGTTAGACAGGCAACTCTTTATCCACAATATAGCAGGGGGTGTAAAGCCATAACACATATGTTTTTCCAGCAACAGACTATGATCAATAATATCAAAATCGATAATGTCAAAAGCCACACTGAAGTCAAACAAAACAGCCACCCCAATCATCTTATCATCAATATCTCTCAGCCAATCATCAGTCAAGGTTGTCAGACCCCGGTGGCTTGTCATTGTTGATCGACAATAATACTTTTTTCACCTCTTCCACACTTACTTTACGGAATTTAAAATTCCAACGCTTGTCTTTCATAATTTGGTCAGACATACTTGGATGTGTAGTGTCGACGTTTGTTGCTGGCATGTCATGCCAAAGTTTGCTAATCTTGCCAATGAAAAAAAATAATTAAAGTAGTTGGCAATATCAGTGGGTTTTGTGATGAATGAGCCATCTGATTCAATGAATGATGGAGCAGAGTTTGCCTTTTTGCCCAAAATTTCATTTAAGGTGATCAAAAGCTTTTTACTATCATTCTTTGTCATTTATCTTTGTTTCATAGTGTAGTTTCTTCTTCTTTTTATTCAGTTTAGTCAAATGATTTCTCAATTTGCAGTGCCAATCGGTTGTACAGACAGACCTATTTGCCATCTCTTTTGCCTCATCCCTCTCAACCATAAACATTTTCAATTCCTCATCAATCCACGTGGATTTAACCGTTTTTACAGGCATTTTCTTAGTGGGTGCATGCTTATTAGTAACTGGGATAAGCAATTTCATAAATGTGTCAATGCAGCGTCTGGTTGCTCGTCATTACACACTACAGACCAACAAATATTATTCACATCAGCAACATAGGAATCACTACAGAACTTCTTGTATGACCTCATACATAATATTAGGCCCAGCCGTTGGAACTTTGGTGTTCCTAGATATGGCTACTATATTGTGAACACTACATCCGATGGCTTTGGATACTGCTTTCAAACAAATTTCTGCAGCATTAGTAAAGATATGATCAATACATGTTGATGATTTCATTCCTGTACTGTTTGTAACTACCCTGATAGGTTGATTGATAACCTGAACCAGGTTGCAGGCACTAGTTACAGTTTGAAGCTTTCTCTTGAGTGGGCAGCTTGATGAAAGCCAGTCAATATTTAAAATCACCCAGAAAGTATACCTCTCTATTGATATCACATTTGTTATCAAGCATTTCACACATGTTATCCAGATGCTGACTGTTAGCTGACTGATATGACCTAGTCCTCATCATGTGATACAGTAATGTATACCTTATGAAACATAACTTCCAGTCTATGAGCTTTTTCACTACAAAGATAGAAGAGCCAAAGAGACAGATACACTGAAGTAAGACACCAAAACACAAAACAGTAATTAACTACCCAAAGTGCTCTGGCTGGCTGTTGGCCTGCTTGTTATGTTGTTACAACCAGAATTGCTCCAAGGCGACTGCTGCCAGATTTCTGCCAGGATATAAATCTGGAGCTAACCTAACTGGGGGGAGGTGCCATGATCCAGCTCTGATCTGCAGCCCATTACACTCCTCTGCCCCACCCACATTGCTGGGTTTGGATGCCAAGCCAGACCAGGTAGGGTGCTTCTTTTTCTTGGCACTCTATTTTATGCATGCTTAGTGAAAGTACTGGAAAGGTCAATCCAGGTGATGTCCCGTAACGCTATAACAAGTTATTCATCCACAGCATTCTTGTTTCAAGGAAGTCTCAGAACATCATTCTCTTTACTCCATTTATATTCACCACTAGAAAACATCAAACACGCTTTAATATGTTTTTTTCAGAGATCAAGACCATTCTGTGTACAGGCGTAACAGAACAGCCTCAAAGTCTCATATTTTCACTTCTCTTTTGTGTATGAAATGGGACATAGTGGAAGGCTGCAATTATGGTAATAAAAACCATCTGGTGGTGGCTTGTGGTTACAAAAATCATGTATGTTTATTGAACATGAAAAAGGGAAAGCCATAACTTGGACGTCCGTTAGGACATTCTTGTCACACCGTCAGAGTAATCCTCATACCCAACGGATGGGAGACTAGATGCTGCTGGATGTGGTCTTGGAGGGCCAGAAGGAGGCACTCTTTCCTCTGGTCTAAAAAAATATATCCCAATACCCCAGGGCAGTGATTGGGGTCATTGCTCTGTGTAAGGTGCCGTCTTTCAGATAATATGAATATCAAGCAATAGGCCGGACATTTCCCACAAAGCTTTGAGACAAGAAGACATTCTGAACACATTCATGTCCATGAAAAGCTTTGCAAGTTAGGCCTGACTTAACAACACAAGTGCCTTATTTTAATAGTCACTACTTACCTGTTAATATATTGTTTTCATAAAGAATCATTTTAAGTGTGTTATCCAGATATTAAAAGCAGACATCTGTTGTTTATGTTATTCAAGCCTGACGTGTGATCAAGGTATTTGGCTGCAGATGGAGGATGACTGGGCGTGTGGCACTAGATTCCACTCTCTGACACCCCAGGCACATTCACATACAGTACTTCTTCTTTTACCACATAATGATTGAGAAAGTCAAAAAGTATGGTGATGCAGGGTGAGCATGTGACTTTGGCTTATTAAGATATTGATCAAGTACAGGTGGGATAGTTAAGGTGGTGCAGCTGGCAAAGAGGAAACCAGAATTTGAGTATAAAATGCCAAAGGGTGTGATGGATGCTTGGACAGAGGAGATTATGTAGCCTACTACAATCACTATGAGTGAATATTAGTGTATCGTTATAGGACATTTTAAATGAAATCACATGCCAAAACAAGTCAGAGTTTTTGAGCTGTTCCATTGAACATAGAAATAAAGGCATTTCAAATACTATGAACATTTCCTTATTTTTTTCTATGAAATCATTATGATGTGAGGATTTCCCCCCTGTATCTGAAACAACCAACATCTGACTATGCCAGAGAGAAAGATGGGACTCACCCTCCTTCGCTCTCAGCACCCTCCTCTGAGCTTTGGCCTTCAGCTCTGGCTACTCCCCCTGCTACTCTCCTCCTGCGTGTGGGTGTAGTTCGGTTTGGCGGGCCTGCCCTGATGCGAGCCACGCCCCCCTGAGCCCCACCGCTGCGTCCTCTCAGCTCATCTCTCACGTGGTCCTGCAGCTTTGGGATGGCACTCTTTAGCGCCCGCACCTCATCTTTCAGTTCTGACACACACTGGATCAGGGCTCCAAGACGATCTAGAACCTCAGCCTGACCCAGCATTCCACCCACCACCATACTGGCTCCGGCCGCCCGCTGGTCATTACTGCTGAGGTACTGCTCACTGTGTCCACTCTGTGGCATGGCCCTCCGGCTGTTGTATAACACCACGGCGCCCAAACTGAGGCCAGCCGCTCCAGCCAACACACCCAGGACCAGAGCCTTGTCTGCTGACTGGGCCATCATGCCGACCTGGAGAGAAAGAGCAGGAATGAGAATTACGTATATGAATAATGAATTTCTTCTGTTGTGCAGGGACAACTTCTGATCTTAGGAATTGTTTACTGGAGTATCCCACAGCAGAGAAATAATCATAAACATACATTACCAGTCAAAAGTTTAAACACACCTACTCATTCTAGGGTTTGTCTTTATTTTTACTATTTTCTACATTGTAGAATAATAGTGAAGACATCTAACTATGAAATAACACATATGGAATCATGTAGTAACCAAAAAAGTGTTAAACAAATCAAAATATATTTTATATTTGAGTTCTTCAAAGTAGCCACCCTTTGCCTTGATGACAGCTTTGCACACTCTTGGCATTCTCTCAACCAGCTTCACCTGGAATGCTTTTCCAACAGTCTTGAAGGAGTTCCCACATATAATGAGCACTTGTTGGCTTCTTTTTCTTCACTCTGCGGTCAAACTCATCCCAAACCATCTCAATTTGGTTGAGGTCGGGTGATTGTGGAGGCCAGGTCATCTGATGCAGCACTCCATCACTCTCCTTCTTGGTCAAATAGCCCTTACACAGCCTGGAGGTGTGTTGGGTCATTGACCTGTTGAAAAACAAATAATAGTCCCACTAAGCCCAAACCAGATGGGATGGCGTATCACTGCAGAATGCTGTGGTAGCCATGCCGGTTAAGTGTGCCTTGAATTCTAAATAAATCACTGACAGTGTCACCAGCAAAGCACCCCCACACCATCACACCTCCTCCTCCACGCTTCGCGGTGGGAACCACATATGCGGAGATCATCCGCTCACCTACTCTGCATCTCACAAAGACACGGTGGTTGGAACCAAAAATCTCAAATTTAGACTCATCAGACCAAAGGACAGATTTCCACCAGTCTAATGTCCATTGATCGTGTTTCTTGGCCCAAGCAAGTCTCTTATTATTATTGGTGTCCTTTAGTAGTGGTTTCTTTGCAGAAATTTGACCATGAAGATCTAATTCACGAAGTCTCCTCTGAACAGTGGATGTTGAGATGTCTCTGTTACTTGAACTCTGTGAAGCATTTGTTTGGGCTGCAATTTCTGAGGCTGGTAACTCTAATGAACTTATCCTCTGCAGCAGAGGTAACTCTGGGTCTTCCTTTCCTGTGGCGGTCCTCATGAGAGACAGTTTCATCATAGCGCTTGATGGTTTTTGCGACTACACTTGAAGAAACTTTCAAAGTTCTTTCAATCTTCCGGATTGACTGACCTTCATGTCTTAAAGTAATGATGGACTGTCATTTCTCTTTGATTATTTGAGCTGTTCTTGCCATAATATGGACTTGGTCCTCTGTATGCCAACCCTACCTTGTCACAACACAACTGATTGGCTCAAATGCATTAAGAAGAAAAACAAATCCACAAAGGACATTTTAACAAGGCACAGCTGTTAATTGAAATGCATTCCAGGTGACTGTCATGAAGCTGGTTGAGAGAATGCCAAGCGTGTGCAAAGCTGTCATCAGGGCAAAGGGTGGCTACTTTGAAGAATCTCAAATATAAAATATATTTTGATTTGTTTAACACTTTTCTGGTTACTACATGATTCTGTATGTGTTATTTAATAGTTTTGATGTCTTCACTATTATTCTACAATGTAGAAATAGTACAAATAAAGACAAACCCTGGAATGAGTAAGTGTGTCCAAACTTTTGACTGGTACTGTACATCAGCAAAGTATCGTAGCAAAACGTTAATCCGAGTTGACTGAGAAAAGTTGGCCAGACCTTAGCTTATGTTACTTCTAGTGTTTGACCTCTTTGATCTTAACCCAATCCGCACCTCCATTCTAATAATTAACATGTCCAATGTCCATTTCCTTACAGTCCATATGCCAACTGATTTGATAGTTCCTATCACACGAGCAGGTAAATTCTCTGTGCCTGTTAACTAATACCATTTAGGCCATTTGTCTAAGCTCTTAACTGTTTCCACAAACACTGGGCAAAGACCTGCGGATAAGACCTACAGATAAGAGGCCCTCAAGCCAATTAAGGACACTTAATCAACAGACAAATCAGGTCATTGTTTGGGACAGTATAGTAAGATGATTGATTGGGTTAGCTGTCAAATGTGGAGAGCCTCACATGAAAAATCAAGAAAACTAGTTTGGGGTATAGAAATGTAGCAAAGTAAAAGCCACTTAACTTCTGCAACCCACCAGCCAGTGACAGTTTGAGAAAGTGAACCTAGTGACTAGTTGCTAGGCTAAAGCTGGCAACCTCCTGGGGAGGGATTAGTCACTTTCCTGTAGGGTCCTCCCATTCACCTCAATGTTAGACTAGCTAGTTACGTTTGCACGAAGGACTAACGTTAACAAGATTAGCTAGCTAGCTAGCACTTGAACCAGTACCTGGGCTTGAGGAGACAAGATCTCCTCTGACGCCTAGGGATCCTTCACTTCAAAGTCCCATTAACCAGCTCTGCAAACGTTATGTCAAAATACATTCGGTGCTCACCAAAATATGGAGTTTTGCAGAGCAACTATCGTCATTACTGCCGTTCTGCACGCCATGTACTTCCAACAAAGGTCTAAATAAATTTACATTTCGTGATACTGTCATGCTGCTGTATCAGCCGACCTGTGCATGTCAGTAATGAGCGATTATATTGGAAGTAATTTGTAAGTCGCTCTGGATAAGAGCGTCTGCTAAATGACGTAAATGTAATGTAAATGAAGTGCCGAATGTGGATTTGACGCATGCGCACTTGAAAAGAAACAATAGATTATTTTAATTTAGACCGTTTTTGGAAGTACATACCGTCCGTAAAGGCATTAATGACGATAGATGCTCTGCAAAAGTCTATATTTTGGTCAGTACCAATCGTATTTTCACGTTACAACGTTTGCAGAGCTGAATTTAAGGATCCTTGATCTCGTCTCCTCAAGCCTACTGGTTCAGCTAACAATCTAGCTAGTCAGTTCGCGAGACAGAATAATGTCAAAGAAAGGGCATGCAATGACATGGACTTAGCTTGCTAACTAATGCCAGGCATTGGTGTTCACTGTGTTGTTTACTATAACCACACAGAGAAACTAGATAGCTAGCTAAAGTAGCTTTAGCTAAACATAAAGCAGTGTATTTTGGGTGTGGCTCCCTTATGCTATCGCATAGTTGTGGACTTGACTACAGTTAAATGTGAAATACTTTAATTAACGTTCAATAAAATAAATTAAACCGTTATCTCCCCCAAAAAATGTAGAAATTGTGGCTGTCAGTGACCTTACTGCGGAGAAGCGAGCAGTCTCAGTACACCTGTCGTTTGAGGATTATTTATGTGCAACAACCAAATATTCCGTCTTATCAAGAGAGGTTGAGACACCATCGAAACGTTCCGTCCTCAACCGCAGTGACTATGTGTAAACGTTACCGATCCAGGTAGGGTGATATGGTGCTACTTTTTAACGCATCAAACCTGTCATGTAGGTGATTCCTTTGGATGATTATGGCATTTGCATTGGAACAGAGTAACTACCTGAAAACCCTACTACATGTGTACCTCTACAACTCAGATAGAAGCGAGGAGCCACAGCATGCGCCAATTCTGTAAAAAAAAAACTTTGATTGGGTAGTCATTGGGAGTAAGCTATCTCTCTGATATTGAATGTGTTTATATTTAGCTGTCTGCTATATGCATTTGCTGGATATTATTAACCCCAGATATTTCAAATAATTATTGTATCATGTCATTCAACCCACTGGGCAGTGGGCACAGACACCAGTTCAAGGTCTAGTTTTAATTGACATTTGGTTGAGTTACCAACTAACGTGAATTGAACTTAAAATCAACCAAACATTTCCCCATCTGATTGGAATTTGGTTAGAACATTGATGTCTTTTTGAAAATCCAATCCGTTTTCCACGTTGAGAACATCATCACGTTTCATTATTTTTGTTGAAATGACGTGGAAACAACGTTGATTCAACCTGTTTTTGCTCAGTGGGAAGGGTCCATGTGTTGTTTAAACTAACAATAATATTGTGGTCTTTGATCCTACAATGGTGGACTACTGCGTTTCCAAAAGATTTCAGAGGTTGAATGTGTCCTTCGGAGAGCTTGTATTTTGTCAACTTAAAGATCTGCTGGAAAACAGAGACTGTCATATAATAGATTTGAGCAATAGACTAATACAGCGGCTCAACTGAACGGCCAAAGTACACTCCAACAACAACAACCCCCATGTACCTCTGTGTTAACTAGGTTTAATACCATACTGAACCCTGAGAACAGTCAATGAGATCAGTCTCTGAATCCATTGACAAATCAGTTTAATATTATCTTAATGAGAATATGATTTTTACAGGATAAAGTTCATTCAGAATATAGGTTCAAGGAAGCCTACAGCTGAATTTCCATAATCACGAAGAACTTAGGCCATGCTTTTTTTATGTTATTGATCAACTTGGAAAACACCCCTTATTCATTTAAACTGAATAAGAAGATGAATAAATTGCAAAAAATAATGGCAACTCACCTCCAAAAGGTATTTTTGTCTCTCTGTGGGAGCTGTTCTCACACTGTGCCCAGGCAGAGTGTGTACGAGGGAGGATTACAAATACACTTAATCTGATCAACTTTGAACCTGCAGTCAGTTCAAGGGGCGCTGTCCTCGTTAGCTTTTCATTTCAGGGTTATAAAAGGGAATGCAGTGGTATGGCGGCAAAATTGAAATGTTGATATTTCAAACAGATTCTGTACAGTAGGCTACCATAGTCTATCAAACCTCAGAAACAACAGAGTGGTAGGATCAGATTTTTAAAAGTGTATACGTTTTTTTGTTTGTTTTATTTGTCTGCAAAATAGCCCACACGATTATGCTTCGTCTGTCACAACATCACTTCTGTTTAATTATCTCCTGGACAATCTGCCCACCATATTTACAGCTCACCTGCACTACAGTAATGCTCCTACGGGGCCTCAAAGTCCTCATTGGAAGATTTCAATCAAGCCCCTTTAAAATTATATTTGCAAAATACATACAGATACACTAAGTGTGTCACAATGTCCTGTGTCTCAATGTGATGATGTAACATTTTTAAATAATTTGAATAACATGGATTTCATAAACATAACCTTGAAGAATAATGTGCTTTATTTAACCAAACAAAAATTATTTTGGAGGTTATGTGTGATTCTACAGAAGTGGTGCAAATTGCAGTCCCACCCCAACAAAAACTTTATGTTATACCCTTCCCCAGATATATGCCCATTTAAAAAAAACAGTTAAGTCTCCAAACTTAGGTCATGTATTTACATGCTAGGTTCTAATTCAATCCAAGGCAATAACAAATATATTGTTAAATTAATATACTACAAAGCCATTGTTATACATCTATTTCTATTGAGAGTTGGCTGTCCCAAACCCTGACTACTAAACTTCCTTTTTTGAAATTAAAGCAATTTTTTTTTTTTTTTTTTTTTACAATATTATTTCAATAGAACATCTTGAGTTGTTCTATTATTACATTCAAAGATTCTGATCTATTTAGTAGTTTTGTTTGTCTTTCAAACATCTTTCTTTAAAAAAATGCTGTCCCACCTTTTGATGTCACTACCGAAACATACACATTAAAAGACTTTAGAATGAATGTGCCTTAAGCCACACCCCTACAAATGTCACCAGGTAATATGATTGCACCCCTCTCCAGCATGGCCACATGGTTAGTAGTCTGTCTGCAAACATTTTGTAGAAAATGAGTGAGCAAGTTGGTAAATCTTCATGTATTTTGAAGAAGTGTCACTACAGAACATTTAATATATCAAGAAATATGTAAAGTACGTTGTCAGGACTAAAATAGATGTTTGCTGGGATGTACATTTGTCAAAATGAAATATATCCAGCCATGTGTTAGCTATGAGGATTCTTTAAAGTAAAAAGAGTCACAATTGTCCAAACCAAAACGGTCACAACCGAAACAATTGACAGCATAGAGATACAGTTGAAGTCGGAAGTTTACGTACACCTTAGCCAAATACATTTAAACTCAGATTTTCACAATTCCTGACATTTAATCGTAGTAACAATTCCCTGTCTTAGGTCAGTTAGGATCACCACTTTATTTTAAAAATGTGAAATGTCAGAATAATAGTAGAGAGAATTATTTATTTCAGCTTTTATTTATTTAATCACATTCCCAGTGGGTCAGAAGTTTACATACACTCAATTAGGATTTGGTAGCATTGCCTTTAAATTGTTTCACTTCGGTCAAACGTTTCAGCTAGCCTTCCACAAGCTTCCCACAATAAGTTGGGTGAATTTTGGCCCATTTCTCCTGACAGAGCTGGTGTAACTGAGTCAGGTTTGCAGGCCTCCTTGCTCGCACACACTTTTTCAGTTCTGACCACAAATCTTCTATAGGATTGAGGTCAGGGCTTTGTGATGGCCACTCCAATATCTTGACTTTGTTGACCTTAAGCCATTTTGCCACAACTTTGGAAGTATGCTTGGGGTCATTGTCCATTTGGAAGACCCATTTGCGACCAAGCTTTAACTTCCTGACTGATGTCTTGAGATGTTGCTTCAATATATCCACATAATTTTCCTTCCTCATGATGGCATCTATTTTGTGAAGTGCACCAGTCCCTCCTGCAGCAAAGCACCCCCACAGCATGATGCTGCCACCCCCGTGCTTCACGGTTGGGGTGGTGTTCGTCGGCTTGCAAGCAACCCCCTTTTTTCTCCAAACATAACAATGGTCATTATGGCCAAACAGTTCTATTTTTGTTTCATCAGACCAGAGGACATTTCTCCAAAAAGTACGATCTTTATCCTCATGTGCAGTTGCAAACCGTAGTCTGGCTTTTTTATGGCGGTTTTGGAGCAGTGGCTTCTTCCTTGCTGAGCGGCCTTTCAGGTTATGTCGATATAGGACTCGTTTACTGTGGATATAGATACTTTTGTACCTGTTTCCTCCAGCATCTTCACAAGGTCCTTTGCTGTTGTTCTGGGATTGATTTGCACTTTTCGCACCAAAGTACATTCATCTCTAGGAGACAGAACGCGTCTCCTTCCTGAGCGGTATGATGGCTGCGTGGTCCCATAGTGTTTATACTTGCGTACTATTGTTTGTACAGATTAATGTGGTACCTTCAGGCGTTTGGAAATTGCTCCCAAGGATGTACCAGACTTGTGGAGGTCTACCATTATTTTCTGAGGTCTTGGCTGATTTCTTTTGATTTTCCCATGATGTCAAGCAAAAAGGAACTGAGTTTGAAGGTAGGTCTTGAAATACATCCACAGGTACACCTCCAATTGACTCAAATGATGTCAATTAGCCTATCAGAAGATTGTAAAGCCATGACATCATTTTCTGGAATTTTCCAAGCTGTTTAAAGGCACAGTCATCTTAGTGTATGTAAACTTCTGACCCACTGGAATTGTGATACAGTGAATTATAAGTGAAATAATCTGTCTGTAAACAATCGTTGGAAAAATTACTTGTGTCATGCACAAAGTAGATGTCCTAACCGACTTGCCAAAACTATAGTTTGTTAACAGGAGATTTGTGGGGTGGTTTAAAAACAAGTTTTAATGACTCCAACCTAAGTGTATGTAAACGTCCGACTTCAACTGTATATAGAGGTCTCATCTTTGTATCTGTGCCATTATGGCGTTTGTGACAGCACAGGCAGGGCCATTGAGGCCATCTCCATTTTAAAGTTGCATGCACCTTGCTCTACCAACTGAGCTTATCATGTGGGTAGTGGACAAGTGCACACTTCAGGAAAAAGTGTAGATATTGAGATGCATAGCCAGTAGGGGGGCAATAACCCTCCAAGAGCCCAATCTATTTGGCCATAACATAGAAGTGTATAATGTGCTATACTGTAATGTACTGTACTGTGCGCTACTGAACTATACTGTACTGTACAGTACTATACTGTACTGTACCCTATGCTACTGGACTCTTACAATTGAAGAAAGGTTAATGGTCTCTTGATCTAGTGGTCTTGGTCTTGAGACCACTCAAGACCACATAAATTCGGTCTTTAACTTGTCATGGTCTCAACTCACTGGGTCTGGATCTTGAGACCAATTTCCTGGTATAAATCTTGGTCTTGTCTTCTGGATATTACCTTAATATTTTGTTTACAAACCATAAGCAACCCAATTTGAAGAAGATAATGCTCTCTGATCATTGGCTGATCACTCCCAACCCATAGGAATCAAATCCAAGTTTATTGGTCACGTACACAGATTGGCATATGTTATCGCAGGTACAGCTAAATGCTTTTGTTTGTAGTTCCAACAGTGCAGTAATACGTAGCATTACAAAACAATACACACATAAAAGTTTTGGAAAACTTTTTTACCCCCAATTTGCACCACTTCTGTAGAATGATCCATATGGGGGTTTATTTGACCAGGCAGTGGGTGAAAAGTCTAACCTTTTACACTGGTAGACTTGGCCCAGTCATGGATGGGAGTGGTAAATGTTAATAAATAAAATGACTGGAACGGACATTCCCATTCCAGTCATTCTATTTCTATGGGTGGGGTTCAGGCCAGGGGTTCCGACAGGGGATGGCTTTCTTGATGATTGCTACGTGCAATTTCTTTGATGCACTAGAATATTGTTCCAGGCCCACAGCCTGCATTCTCCCAGCACTAGGGAACAAAACCCCCACCTGCAACTCAGAGGCATGGCGTAAAAAGAAAAAGGCCTTGGACTTGCCCCACAGACGCAGATGGACCGATAAGAAGAGGTGCATCCAGCCTTGGCCTCGCTCCCATCGGGTCAAAGTCTGCAGATAAGGGGCCATCGTCAACAGACATCTAGTATCCACCCACGGCAGGCAGCTGCCCAAGGCCTCATGTCACTGAGGGGGAGAGAAAGCAGTCTGATTCGCCTCATGCACAGAAATAGGCTCATAACTGTTGTCAAACGATATACAAGTGAGAGGATGAATTCAGCCATTGCCATCAGTCGACTGGTGAGAGACCACAAACTTTTAGGTTGAATGGGGTTTCCTCAGTTGACCAATCGCTTCAGCATCACTTGCCTGCCATGTAATGGAGGTATTCATTTAGCCATAAGGATGTGCCAGGCCGGTGTTGTATAACTACAGGCATTTTATTATCTATATTTCCCCCCTCTCTGTGTTTGGGAGAAAGCATGCTCACAGTCATTCCATTGATATGTATCTTAACCTTACCTTGTAGGTTCCGCAACAAACTCGATGATCTTAGCCTTACTTTCAAGCTGCTTGTTGGGAACAGTTGCTAGATCAACCATTACCAAAACAAAAATCAGCAACAAAAAAAACTTGATTGTAAATTTCATATACAATATGTATCTAAGCAGCAGAAACATTAACTTTAGCGCCAAGGCAGAGGAGGTGATCGTTTTAGCATTACTTTGACATTTGATGGTCTCTTGATTGATGGATCTGTGATTTCCTTTTACAGATGTAGGATATTCATTTGATCACTCTTTTGTTGCTGAGAATTGTCCTGCACAGCAGGAAATGCAAACTTGTAGCGTATTCAAGGTTTTAAAAGGCTTCTAAAGTTTGTAATTTCCACTTTAAAATGACAGACTTGATTTGCCCTAATGAAAAATGTATCAACCCCTACAAAAGATGTCCATTAATTATAATCCATATAATAATTCAAATTTCCGGTTGCTGCAGGATTATTTTCCTGCTGTAGCAAACTGGCTCAAATTAAGATCCTACTGTACATTTGTAAGTGCACAGAGAACATACACTATAAGTGCAAAAGTATGTGGACACGCCTTCAAATGAGTGAATTCGGCTATTTCAGCCACACCCATTGCTGACAGGTGTATAAAATCGAGCACACAGCCATGCAATGTCCATATACAATAATTGGCTATAGAATGGCCTTCCTGAAGAGCTCAGTGACTTTCAACGTGGCACAGTCATAGGATGCCACCTTTCCAACAAGTCAGTTCATCAAATGTACACCCTGCTAGAGCTGTCCCGGTCAACTGTAAGTGCTGTTATTGTGAAGTGGAAACGTCTAGGAGCAACAACGGCTCAGCCGCGAAGTGGTAGGCCACACAAGCTCACAGAACGGGGCCGCCAAGTGCTGAAGCGCGTAGCACATAAAAATTGTCTGTCCTCTGTTGCAACACTCACTACCAAGTTCCAAACTGCCTCTGGAAGCAAAGTCAACACAATAACTGTTTGTCAGGAGCTTCATGAAACTAATCTTGGTTTGGCGGCTGCCAGGATAATGCTACCAGCCCCAATGCATAGTGCCAACTGTAAAGTTTGGTGGATGAGGAATAATGATCTGGGGCTGTTTTTCATGGTTTGGGCTAGGCACCTTAGTTCCAGTGAAGGGAAATCTTAACGCTACAGCATACGATGACATTCTAGACGATTCTGTGCTTCTTTGTGGCAACAGTTTGAGGAAGGCCTTTTCCTTTGGGATGAATTGGAACACCGACTGCTAGCCAGGCCAAATCGACCAACATCAGTGCCGACCTCACTAATGCTCTTGTGACTGAATGGAAGCAAGTCCCTGCAGCAATGTTTCAACATCTAGTGGAAACCTTCCCAGAAGAGTGGAGGCTGTTGTAGTAGCAAAGGAGGGACCAACTCCATATTAATGCCCCTGATTTTGGAATGAGATGTTCGATGAGCACGTGTCCATGTACTTCTGGTCATGTAGTGTAGTTGAACATAATTATGAACGTAAAAAGTTACCAACCACTCTGTGATGTCAAACAAATATCAATGGGCACAGTGGGTTACTATGCTACTGTCTCTGTATCTTCCAATCCTGCCCTATGCCAAATGCCAGCCCAGCCAGGGCCCCTCAATCAGTTATCCCAACTTTCTCCAGATGTTGATGTGTCCTTTTGTATATTTGTTATAATTGTTAATCATGACCAAGATACACATGAAATTACTGTAGTTTCTTTGATTGTTAGATCTTACCTATGGCAAAATACATTGCCCCTGACCAATGACTGTATAAATTAGGGGCCCTGACTCTGTGTGTCACATGACCAAATTAATAGTGTGTTTATTAGCCATCTCTCCATTACTGGGGCACATCATGCGTGTAATCCCGACCCTCTCGCCCACTGCACAGCTTGGCATGGCAGGTCGCCCCATGCCACGCCTGCCTATGTTATGACATGTGCTTCGTCAGGCTTTTTCAGCCCCCGAGTGTCACAGGGCTGCATGTTGTATTACTCAAGCATCAACCTATGGAACACTGTTAGATTCTATATGAAAATATTATTACATATTAGTGTGTATGTCACAACTACATGTCAATCAAACTATAGACCATCAAGCTGTGTCAAAAGCATAGGTCCAACATGATCAAGCAGAAATAGCATGTTAAAATAGCATGTTTGGCAGTAAATTCTTCTGGCAGCTCCTGACAAGTGTTTGACTGATACTGTATCTCTGGAGTGTCCTGAGAAAGCAAATCCAATGCTGTGCCTAAAGACTACACTGCCCCTCAGTGTTTATGGCTGCAGGTGGCATTGCAATTATTTATTTGTCTCACGCACACAAACACACAGATACATGTACACACAAAGCTTTATTTTTACACTACCTTAAACTCCTGCCAGTTCCAATCTCCTGCTTTCTCTTGCCAGACAGTTACTGTTAACACGTGACATGCGGCAATGCAACGGAAAGGAAAACAGGCTAATTTGTTATCATGCAGATGGAGAGGCTGCCTGAGAAGTAGAGTTATACACTATCTACTCTTATCACACTACATGCAAACAAGTGTTCATAGACAGTGGCTTGCGAAAGTATTCACCCCCTTGGCACTTTTCCTATTTTGTTGCCTTACAACCTGGATTTAAAATTGATTTTTTGGTGGGTTTGTATCATTTGATTTACACAACATGCCTACCACTTTGAAGATGCAAAATATGTTTTATTGTGAAACAAGAAATAACACAAAAAAACTGAAAACTTGAGCATGCATAACTATTCACCCCCCCCAAAGTCAATACTTTGTAGAGCCACCTTTTGCAGCAATTACAGCTGCAAGTCTCTTGGGGGTATGTCTCTATAAGCTTGGCACATCTAGCCACTGGGATTTTCGCCCATTCTTCAAGGCAAAACTGCTCCAGCTCCTTCAAGTTGGATGGGTTCCACTGGTGTACAGCAATCTTTAAGTCATACCACATATTCTCAATTGGATTGAGGTCTGGGCCATTCCAATACATTTAAATGTTTCCCCTTAAACCACTCGAGTGTTGCTTTAGCAGTATGCTTAGGGTCATTGTCCTGCTGGAAGGTGAACCTCCGTCCCAGTCTGAAACAGGTTTCCCTCAAGAATTTCCCTGTATTTAGCGCCATCCATCATTCCTTCAATTCTGACCAGTTTCCCAGTCCCTGCCGATGAAAAACATCATTTTACATTTACATTTACATTTTAGTCATTTAGCAGACGCTCTTATCCAGAGCGACTTACAGGAGCAATTAGGGTTAAGTGCCTTGCTCAAGGGCACATTAACATCCCCACAGCAAGATGCTGCCACCACCATGCTTCACTGTGGGGATGGTGTTCTCGGGGTGATGAGAGGAGTTGGGTTTGCGCCAGAGATAACGTTTTCCTTGATGGCCAAAAAGTTCAATTTTAGTCTCATCTGACCAGAGTACCTTCTTCCATATGTTTGGGGAGTCTCCCACATGCCTTTTGGCGAACACCAAACATGTTTGCTTATTTCTTTCTTGAAGCAATGGCTTTTTTCTGGTCACTCTTCCGTAAAGCCCAGCTCTGTGGAGTGTCCTATGGACAGATACTCCTATATCCACTGTGGAGCTTTGCAGCTCCTTCAGGGTTATCTTTGGTCTCTTTGTTGCCTCTCTGAATAATGCCCTCCTTGCCTGGTCTGTGAGTTTTGGTGGGCGGCCCTCTCTTGGCAGGTTTGTTGTGGTGCCACATTCTTTCCATTATTTATTTATGGATTTAATGGTGCACCGTGGGATGTTCAAAGTCTCTGATATTTTTTATAACCCAACCCTGATCTGTACTTCTCCACAACTTTGTCCCTGACCTGTTTGGAGTGCTCATTGGTCTTCATGATGCCGCTTAGTGGTGTTGCAGACTCTGGGGCCTTTCAGAACAGGTGTGTGGGGAGAACAAGTATTTAATACACTGCCGATTTTGCAGGTTTTCCTACTTACAAAGCATGTAGAGGTCTGTAATTTTTTATCATAGGTACACTTCAACTGTGAGAGACGGAATCTAAAACAAAAATCCAGAAAATCACATTGTATGATTTTTAAGTAATTAATTTGCATTTTATTGCATGACATAAGTATATGATCACCTACCAACCAGGTCAATGACCTGAAAAGAGCTGGGACCACAGTCTCAAAGAAAACCATTAGTAACACACTACGCCGTCATGGATAAAAATCCTGCAGCGCACGCAAGGTCCCCCTGCTCAAGCCAGCGCATGTCCAGGCCCGTCTGAAGTTTTCCAATGACCATCTGGATGATCCAGAGGAGGAATGGGAGAAGGTCATGTGGTCTGATGAGACAAAAATAGAGCTTTTTGGTCTAAACTCCACTCGCCGTGTTTGGAGGAAGAAGAAGGATGAGTACAACCCCAAGAACACCATCCCAACCGTGAAGCATGGAGGTGGAAACATCATTCTTTGGGGATGCTTTTCTGCAAAGGGGACAGGACGACTGCACCGTATTGAGGGGAGGATGGATGGGGCCATGTATCGCGAGATCTTGGCCAACAACCTCCTTCCCTCAGTAAGAGCATTGAAGATGGGTCGTGGCTGGGTCTTCCAGCATGACAATGACCCGAAACACACAGCCAGGGCAACTAAGGAGTGGGTCCGTAAGAAGCATCTCAAGGTCCTGGAGTGGCCTAGCCAGTCTCCAGACCTGAACCCAATAGAACATCTTTGGAGGGAGCTGAAAGTCCGTATTGCCCAGCGACAGCCCCGAAACCTGAAGGATCTGGAGAAGGTCTGTATGGAGGAGTGGGCCAAAATCCCTGCTGCAGTGTGTGCAAACCTGGTCAAGACCTACAGGAAGCGTATGATCTCTGTAATTGCAAACAAAGGTTTCTGTACCAAATATTAAGTTCTACTTTTCTGATGTATCAAATACTTATGTCATGCAATAAAATGCAAATTAATTACTTAAAAATCATACAATGTGATTTTCTGGATTTTTGTAATAAAAATTACAGACCTCTACATGCTTTGTAAGTAGGAACACCTGCAAAATCGGCAGTGTATCAAATACTTGTTCTCCCCGCTGTATATATACTGAGCTCATGTGACACTTAGATTGCACACAGGACTTTATTTAACTAATTATGTGACTTCTGAAGGTAATTGGTTGCACCAGATCTTATTTAGGGGCTGCGTAGCAAAGGGGGTGAATACATATGCACGCACCACTTTTCAGTTGTTTATTTTTTTGAATTAGAATAGAAAGTTATTTTTTTCATTTCACTTCACCAATTTGGACTATTTTGTGTATGTCCATTACATGAAATCCAAATAAAAATCAATTTAAATTACAGGTTGTAATGCAACAAAATCGGAAAAACACCAAGGGGGATGAATACCTTTGCAAGGCACTGTAGGTAACCTCAGACAATGTCATTATGATTCACTGAGGTGACTATTTCAGCGGCAGTTGCTTAGTTAGTTATTGTAACTCCACTGGGCACACTTTTGTCATCTTTTGGTATTAGTAGCAATACTTTTAATTAAAGTTTAGAATGAATGGTGGTAATAGTAGGGCAGCCAGATTGCATCAGAGTCCTCACTGTGACTTTTACCTGCTAGTGGTCTTATGCTGACATCACTAGACATAGACAAGGGACTGAATCCTGTTGGCAGCAGGGCTTTAGGGGAATGAGGAGTATTTTATTTCCCTTTGCTCCAATGGGTCTGGGACGGTACATGACTCAAGGCAGTGGCCTCCATTTCTCCTGCGGCAGTAAACATCAATTACGAATGCCACGCTTTTGCTCATTTTGTGAGCTCCCCATGATTCTCTCTCTCGCTCTGTCTGTCTGTCTGTCTGTGTGTAAATCACACAAACATGCATATACACACACAAAGAGACAAAGAGAGATAAGCAGCAGCATTTGTTTGTGGTAATTTGTGCATGTTTGCATTGTTTTTTAAGAGATTTTAAACACAAGTAGAGATTTTCTCTAACATAATCTTCCATGCTAACACATTGCTAGCCATACACATTCCTAGCCATATAACTGAAATGTGTGTGTGGCTTTTGGACCAGCCAGAGAAGGCTCTGTCATTAATTTCAGCATTTTGCTAAACAATACATCTTTAAATTGCATAATCTTATAAACCATGACTACCAAATATGTTGGTCTTTCTGATTTCTAAAATAATTTCTGTTGGAATAATCTACTCACAATTTGTCAGAAATATGAATAGTCTACATTGTTTTAGCCAACTTTTTTTTAGCTACTTTGTACACTCATGAAACATAAGAGAGAAGTCAAGTTGACAAGGGGTGCTTTTCGTTGTAGTCCACACTTTACCACCAGGTGGCGCCTACAGAACTGACTTCTAGTGCAGAGCACACCTTAGAGGAATAAACAATTTAAAGAGGGATGTTACAATTTTGGGGGTTTCTGTCTTTTTTTCCCCCCTTTTGTAATGTGCATGTCTTTCAAAATATCATCATTTTGTTATCACCATTTCTCAGATCAGCCCCTAATTTGACACCGTTACACTATGTCTGGGTGCAAGGTAAGACAACAATTATGGTAATCTGATATTACACACAAAGCAGATATGCAGCAACCTAACAAGTTGCCCATCTTTCTTGGCATCTCAGTATTGTGTCTCATTTTGGTCCAAAATGAGCAATATCTGTCTGTCTGTGTGGGTTAAGAAGGCCTGAGTCATCTGATCTCACAGGGTTGTTATGTCTCCACTCATCAGGTATCTAGGACTTAATTAGACATTACAAAACACCAGGGTCATATTCATTTGGCAACAAACAGAAGAAAACAAATTGAAACAGGGAGGGACTACCTAAACCTGTCCAATTACAAATGTTCCTTTTCCGTTTTCCGTTGCACAACACTTTGAAACATTTTGCTATGGTGTGCCCTAATGAATACGACCCAGACAAAGCCTTGCCTGACTAAAGGAGAAGGGGCTGTCATAAACACTATGGCAGCTTTGGGGCAGCTTTTTGTCAGCATAACTCGTTAACTGCTGTGGAACACCTGCAGTCCGAGGTGAAGTCATGTCTACCCGCAACCCAAACTACTCCACGTAGCATTGTGAAGACATATCAAAATGTTGAAATGTCTTTAGCTAATTGTCTTTGACACGAGGCAAAACATCCTCCAAATAGCAGTTTTTTCAGTATCAACAGCTAAAATTGTCCCAATGCCTTCACACAGAATTTAAGTTTATTGTGTATTTAGTGTGCCCATGTGTCACACTCTGGCTCCGGGACTTTGTATTTGAGCCAGGGTGTATTCGTTTTGTTGGGTTTGGTTTGGTTATGTGGGGTATTTGGGTGTGCTTGGTTTTGGTTGTTCTTGTTAGTCATATGACTCCCAATCGGAGGTAACGAGTGTCAGCTGTCGGCTCGTTATCTCTGATTGGGAGCCATATTTAAACTGTGTGTTTTCACCTTGTTTTTGTGGGTTTTTGTTCCGTTTCGGTCTGTGAAACCGTGGACTTCATGAGTCGTCTTTTGTTTGTAGTTCGAAACTTTAATTAATAAAGTCATGTTTCTTGGACACGCTGCGCCTTGGTCTCCTTCGCTCCTAGACGACCGTGACAGAAAAACCCACCAATCTAGGACCAAGCGGCGTGTCAAGCGGCAACAGGACCCACATACACAGGATTCATGGACGCCTATAAAGGATTCATGGACATGGGAGGAGATACTGGATGGAAAGGGTCCTTGGGCACAACCGGGAGAATATCGCCGTCCTCGTGAAGAGCTGGAGGCAGCTAAAGCCGAGAGGAGGCGATATGAGGAGGCAGCACGGAGGCAAGACTGGAAGCCCGAGAGTACTACCCAAACATTTCTTGGGGGGGGGCTTAAAGGGAGTGTGGCGAAGTCAGGTAGGAGACCTGCGCCTACTCCCTGTACTTACCGTGGAGAGCGAGAGTACGGGCAGACACCGTGTTACGCAGTAGAGCGCATGGTGTCTCCTGTACGCGTGCATAGCCCGGTTCGGTACATTCCAGCTCCACGTATCGGCCGGGCTAGATTGAGCGTTGAGCCGGATGTCATGAAGCCGGCCCCACGCATCCGGCCACCAGTGCGTCTCCTCGGGCCGGCTTACATGGCACCAGCCTTACGCATGGTGTCCCCGGTTCGCCTACATAGCCCGGGTGCGGGTTATTCCACCTCCCCGTACTGGTCGGGCGACGGGGAGCATACAACCAGGTAAGGTTGGGCAGGCTCAGTGCTCAAGGGAGCCAGTAAGCCTGCACGGTCCGGCATTTCCGGCGCCACCTCCCCGCTCCAGCCCAGAACCACCAGTGCCTACACCACGCACCAAGCCTCCTGTGTGTCCCCAGAGTCCTGTGCGTCTGTTCCTGCTCCCCGCACTAGCCCTGAGATGCGTGTCCTCAGCCCGGTACCTCCAGTTCCGGCACCACGCATCCGGCCACCAGTGCGTCTCAGCCGGCCAGAGTCTGCCGTCTGCCCAACGGGGCGCCTGAACTGCCCGTCTGCCCAACGGGCGCCTGAACTGCCCGTCTGCCCAACGGGCGCTTGAACTGCCCGTCTGCCCAACGGCGCCTGAACTGCCCGTCTGCCAAGCGCTGCATAAGCCGCCCGTCTGTACTGAGCCTGCCGAAGCCGCCCGTCTGCCATGAGCCTTCAGAGCCGTCCGCCAGACCGGAGCCGCTAGGAGCCTTCCGGCCAGACAGGAGCCGCTAGAGCCTTCCGCCAGACAGGAGCAGCCGAAGCCTTCCGCCAGACAGGATCAGCCAGAGCCTTCCGCCAGACAGGATCAGCCAGAGCCTTCCGCCAGACAGGATCAGCCAGGAGCCTTCCGCCAGCCATGAGCAGCCAGATCCGTCAAGCCAGCCATGAGCAGCCAGATCCGTCAGCCAGCCATGAGCAGCCAGATCCGTCAGCCAGCCACGAGCAGCCAGATCCGTCAGCCAGCCATGAGCAGCCAGATCCGTCAGCCAGCCATGAGCCGGGCCCAGCCAGGATCCGCCAGAGCCGTCCAGCCAGGATCCGCCAGCCAGCCAGGATCCGCCAGAGCCAGCCAGCCAGGATCCGCCATTCAGTCCGGTGCTGCCCCTTATCCTGGTGCTGCCCCTTAGTCCGGTGCTGCCCCTTAGTCCGGTGCTGCCTCTTAGTCCGGTGCTGCCCCTTAATCCAGTGGGGTTAAATTGGAGGGTGGTCATTTGGAGGAGGCTACGTAAGCGGGTAGTGACTATGGTGGGGTGGGGACCACGACCAGTGCCAGAGCCGCCACCGTGGACAGACGCCCTCCCAGACCCTCCCCTAGACTTTATGCTGGTGCGCCCGGAGTTCGCACCTTAAGGGGGGGGTTATGTCACACTCTGGCTCCGGGACTTTGTATTTGAGCCAGGGTGTATTCGTTTTGTTGGGTTTGGTTTGGTTATGTGGGGTATTTGGGTGTGCTTGGTTTTGGTTGTTCTTGTTAGTCATATGACTCCCAATCGGAGGTAACGAGTGTCAGCTGTCGGCTCGTTATCTCTGATTGGGAGCCATATTTAAACTGTGTGTTTTCACCTTGTTTTTGTGGGTTTTTGTTCCGTTTCGGTCTGTGAAACCGTGGACTTCATGAGTCGTCTTTTGTTTGTAGTTCGAAACTTTAATTAATAAAGTCATGTTTCTTGGACACGCTGCGCCTTGGTCTCCTTCGCTCCTAGACGACCGTGACACCATGTAAATTGTGAAAATAATGTTCTTTCTTGAAATTATTTATAGTAATACTGTTACAACTAGTTATTTCACTGAGAAGAATGAGCAATAAATACACAAGCAATAAATACAGTACAGTTCTACAACCCTCTTCCCTCTCAATGTTTTCCTCTCACTCTCTCTCTTTCTGTGGTTTCTGAGTAGAACTACCACAGAGGCAGCGAGGCCCGGAATAGCAGAGGGTGGGGAAGGGCTGTATACTTGCATGTGGGCCACTGACTGGGTTCTCTTTAGTGTTTCTCAACCATACTCTGGCCAGCGGAATGGAGGCTGCTGCTTCCTCATGCATGCCAGTGGTCAGGGCCCTGCCTACACACCCTCCACTATTTCTGTCTCTTCCTCTCTCTCCAAGTCCAGCTGCACTTGCTCCACACAGATAAAGAACTGGGGAGGAGAGAACACAAAGAAAATGTAATGACAGGATCATGGTGAATTATAAGTATTGTGTCTTTGTGACTTGTGGGTATAGGGGGGGAAATGGGCAGCAGGGTAGATGTAGCGTTCATTACCTGAGGGAAGACGAATACCATATGAACATTTCTCAGTGTTCATCCATAAATGGCAACATCATTAACAATATGACAAAGACATTTCATGGACCTTAATGTTCCTGATAACACAATCACCAAGGGATTTAAGCCTATTTCTCTGACTAATAAGCCTTCAGGAAGAACAGAGCAGAGAGCCACATCATTTCAAAGAAATGTAAAGCATTCCTTTTGTTTAAACATGGAAGTGGCTCATTGAATAAAACCAAATGGAACATATCAATTCACAATCAGGCAAAGAGAGAAGATTTCAAAGTGCTTGAACTTTGCATAGAGCAGTATTGTTTGAAGTCGAGCTGAGTGAACATTTTATAACACTTAAGCATTCCTGAGTGAGTTAAATGTGTTGTAAGGTTCTGAAAAGAACGGAGAGAACAGTGGAGTGAATTTTTCTGCTTCACTCAGATAAACTCCAGACTTCCAATGGCGCACATACATAGGCACACAAGATATACAGGCATGCATCTACAGCATGTACACACTTTTAAACACACATACACATACATACACACACCCACAGTCACTGGTACCCTGTGTATATAGCCAAGTTATCGTTGTTCATTATGTATTTATTTTTCTATTATTTTTCTATTTTTCTCTCTTCATTGTTGGGAAGGGCCTTTAAGTAAGCATTTCACTGTTAGTCTACACCTGTTGTTTACAAAGCATGTGCCAATTGAGATTTGATTATGATTTGATTTAAAAGTCTCACCCCCCTTAACACACACACACACACACATTCTCACAGTCTTGAAATGAAACTCTCTGTATGAAATGCATTTCCTGAGATCCCTTTCTTTGTGTCAGTGGTGACGGTGTTGACTGACAGCATCTCTTGGCTCCAGAGTTCCAGATAACCAGGCCCAGATGGAGCAGGTCGGATGTGTCTGCCCCACTGATTTACTCCTGGGCCTGGGACAGGACAGGTTTAGGGGACTAGACCAGCACCCATAGCACCACACCCCAACCCCCAGCCCGGGACAAATCCAAACCACATGGGAGAGGTTTAGATGTCCTTTTGATCTGTCCTGTGGGAGAATCCCATCTAGCGTTTCCCTTCCTGCCCGGGTCATGGCACATTCTATGAACAGTCAGCTTATGAGGTTGTGATAGTTTACACTGTAATAAACCCATAATGGGACTTCCAGACATGATCTGTTTATAATAAGACAGATGGAAACTGAGTCATGGATGACCAGGCATTTTATAAGGGATCTTTACATATGGACTGTAGCTGACTGACTAACAAAGTAGTCAAATGGTAGCTGACTGACATACACTATATGTACAAATGTATGTAGACACCCCTTCAAATGAGTGGATTCAGCTATTTCAGCCACACCCGTTGCTGACAGGTATATAAAATCGAGGACATAGCCATCAAATCTCCATGGACAAACATTGACCGTAGTATGTACTGAAGAGCTCAGTGACTTTCAACGTGGCACAGTCATGGGATTCCACCTTTCCAACAAGTCAGTTCGTCAGATTTCTGCCCTGCTAGAGTTAGGCCACACAAGCTCCCAGAACGGGACTGCCGAGTGCTGGAACGCATAGCGCCTAAAAATCGTTTGTCCTCGGTTGCAACACTCACTACCGAGTTCCAAACTGCATCTGGAAGCAACATCAGCACAATAACTGTTTGTCGGGAGCTTCGTGAAATGGGTTTCCATGGCCGAGCAGCCGCATACAAGCCTAAGATCACCACGCGTAATGCCAAGCGTTGGCTGGAGTGGTGTAAAGCTCGCCGCCATTAAACTCTGGAGCAGTGGAAACACGTTCTCTGGAGTGATGAATCACGCTTCACCATCAGGCAGTCCAACGGACAAATCTGGGTTTGGCGGATGCCAGGAGAACACTACCTGCCCCAATGCGTAGTGCCAACTGTAAAGTTTGGTGGAGGAGGAATAATGGTCTGGGGCTGTTTTTCATGGTTCGAGCTAGGCCCCTTAGTTCCAGTGAAGGGAAATCTTAACATTACAGCATACAATGACATTCTAGATGATTCTGTGCTTCCAACTTTGTGTCAACAGTTTGAGGAAGGCCCTTTCCTGTTTCAGCATGACAATGCCCCCATGCACAAAGCGAGGTCCATAGAGAAATGATTTGTCGAGATCGGTGTGGAAGAACTTGACTGGCCTGCAAAGAGCCATGACCTCAACCCCATCGAACACCTTTGGGATGAATTGGAACGCCGACTACGAGCCAGGCCTAATTGCCCAACATCAGTGCCCGACCTCACTAATGCTTTTGTGGCTGAATGGAAGCAAGTCCCTGAAGCACTGTTCCAACATCTAGTGGAAAGCCTTCCCAGAAGAGTGGACGCTGTTATATAATGCCCATGATTTTGGAATGAGATGTTCAACGAGCAGGTGTCCACATACTTTAGTGTAAATGGGTGTGTGAATACTGTAGAATAAACCTGTGGTTCTCAACTGGCTTTGCCTCGGGACCCAAATTGATCCAATATTCGTGTCGCAATCTTTTGTTCTTGACAAAATGCAATCTGGAAAACTTTTTTTTATGCTATATTGGTTATTATGTACCAATTATATGACAAAGGGAACAACAGTCCCACCTTTTTCATTGTCAATAATTCAATTTTGCCCATTTCCTTGGTGAAGAATCCGCTAAATAGGGCTGCTAATAACTATATTGACAATACTGTGATTTAATAAAAATAGTTCATATGTTATATTATAAAATATATACACTACTCATTCAAGGGTTTTTCTTTATTTTTACTATTTTCTACATGGTAGAATAATAGTGAAGACATCAAAACCATGAAATAACACATATGGAATCATGTAGGAACCAAAAAAGTGTTAAACAAATAAACATATATATTATATTTGAGATTCTTCAAATAGCCACCCTTTGCCTTGATGACAGCTTTACACACTCTTGGCATTCTCTCAACCAGCTTCACCTCGAATGTCTGGAACAGTCTTGAAGGAGTTCCCACATTTGCTGAGCACTTGTTGGCTGCTTTTCCTTCACTGTTCTTTATAATTTCCACACTTTCTACCTGGTTTTAGTCATTTAAGTTCAGACTGGAGTATTTTTTTGGGGGACACTCGCAACCCATTCAAAACTTACAGCAACCCAAATTTGGGTTGCGACCCACCAGTTGAGAATTGCTGGAATAAACCACATTCCTGCATATTTTATTATTTTAACTGAAGTCAAGGAAGATTACTTATTACACTGTGTATTACACAATTTACCAAGGACTACATTAAAGCAATGTCTAGTTTCTTTCTCTCCTCTTAGACATATAGGTTACTATTGAAATGCTTCAATTACTTCTCTGTAAACACGTCCTTTGTAGCCCTTGCACATACCACACAACCATTCAAATGTGTCCTTTCCAAACACAGCCGTCAATCTCTCTCTGGTCATTGGTACATTATGCAGTCCTACACACACTGTTAATCAGGGCCGGCCCTAGCCTTTTGGGGCCCAAAGCGAGATTTGGGGCACCCCCACCTCACCTCACCTCACGGTCAAAACATTTTAGTGGCCCCCCTTTTGACAGTGGAGAGAAATGTCCTACAATTCTACATATTTTGCCAATACTTATGCCATGTTAAGGATATCTGAGTGAGAGCCGGGGGGCTTAAAGCGATTGCTTATGTCACTTATGCCTGGAGCCGGCCATGCTGTTAATCATGAATGACCTGTGTGCTTTGGAACACGCATATAGTGGGCTCTATTTTCTGCTGATGGTAAGGAGGCGCAAGTGTCAAACGCAGGTTAGTTTGCAATTTCGTAATGTAAAAACTGGCGCACTGGCATTTTCCATCCCTAACACCAGGTTCGGCAATTTCCCAGTAAGCAAATTGACGTTGAATTAGACATATTTTCCAGATGTTGACATCAGGTGCATTTTAGATGCTCAATTAAAGGTGAAAATACGTATTTTCCGAGTGTCAAAAACCGGACATTGAAATACGGTGTATTTTAGGTTTTGAATGAAAGGTGAAAGACCACTTTTCCGGACGTCAAAAATACGTATTTTCCGGACATAGAAATTACCTAATTTACAGACATTGAAAATACTAATTTTTCTGTCATTGATTATATGGCCAAATTTCAACTGCACATCAATTAAGTAAGCATTATATCCCAATAATAATTAATAATTAATTTAGGATAGAGGACCAACTGAAGATTAGAACAAAATATTGGTTATTGAGCCCATCTGTCACATGCACTTATGTTAGCTTTTTCAAAAGCTTTCAAACTTGTAGTGATGATGTTGAAAGTAGTCAAACTTACAGAATAAACCAGCAGACCTTCTCAGTAACGGTTACAGATTTTCTTTCTTCTTGCTATGACTGTGATATGTTGTTGTTTATCTACCTGAGTTGAATGCACTGACTGTAAATCTGTGTAAATCGCTCATAAGAGAGTCTGCTGAATGCCCAAATTGTAAGTGTGAAAACACCTGCAAAGCATGCTGGGTATTATTCGAACGAGCTCTGCCCCCAAACAAGTACACATTTGTTTGGTGTGGACCAGATCCAAATCTGAACGAATCATAGATGTCTAGGCTCTATGTTTCAGAAGTTTGAACAGTACAGTACGGTACAGTTTAGTACAGTAGAGTACAGTACAGTATGGTACAGCACAGTATAGTTTTATTTAGTAGAGTAGACATTAGTAGAGTACAGTAGAGTTTAATTCAGTCGAGTGCAGTAGAGTACAGTATAGTTTAATTCAGTAGAGTACATCAGAGTAAAGTAGGTTACAGTATACTTTACTTTTCTTTACTTTACTGTACTCTACTGTGCTCTACTGTATTGTACTGTACTATACTCTACTTTTCTTTACTGTACTGTAATGAACTGTACTCTAATGTGCTCTACTATACTGTATTGTGCTGTCCAAACTTGTGAAACATAGATGTATATGATTGGTTCAGATTTGGTCCGGACCAGACCAAATCTGAACCAATTATAGACGTCTATGTTTGCGCCAAATATGGGCCGGTCCGGACCGGCCTTGATTTTAACGTCTACAAACGTCCGGTCCGGACCAAATCTGCACCCATTATTTTTATTTTTTTAAAGACAACTGGTCCAGACAGAACCAAAAAAAGACGTAGTCGTCTGTAAATGCTTAGTGGGTTACCTGTCTAACATCTAACATCAGTTCGCTTGCACTGAGGTGGAAGGATTGGCAAAATAGGAGGTGTGTCCTTAAAAACAAGCGCAAAAGTGACAATTGGACCATCAATGGGAAGTTTTAAGACCCACAAAACGCAGGTCTTAACGATAATGCAGTTGATAATGGCATGGATTTTGAGAGCGGAAGCGCAGCACATCCAGCCATGACGCACAGTGCCCATCGACGAGAGATGGGAGGTGAATCTCGTATTTAGAAACATAAAAAAAAGATTGGTTTCTCCCCATTTCCTTTCATTTGATAAAAGAAACAAGCATAACCTACCTTCCCCTTAATCTCATAGGTGTATCTTTTTGTCTTGGCCATAGCCAAGTAGCATATGAATAAAGGGGTTTTAAATGGTCTACTGAGACTGCTTTGAAATATTTTTGAGGTTTTTGCCCTCATGCTTTTAAATTATTCACAATTCACATACCTGCATACTTCATTTAGCTTGTTCAAGTAGGCGATCCATCCCCATTTCATAGAGTGCCCCTCGTCCGATTACCAAAGACACGCCACTCCAAACTATTCAGTCCTCCTATAATGCCATATCAATGGCAGATTTTGGGGAGAATCTACCTAGCACATAGGCAACGATACAATTGACAGGAGCCTAGTATTTTGCATAGATGTGGGAATGTTATGCGTAAAGACATTTAGGCCTACGTGTGCACACACTACCATCGAATGAGAGAAGCGATTATGATTTCATGCTTTTGACCCCATTTAGAAATGGGCCTGTTATTGTTGTTTTAAAAAACAGATTGCTTGTTTTCTGTAATACCATGAAACGTTTGACATGTTTATAACCTAAACGTCAATGTTTAAAACTTAAAAATTAGGCATTTAGATTTGCCAATACGTGTTCTCATCTTAAACACAGGTATTTAGAATGCAAGATTAAACATGATAGTACATTTTTCCGGTCAGTTTCCAACCAGGAGAACACCTATATGTGTGTTCAGATTTTGTTTACTTTCCCATCGTCTTGCTTAGAGTGTATTTAGTCATTAGAAAATGTATGTGACTTTCCATGCCCTTTATTATCATATCATATTTCCCAGCATGCTTTGTTGCAGGTTCATTTCTAGAATAGTTTGTTTTAATATAAGTTTCCTCATGCACATTGATTAATTAATTGATCTTATACTATACAAAGATAAATAACTAAAATGTTTCTAAATTAATCCAATCTGTAAATGGTTGAACCAGGGGAGAATGACTGCCCACTCGCATTGAGGATTTCATGTTCAAGGCCGACCGCGCTACTTCAGGCAATTGTTTCCAGAAAACAGAATCCCCCATTATTGTCAATTGGAGTATGGCAATCTTCGTGGTCAATATTCGTGGAGATACAATTTTTCCCCCAAACATAGTCGTATACCAATACTTGCTTCTATTTCACCAGATGTATGTATGTCCTTCAACCGATTACTTTAAAATCACACACAGACGAAGTTATGAGGCTAATTTAGTCGCTACCGGCAGCACATTTTAACGTCACAAGCCTGTGTATATTTTGCTTATTATGTGCGTCACACATACAATACATTTAGCAGGAGCTTAGTTTATTTTTATTTTAGGGGTAGTGTGAGGCGTAAAGACATGTAGGCTAGGCTAGGCTTGTTGAAGCCAATTACAACAATGCTGACTGCCAACACTCCAAACATAGGCAATTGAGCAAACACGGGAGTATAACAAAGACCGTCAATAACCTACAGAATTTGAGACAAACACATGCAGTATTAAGCCATGGAATGCGTTGATTGGCCAATAAGTGGCCAAGCCCTCATCACATCTACAACATGTTTATTAATCAAAACCCAGCCCTTTCACGCCACCACAAAATATTGTGCTCATAATTCCAGCTGTGAAAATAGCAAAAGTATTTAGGTCACACCCCCTGACCTATAGCACTACTGCCAGCACTTAGATTTACCATTGCTTTAGGTTTGTTAAAATAGAGCCCTGTATGTCTGTTTTCATGTTATTCAATAAATCTGTCATACTGCTGATAACCTTTGCCTTCAAGAGAATACTTGACCTCTGTCCATTTGGACAGTTATGCAACTGCCTTTTGCTTAATATTGATGGTTCACTACTTAGAGTTGGTAGGATATGCACACCATGGAACTTGTTGGTATACTGTATGAATGTTATTGAGCACATTCCTTACCTGTGACCAAGGGAGTGATTTTGAACCATTAAGTTAACTGTGATTGTTAGCCACTGGGCCTAGTGTATTAAAACAAACTATAAAAGTGCAATCCCTGACCCACCCCATCATAAATACCACAAAACCACAGTTAACCATTGCCCATATTCACAAAACGTCTCAAAGTAAGAGTTCTGATCTAGGATCAGGTCCCCCCTGTCCATATGATCTTATTCATTATGATCTAAAAGGCTAAACTGATCCTAGATTAGCCTTCCTACTCTGAGATGCTTTATGAATGCAGGCCCAGGGTTTTTATAAAGAGATGGTGTAAGCCTGATAATGGGATCCTTGGATTAACCATTGGAATCTTGGGTTGAATAATCAAATTATCTTTATTCTAATAATATAACTCAATGAACAGTTCTAATAATGTAATTCAGATAGTGAAGATAAGAATGTATTTGTCTCTCAATTATAAGACAGACTTGCTATCAATACCCCCTTTCATGCCCATCGTTGATGACATACGCTAATGCCCCCACCCACTGGTCAGACACTTGTTTAATCAACGTTGTTTCCACGTGAACCAACATGGAATAGACGTTGAATTGACGTCTGTGCCCAGTGGGTACCCATCAAATGCCCTTCCTTGTGCATGATCAGTTCCTTTGTATACCCTCTCAGTGCCCCTGTCCTTTGCACACACTCAGTTTCACCGCACGTGCTCAGTGTCTCTGTTCTTCTGCACACCCTCACTGGCTCTGAATACAATAAAGGCTGAAGTATCTGTGGCATGCGCCTGGTAGCCCCCGCTCAGCAGCTCAGATTGCCTCTGACACATACTGGAGTTTGAGGAAAATACATTTACACTTATGTCCCAGTCTGTATTGGGTAATAATGCCATTCTTTGTGAATAACTTATGATCGTTCAAAAAATGCATCGTTCTTGTGTCTATGCCTATCAGCTTATACTACATCTGAAATATAGTATTGGTCTGTTCATTTCACGGGACGGGACATTAATAACACCACTACAGCAGTAAACTGAAAGTGTCTATTTTGTCTATTTAGGTAATGACTGTTCTATAGGTCCTGTGGTCCTTTTGAGTGTTCTTGAGTGCACTGGACAAGTTAGGACAGGTACACCCCCCCCCCACCACCCCCCCACCCAAAATATCTCACTTTTTGTTTTTTGTGCAGGTCCTTCTTCATGCATCTACGTGTATATGGTAAATTACCGGCCCTGGGAAGTGAACACCCAGCGTCTCACAGCTCCTGCTGGAGATGAATGTAGGAGATAGGATGCACTAACAGTAATGCTCAGCTGGTAAAGCTCAGCTGGTAAAGCTCAGCTGGTAAAGCACGGTGCTTGTAACGCCAAGGTAGTGGGTTCGATCCCCAGGACCACCCATACACAAAAAAAAATATGCACGCATGACTGTAAGTCGCTTTGGATAAAAGCGTCTGCTAAATGGCATATTATTATTATTATTATTATAATGGACAGCTGCATGCTGAGTCATGTTTAGGAGTCTATATCAATGGGTGAATATCACAGAAGCCTAATAAGGGGAGGATAATAATAATATTGGCTGGAATGGAGTTAATGGAAACCATGTGTTTGATCCCATTCCATTTATTCTGTTCCAGCCATTACTATGATCCTGTCCTCCCCAATTAAGGTGCCACCAGCCACCTGTGGTGAATATTGCCTACTCCCCAAATAAGACCACTGCTTATGGAATGTAACCTACTACAGTATAAACAGCAGATGCTGCTTTTTTTTCTCCATTTAATTCAATAGTACTATAATCTCCAAGGGGCAATTACAAAGGCATTGTCAGTGCATGGCAACAACATGGAATAAGGGATATTCATTTGGAGATTTAATATATTCATTTAGGTTAAAAGCATATTTTGTTGCTCAAATATTTCCATACCTTTTTTAGTCAATCCTGTCTGAGACAGAGTAATCTCATTTTGTGATATGAAACATAAAACAAACAGTTTTTGTAGACTGTGCATGACTTTCTCAGATAACACAAGTCCGTGGTTAGGATAGAAGGACTGAAAAGTACCAAGTTTAATAAACGTGTCTGTGAGCTGGCAGCTGGAAGCTGCCATGACTGCTAATGAACTGTTGAGCCCTCTGCCTGAGTCGAAGTGGCTGAGGAGACAATACCAGATGTCCCAGGCATATTGCTTTACTGCGAGTGAAACCACACAATACAGCGATCTAAAGCAGATGAGGCATACATGGAGAGAGTCTGATGAAGTTCAGGGTGGACAAAATGTGAAGACTCCTGAACTGGCAAGATGGTGGATATGGCCTACTAATTTTGAATGTGAGTAATTGATGGATTTCTGTTTGAGATTACCTGATGGAACAAGTGATACCAGCAGTTGTGCTTTACGTCAGGAAGGAATTTAGGGAGAGACTGCAGAAACAAAATGATCAAATCAAACTGACTTTGAAGATTCCCATGGTTATTTTTCTCCATCCTTATTTACTGACCATACTGATAAGAGGGGGGGGGGACTTCTGTAAATACCAACAGGAATGACACATGAGGTCCCCATGGACATCCTAGCATGCTTGCAGAGAAACAGGAAGCCTCAGTATGATCATATCAGGGATAACTCGACACAAATGTATTTCTGGAGGGTCCATAGAAGGGTCAACTTAACCAAAACAATGTTTTTGGTTAAGTGGACTTTTTTGGGGGGTTGAAGGCCTGGCATAGCCTGGTCACAGATCTGTTTGTGCTGTCTTGGCAACAATGAACATAATATACCACTAACAGATGTAGGAACAGCCCACTGGGCACAGATGTCAATTCAACGTGTATTCCACATTGATTCAATGCAATCAATGTAAATCAAATTGTATTTGTCACATGCGCCGAACACAACAGATGTAGACCTTACAATGATATGCTTACTTACAAGCCCTTAACCAACAATGCAGTTTTAAGAAAAAGAAGTGTGAAGTAAAAAATAGATAAGTACAAATAAAAAAGAAAAGAAAATAATGTGGAAACAACGTTGATTCAAGCAGTGTGTGTGCCCAGTGGGAGGCCTGACAATAGTTCGTCCAACATCTCAATATCAACAAAATTCCTAAACTGAAGAATGTTAGAAGAGCATGTTCCCTGAGACAACTTTAACATATATCTAATGAGAACCAGACTCTGCTTGGGGCCAAGAGTTTACAGGAGTAAATCACCACCCCTCTCTGCAACAGCTTACCAGCTTCCAGATTTCCATGGTTCTCTGAGTGAGGGCTAAAGTCAGGGCCTTGGTTTGGCCTCACTGTGACACTAGCCTGAAGCCTCACTTAGCCTACTGCACTGTCACCACTCTACAATACCAGCAAGACGATCCTGCCAATTCCCATGGAAAAATAGCAGTTATGGACTGGTACCACTGGACAACCACAGTCATTCTTATGGAATGGCTCAGTCCTTCATTTCACAGATTACTACTGTATTTCTCTTTTCTCTTGTGGATGTGTGCCAGACATCACTATGCCATCTTATACTGAACAAAACTATAAACGCAACTTGCAACAATTTCAAAGGTTTTACTGAGTTCCAGTTCATAAAAGGAAATCAGTCAATTGAAATAAATTCATTAGGCCCTAATCTATGGATTTTACATGACTGGGAATACAGATATGTATCTGTTGGTCACAGATTCCTTAAAAAAAGAGGCAGGGGCGTGGATCAGAAAACCAGTCAGTATCTGGTGTGGCCATCATTTGCTTCATGCAGCGTGACACTTCGCATAGAGTTGATCAGGCTGTTGATTGTAGCCTGTGGAATGCTGTCCCACTCCTCTTCAATGGCTGTGCGAAGTTGCTGGATATTGGCGGGAATTGGAACACGCTGTCGTACACGTTGATCCAGAGCATCCCAAACATGCTCAATGGGTGACATGTCTGGTGAGTATGCAGGCCATGGAAGAACAGGGACATTTTCACTTTCCAGGAATTGTGTACAGATCCTTGTGATGGGGCTGTGCATTATCATGCTAAAACATGAGGTGATGGTGACCGATGAATGGCATGACAATGGACCTCAGGATCTCGTCACGGTATCTCTATGCATTCAAATTGCCATTGATAAAATGCAATTGTGTTCGTTGTCTGTAGCTTATGCCTGCCCATACCATAACCCCACCGCCACCATAGGGCACTCTGTTCACAACGTTGACATCATCAAACCGCTCGCCCACACGACGCCATATGGTCTGCGGTTGTGAGGCCGGTTGGATGTACTGCATTGTGTTGTTTGACAAACCTGCACATTTTAGAGTGGCCTTTTACTGTCCCCAGCAGAAGGTGCACCTGTGTAATGATCATGCTGTTTAATCAGCTTCTTGATATGCCACACCTGTCAGGTGGATGGATTGTCTTGGCAAAGGAGAAATGCTCACGAACAGGGATGTAAACAAATTTGGGCACAATTTGAGAGGAATAAGCTTTTTGTGCGTATGGAAAATGTCTGGGATCTTCTATTTCAGCTCATGAAACATGGGACCAACACTTTTTACATGTTGCTTTTTATATTTTTGTTCAGTGTACATTAGTAGCAATTAGCATAGTGAAGGACTGTCAGTAAGAAAGCTGAGATAAATGGTTTCCTTCTCAGATTTAAGTCAACAGCTGCCACTGATCACATCAAAACTGTAACTACAGTAGTACAGTAGTACAATATTCTATTGTACAGTAGCTCTACTACAGTAGTAGATAGATATAGGTCACAATGTGTGGTCTATTGGCCAGCTATAAGATGGCAGATCACCATGCAAATCATTTTGGGATATGGCCGCAAAGCAAGATAGTGTTTATTACCCACAATGCCCTCCTCTCTCCAGACACTCTTACAACTCTTTGCTCCTCTATGTTCACTTTTAGAGAATTGACCAATAACCACATTGTGTTGGTCCCTCCCTAAGTACAGTACAGTGGAGAACATTGTGAAATGTTTACTTTCAGCCTGAGAATGAATGTGCACATTAGGTCCTCCAGTAACAGAGGCCAGGGTGCAGAGCTGGCCTTCCGTAGCTGGCCTCAAGCCTATATACATTTACAAACTGTACATTTAAGAAAGACAGAGAGAACACATTGCACATGTAAAATAAATCCTAATTTATTCAGGAATGTCACCATAATTCTTAGTATATATTTTTGAAAGCATATTGCCCTGAACCGCCAGAGAGTAGAGATTGTGGGGGAATGTTATATTAGGCTTAATCTCTTGGCATTGCTGGTCTCTTTTAAAGAGATCCATCCCCAAAACCAGACACTATAAACCAGATCGTACTGTAGATCAGCACTCCTACTCTGAGTTGCTTTTTTAAATACGGGCCAAGGCTCTTTGTTATTGTTTCTAACTTTCCCTCTTTTCCTCCTGTAGTCTGATAACAATGTGCCCACACTGGTACAGGTGTAAACATCTGCGTCTTCACAGGATATTGACTAACTGATGCTATTTCCTATCTGTATATAGCAACAAACTGCAGGAGAAATAGAGAAGGGAAACAAACACTGGCGCTTGTGAATGAACAGAGGTTCATTAGGTTTTCAATTTTTTTACGTTAGGGAGTAAGAGAAACATAAGACATGGTGGAAGAAATGTGTCAAATGTGCTGACTAAAATTAGACGTTGAAAGGTAGGAAGATAGCGAAATCCTTTATCAAAATGGAGGCAGGTGATGTTTTTTGCAAGATGAAGACATTAATGGACATTTTAGTTGAACTAAAGAGGCCGTGTTGAAATCAAATGTTACTTGTCCTATGCTTCGTAACCAACAAGTGTAGATTAACAGTGAAATGCTTACTTACAGGCCCTAATATACACAATGAGTAATGATAACTTGGCTATATGCACGGCAGTGGCGGTCAGTGATGTTTAAGATGAGGGAGGATGATAAAAAAATGTATGAGCACGGCCTTATTTGTATTACAGCATATTGGATGACTGTCAATTATATTCCATTCACACAGCTCAATGTAACAGCGATAGGTTTAGGCTACTACATGATACTCGAATTTTCCCTATACCTATCATGTGGTTGCTACTTTCTAGCCTATGAATAAAAGTTTACAACATAGGTGCACAGATTGAGAGAACAAATTGAGTAATCAAGGTGACAGACAGTGAGACATTCAATACCGCCTTGCACACTCTTGCCTGCATCTAGCTGATCTGGGGTGTAATCATTAGTCCAACAGTTGCAAACAAGAGTTTCTATTGGACAAATTCAGGTATATTTATCCCTGTTTCATTCCGTTTGCTTCCGTTTAAGAAACGTTTTTAAACAGAATCGGCGGAATGAATACACCCCTGATCACACCCAAACACAATTCACTTTCATAGCAACCACATACAAACAGCATGATCATTTTGCTCGTTGTAGAATTCCTATATGTACAGTATATTTATTATTATTATTATTATTATTATTATTATTATTATTATTATATATATATATATATATATATATATATTTTGCTAAACAGGTGGGGCTCAAAACAGGTGGGGCTCTGCCACACCTGCCCTGAATGGCATGTCGCCACTGGTGGTGTCAAAAAAGTTGAGCATCTCTTTATTACTGACAGACCTCTCCCCATCTTTACAACAGGGCACAGCCGTAAAAGAGATCCAGGTCTCAGTCTGTTTTTCCCTGTTAAAATAAAGATTTAAAAAATATATGTATATGCACACACCAGTTTTCCATTATTATGATTTTAGATTTTTTTGAAACAAGTAATTTTTTTCATTCCACTTCACCAATTTGGACTCTTTTGTGTATGTCCTTTACATGAAATCCAAATAAAAAATCAATTTAAATTACAGGTTGTAATGCAACAAAATAGGAAAAACGCCAAGGGGGATGAATACCTTTGCAAGGCACTGTATGTCTCCAGGGCTTTCACCTCGTCGACAGACACCTCGGTGCTGTAGCGGATACCTGAAACATACAACATGACAGAGTTAGTGGTGTGAAACCTGTGATGTCAGACGGCTGAAAAAAAGTAATGTTCCCATTTTCATTCTTTAGCTAGAGTAGGTGTGTATGAGAATATTAGGAAAATGGTATACCTGAACTTTATACATGATGAAAACAATATGCCTAATAAGTTGCTGTACAGTAAAACAAGTGAAATGTGTACACTATGCACTATTTAAAACCAGAGAGCCCACTCCTACATTAGCTTAACAGTTTGGTATTTTATTCTCCAACATAAGAGGTGGACTAAAGCAATTAGCCTACACACACACAATCACAAGCTAGGTGGTATTTTGTGCCCTAACCAGTCTCAGAACGGCAGAGCCACTCTGATAATGAAATGTACTTTTTAGAGGAGTATGAGGGGGAGAGAAAATGAGGGGTATCTAAAGTTACCACGTCTAATGCAGGTTAGCCCTCGTCTATGCCAGCCCAGTCTGTTCTGGAACAAGACCACATTTTTGTACAAAATCCAAACACTCCATTTCATACTAGGCCTCTCGTAGTTATCACAGGTAGTCAGTTTCACTGCACAAAATGGTTGCAGTTGCCCAGCGTCAGAGTCACAGCAGGCAAAATTTCCTTTCGTAGGATAGCCGGAGGCAAAGTCATTATTTGCCGTCAAGTGATTGGTTAAGCATTCTTGAGTGTGTGACATCAATACGAGGCCTTTACCAAAACAATTGCGGACAATTTCTCTCCCCCCGGATCTAAAACCAGTAGTAACCACCAACTTCAATGACAGTGATCTTAAAATTAAAAGACATCTAATATTCCCGCATCCCAATAACATTGTCGCCAAGGAGGGCTTGTTAGCTAGCTATAGGGTTTGAGTCACCTCAGCCGTTTTCTGCATCTAGACTTGGGAGCTCATGGGCATAGACATGTCACATAGCCTTCAGGAGCCAGCTGGTTAGATATGATTCCACCATGGGCAACAACTAGTTAGTTTTCACCAAAATATGTTCAACTTATAGCTAGTTTATCCAGTGTCTGGACTTGAACCCGATCGAACATCTCTGGAGAGACCTGAAAATAGCTGTGCAGCGACGCTCCCCATCCAACCAGACAGAGCTTGAGAGGTTCTGCAGAGAATGGGATAAACTTCCCAAATACAGGTGTGCCAAGCTTGTAGCGTCATACCCAAGAAGACTCGAGGCTGTAATTGCTATTGTGTGTAGATTGATGAGGGGGAAAAAACAATTTAATCAATTTCAGAATAAGGCTGTAATGTAACAAAATGTGGAAAAAGTCAAGGGGTCTGAATACTTTCCGAATGCACTGTATCTTAAAAAAAAAGACAGAGGCTTTGATCAGAAAACCAGTCAGTATTTGGTGTAACCACCATTTTCCTCATGCAGCACGACACATCTCCTTCACATAGAGTTGATCAGGCTGTTGATTGAGGCTTGTGGAATGTTGTCCCACTCCTCTTCAATGTCTGTGCGAAGTTGATGGATATTGGCAGGAACTGGAACACGCTGTCATACACGTCGATCCAGAGCATCCCAAACAGCTCAATGGGTGACATGTCTGGTGAGTATGCAGGCCATGGAAGAACTGGGACATTTTCAGCTTCCAGAAATTGTGTACAGATCCTTGCAACATGGGGCCGTGCATTATCATGCTGAAACATGAGGTGATGGCGGCGGATGAATGGCACCACAGTAGACCTCAGGATCTCATCACGGTATCTCTGTGCATTCAAATTGCCATTGATAAAATGCAATTTTGTTTGTAGTCCGTAGTTTATGCCTGCCCATACCATTACCCCTCCGCCACCATGGGGCACTCTGTTCACAACGTTGACATCAGCAAACCGCTCGCCCACACAACGGCATACCATCTGCCCGGTACAGTTAAACCAGGGATTGATCTGTGAAGAGCACACTTCTACAGCGTGCCAGTGGCCATCAAAGGTGAGCATTTGCCTACTGAAATCGGTTACGACGCCAAACTGCGGTCAGGTCAAGACCCTGGTGTGGACGACTAGCACACAGATGAGCTTCCCTGAGACTGTTTCTGACAGTTTGTGCAGAAATTATTTGGTTGTGAAAACCCACAGTTTCATCAGCTGTCCGGGTGTGTTGTAACTTAAATGGATGACAGAGAATGTTTACAGTTAATTAATTGAGCTGTATCTAAATATATTTTTCTTTTACAGTTATTTACATATGTACAAGAGTTAGAATTCATGTGATGGAGATTGAGAGAACTATGTACATATTTCTGTTGTATTGGTCAGTATTGGATTACGCAATTGACTGCAAGTACCAGAATGCCCTGCGACAGGAAGTGGAAAAAAAACGAGAAAGCGGCAGTTATGTAAAAGTGACAAGTGATTATCCTGGCTGTCGCTGGCAACTTTCTTTTATTGTTTTGTAGAATCTAAAGTGGTAAAATGAAACATGAACAAGTAGTATTACTAAAAATAAGCTTTCATCTTACAACCGACGTCCCAAGTCATTACTTTGAAGATAGTTATTCTATATTTTTGGTGCCGAAACTCGGGAGTATGAGCTGCGATGAATATCAGAGGGATGAAGCGGCTAAAATGGCTGAGGAGGAACGTCGGCATGAAGCAGAAAGAATGAGACGAAAGCGGGGTACCATTCGAGGTGCCACAACACGGATTTCTTACTAACTGTAAGTCGCTCTGGATAAGAGCGTCTGCTAAATGACTAAAATGTAAATGTAAATGTAAAATTTTGAATCAGATTGACATGGAAATAACCCAGTCAAATCGGGATACCGATCACTTGAGTACATTGTTGGAATTGCTGCCAGCTAAGGAGGACAGCTTGTTTGAACTTGATCGTGGAATTGAACAGTTAACTCCGTTGGACGGATTGGAGGCGGAGATTGCATGCACAGAGGATTACAAAGAGCACGTTATCATGCTGAAGAGCCGTGTACAATGAGTGATAAAGAGAAAAACTGACCTCAATCCACTACCAGCACGGGTGAGTGATGCTAACTCAAACAGATCACAGAGACAAACAGTAAGGCTACCAAAGTTGATTTTTGAGAAATCCGAAGGAGATGTCATTATGTGCCAGTAGTTTTGGAGCCAGTATGAGACTGCTATTCACAACAATGTTTCACTGTGCAATAAAGAGAAGTTTACCCGACTGAAAACGTATCTCAATGGACCAGTGGCAAAGTTAGTCGCAGGACTGATGTTAACAGACAGTAAATATTATGATGCAATCACTCTGCTCAAGAGCAGATTTGGAAGGAAGGATCTTGGGATTAGTGCGCACATGTCTAAACTGCTGAATCTCAATCCTGTGAAGAAATCCTCTACATAAATGAATTGAGACAGCTTTATGATGAATGTGAAATTCAGATTAAGAGCTTGGAATCACTGGGTGTAGTGTCAGAAACCTACGGAAGCCTACTATGCCCAATCTTACAGCAGATGATTCCAGAAGACATAGCTCTTGACTATTGTTGTCAGAGGGGAGTAGATGATGAATGGAAAGTGTCTGAGATAGTCAGTTTCCTACAGAAGGAGGTTCAGAGCAGGGAGATAACACTACAAATGACAAGATCATGCAACCAACAGAAAGAGAGCAAACCATGGAACAAGTCATGCTCCTCCAATGAAATGAAAACAAAAAGACCCAACGTGCCATCTGCTGTGGCACTGCACACAGCCAGCCAGAAGGAAAAAAACTGTCGATTCTGTGATAGTGCAGACCACAAATCAGAAAACTGCCCAGACCACGATATTGCTGCACGCAAAGAGAAACTAAAGAAAATGGGAACATACTTTGTGTTTTTAGGACAGAAACACATAGCAAAATTCTGTAAAGTCAAAGACATGTCCTGTGCAACATGTGGAAGCAGACATCACATTGCTGTGTCTATCGGTAAGAGGAGTGAGGTGCAACCTCCTACTGTTTCTGCAGATGCTGTTGCTTCCTCAGTTATTCCCCATTCAGTGAAGATGAAACCAGATGGACAGAACACTGTGTTGCTACAAACGGCAAAGGCATGGATAGAAGGCCCATCAGGCAGGAAGATAGCTCGTAGCTTACTAGTTGGAGGCAGTCAGAGAAGCTTTATACATGAAAACCTTGTTAAGGGCCTGAAGCTACCAGTAATCAGACAAGAGGCATTCACTCTTCACATGTTTGGCTCCTCTGCTCCAGCAACATCCCAACGCAACACAGTGAAAGTCATTTGGGAGAATGTCTGGGACAAACAGCAGATAATTGAAATAGAGGCAATTGAAACCCAACAAGTGTGCACAGCTGTGATGAAGGTTCCTGGTGAGAAGATTCAACGTGAGGTCAATAGAAAGGGACTGCAGCTCGCAGACTTTCCAAGAGATGACAATGATCCTGAACTGTCTGTCCTGATAGGAGCATACTACTACTGCAGATAGTATCAGGCCGAGTGGAGCGACTGACAGAGAGTACATCACTGGGGCCAAGCTTCCTGCCATCCAGGACCTCTATACCAGGCGGTGTCAGAGGAAGGCCTTCAAAATTGTCAAAGACTCCAGCCACCCTAGTCATAGACTGTTCTCTCTGCTACTGCACGGCAAGCGGTACCGGAGTGCCAAGTCTAGGTCCAAAAGACTTCTCAACAGCTTCTACCCCCAAGCCATAAGACTCCTGAACAGCTAATCATGGCTACCCGGACTATTTGCACTGCCCCCCCACCCCATCCTTTTTACGCTGCTGCTACTCTGTTAATTATTTATGCATAGTCACTTTAACTCTACCCACATGTACATATTACCTCAACTACCTCAACTAGCCGGTGCCCCCGCACATTGACTCTGCAACGGTACCCCCCTGTATATATAGCCTCCCTACTGTTACTTTATTTTACTTCTGCTCTTTTTTTTCTCTCAACACTTTTTTTGTTGTTGTTTTATTTTTTTTGTTACAAATAAATGCACTGTTGGTTAAGGGCTGTAAGTAAGCATTTCACTGTAATGTCTGCACCTGTTGTATTCGGCGCATGTGACCAATAACATTTGATTTGATTTGATTTGAGATGCTGGGACTAGTGTCCATGTCAAGTGTCGCCGAGGCAACGTGCATGTTCATCCCACTTGATGAAGACACACTAGTCTCCAAGCAACTGCATGCATTCTGGGAGCTTGAGTCTCTGGGTATCACAGGCGAGAAAACAGAACCTAGAGGAAGACGAGGCTCTACAGAGATTCGAGAGAACAACCACCTTCAAAGATGGACGATACCACGTGGAGTTGCCATGGAAATGAGAAATGCCAGAACTCCAGGACAACTATACAATCGCTAAGAAACGGTTTGAAGGTCTGAAGAAAAGACTGAATAAGGCTGTGACATTGTACAGCAGATACAATGAAGTAGTGGAGGACTACTTACAACAGGATATGGCAGAGGATGTGCCCAAGGACAACGCATCAAGCGCAGACAATGTGAAATATTACTTACCTCACCATGCAGCACTCCGAGAGGACAAGTGACTACAAAACTGAGAGTGGTGTTTGATGTCTCGTCCCATGAAAATGTCTGTCAATCCCTCAATGACTGTCTACTCACAGGACCAAACCTGAATCCGGATCTGCTCAGCGTTCTGATAAGGTTCAGACTACATGAGGTCGCATTAATGGCAGACATCAAGAAGGCTTTCCTATAGATATCCCTAGCAGAGAGAGACAGAGACGCCGTGAGATTCCTGTGGTTCACAGTCCCACCAAGGGGAGAGAATGAAGAGGAGCTGCGCGTGCTGTGGATGAACAGAGTGGTATTTGGAGCTTCCCCAAGTCCATTCATTTGGAGCTTCCCCAAGGAATCACCTGAAACAATATGAAACAGAAAAACCAGAAGTTGTAGCGACATTGAGAGAGTCACTCTATGTAGATGACTTCATTGCAAGTTCACGCGATGTTGAAGAGGCTTACTTTGTGACAACGACTGCAAACTCTCCTGAACTGAAAATAAAATGGGAGGAGAGTACGACAACTGACCACCCGTCGGCGCTAGAAATACAAGGAGTAGTGCTGAAAGTTTTTGGTTTAGTGAGGAGACCGGGAACAGATTACTTTGTGTTTGACCTCAGGCCGCTACTGAGCATTCTAAAGCAAAAGGAAAACACAAAGAGAAGTGTTCTTCAGTTGTCTGCATGCATCTTCGACCCTCTTGGCTTCCTGATCCCCTTCACCATCAGGATCAAGTGCATGTTCCAGGAAATGTGGGAGAGGCGACTCAGCTGGGACGAAGACTTACCACCTGATCTGACACGAGAATGGCAACAGTGGTGTTCAGAACCACCCCAGCTACACCAAGGTGGTAGAGAACAGACATGCAGCCGCAGAACAGCCACACACTGAAACTACACATGTTCTGTGACGCAAGTGAAAGTGCTTACAGTGCAGTAGCTTACCTGCAAGGTGAAACACAAAATGGGGGAAACAACGACAAGTTTAATTGCATCCAAGTCCAGGGTATCCCCACTCAAGACAATTATGCGACCACGCCTGGAGCTCATGGGAGCTGTGATTGGAGTGAGACTAGCAAACAACCTGATGACCACACTGAAAAAGGAACAAAAACAGAACAAAATGTGGACAGACTCAATGATCGTGCTGCATTGGATTTGCAGCTCAGCTACGAAATGGAAACAGTTTGTCACAGAGTGACAGAGATCCAGTCCTTGACCAATCCAGAGTCATTGTCACATATTGAAGGGAAAACAAATCCAGCCGACCTCCCTACAAGATGACAAACTGTTCAAAACTTAACACAGAGCCAGCTATGGTGTAACGGACCCAGCATTCTGACATCACCCAATCAGTCGGAGGAGACTGATAACAACAAGGTTCCAGAAGAGGTGAATACCGAACTCAAGTCCAGTCACCAGGTCACTGTACAGCTCACAGCAAACAGCACAGACATCACTGAACCCATGTTGGAGCTTGAAAGGTACAGAAACCTGAAAAGAGTGTTCAGAGTGACCGCCTGGATAAAGAGATTCATAGCCAATGCTTGTACAAACATAAAGATGCAAGGTCAACTGCCTGCTGATGAACTGTTTGAAGCAGAAAAGTACTGGAACAAGGTAACACAACAACAGAGTTTCAGTCAGGAGATCAAACTTTTGAAGGCAGGAAAAAGCCTAAACGATGACTATAAAATCAGAGAACTGAAACAGTTCCTCGACGAACACGAACTACTCAGTGTAGGAGGAAGACTGCAACAGTCCAACTTCACATTCAGAGAGCAGCACCCACAGGTTCTGCCCAACAAGCACATATACTCAGAAATGCTGATACAGTACCATCATGAGAAGGTGATGCGTTCTGGAGTAAAAGACACTCTAGTACAAATCAGAGAGCGATACTGGATCTTACGTGCTAGGCAGCTAGTCAAGAGCACAGTGGCAAGATGTATAGTCTGCAAGAGATTCAAGGCAAGGGCTGGACAGCAGGTCACTGCACCTTTACCAAAAGACAGAATAACTGAATCACCACCATTCTAAGTCACAGTTGTGGATTTTACAGGACTGCTCTATGTGAAAGAAAATGGTTCTGTGAAGAAGTCATACGTTGCACTGTTCACTTGTGCTGTAACCAGAGCAGTGCATTTGGAACTGGTCTCAGATCAGTCAACAGAGACATTCCTGTTAACTCTGAAAATATTAATCTCAAGGAGAGGATTATGCAGGGTAATCTATTCGGAAAATGCAAAAACGTTCAACAGAGCAGCCCCAACTCTTGGCGTTCTTCTCAGAAAGGTTCATCGCCGAGCGAGCAGCCTGGTGGGGCGGATTCTGGGAAAGACACGTCAGGTCAGTGAAAACATGCCTGAGAAAGGTTCTCGGGAGAGCTTCACTCAACTTTGAAGAGATGTGCACAGTCCTGACAGAGGTTGAAGCTCTCCTAAATTATAGGCCCCTGACCTTCGTGCACAATGAAGTGGATGAACCACAACCCCTGACACCAGCACACTTCCAGCACACTCTTTGCCGCCCAAGCCATTTCCGGCTGACACTCAGCACCCAACAAGGAGGAAATTACACGCAGATGGAAGTACAAGCAGAGACTTCTGACCAGCTTCTGGAACAGCTGGCGAAGAGACTACTTGCTGGATTTATAGTCAGCACACCGCTGTGACACCACAGCCCACCCCATCGGAGAAGATAACACACCCAAACAAACCTGGAAGATTGAGGAACTGTTTCCAGGCCAAGATGGCCTAGTTAGGTCATGTTCAGTTCGTGCTGCCTCAGGGACTTTGTTGAGGAGACCTATTCAGTTGATATGCTGCTTAGAGATTTAGATGAACACAGTTGTTAATCAGGGGAGGATGTAACTTAAATGGGTTACAGAGTTAATGGTTACAGTTAATTAATTGAGCAGTTATTCACATATGTACAAGAGTAATTGTATTTGAGTTCATGTGGTTTCTTTGCAGCAATCCGACGATGAAGGCCTGATTCACACAGTCTCCTCTGAATAGTTGATGTTGAGATGTGTCTGTTACTTGAACTCTGTGAAGCATTTATTTGGGCTGCAATTTCTGAGGCTGGTAACTCTAATGAACTTATCCTCTGCAGCAGAGGTAACTCTGGGTCTTCCATTCCTGTGGCGGTCCTCATGAGAGACAGTTTCATCATAGCGCTTGATGGTTTTTGTGACTGCACTTGAAGAAACTTTCAAATTTCTTGAAATGTCCGTATTGACTGACCTTCATTTCTTAAAGTAATGATGGACTGTCATTTCTCTTTGCTTATTTGAGCTGTTCTTTCCATAATATGGACTTGGTCTTTTACCAAATAGGACTATCTTCTGTATTCCTCCCCTACCTTGTCACAACACAACTGATTGGCTCAAACGCATTAAGAAGGAAAGAAATTCCACAAATTAACTTTTAAGAAGGCACACCTGTTAATTGAAATGCATTCCAGGTGACTACGTCATGAAGCTGGTTGAGAGAATGCCAAGAGTGCAAAGCTGTCATCAAGGCAAAGGGTGACTATTTGAAGAATGTCAAATATAAAATATATTTGGATTTGTTTAACACTTTTTTGTTACTACATGATTCCATGTGTGTTATTTCATGGTGTTGATGTCTTCACTATTATTCTACAATGTAGAAAATAGTAAAAATAAAGAAAAACCCTTGAATGAGTAGATGTTCTAAAACTTTTGACCTGTAGTATAAATATCTAATTTACATAAGTATTCAGCCCCCTGAGTTAGAATCACCTTTGGCAGCAATTACAGCTGTGAGTCTTTCTGGGTAAGTCTCAAAGAGCTTTGCACACCTGGATTGTACAATATTTGCCCATTATTCTTCTTTAAATTCTTCAAGTGCTGTCAAATTGGTTGTTGATCATTGCTAGACAACTATTTTCATGTCTTGTCATAGATTTTCAAACAGATTTAAGTCAAAACTGTCACTCGGCCACTCCGGAACATTCACTGTGTTCTTGATAAGCAACTCCAGTGTAGATTTGGCCTTGTGTTTTAGGTTATTGTCCTGCTGAACAATGAATTTGTCTCCCAGTGTCTGGTGAAAAGCAGATTGAACCAGGTTTTCCTCTAGGATTTTACCTGTGCTTAGCTCCGTTCCATTTCTTTTTTATCCTGAAAAACTCCCCAGTCCTTAACTGGGGAATTAATGTATCGTTTAGTGTTGTGTTGTGTAGTGGCTTTCCTGGCATGCCTAAAAAATTAATTGGGAGTTTGCCCCACCAAGATTTACATGCTAAAATCGCCACTGGAAAGGAAGGAAGCCTGTACAGAATAACAATATTCCAAAACATGCATCCTGTTTGCAACAAGACATTAAGCATACCCATAACATGATGCAGCCACCACTATGCTTGAAAATATTGAGAGTTTTACTCAGTAATGTGTTGAATTGGATTTGCTCCAAACATAACACTTTGTATTCAGGACAAAAAGTTAATTGCTTTGCCACATTTTTTTTGCAGTACTACTTTAATGTCTTGTTGCAAACAGGATGCATGTTTTGGAATATTGTTATTCTGTACAGGCTTCCTTCCTTTCCAGTGGCGATTTTAGCGTGTAAATCTTGGTGGGGCAAACTCCCAATTTATTTTTTAGGCATGCCAGCAAAGCCACTACACAACACAACACTAAACGATACATTAATTGCAATATAACGGTGACAAACGGTGCCCACAAACTGTTAGGGCCTACATAAAGCTGTCCCAACAGCAGTCCCAACACCTTACCACCGCTACACCTGGCTATCAGAGGAGTGTCTACTGACAATTGAGATGTACAAACTATGTCATAAGGGGACGACGAGTGGATAAGAGGCAATTAGTCATTTCGATTAAGACATTAATGAGCGAGCTAGGATGAACAAAGTCCAGGCTCATATCTACCTCTAGGTCTACCGGACGGGAGTAGCCAGCTAACTAGCTACTTGCTATCAGCTACCGTTAGCGGTTTTTCACCATTGTCCGTGGCCTGCACCACTCACCAGCCAGCTCTAGTCTGGACTATTATTCGGCCAGTCTGCACAGCGCGTTATCGACCCAGAACATATCAGTTTTTCTGCCGGAATCACTGAATCACTGGACCTTTAACTCCGGATTCATCGCTACCAGCTAGCTGCAACAAAATGGACGCTGTGGTCTGGCTAATCATCCTGACCTAGGCCCATCTCCCGGCTATCTACCTCTCTGTCAACCGGACGGGACCACCTAGTGTTGACACGGAGCCCCGCCGATCCTACACGACTGGTCTGCCGACGAAATCGTCTGATGTGGTTACGACGTCGACCACGAAGATTCCATCTGCTAGCCCCGGCCCGCTAGCACACGCTAGCCGTGGCCTCTTACTCGCTAGTGCTTTAGCAGCGTCCGAACTATCCTATTGCTGTTCACCGGACCTTTTGATAACTCAGCTATACAGCTGATGTCTGCTGGACTGTTCCTTTTTACGGTACTACATCCTGTTTATGTTTAGCCTCAGCCCAAACATGGTTAGCTTATTGTTGTTTCGGTTATTTCTAATTGTACTATTTCACTGTAGATCCCCCAGCCCAGCTAAACCTGCCTTAGATAGCTCCTTTGTCCCACCCCCCCATACACGCGGAGACCGACTCAATTGGTGCCTCCAGTGATGCTATCTCTTTCATTGTTACCCAACGCTTAGGTTTACCTCCACTTTACTCATATCCTTCCATATCCTTGTCTGTACATAATGCCCTGAATCTTTTCTACAAAACCCGGAAATCTGCCCCCTTTATTCTATGTACCCAACGCACTAGAAGACCAGTTCTTAAAGCCTTTAGCCATATCCTTATTCTAGTCCTCCTCTGTTCCTCTGGTGATGTAGAGGCTAACCCAGGCCCTGCAGCCCTCAGTATCACTCCTACTCCCTAGGCGCTATCATTTGCTGACTTCTGTAATCGAAAAAGTATTGGTTTCTTGCACGTAAATATCAGAAGTCTACTTCCTAAGTTTGAGTTATTCACTGCGTTAGCACACTCCACCAACCCTGATGTTCTAGCAGTGTCTGAATCCTGGCTCAGGAAGGCCACCAAAAATTCTGAAATTTCCATCCCAAACTATAACATTTTCCATCTAGATAGAACTGCCAAAGGGGGTGGAGTTGCAATCTACTGTAGAGATAGCCTGCAGAGCTCTATCATACTATCCAGGTCTGTGCCCAAACAGTTTGAGCTTCTACTTCTAAAAAATCCACCTTTCCAGAAATAAGTCTCTCACTGTTGCCGCTTGCTACAGACCCCCCTCAGCCCCCAGCTGTGCCCTGGACACCATATGTGAATTGATTGCCCCCATTTATCCTCAGAGTTCGTACTGCTTGGTGACCTAAATTGGGATATGCTTAATACCCCGGCCATCCTACAATCCAAACTAGATGCCCTCAATCTCACGCAAATTATCAACGAACCTACCAGGTACAACCCTAAATCCGTAAACATGGGTACCCTCATAGATATCATCCTGACTAACATACCCTCTAAATACACCTCAGCTGTCTTCAACCAGGATCTCAGCGATCACTGCCTTATTGCCTGCGTCCGTACCGGGTCCGCGGTCAAACGACCACCCCTCATCACTGTCAAACGCTCCCTAAAACACTTTAGCGAGCAGGCCTTCCTAATTGACCTGGCCCAGGTATCCTGGATGGATATAGATCTCATTCCGTCAGTAGAGGATGCCTGGTTGTTCCTTAAAAGTAATTTCCTCTCAATCTTAAATAAACATGCCCCATTCAAAAAATACAGAACTAAGAACCGATATAGCCCCTGGTTCGCCTCAGACTTGACTGCCCTTGACCAGCACAAAAACATCCTGTGGCGTACTGCATTAGCATCAAATAGCCCCCGCGATATGCAACTTTTCAGGGAAGTTAGGAACCAAAATTATCACAAGCAGTCAGGAAAGCAAAGGCTAACTTTTTTGCATCCTGTAGCACTAACTCCAAAAAGTTTTGGGACACTGTATAGTCCATGGAGAATAAGAGCACTTCCTCCCAGTTGCCCACTGCACTGAGGCTAGGAAACACTATCACCACCGATAAATCTACAATAATCGAGAATTTCAACAAGCATTTTGCTACGGCTGGCCATGCTTTCCATCTGGCTACCACTACCCCGACCACCAACTCTGCACCCTCCGCTGCAACTTGCCCATGCCCCCCCGCTTCTCCTTCACACAAATTCAGACAGCTGATGTTCTGAAAGAGCTGCAAAATCTGGACCCCTACAAATCAGCTGGGCTAGACAATCTGGACCCTTTCTTTCTAAAACTAGCCGCCGAAATTGTCGCAACCCCTATTACTAGTCTGTTCAACCTCTCTTTCATAACGTCTGAGATCCCCAGAGATTGGAAAGCTGCCGCGGTCATCCCCCTCTTCAAAGGGGGTGACACTCTAGATCCAAACTGCTACAGACCTATATCCATCCTGCCCTGCCTTTCGAAAGTTTTTGAAAGCCAAGTTAACAAACAGATCACCGACCATTTCGAATACCACCGTACCTTCTCCGCTATGCAATCCGGTTTCCGAGCTGGTCATGGGTGCACTTCAGCCACGCTCAAGGTCCTAAACGATATTATAACCGCGATTGATAATAGACAGTACTGTGCAGCCGTCTTCATCGACCTGGCCAAGGCTTTCGACTCTGTCAACCACTGCATTCTTATTGGCAGACTAAATAGCCTTGGTTTCTCAAATGACTGCCTCGCCTGGTTCACCAACTACTTCTCAGATAGAGTTCAGTGTGTCAAATCGGAGGGCCTGTTGTCTGGACCTATGGCAGTCTCTATGGGGGTGCCACAGGGTTCAATTCTTGGGCCGACACTTTTCTCAGTGTATATCAATGATGTCGCTCTTGCTGCTGGTGACTCTCAGATCCACCTCTACGCAGACGACACCATTTTGTATACATCTGGCCCTTCATTGGACACTGTGTTAACAAACCTCCAAACGAGCTTCAATGCCATACAACACTCCTTCAGTAGCCTCCAACTGCTCTTAAACACTAGTAAAACTAAATGCATGCTTTTCAATCGAACGCTGCTGGCACCCGCCCACCCAACTAGAATCACCACTCTCGACGGGTCTGACCTAGAGTATGTGGACAACTACAAATACCTAGGTGTCTGGTTAGACTGTAAACTCTCCTTCCAGACTCACATAAAGAATCTCCAATCCAAAGTTAAATCTAGAATCGGCTTCCTATTTCGCAACAAAGCCTCCTTCACTCATGCTGCCAAACATGCCCTCGTAAAACTGACTATCCTACCGATCCTTGACTTCGGCGATGTCATTTACAAAATAGCCTCCAACACTCTACTCAGCAAATTGGATGTAGTCTATCACAGTGCCATCCGTTTTAACTCCAAAGCCCCATACACTACCCACCACTGTGACCTGTACGCTCTTGTTGGCTGGTCCTCACTACATGTTCGTCGTCAAACCCACTGGCTCCAGGCCATCTATAAATCACTGCTAGGCAAATCCCCGCCTTATCTTAGCTCATTGGTCACCATAGCAGCACCCACCCGTAGTCTGCGCTCCAGCAGGTATATCTCACTGGTCATTCCCAAAGCCAACACCTCCTTTGGCCACCATTCCTTCCAGTTCTCTGCTGCCAAAGACTGGAACGAATTGCAAAAATCTCTGAAGCTGGAGACTCTTATCTCCCTCACTAACTTTAAGCATCAGTTGTCAGAGCACCTTACCGATCACTGCACCTGTACACAGCCCATCTGAAATTAGCCCACCCAACTACCTCATCCCTATATTGTTATTTATTTTGCTCTTTTGCACCCCCAGTATCTCTATTTGCACATAATCTCTTGCACATCTAGCATTCCAGTGTTAATACTATTGTAATTATTTTGCACTATAGCCTATTTATTGCCTTACCTCCATAACTTGCTACATTTGCACACACTGTATATATATTTTCTGTTGTATTTTTGACTTTATGTTTTTTTACCCCATATGTAACTCTGTGTTGTTTTTATCGGACTGCTTTGCTTTATCTTGGCCAGGTCGCAGTTGTAAATGAGAACTTGTTCTCAACTGGCTTACCTGGTTAAATAAAGGTGAAATTTTTTTTTTAATTTTAATTTTTTTTTCAATATAACTATTTGTTCAGCACTTTCGAAATGTACAGTGACAGAATTCAGAACATGGGCTGTTCTTACAGTATTCTCCCTGTACATCAAGTCAGAACCAATGAAAGCTCTTACAATATTTGATGATTACATTTCTCTAAAACAGGCTATAGGCTACATGTGCACCACCAAGTCAGAACAGTAGGCTAAATTATGAGGGGGAAAGGGACCAAATTATTAGGGTGAGGCACATGGGCTACTAACAGCTTACTACACAACATACACGTAGTATTACTTTCTTAGCTACAGTATACATATCTCCCTGGCATATTACATAATTTATACAGACATTTTAGTCATTTAGCAGACGCTCTTATCCAGAGCAACTTACAGTTAGTGAGTGCATACATTTTTCATACTGGCCCCCCATGGGAATCAAACCCATAACCCTGGCATTGCAAACGCCATGCTCTACCAACTGAGCTACAGGGGACTGCACCACACAATACATTTTTGGACTCACCTTGTTGTGTTGTGCTCACTTGAACAGGAAGGTGGCATGGTGGTCCTTTGTGGGCAAATTTTGTCATCAAACTTTGTCATCAAAGTCTGGCATTCTCTGGATTTATAGTGCTTTCAAGACAACTGGGGAATTCTGAAAAAAACAAGGTCCAATCATGATGTCAGTGATCTTCAGGTCGGCACTCTAGAAAGACGGGTGGGGCTCTTTCCCACCTGCCCTGAATGACAGGTCGCCACAGTTCCTTTCACTCTGTCAATTAGGTTAGTAGTATTGTGGAGTAACTGCAATGTTGTTGATTCATCCTCAGTTTTCTCCTGTCACAGCCATTAAACTCTGTAACTGTTTTAAAGTCACCATTGGCCCCATGGTGAAATCCCTGAGCGGTTTCCTTCCTCTCCAGCAACTCAGTTAGGAAGGACGCCTGTATCTTTATAGTGACTGGGTGTATTGATACACCATCCATAGTGATATTAATAACTTCACAATGTTAAAAGGGATTTTCAATGTCTGCTTTTTTTTTCAATTTTACCCATCTACCAATAGGTACCCTTCTTTGTGAGCCATTGGAAAACCTGCCTGGTCTTTGTGGTTGAATCTGTGTTTGAAATTCACTGCTCGACCTTAAAGATAATTGTATGTGTGGGGTACAGAGATTAGGTAGTCATTCAAAAATCATGTTAAACACTATTATTGCACACAGAGTGAGTCCATGCAACTTATCATGCGACTTGTTAAGCAAATTTCTACTCCTGAAGTTATTTCGGTTTGCCATAACAATTGTGTTGAATACTTTTCATTTCAGCTTTTCATTTTTAATAAAAAAAATGTTTTCAATTACATCATTCCACTTTGACATAATGGGATATTGTGTGTAGGCCAGTGGCAAAAAATGTACATGTTTAATAAATGTTTAAATTCAGGCTGTAACACAACACAATGTGAAAAAGGTCAAGGGATGTGAATACTTTCTGAAGGCATTCGAACAAAGAACACAATCACATTTAGTTTTTCACCAATTGAGTTTGGAGACAAATAGCAAAGGTGTTTTAGGCAGTATTTGAATAATCAAAATCTTGTGTAACCTATCAATCAATGTTATGGCAAACCGAAATAACTTCAGGAGTAGAAATTTGCTTAACAAGTTATATGATAAGTTGTATAGACTCACTCTGTGTGCAATTATAGTGTTTAACAGAGAGAAAAGTGCCGTGGGGGGTACAATCTAACTATGTTGCACTCCAGAAATGAGAGCTTTACCATGTATGCCAAAGCCTGAGCCTCTAATGGAGACAGTAGAACTGTCAACATCGCATGCTTCAGTATTCCCCCCTCTCTCTAGGAGCATTTGTGTGCCCAGGACCCATAGGTATCGAAAGGATCCCACCCTTGTCACCAATGTAGCCAACCGATGTATAGAGAGAGAAGTGCCTTAGCAGAATGCAATCTTAAGATCGTGTGGTCCAGAGACGAGAACTCTACCATCTACAGCAAAAGACTCCTGACGGGGACAATAGAATTCTCATCACTGCATGTTACAGTAGTAAAACATAATCTGTTTGTCAAACTGATGCTATATTGAATGTAGTCTTTGAGATGCTCTAACAAGCATGTGCGTCTGTAGTTTGTACTCTTCAACTCTAAAATGCACTAGACTGTGAAAGACAAAACCCACAAAGAAAAGACAACCGGCAAATGCATATGCAGTCTCAATGTCTAATAGTGACAAACTGCAGTATGATAGTTTTCCTCACAGCTGAGTGAATCAGCTGTGCCCATTCTTGGTGAATAGCACTTGGTTGATCTCTGGGAGTAGGACACAGGAGAGGAGAGCTGAATAGATCATGGGAGACAAAAGTGAGAGAAGAATGAAAAATCATCACAGCAAAGGGATTGTAGTTTATGAGTTTGAAATGAACATCCTGACAGACAAAACAACTAGGATAGGGATAGAGGCAGGGTGTCTGCATCCTACTCCAACTTAGCTACAGATTGTACACCAGAAAATGTGGTATAACCAAAGATTGTTGGTATCCATTACTGGATGTTACAGGTTTGCATATACAGATAACTGTTTTCCAGAATTGAGAATGAAGAGAGTATCACCAATATCAAGTTAGTTGAAGAATCTTTGGCAGTGTTTTGTATAGGTAAACTTGTAACGTCCAGTAATGAATACCAACAATCTTTGATTATATCACATTATATGGTGTACAATCTGTAGCTAACTCAAACTAGATCTATTGACAGGGATAATGAGGCATTTCCTATTTGTCAGTATGAATTAAATTAGTGAGTACTGCCTTGATGACGGTATTCGCTTTACAATACCTGTCCTATAGATTTTTGTAGTGGAATAATGATAGCATGTCTTTAGCTATCCGCTCCTGCTATCTAGCAACATGTCTACTTGTTGTAGATACAGTGCCTTGCAAAATAATTCATCCCCCTTGGCATTTTTTTCCTATTTTGTTGCATTACAACCTGTAATTTAAATTGATTTTTATTTGGATTTCATGTAATGGACATCCACAAAAAGTGAAATGAAAAAAAAAAACTTATTTCAAGAAATCCTACAAAATAAATAACGGAAAAGTGGTGCGTGCATATGTATTCACCCCCTTTGCTATGAAGCCCCTAAATAAGATCTGGTGCAACCAATTACCTTCAGAAGTCAAATAATTAGTTAAATAGAGTACACCTGTGTGCAATCTAAGTGTCACATGATCTGTGACATGATCTCAGTATATACACACCTGTTCTGAAAGGCCCCAGAGTCTGCAACACCACTAAGCAAGGGGCACCACCAAGCAAGCGGCACCATGAAGACCAAGGAGCTCTCCAAACAGGTCAGGGACAAAGTTGTGGAGAAGTACTGATCAGGGTTGGGTTATAAAAAAATATCAGAAACTTTGAACATCCCACGGAGCACCATTAAATCCATTATTAAAAAATGGAAAGAATATGGCACCACAACAAACCTGCCAAGAGAGGGCCGCCCACCAAAACTCACGGATCAGGCAAGGAGGGCATTAATCAGAGAGGCAACAAAAAGACCAAAGATAACCCTGAAGGAGCTGCAAAGCTCCACAGCGGTGATTGGAGTATCTGTCCATAGGACCACTTTAAGCCGTACACTCCAAAGAGCTGGGCTTTAGGGAAGAGTGGCCTGAAAAAGCCATTGCTTAAAGAAAAAAATAAGCAAACACGTTTGGTGTTCGCCAAAAGCCATGTGGGAGACTCCCCAAACATATGGAAGAAGGTACTCTGGTCAGATGAGACTAAAATTGAGCTTTTTGGCCATCAAGAAAAATGCTATGTCTGGTGCAAACCCAACACCTCTCATCACCCCGAGAACACCATCGGCAGGGACTGGGAAACTGGTCAGAATTTAAGGAATGATGGATGGCGCTAAATACAGGGAAATTCTTGAGGGAAACCGGTTTCAGTCTTCCAGAGATTTGAGACTGGGACAGAAGTTCACCTTCCAGCAGGACAATGACCCTAAGCATACTGCTAAAGCAACACTCGAGTGGTTTAAGGGGAAACATTTAAATGTCTTGGAATGGCCTAGTCAAAGCCCAGACCTCAATCCAATTGAGAATCTGTGGTATGACTTAAAGATTGCTGTACACCAGCGGAACCCATCCAACTTGAAGGAGCTGGAGCAGTTTTGCCTTGAAAGTGGTAGGCATGTTGTGTAAATCAAATGGTACAAACCCCCCAAAAAATCAAATTTAATTCCAGGTTGTAAGGCATCAAAATAGGAAAAATGCCAAGGGGGGTGAATACTTTCGCAAGCCACTGTAGCTACTAGCTACATTGCTATGGTTGCTGCATGTTAAGTATAGTTAGGAGTTTTTATTCAGCTTGCATTGATGGTATCATTTTTCTACAACTAAATAGATTTTCAAATATAAAAAAGACTTTACCCATAGCAGTTTGTCGGCTGGAGATCTCTCTCAAGCCGTCACCAGCTGTGTTTAGAACCTTAGGTATGGAGAACGTGATTGGCAGACAAGATCAGCAGAGATGGTACCTGGATAGTACACAACTTTTGATTTGTTTGCTGTTTAGTACTTAATAGCGTTTTCCTTGTGAAATTAAAAGTATTTTGAAAGAATTAACATTGCCAACAAACGGAAATGTGTTCTGAATAACTAAATACTATGTAAAAAACAGCTCCTCCCCCGCCAGGTACCGGTCATCTTGAAAACTAAAGCAGATATGATGCTTCTGCCCACCACCTATTACATTTGGTTGAGTTTTCAACTAACATGAATTCAACCTGAAATCAAAAAAAAAAAAACACCATATCATTCGATTGGTTATAAGTTGGGAGAAAAAAAAGACAAAAAGCCCTTATGTTAATGACTTTTTGCAAATCCAATCAGTTTTCCACATTCACTCGTCATCAGATAGATTTTTTGTTGGATGAAATGACGTGGAAACAACATTGATTCAACCAGTTTTTGCCCAGTGGGCTGTTCTTGATACATTTAAATAAAAGTTTCAATATCATTTTTTATTACGTGTACATTTCAGTATTATTTGCAGTTGACACCCTGTTTACAGACCACCCTGAAAGCACTGATTGGTCTGAAAACACTGTATACAGCGTGCAGTGGAATGTATTGATCACTTGATTGACAGGTGTAGGCTACTGTAGAACGATAATAATAATAATAATAATATGCCATTTAGCAGACGCTTTTATCCAAAGCGACTTACAGTCGTGCGTGCATACATTTTTGTGTATGGGTGGTCCCGGGGATCGAACCCACTACCTTGGCGTTACAAGCGCCGTGCTCTACCAGCTGAGCTACAGAGGACCACAACGATAAATTATAAACTGTCCTGTCCTCAAGTGTGAAAGCCAACAAAGTATAGTTTTGTCTATCGTTATAGTTATCGTCCTTGGTGTGGATGGGCCTAAAGGGCATGCAAAACTTTTTTTATATATAGGCTATATTCACAAATGTGAAATAAAATTGCGAAAGAGGGATAATTTTGCCTAATGAAGGTAGGACAAAATAGGCCTACATCAATGGAAAAGTTGTCCCATTCATTCTATAGTCTGTGCTTCAAACTATTTATCAGGGTCGTGAATGATCCGGAGATCAGACTGATGACATACTGTAGGATCTGAACTCATAATAGTTCACACAGCTGCTTGGAGAGCTGATCACTGTGACCATAAAGTAATGTGTTAAAGGTATTGACCTAAAGGGTTGCCCTATTGCCTGGGGCAAGTGAACTGAGCTGCCGGGCAAGTTGAGCCTGCTCTGAGTTTGCCCCATCTGATAAAAAAACAAAACTGAAAACAGCAAAGAATTCCAGTAGGCTTAGCCTAAAACTGATCTTTCTTGTTCATCCCATTGTTTAAGTGAAAGACAGACAATTTATGGCATTTATGGTAGCCAGTCAAGTTAAGCCTGCTCTGTGGTTTCCCCATTAGGAAGTTGATATACAGTGCTATGAAAAAGTATCACATGATGAGGACTAGGTCATATCAGTCAGCTAACAGTCAGCATCTGGATAACGTGTGAAATGCTTGATAACAAATGTGATATCAATAGAGAGGTATACTTTCTGGGTGATTCAAATATTGACTGGCTTTCATCAGGCTGCCCACTCAAGAGAAAGCTTCAAACTGTAACTAGTGCCTGCAACCTGGTTCAGGTTATCAATCAACCTATCAGGGTAGTTACAAACAGTACAGGAATGAAATCATCAACATGTATTGATCATATCTTTACTAATGCTGCAGAAATTTGTTTGAAAGCAGTATCCAAAGCCATCGGATGTAGTGTTCACAATATAGTAGCTATATCTAGGAACACCAAAGTTCCAACGGCTGGGCCTAATATTGTGTACAGTGCTATGAAAAAGTATTTGCCCCCTTTCTAATTTTCTCTACTTTTGCATATTTGTGATACTGAATGTTATCAGATCTTCAACCAAAACCTAATATTAGATCAAGGGAACATAAGTGAACAAATAACACAACAATTACATATTTATAAACAAAGTTATGCAACACCCAATTCCCCTGTGTGAAAAAGGAATTGCCCCCTTACACTCAATAACTGGTTGTGCCACCTTTAGCTGCAATGACTCCAACCAAATGCTTCCTATAGTTGTTGATCAGTCTCTCATGTCGCTGTGGAGGAATTTTGGCCAACTCTTCCATGCAGAACTGCTTTAACTCAGTGACGTGTGGGTTTTCAAGCATGAACTGCTTGTTTCAAGTCCTGCCACAACATCTCAATTGGGATTAGGTCTGGACTTTGACTAGGCCATTCCAAAACTTCCAATGTGTTACTTTTTAGCAATTTTCATGTAGACTTGATTGTGTGTTTTGGATCATTGTCTTGCTGCATGACCCAGCTGCGCTTCAGCTTCAGCTCATAGACAGATGGTCTGACATTCTCCTGTAGAATTCTCTGATACAGAGCAGAATTAATGGTTCCTTCTATTAAGGCATGTCGTCCAGGTCCTGAGGCAGCAAAGCATCCCCAAACCATCACACCACCACCACCATGCTTGACCTTTGGTATGATGTTCTTACTGTGGAATGCAGAGTTTGGTTTTCGGCAGGCATTACTGGAACCATGTCGTCCAAAAAGTTATACTTTTGAATCATCTGTCCATAGAACGTTCTTCCAAGAGTCTTGATGATCATCCAGATGCTTTTTGGCAAACTTGAGTCAACTTTATGGACGAGATGGGTCCCATTATGCCTGGCGAAAACCAAACACTGCATTCCACAGTAAGAACATCATACCAAAGGTCAAGCATGGTGGTGGTGGTGTGCTCCAACGACACACTTAGCGACCGTTCTCTATGTGTGGTGTTTTGGGAAATGCATTTTACATCTTCGGCCGGTGTGCATCGTTAAAACACTCATAACCTAAGTTCCATCTCTACCGGGAAACTGTGCCTTGGTCTGTCCTAGGAGTGAGGATCTAAATGGTTGGCACGTTCTCTGCTATCTACTTTATGTTTTAATTATTATTTTGGGTAGGAGGGTCACTTGTTTTTTTTCAAGCATTCAGAGAAGGTTATGTGAACATATATCATTTCAGAGTGGTCCAATGTCCCCCTTATTATAAATAACATAGTCCCTTACTCAGTAGATGAACTCACCTAGATGTTATTTGTAATTACAAATCATGTGTAGAAGAGTTCATCATTGTAGTCTGCACTGACTGAATTTCATCCAAACTAGCAACCCTCCTCTGTAGTGTGACTGTGTATCTTCTGGGAAAAGTTATTTTTAGTTGGTTGGTGCAGTAGCAAGCCCTACAGCTCTGTAGTTTCCACTATTTAATGGTCCCCTTAAAGAAGATGAGACAGTGGTGTGTTCTCTTCCTCCCAAGATCATGTGCTGCCAACATGTATGCCTCAGTGACATCACCCTGAGCCACACCACCATTATCAAAGGCCTGTATTCACAAGTGTTGTTTAAACAGTACCAAATGATGTCTGTTCAACTTAAGTAAAGGGTGGCTCAACAACTGTAAGCTGTCTACAACAGAATCTGTCCCTACAGTCATTTCAGTAACAGAGCATTGTAATGTTTTATTTACAGCTGGTTATTACTGGCCCAATTTATCACATGAGATATCATTGCATGCTTGAAATGGATTAGGGAGAGTGAATCTATGTCAAATGTACTTGTGCAGAGGAGTGAGAATTTTGTGCTCTGTCCAACATCGAACATGACAGGACTACTTTTAGTATAAAATTAGGACATGTGAGGACACCCATTCACTCCTTTCCGCCAACATAAACACAGGCATAAAAGTGAGAAGGATATCACCCACTCTTTATACCCTGTATCTCTTCTCCTCTCTCCTCTCGTTCTCTCTCTCTCCCTCCCCCTGACGTCACAACAGAGCAGCAGTGGTTACCAAGGTGACAGGTTTTTGGGGCAAGAATAGCAGCAGAGTGCAGAGCTTAATTTGTGAGGCACAGCTTCCCTATGTCCTTGAGGGCAACAGGTTAGAGAGTTTATAAACAGTTCTGTAAACATGGAAGTCCTTTTAACCTAGCCGCTGTGAAAAGGGACAATAAAACACACACACAAAATGAAACTGGGTATATGGGGTTTCCACCAGGAGAGCAGCTTAACAGAAGTATTTCATGTGTTGTCTGTTAGCAAATTAATAACTGTCCTCTGGATCACTGCAGTGCTGCAGTGTCCTGTAGGATTTAGCCCACTCAACCTTGTAGGAAACAGAGAACATTTCAGGAAGAACATAAAGCGATACTGTACTATGCAGTATAAAGGAGTGAGCGAGAATGTGAGAGAGAGAGAGAGAGAGAGAGAGAGAGAGAGAGAGAGAGAGAGAGAGAGAGAGAGAGAGAGAGAGAGAGAGAGAGAGAGAGAGAGAGAGAGAGAGAGAGAGAGAGACCATGAATACAGTGTCTGCTGTATGCCCACTAGATTCACAGAGCAGATTTGATCAGATCAAGGCAGAGAGAGTAAAGAGAGGATAGAGTGGGAAACCGAGTGAGAGAGCAAAAGAGAGAGAGAGGCAGAGAACAGACAGTTTAAACAGCGCTGTTTTGGAAAGGAGGGACTTCCAGCGCAGCAGCAGAGGCAGCATACTGATCCTCCACACAGTAACCTAGCGGTTGAGCAGAACTCCAGAGCACCAACCTCCCCCCCAGCCTGACCTGTCTCCATCCCAGCAGACAGCTGTCCACTGACGGAAGAGAGAGAGAGAGAGAGAGAGAGACACACCAGGGAGAAGGAGAGGATCCCACACAACTCATCCCACTACAGTCTGCACTAAAAACGCCTCAAGCTGTGGCTAGGAGAGCAGATAGACAGGCACAGGTGCTGCAGACGGCAGTCAGAGAGGGTAGGAGGAGGAGACTACAGCTCCAGAGCGGAATAGCTAGCTCGAACCTAAGAGGAATTCCAAAAACAGCTGTACCGAGAGCGAGCGGCGAGAGCAGCGCTGCCCCAGGGCAGAGACAGTAGTCAGTCAGCACCAGTGAATTCGGGCACCACACCTCTTTAGCAGTCAGCACTAGGACTGCAGACCTTCAGGAGGACAGTGGACACCTTCTGACAGGAACCAGGAACTTATCCCAGGAATTACAAAAGGTGAGGGAAAGGGTGAGCATGGTTTAAGACTTGTTAGTATGTAATGTGTGGAATATCTCTGGCATCATGTACAGCGATTTTGTACATTCTGGTAAAACCTTCAATGGGACTAAGTATTCAAAGGGATAATGTTGCTGTTAACTTGTGTCTCTGTGGTTCACCACTGTTGAATGTGATAATTGGTGTTCAGTTATGGTTATAAAGAGTGCAGGGGTAAGTTACGCCAGCGCTCAGTGTGTTTGTCCAACAAATGTTCTTGCACTACATGACAAGGGGTGAGCAGTTAGGGGCAACCTGACACCACTCCTTTCTTTCCTAGAGAGGACATTTTAAGCCAGGCAACACACTTCTGACATGTTCTACTGACATGTAGAGCTTTGCGTTAATCTCCAGAGTGAACCGATTTTTAAAAGCTTTTCGCAAGCTTTTTTGAGGGTTTTAGGAGTGACTTGTCAAAGACTGCACTCATCACATTGCCAGTGAGTGGTTGTGTAGTCATTCCCTTCATGTCTTTTCTGCTTTGATATGGTTTCCTTCCCGGCCTGGCCCTGGCAAGGACAACTGAGCAGAACCCATGCTAGCGGGTGGCACAGGGCAAACGCTGACAGCTGGGGTGGGGAGGTCCAGAGGAGGGGAGAATCAGACAGAACAAATACACCACCCTGCCATTCTATTACACTCCCACCACAGCCACACCAGGCCCCAAGAGGAACAACTGCCTATAATTGAGGTTTCTTTATGTAACAAAACAGCTCGGACCAATTCTTTATGAGCGTCTTCTTAGGGCTACCATTACCCTCTGCTGTGGTATGCCCTAGTTCTTTTTTAATTGCGGACCAAAAGAAAGGGGACGTTCATCTATTCATCGTCATGTCAGAATTTAAGGGGTTAAAGGTTAACGTTTAAAATATAAACATGGGCTATAACCTCCTAGCCCAACATACAGTACATCAACATATGTACATCAAAATATATAACTATGTTTTTACAAAACTACATGTTCAGCGACCATGAAATCCCTAAAAACCTTGATATCCCACTAATGGTAGTATGTGACAAACATTTGCTTGAAGAAAGGGTTGTGATGGTTCCTTTTTTTGAAGAATGGTAATGGCTTAAATAGGTCAAAATGTGAGCTGAAGTGTGAGCAGCTTCAATGCTTACAGTGGCTTGCGAAAGTATTCACCCCCCTTGGCATTTTTCCTATTTTGTTGCCTTACAACCTGGAATTAAAATGGATTTTTGGGGGGTTTGTATCATTTCATTTACACAACATGCCTACGACTTTGAAGATGCAAAATAGTTTTTTATTGTGAAACAAACAAGAAATAAGACAAAAAAACTTGAGCGTGTATAACTATTCACCCCCCCCAAAGTCAATACTTTGTAGAGCCACCTTTTGCAGCAATTACAGCTGCAAGTCTCTTGGGATATGTCTCTATAAGTTTGGCACATCTAGCCACTGGGATTTTTGCCCATTCTTCAAGGCAAAACTGCTCCAGTTCCTTCAAGTTGGATGTGTTCCGCTGGTGTACAGCAATCTTTAAGTCATACCACAGATTCTCAATTGGATTGAGGTATGGGATTTGACTAGGCCATTCCAAGACACTTAAATGTTTTCCCCTTAAACAACTCGAGTGTTGCTTTAGCAGTATGCTTAGGGTCATTGTCCTGCTGGAAGGTGAACCTCTTGTCCCAGTCTCAAATCTCTGGAAGACTGAAACAGGTTTCCCTCAAGAATTCCCCTGTATTTAGCGCCATCCATCATTCCTTCAATTCTGACCAGTTTCCCAGTCCCTGCCGATGAAAAACATCCCCACAGCATGATGCTGCCACCACCATGCTTCACTGTGGGGATGGTGTTCTCGGGGTGATGAGAGGAGTTGGGTTTGCACCAGACATAGCGTTTTCCTTGATGGCCAAAAAGCTCAATTTTAGACTCATCTGACCAGAGTACCTTCTTCCATATGTTTGGGGAGTCTCCCACATGCCTTTTGGCGAACACCAAATGTGTTTGCTTATTTTCTTCTTTAACCAATAGCTTTTTCTGGCCACTCTTCCGTAAAGCCCAGCTCTGTGGAGTGTACGGCTTAAAGTGGTCCTATGGACATATACTCCAATCTCCGCTGTGGAGCTTTACAGCTCCTTCAGGGTTATCTTTGGTCTCTTTGTTGCCTCTCTGATTAATGCCCTCCTTGCCTGGTCTGTGAGTATTGGTGGGCGGCCCTCTCTTGGCAGGTTTGTTGTGGTGCCATATTCTTTCCATTTTTTAATAATGGATTTAATGGTGCTTCGTGGGATGTTCAAAGTTTCTGATATTTTTTTATAACCCAACCCTGATCTGTACTTCTCCACAATTTTGTCCCTGACCTGTTTGGAGAGCTCCTTGGTCTTCATGGTGCCACTTGCTTGGTGGTGCCCATTGCTTAGTGGTGTTGCAGACTCTGGGGCCTTTCAGAACAGGTGTATATATACTGAGATCATGTCACAGATCATGTGACACTTAGATTGCACACAGGTGGACTTTATTTAACTAATTATGTGACTTCTGAAGGTAATTGGTTGCACCAGATCTTATTTAGGGGCTTCATAGCAAAGGGGGTGAATATATATGCACGCACCACCTTTCCGTTATTTATTTTTTAGATTTTTTAGAAACCATTACATGAAATCCAAATAAAAATCAATTTAAATTACAGGTTGTAATGCAACAAAATAGGGAAAATGCCAAGGGGGATGAATACTTTTGCAAGGTACTGTAACCGTAGGCCTTTCTATGTCCGCCACCCATGTGATGCATTTCTGTGTACAGTGAGACCAAACTGTCATCATAGGCACTTGTTTAGAATACAGCACACTTACACAAGCTCTAATAATAAGCTGACCCAGATAGTCAAGTGACTTCATTAGCGGTCTAAACAGCTGGTTGTGAGGAGACGAGAGATGGGGTCCATAACCGGACCCCATGGCCCTCACCCAAAATCATCTGTCCATTACCCAAAACCCTCAGTGCTTCCCTAGTCTACTACAACCCTCTCTGCTTACAATTGCTAATCCCCTTAACTGGACTTTCTTTGCATTACATGGCATTACCCATCATGTCTGTAACGAACCCAAAGCCGTCCTTAGAGGCTGGAGCTGCTCCAGCTCCCCCATCATGCATATATACATACAGCTGACCCAATGACACAGAAGCTTTATTCACCACTCTCGATGATTGGACCGGTGCTCAGCAACCACTTGTGAGGAAGGCGCCAGCAGATCCCATCCTTCCCCGGATGTGTAAATGAAAACCCCTGAACGCATTCTGCAGTGGCTTCACGGCAGGCCCGGGGATGGCAACGAACATGTGCTGCACTCGCTGCTCCTTTTGGGCTCTGTTCCAAAAGGAGAGTGTGAATCTAGCCTTGAGTAGGAGTTAGACCAGTATGCACTTTCTCAACTTCTAACACTTCTAAACTAAGGACAATTTCACAACCAGTGAAAGTTCCAGTTTAAATATTTATATCAGATATTTTTGCTTTTATACAGCTTGCGTCCGCTATTAGTTATCCTCTCAGAATAAAATATATATATTAGCCCTTCCTCTTTGGAAGACAAAAGTAACTTTGTTTTTACATTTTTGTTTTTACAGGTTTTTTGTTACATACACACGTTTTACATACATGGTACTTTTTTTGCACAGTTACAGTACATAACAAATACATAGTTTTTTATATATACACATATTTTGGATAGTTAGTACTTAGACATCTACAGTGCATTCGGAAAGTATTCAGACCCCTTGACTTTTTCCACATTTTGTTACGTTACAGCATTATTCTAAAATGGATTTTTTTTTTTTATAATCCTCAGCAATCTACACACAATACCCCATAATGACTAAGCCTAAACAGGTTTTAATAAATGTTTGCACATTTATTAAAAATTAAAAACAGAAATACCTTATTTACATAAGTATTCAGACCCTTTGCTGTGAGACTCAAAATTGAGCTCAGGTTTATCCTGTTTCCATTAATCATCCTTAAGATGTTTCTACATCTTGATTGGAGTCCACTTGAGGTTAATTCAATTGATTAGACATGATTTGGAAAGGCACACACCTGTCTATATAAGGTCCCACAGTTGCCAGTGCATGTCAGAGCAAAAACCAAGCCATGAGGTTGAAGGAATTGTCCGTAGAGCTCCGAGACAGGATTGTGTCGAGGCACAGTTCTGGGGAAGGGTACCAAAACATTTATGCAGCATTGAAGGTCCCCAAGAACACAGTGGCCTCCATAATTCTAAATGGAAGAAGTTTGGAACCACCAAGACTCTTCCTAGAGCTTCCAAACTGAGCAATTGGGGGAGAAGGGCCTTGGTCAGGGAGGTGACCAACAACCCGATGGTCACTCTGACAGAGCTCTAGAGTTCCACTGTGGAGATGGGAAAACCTTCCAGAAGGACAACCATCTCTGCAGCAATCCACCAATCAGGCCTTTATGGTAGAGTGGCCAGACGGAAGCCACTCCTCAGTAAAAGACACATGACACCCCGCTTGGAGTTTACCAAAAGGCACCTATAGACACTCAGACCATGAGAAACAAGATTCTCTGGTCTGATGAATACCAAGATTGAACTCTTTGGCCTAAATGCCAAGCGTCACATCTGGATGAAACCTGGCACCATCCCTACGGTGAAGCATGGTGGTGGCAGAATCATGCTGTGGGGATGTTTTTCAGCGGCAGGGAGACTAGTCAGGATCGAGGCAAAGATGAGCAGGGTACGTAGAGATCGTTGATGATAACCTGCTCCAGAGCGTTCAGGACCTCAGACTGGTGCCAAGGTTCACTTTCCAACAGGACAATGGCCCTAAGCATGCAAGACGCAGGAGTGGTTTCGGGACAAGTCTCTGAATGTCCTTGCGTGGCCCAGCCAGAGCCAAACTTGAACCTGATCGAACATCTCAGGAGAGACCTGAAAATAGCTTGCAGCTTTTCATCTTCAATGCCCTTGCTGATGGAAGGAGGTTTTCACTCAAAATCTCACGATACATGGCCCCATTCATTCTTTCCTTTACACGGATCAGTCATCCTGGTCCCTTTGCAGAAAAACAGCCCCAAAGCATGATGTTTCCACCCCCATGCTTCACAGTAGGTATGGTGTTCTTTGGATGCAACTCAGCATTCTTTGTCCTCCAAACACGACGAGTTGAGTTTTTACCAAAAAGTTATATTTCGGTTTCATCTGACCATATGACATTCTCCCAATCCTCTTCTGGATCATCCAAATGCACTCTAGCAAACTTCAGACGGGCCTGGACATGTACTGGCTTAAGCAGGGGGACACGTCTGGCACTGCAGGATTTGAGTCCCTGGCGGCGTAGTGTGTTACTGATGGTAGGCTTTGTTACTTTGGTCCCAGCTCTCTGCAGGTCATTCACTAGGTCCCCCCGTGTGGTTCTGGGATTTTGCTCACCGTTCTTGTGATCATTTTGATCCCACGGGGTGAGATCTTGCGTGGAGCCCCAGATCGAGGGAGATTATCAGTGGTCTTGTATGTCTTCCATTTCCTAATAATTGCTCCCACAGTTGATTTCTTCAAACCAAGCTGCTTACCTATTGCAGATTCAGTCTTCCCAGCCTGGTGCAGGTCTACAATTTTGTTTCTGGTGTCCTTTGACAGCTCTTTGGTCTTGGCCATAGTGGAGTTTGAAGTGTGACTGTTTGAGGTTGTGGACAGGTGTCTTTTATACTGATAACAAGTTCAAACAGGTGCCATTAATACAGGTAACGAGTGGAGGACAGAGGAGCCTCTTAAAGAAGAAGTTACAGGTCTGTGAGAGCCAGAAATCTTGCTTGTTTGTAGGTGACCAAATACTTATTTTCCACCATAATTTGCAAATAAATTCATTACAAATCCTACAATGTGATTTTCTGGATTTTTTTTCCTCAATTTGTCTGTCATAGTTGACGTGTACCTATGATGAGAATTACAGGCCTCTCTCATCTTTTTAAGTTGGAGAACTTGCACAATTGGTGGCTGACTAAATACTTTTTCCCCCCACTGTAAATACTTATGGAAATTTGATATTTCCAGTTTTTTATGTTTTTTTAGTATCAAACATGTCTACAAACCTGTTTTTGCTTCATCATTATGGGGTATTGTGTGTAGATTGATGAGGGGGAAAAAAACAATTTAATCAATTTTAGAATAAGGCTGTAACCTAACACAATGTGGAAAAAGTAAAGTGGTCTGAATACTTTCCGAAGGCACTGCATATAGTGTTTTCAGTAATAACTGTTTCCTATCATGAGCTTTTTAAACCCTCTGATACTCTTAGCAAGATCTGCAGAGCTGAAATTGTTGCATGCTCCATATTTATAACATTCTGTTGGTGGCAAGAATTTTGTATAATAATTACAATTGAGAAACTCATAGTGTTGAATCAAGCGTTGTTTTGTATATCAGCTCATACACCATGTGTCATGTTTATATCAGATATGTTTGCTTTTATACAGCTTGCATCTGCTATTAGCTATCCTCTCAGAAAAACAGAGTTAGCTGACTGAACTGAATACCACTTCCTTTTTAATTTACTAGTGGCCTCTGACATTCCAATCATGCCTGTCAAATGCAGCCAAACTCCACTCCACCACGAGGATGATCAGTTTGAAGGTCATCGGCTTTCCCTACACCAGCTGTCATTTCATGGGCCACGGCTGATTACCTTGATTTAGATGCATAACGGATGTCTCTCGATGCTATCGAATGTCTCTCTATCTATACTATCAATAGTATAAATCTGTAGAAATCCTCCGCCAAGCCAAATTTCCCATTGCTGGACTAGAGGGAATTTGGTTAGGATGAGGAATTCTATATAGGGACTATACTGCTGATTACAAAAAAACATGGTCATCCATCATAATACTATGGATTTCCCGTGACACTTGAAAATAGCGGATCTGTATTCCATCCGCATAGGCCCAGCAGGTGGTCTGGCTTTAATGCAAGGGAAGTCCAATAATTAATAAGTATGTCAGACAGTAGCTGCCTAAGCCAGTGACCTACTGTAGTGTGGGACTGTAATATAGGGCAGATAACGCGGCTGCAGTTGCAATCACAGCACAGAGTACATTGGAATGAACCAATGAGAGGAAGGGTTTAGGATTTGGAGGTTTGCTTTTCTTTGACTTCCTATCGGAACCCAACTCCCAGCTGCAGTGTGCCTCAGCTGTCAAGGTCAACTGAGATAGCGCAGTATGGAGAGAGAAAAGGAGAATGGGAAGGGAGGGAAAGGTAGTCAGATGCTATGCGAGGTATGGGATCTTTGTTTTTCTTTTTGTCCCTTTAAAAAACACTGCAGGACTCTTTTAACAGTCTTTTATGAATCTTTCTCTCTTTCACACTCTCTCCCTGTCAGACGCACAGCAAACAACACATGGGAAAGCGCATCTCTCCTGAGCCTAGTCAAGCACCTCAGACAAACACTCACACTCACTCCAACACTCACATGCACACAGCCCTCAAGAGAGCAGTACTGCCATTCAGACCCACTCACACATATTCTGCATCCTTCCACCCTGCCTGTCATGCATATATATAGAGCCACAGTGCTTGTTAAGTGACACGTTTATTTGTGTTGTAATGCCCACCGCCCCCTCCAAGTGAGAACATTCTCTGAACCATTTCATATATCCTACCATATGTTCCGTTTTTGTCACTTTGGTTTTGTATTGTTTGAGTAAGTAAGTCTTCCTATAAAGGAAGACTTACTGTTGAAATGAACACTATGTATGACCATTGCTGTATTTAGAGGTGTTATGGGAAATGCAAATGCCAATATTGCTTCACTCAATGGGAAGTAAAATGATTTTTAGTACAGGAAACATTGATGTTATCACTTAGATGGGCAATGGTGATATTATCATTCATTTAGTCTAGGCACCAAATGTCCGTGGTTGAAAGAGACTATTGTGTCTGTCGTCTTCAAAGTTATACAGGTATGCGGTCTGCAGTCCAGATAAACACCATGCCAAGTGTCCATGGCTGTCCCCACTAAACATGTACCATGGATAAATGTAGCTAGCTTACCTGGAGAGCCTCTGATAAGGAGTGTGCCTGTCGGCTGCAGTGTGTCCCGTTGGGGTCTGCTGCATGCAGCTAGAATGTGGATATTTTCTCAGTCAAACTTTTTTGGGGTGGATTTGGCCGCCCAGGCACTTTTGTGCCGTGTTGCACTCTGTCGGCGAGGGTCACTGCTGACAGACCTCTCACAAGTAAATATGTCTTTAAACGGGCAAGCACTCTCTCCCTCTTTCTACTCTCTCCTCTCTATTGATCCCACTTCTCCCTACCCCTTCATCTTAGCTTGTTCCCCTCATCCTCCTCAGTGTATTTTTCTCTTTCTCTGTGGCTGCTAGATTCTGTCAGGCACCACTTAACGTTTTCTCCTCTCTCAATTCATCCTCAACAAGCGTTACTGCAAGTACAGCTAAATCATATGCGTACATTGCAACACAATGGCCTCGAATAGATAAATTCATAAAACTGTTATAAGCAAACATTTGGAAAACAATCTACATTTGGAAATATTTGGAAAACTGATTGGATTCGCAAAAAGTCATCAACGTAAAGAAATTTGGGGGATTTGTCTTTTTTTCACCCAACTTTTTACCTAAATCCAATGACATGGTAATTTTTTGTTTGTTGATTTCATGTTGAATTCACGTTAGTTGACAACTCTATCAAATGTAAATCAAAACTAGAGGTTGAACTGATGACTGTGCCCAGTGGAATGACTGGTATTTCAGTCAATATTACGATTGAAACAGAACGTCCAGCGTATCAAAGTAAAAACAAATAAGCATCTGCCTCCCCCTCTTTTAAAATCCTCCAATAATCCCCTCTATCTCTCCTCCAACCGTTCGCTCTCCAAACTCCTCCCTTCTCTCTCCTAACTCCTCCCTTCTCTCTCCTAACTCCTCCCTTCTCTCTTTCTCTGCATCGCTTCAAACCCACCTCTTTCCCTCTTGGTGCGTGTCTGGGCAGTAGCCCTCTCCTCCATCGCCTGCCTTGCTCTGATCCTACTAAAGCCCTCTCGCCTCTCTTCGCCCAATCTGCTGTCCAGCTGTTCCATATTAGCACATGTAGAAGGGTAGAAGGAGGCAGCCTTAGGGGGCCTCGTAAGTATCTGAGCAGAGGGGCCTGAGCCTGGGCTTTAGTTCACCAGGCCTTGCCCTCGAATCTCATCTAGCCTTTACGCTCTACAAATTCAGGGGGATGAGGGGAACTGGGGATGAGGACATTCCGTGCTTGTCCACGATTTATTTTGGGGTGTTAGTAACTTTATATTGTTATTTGAATGGGGATTGACATGAAGTGTAGATCATCAGTGACAGACCAGTTGGGATTCTAGGGAAGAAGTTGGAGAAATGTCTATAAATGTGTCAACAATGCATTCAAATTTTATAGGAATGTAAATTGTAACATTGGCACAAGCATCTTGGCACAACATACCCCAGATTTGACTAATAGACTGATAAAATGTTTAAAGGAAAAACTGGATCAAATATCTGATCTCCTTTTGTTCTCTTTCTTTCCTCAGAAAGTGGCTGGTTGACCACTCTGCAACCTCATAGACAACACTGGTGAGAACTTGGACTCCTGATCAACTTGGATTTCCTGATTTAATAACACAAATATCGAAGCTATCTTCGGAGCAGCACAAGACAACACAGCCATTTCATTGAGAATGTAATTTCCTCATCTTCCCAGGGAGACCTTGTGTTCAGTGTGAAGTTCTTCAACAATCCTAAAGTTCTAGGAGTGTCCTCTTTTTGTCCTTCATCTCTGAGCTATTTTCGACAGTGACCACCATGCCTGCCAAAGCACCCATCTACCTGAAGTCCACAAATAGCAAGAAAGGCAAGAAGTGTCGTCTGAGAGACATCCTGTCCCCAGACATGATCAGCCCACCGCTGGGGGACTTCCGCCACACCATCCACATCGGAAAGGGAGGTGAGAGGGACGCCTTCGGGGACATGTCCTTCCTCCAGGGAAAGTTTGAGCTCCTGCCTGGGAAAGGTGAGGTGTTCCGTCCGCAATACGGCGTCCACAACGAGTTCCTGCGGGCCAACAGCGCATCTGACGCCCAGTTCTCCGAGACACCCTCTCCCGTTCTAAAGAATGCCATCTCGCTCCCTACAATTGGAGGCTGCCAGGCCCTCACCCTACCCCTCCTCTCCACCGCTGTGTTCTCTATGCCCGCTACGGACCCCCTGGGTTGCATGGTAGGGCGGGTCCCTACCCCTCCCCTGGGGGGCCCAGATGGGGCTGACATCCTGGAGATGGAAACCCTGTTGCGTTCCATCGAGGTCATCAGCAGCGGCCCAACCACACATTCGACAGAAGTCACAACCAAACCAGACGTCCTGCTGGATCTGATAGAGAAACCAGAGAAGCCAAAGACGAAGAAAGTCTCCAAAAGTAATCATAAAAAGCACAATGGTGAAAACGGGTATGAAAAGCCTTCACCTACATATTACATCAATGGCAACAGCAATGGCATCTGCAATGGCAATGGGGGCTTCAATGGGAACAGCAATGGCATCTTCAATAGTAACGAAGGCTTCAACGGCAATGGCAACTGCAATGGCTTTAGAAGCGTTAACAATGACATTACCCTCTGCTTCGAAAAAGAGCTCTCTGACTGCAATGGAGACTGGGTGGACAGGGACAGCGGGGTGGACGAGGGGCGCATTTGCGACTTTGACTTTGAGTTCTCCAAGGACGAGAATGTGTCACAGTATTCAATCTCCCACCTCACTGGGTCACTTCTGTCACTTGAACTCGATTTGGGCCCCTCCATTCTTGATGATGTACTCAACATCATGGGTGACCCCAAGGCAAAGAGCAGACCTTGAGCAATGCCAAAGCTGAAGAGGTGAAAGGGAAATATAGAACTTGAGAGAAGTATGAGAAATGTCTCAAAAACCTGTCAAGATACAGGCCATGGCATGTGGAGAGCTGCTTATGTCCTTATTTTCAAAATAAGTTTCTAATTTAGCTTAGTTGAAGTCTCAATGCTTTTTATTGTTTGTGCGTTGCACTACCAGTAATGAGAGATGCATGTGCTATTGAATAACTACTAAACCACAGCCATTGTGCCTTTTATTTTGCAATTAAATTAAGACTAAAGGGTAGCTTAGTGTTCTTAATCTGGCTTTTGCTATAGATTTTTTTTAAAGGTTGCTTTGATACACAATCTAAAGCTCTGTTTCTCTGTAAAGATAATGCATATTGTGTGACTTTTAACATGTTTATCAAAGCACTGTTTTGTTTGTCACATTACCATTTTACTTGTGTTTTTATTATATGGCATTAATAAATAAAATGTGTCCTATTTCCCTCTACTTTTTTCAAAAGAGTGAAATAATATCTGTATCATTGATGGTATGATACAGTGCCTTCGGAAAGTATTCGGACCCCTTGACTTTTTCCACATTTTGTTACATTAAAGCCTTATTCTAAAATGGATTAAATAAATACAAATCCTCAGCAATCTATACACAATACCCCATAATGACATTTTTTCAGATTTATTAAAAATAAAAACAGAAATACCTTATTTACATAAGTATTCAGAACCTTTGCTATGCGAGCTCAGGTGCATCATGTTTCAATTGATCATCCTTGAGATGTTTCTACAACTTGATTGGAGTCCACCTGTGGTAAATTCAATTGATTGGACATGATTTGGAAAGGCACACATCTGTCTATATATAAGGTCCCACAGATCAAGCCATGAGGTTGAAGGAATTGTCCGTAAAGCTCAGAGACAGGATTGTGTCGAGGCACAGATCTGGGGAAGGGTACCAAAAAATGCCAGAGCCCGGACTTGAACCCGATCGAACATCTCTGAAGAGACCTGAAAATAGCTGTGCAGCAATGCTCCCCATCCAACCTGACAGAGCTTGAGAGGATCTGCAGAGAAGAATGGGAGAAACTCCCCAAATACATGTGTGCCAAGCTTGTAGCGTCATACCCAAGAAGACTTGAGGCTGTAATCGCTGCCAAAGGCGCTTCAACAAAGTACTGAGTAAAGGGTCAGAGAAAAAGACAGAGGTTGTAGATAGAGTAAAAGATAGAGAAACACAAAGTGAAGATGATAGGCCTACACAGTACAGTACAGTACATTTGGAAAGTGAGAAAGACAAGCAAAAAGCGAGAAGGTGTGAGAAGAGAAATGCGAAACAGGAACAGACTGAGACAGTGGAAAAAGGAGAAGGACAGAATAGATTTCTTTCTCACCTTCTGGCATTCTTTATGTTCTCCTTCACTGCCCTGCAGTGGGAGCACTAGTGGGAGAGCACTCCTTAATCTGCTCAACCAGGCGCCTGCTCCGTTTGTCTGCGTGCGGATGGGACGAGCAGAGGGGGGGTCTTTCAAATTCCCTACATTCCAGTAACGGAGCACAAGCATCCAGGAGCGGGCATAAATCAGCTGTTTAGAGTTGATGTATGGTGGAGTTGGGGTTGTAAAAGTCTCTCACAAGACAGGCAAACTTTGTTCCGTACAAAGAGATGTATTGCAGCTCTCTTCTGTCTACAATCAAGAAGGTGTTGACCTAGCGGTGTTGAGGCAACAGTCGGAACGGGCAAGACCCCCCCTCTCTCTACCACTCTTGGATACCCTCCTGTTTATCCCCATCCATCTCCTCTTATGGTCTCTTAGTGGTCACATACAGGCTAAGTGTCCCTCCACAGTGCCTCATTAGATGTCTTTAGAACCAGCTATGGTGTCACTCTTGAACAGGCACAGGACCCCTTTAGAAAACGTATATAAGGCCAGTGATCATAATACCTCTACTTCTTCCTTTGACTTGCTAACTCAAGTCCCTGTATCATGTTAAGCAGCAATGTAACCAAGTAGCTCCATGCTTTTCACATGCTACATCCCATTCCCATTTGATTGTGTTTGTGTTCGAAAGCTAATTTCACATGCAAGTCATGAGTTTGGTTTGCTTCCATTTTCGTAGAGGAATCAGTAGATGTGGTAAATCTCCCCCAAATATTCGTAGACCTCAGTATGTCCGTAAACAACAATGGAAAGCACCGTCCAGGGCGTCTCATGCCAGATGTGAGGAGAAACATGCACATTTCACCGCCCGTCATGCAAAACTCATGTGCTAGCTAGCAGATACCTTAGCCAGTGGAAATTCCCTGTTTGCATATGCAACTTTTGTAGTGTCGAGCACAACTTCTGAGCACTAGTAATGGAAACCTTGCTGCTGAGGACGAGGTAATGACTGTCTTTATACCTATGATGGTACATCATTGAGTTGATGACAGTTTTCAGAGGACAGGTGTGTACCCATATATGTGAACACTTGTTTACAAAAGTTGCTGTGGCTGCAGTATGTTGTGTAATATGTTGCATTCCATTGAAAGTTAAAAGGCTTTGCGTCAGAACAAATAATTACCAGAGACTGTTTTGACGTCCTCAAATGCAAAAATACTGAAAACATTTTAAATTGTCTGTAATGTGTTATAACAGGTTCCTTTTTACAGTTCCTTATTATTTCAATTTTGATGCTTTCAAATTTCATTTGAGACATTCCATTTGTTTGTTTGTGGGATTGTTTAAATTTGTTGTCTTTGTCTTTTTGTCTTTCATCATAAATTCTTGTTTAGGATGATTTATTTGTATTCATAATTTTTTGGGGTACTTTTTACCCCTTTTTTGTGATATCCAATTGGTAGTTACAGTCTTGTCCAATCGCTGCAACTCCCGTATGGACTCAGGAGACGCGAAGGTCGAGAACCATGCATCCTCCGAAACACGATCCTGCCAAGCCGCACTGCTTCTTGACACACTGCTCGCTTAACCCGGAAGCCAGCCACACCAATGTGTCGGAGGAAACACCGTCTAGCTGGCGACTGAAGTCAGCGTGCATGCGCCCGGCCCACCACAAGGAGTCGATAAAGCGCGATGGGACAAGGACATCCCAGCCGGCCAAACCCTCCCCTAACCCGGACAACGCTGGGCCAATTGTGCGCCGCCTCATGGGTCTCCCGGTCACGGCCGGCTGCGACACAGCCTGGGATCGAACCCGGATCTGTAGTGACGCCTCAAGCACTACGATGCAGTGCCTTAGACCACTGCGCCACTCAGGAGGCCCAGTATGATTTTTTTTTTATCTCAACTACAGGCCTCATATAGCCTGTACTGCCTGTCTCAATCCCCAAATTGCCAACTCTCTGTGCTGGTCTACCCAAAAATCATGCAAGAAGAATAAAGAATGCGAGGGATTGTGCTTATTTATATAGAAGGTAGAAAATAGACTTGTTGGACTGTGTTTTATGACTGGGGGTCCAGGCCCAAAGCCAGGGCTGGATCAACTCAGGGTTCAACTCTCCACTGTCGCAGCTGCTATTCCTCAACGTCTATGTATGCCACAAACAAAGTAGAGAGATACAATCACGCACCAAATTGATTTATTTAGCATGTGATACACCCACAGACATATAACTAAATAGAACAATACCCCTACTTGTTTCATTGACTCCATCTTGAATTCACTGCCTGTTTTCCAGCTCAGACTCAAGTGCCTTTCAAATGCAATTACTATAAATGTCTGGCCCAAACTTCGTTATTTTCCATGTTTTCACCACATCGCTCTGTTTTGGAGCCAGACAAACGCAGTCATTAGTGCTGGGGAAAAGGGTGTGTTGTAATTGGTTTAGCCAGATTAGTGACACTCCAGAAGGAGAGAGAGGCGACACGGGCGTCAACGGATTCTGCACTACCTGGTGCCCTGCAATTGTCTGTTGGTTGCTTGACAAAAACAGCAAATACTTAAAGGCCCAATGCAGCCGTTTTTATCTCAATATCAAATAATTTCTGGGTAACAATTAAGTACTTTACTGTGATTGTTTTCTATTAAAATGATAAAACATAGCAAGAGCAATTTTCTCAAGCAAGTATTTTGCTAGGACTGTCTAGGAATAGTCTGAGTAGGGAGGGGAAAACTGAAAACTAGCTGTTATTGGCAGAGGGGTTTGGAACTCTCTTTCTTATTGGTCTATTTACAACAGGCTGAAATTTCAGGCTGTCTTTTCAAACAGCTCTTACACTAAATGGGCATTAGCATAATTTTCACAATTTCATGGTATTATTCCAACCTCATAGTGTGGAAATATGTATAAAACGCAGGGAAATCACATATTTTGCTGCACTGGGCATTAAATCACTAAATTCTATTTTCTGTGACTTTGGTGTTGTGGGTTGGCAAAGTGGTGACAATAAGAAGCCTGAGGAAAAGGGAGGAATTAACTGGAAAAATATGTTTATTAACTTGCCTGTTACATGGAATTCTAGTTGACTAACTAAGGAAACACAAACAAACAAAGTAGTTTATAGACATATTTTTTGAACATATGGAGGTATTAGTCATGTGCAGCCGGGCTCATGGATCAGTAAGGCACCGTAAACATTCTCTCCTATGATAAGCCAAATATAGTGGCTAAACTGGCTATTTCTTTTATGCATGCAAAAATCCCAGAATTCCTATGTAATGTGACATGTAAAACATATACTACTGAGCTTGTTTCACAAAGAATGTTCTCGTTCATCACAACCATTGAGAAATCGTTCAAGTGGTTATCAAGAAACTGCCTGTCGCTTCAAATACCCCAACAGAACATTCAAGATCATGGGAGTCCAGCTCTCTCCTGTTTCTGTTTCCTGGACTACGGTGAAGCTGTCAGGTTTCAGGATGAATAAGCTTTGGCCTGTGGGCCAGGAGTGCCAAAGAAAGCATAACTCAAACCCAGGCAAATTTTTCCACCACCTCTCAGACAGAGCACGGAATAATGTGTGCAGTGTCTTTCACATAGAGGTGTTACTTATGGAGCCCCTCATAGTGATGTTTGCACTAGGCGAAAATAGGGACATTTTTAATAGGACATTTCCCTGCTCTCTGGCCCGCCATGGAGACAGCAGAGGCGCGGTCAGGAGGATAAAGGTCTTCTTGTCTTCCCCTCACACTGCTCTGCCACAACATCGAGCAAAACATGACTGCTTTCCATCCACCCAGAAGGCAGGACAAGAGGAAATGTTTTGAGACTACGTCTAGGCCTATCTTGAAAATAAATATGACGTTATTGTTGTTGCATAAGTAAGAGAGAGGATTTCTTGTGGCGGGAATGCCAGGTTTGATGCTTGGAATAAGCCCCCAGGACCAGGGCAGCTTTATAGGAACATTTACTTTGGGATTCTGTGGACAGAAGCAGGGATCATGTGTTCACCCCAAACCTGCTGAATCAATTGCTTGGAATGGAACCCAGCTCACCTTAGACAGAAAAAACCCCAGCAAGAACATAGAGTATTTACTTCACCTGAGGGGGGAATAAAATAACGGGAGGAGAGAGTGACACAGAGCAGACTACAAGCAGGCTCACATGCAGTTTGGTCTCCGGGGCATGTAAACTTCAGGTCTGCCGTGTTGACTGTTGTTTGCAGATCGTTTCCATGGTGAGGAAGATTTGTGTCTGCAGCACGTGGAGACTGAAGCTGAGGTGGGGGCAAAGGTCAAAGGTTGAAGCCCTGAACAGTGTCAGATTGGAGGGAGAATGATAGGTACAAGACGAGATCCAGACACCATTCCAGTGTAGTACTTCACTGTTTGTGCAGCCCTCCTCAGTCCTCACAACCCCGTAAATATGTTTTTAACTGTTCGCTTGCATGTGGTTAAAGGTATATGTGGCTACTTTGAGAGGGAGAGTTTATTAAATAACCTGTCACCACTGCATTTGTGAAGTTTGAACTTAGTAGACAACATACAGTGAGCTCCAAAACTGTGAGTGACAATTTTGTTGTTGTTTTGGCTCTGTACTCCAGCACTTTGGATTTGAAATGATGCAATGACTATGAGGTTAAAGTGAAGCTTTAATTTGAGGGTATTTTCATCCATATTGGGTAAAGCCAGTGTGTCTATGTATGTGGATGACTCAACACTATACATGTCAACTACTACAGCGACTGAAATTACTGCAACACTTAACAAAGAGCTGCAGTTAGTTTCAGAATGGGTGGCAAGGAATAAGTTAGTCCTAAATATTTCAAAAACTAAAAGCATTGTATTTGAGACAAATCATTCACTAAACCCTAAACCTCAACTAAATATTCTAATGAATAATGTGGAAATTTAGCAAGTTGAGGAGACTAAACTGCTTGGACTAACCTCGGATTGTAAACTGCCATGGTCAAAACATATTGATACAACAGTAGCTAGGATGGGGAGAAGTCTGTCCATAATCAATCAATCATTCAATTACATTTTATTTATAAAGCCCTTTTTACATCAGCAGATGTCACAAAGTGCTATACAGAAACCCAGCCTAAAACCCCAAACAGCAAGCAATGCAGATGTAGAAGCACGGTGGCTAGGAAAAACTCCCTAGAAAGGCAGAAACCTAGGAAGAAACCTAGAGAGGAACCAGGCTCTGAGGGGTGGCCAGTCCCCTTCTGGCTGTGCCAGGTGGAGATTATAACAGTACATGACCATTAAGGCCAGATTTTTCTCCAAGATGTTTAAACGTTCATAGATGACCAGCAGGATCAAATAATAATCACAGTGGTTGTAGAGTGTGCAACAGGCCAGTACATCATGAGTAAATGTCACTTGGCTTTTCATAGTGGGCATTTAGAGGTTGAAATAGCAGGTGCGGTAGAGAGAGAGAGTTGAAAACAGCAGGTCTGGGACAAGGTAGCACGTCCGGTGAACAGGTCAGGGTTCCATAGCTGCAGGCAGAAGAGTGGAAACTGGAGCAGCAGCACAACCAGGTGGACTGGGGACAGCAAGGAGTCATCAGGTCAGGTAGTCCCGAGGCATGGTCCTAGGGCTCAGGTCCTCCAGGATGGGAGGGAGAGAGGGAGAGAGAATTAGAGGGAGCATACTTAAATTCACACAGGACACCGGATAAGACAGGAGAATAACACCAGATATAACAGACTGACCCTAGCCCTCCGGCACATAGACTATTGCAGCATAGATACTGGAGGCTGAGACATGGGGGGGTCGGGAGATACCCCCGGACAGGGCCAACCAGGCAGGGTATAACCCCACCCACTTTGCCAAAGCACAGCCCCCACACCACCAGAGGGATATCAACAGACCACCAACCTATTACCCTGAGACAAGGCTGAGTATACCCACGAAGATCTCCTCCACGGCACGAGACCGAGGGAGTGACAAACTGGACAGGAAGATCACGTCAGTGACTCAACCCACTCAAGTGATGCACCCCTCCTAGGGATGGCATGGAAAGCACCAGTAAGCCAGTGACTCAGCCCCCGTAATAGGGTCAGAGGCAGAGAATCCCAATGGAGAGACAGGAACTGGCCAGGCAGAGACAGCAAGGGCGGTTTGTCGCTCCAGTGCCTTTCCGTTCACCTTCGCACCCCTGGGCCAGACTACACTCAATCATAGGACCTACTGAAGAGATGAGTCTTCAGTAAAGACTTAAAGGTTGAGACCGAGTCTGCGAAAAATTATTGATATGTTCGTCAAGAGAGATCAGGGTCCAGAGTAACGCAGAGGTCCTTCGCAGTTTTTTTTTGAGACGACTGTACAACCATCAAGATTAATTGTCAGATACAACAGAATATCTCTTTGTTTCTTGGGACCTAGAACTAGCATCTCTGTTTTGTCAGAGTTTAAAAGTAAACCATTTGCCGCCATCCACTTCCTGAAACACATGCTTCCAGGGTAGGCAATTTTGGGGCTTCACCATGTTTCATCGAAGTGTAGAGTTGTGTGTCGTCAGCAATGAAAGTTAACATTGTGTTTTCCGAATGACATCACCAAGAGGTAAAATATATAGTGAAAACAATAGTGGTCCTAAAACGGAACCTTGAGGAACAACGAAACTGATTTGTCAGAGGACAAACCATCCACAGAGACGAACTGATATCTTTCCGACAGATAAGATCTAAACCAGGCAAGAACTTGTCCGTGTAGACCAATTAGGGTTTCCAATCTCTCCAAAAGAATGTGGTGATTGATGGTGTCAAAAGCAGCACTAAGGTCTAGGAGCACAAGGACAGATGCAGAGCCTTGGTCTGACGCCATTAAAAGGTAATTTACCACCTTCACGAGTGCGGTCTCAGTGCCATGATGGGGTCTAAAACCAGACTGAAGCATTTCGTATACATTTTTTGTCTTCAGGAAGGCAGTGAGTTGCTGCACAACAGCTTTTTCCAAAAGAATTTAGATGAATGGGGGATTCGATATAGACCGATAGTTTTTTTTAATTTTCTGGGTCAAGGTTAGGCTTTTTCAAAAGAGGCTTTATTACTGCCACTTTTAGTGAGTTTGGTACACATCCAGTGGATAGGGAGCCATTTATTATGTTCAGCATAGGAGGGCCATGCACAGGAAGTAGCTCTTTCAGTAGTTTAGTTGAAATAGGGTCCAGTATGCATCTTGAAGGTTTAGAGGCCATGACTATTTTCATGAATGTGTCAAGAGATATAGGATAAAAAAACTTGAGTGTCTCCAATGATCCTAGGTCCTGGCAGTTTTGTGCAGACTCAGGACAGCTGGGCTTTGGAGAAATACACAGATTCAAAAAGGAGTCCGTAATTTGCTTTTTAATGAGCATGATCTTTTCGTCATAGAAGTTAATGAATGCTGAAGTGAAAGGCATCCTCTATTGGGGAATGCTGCTTTTTATTTAGCTTTTGCGAGAGTATGAAATATACATTTAGGATATTATTCTCCTCAATTAGGATGGAAAAATAGGATGATCGAGCAGCATTGAGGGCTCTTCAATATTGCTCTGTACTTTCTTTCCAAGCTAGTGGGAAGACTTCCAGTTTGGTGGAGCGCCATTTCCGTTCCAATTTTCTGGAAGCATGCTTCAGGGCTTGGGTATTTTATGTATACCAGGGAGCTAGTTTCTTGTGACAAATGTTTTTTGTTTTTAGGGGTGCGACTGCATCTAGGGTATTACGCAAGGTTACATTTAGATCCTCAGTTAGGTCGTTAACTGATTTTTGTACTCCGACATCCTTGAGTAGGTGGAGGGAGTCTGGAAGGGCCTCTAGGAATATTTGGGTTGTCCGAGAATTTATAGCACGGCTTTTGATGGTCCTTGGTTGGGGTCTGAGCAGATTATTTGATTTGTTGCGATTGCAAACGTAATAAGATGGTGGTCCGATAGTCCAGGGTTATGAGGAAAAACATTTAGATCCACAATATTTATTCCAGGGGACAAAACTAGATCCAGGGTATGACTGTGGCAATGAGTAGGTCCGGAGACATGTTGGACAAAACCCACTGAGTTGATGATGGCTCCGAAAGCCTTTTGGAGTGGGTGTGTGGACTTTTCCATGTGAATATTAAAGTCACCAAAAATTTGAATATAATCTGCCATGACATTATTTCAGTGAGATTGCTAAGGCAAACACCGCCATGTTTAGTTTTGCTCAACCTGGATCGAGGCACAGACACGGTCTCAATGGGGATAGCTGAGCTGACTACACTGACTGTGCTAGTGGCAGACTCCACTAAGCTGGCAGGCTGGCTAAAAGCTCAGAACAGGGCAGCACGGCTGGCCCTTGGATGTACACAGAGAGCTAACATTTATAATATGCACGTCAATCTCTCCTGGCTCAAAGTGGAGGAGAGATTGACTACATCACTACTTGTATTTGTGAGAGGTATTGACATGCTGAATACACCGAGCTGTCTGTTTGAACTACTGACACACAGCTTGGACACCCATGCATACCCCACAAGACATGCCACCAGAAGTCTCTTCACAGTCCCCAAGTCCAGAACAGACTATGGGAGGCACACAGTACTACATAGAGCCATGACTACATGGAACTCTATTCCACATCAAGTAACTGGCTCACATCTCTAAAAATTCCACACACAGCATGGCTCACATCTCACACGATCAGGTTTGTTGTGCTTTTTGAATAGAAGGAACAGTTGTTCTACTTGGCAGATGAACAGTACACAGAACAGTTTCAAACCTATGCTGATAAATTCTGCAAATATAAATCCTATACCCATAACCTGTTTAATTGGTGTAGGTGTCTGCTTCTGACCACCACTCATACAGACTCTGTCAAGATCAGTCTAAGACACTGTCAGGAAGTAGCTCCTATTTTAAAATGGTCTATCTGACAATGTCTGAGGTCTGAGCAGTAGTGTCATGTGGATCCTGGCCCAGGGCATACTGGAAGCCTGTAACAGACTTAACCCATGCTGACTGGCCTTATGAGGAGGACATCCGTGCCTCTCGCCTAGCTGTGATTGACAGTCCACATGGAAAAGGCTCAAACAGAAGCTGGTGTGCTGACAGTGATGTTTGACACATATGGGAATGAGGGAAGACTTTGGGGAAGATAGAGTTTTTTTGGGGGTATGATATTTATGCCTCTAGCTTTCTCACTCATCATTATTCACGATTCATTCAGGATTATCCGTAATCATGGTAGCATCCATATTAATGTAGAAGAGTTTAGAAACATATTATATTCTTATTTACAATAAAAGTGACTCCAAAATGACACAATACATTATTTACCATTCATTTCTATAGGGCACAAAATAATCTGAACCACAACCAAAACAAACAGCAAATGCATCCAACAAGTTTGTAGAGTTAAAAGCTTGATGTAATCATTGCGTGCTAGGAATATGGGACCAAATACTAAACTTTTTGCTACTTTAATACACATATATGAATTTGTACCAATACTTTTGGTCCTCTAAAATGGGGGGACTATGTACAAAAAGTGATGTAATTTCTAAACGGTTCACCTGCTATGGATGAAAATACCCTCAAATTAAAGCTGACAGCTGACAGTCTGCACTTTAACCTCATAGTCATTATATCCAAAGTGCTGGAGTACAGAGCCAAAACGCAATACTTTTGGAGCTTACTGTAAAGTAATACACCTTGAGTCCCACCGTATCGTCGGCTCATTTTGGACTTCTAACCCCTTTTAAACATTGTGTGTTTCAGCTAAAGACTTCTGGGTTGTACCACTTGGATTTGTCTTTCTTGAGTGGTTTTTGTCAGACAAGGGCGGATCCTGGAGGGTTCCGGGGCCAGTTCTATGATGCTCAGAAGCCACACAACAGTAGTTAAAAGGTAAGGAGTTCTTCTACATAGAAGATCATAGGAAATCCCATTACATATAACTGTATATAATACTCTAATAAGCTCACATGGTTTCTGTCACAAATTCCAAACTCCACACAGTTGTCACTGACTAGTTGGATATTAATTTCCCACTGAACAAACAATTTAGGTATTTACAGCATTCTTATAAATAATTTTTTTAATCAGGTTTTTGCTTTGAGGGCCTTATTTTTAAAATTACATTTGTCAATGAAACTCATGAATGCAACTGTTTATGTGAAATTGTTCTATGGTAACCCTTGTTGTCCTAAAAAGAAAATGGTAAAATACTTAATTGTGATGCTAAATATAAGGGCTGGACAAAAATGCAGATCTTTGCTGGGGTCCTCGGGCCTGATGAGGTTAATGTACATTAAAAGAGGAGTGACTTGTACTTTATTGGCTTCAGATACATGTTGCAATGCCCCAGAGTTCAGCCTGCAGTCAGAGACAGACAGACAGACACAGTACTGTACAGTATTTTGCTGCACTGTCAGCTTAGTGATTAATACAGCAAAGCCATCGTGAGACAGGACACATGCAGGGGCCCAAGCCCAAAAGTCTACAGAGCTTGCCAGTCAATCTCCTTAATTTATGGCATCCCTCACACTGAAAACACCATGGATTATTCAGTCACCCCACTCCCAACAGAGTGCATGCAATTGTGACAGAATCTTGCGATATGAAATGTATGCACTTCAGTGGAGGCTGCTGAGGGGGGTACGGCTCATAATAATGGCTGGAACGGAGCCAATGGAATGGTTTCCATGTGTTTGCTTTATTTGATACCATTCCACCTATTCCGCTCCATCCATTCCCACAAGCCCGTCCTCCCCAATTAAGGTGCCACCACGTGGCACGTGACTATATCTGGGCCCATATTCATAAAACGTCTCACAGTATGAGCTCTGATCTAGGATCAGTTTTGCCTTTTAAAGGGATACTTTGGGATTTTAACTAGCGTTAGTGTAATGACCATAGACTTCCAGTCATTGCTCTAACACTAGTTAGCAATTGCGCTAACGCTAGTTAGCAGCTTCCTTCAAACTGCACGCAGAGACACAAAAATGATATCCACGAGTTCATCTGACTATGGGGAAGTACATTCATTGCCAAAAATCCCGAAGTTTCCCTTTAAGTCAAAATGAATAAGAGGGGGGGACCTGATCCTGTATCTGTACTCTTACTGAGATGCTTCATAAGACGCTGAACTGTCCTCAAAAGGCAGTGTAAGGAGAAGAGGATGAGACCAAAGGATATTTTTCCAGTGGTGTCGTCGCTGCTATGTTCGGCTGTATTTTGAACGTCCCTGCTCATCTCTACGGCAACAAGTGCCCATTTAGAGTATCTCCAATAGGGAGCCCCACTCAACTGTCTATATTCACACATTGGTGGAATTTACATATGTGATATTTATATATTTGCTCTTTGCAGTGTTTTCTCAAAACAACACTGAGAATTCCTTCAATGTCAGGACATTTCCTCTTATAGATATGTGGGAAATTTAGCCGGGGTGACATCACTTGCTCTCTTTTCCTCTCACCCCTCCCTCTCTCTGTCCCCATTATACAGCTCTACAACACTTCTGTCAGTCTCATGGCACTACTGTAGTCCACACTGTCATCTTTCAGAATCCCGAAAGTGGCACATTGCACTTAGTGTACTTACTGTCCTCATTGAGCAGGCATGGATGCTGTCAGAAGTACAGTAGGCCTACAATATAGATCTACTATTAGTTGTTTCAGTGGAAAACAACTGTATTTGAAAAGTATTACAAATGCATGAAACGGTTTTGGACATTCTACCTAGTGACTAACTCTAAGAATATACCTTGAGCACTATCGCTTTTATCTACTTCCTACATTATCTTCCTGTATTAACCAATTATGCACCCAAGTTGAAACTATTGCATCACACACACACACATACACACACACATGGATTTGGAAAATAAGCCCAACTTTCAGCCCCCATTTTCAAATGGAGCAGTGTTCACAGGTCAACGGTTTACATTCCTACCGTTATGGGCCGGCCACCCTCACATTCTGCCTTTTAAGGTAAGACCCCACTCTCTGTTTGCCTCGTTCCCTCTCCTCCTCTTGATCCCTCTGTTTCCAGGGCACTCTGTTGGTGACCCAGACTATTTTTATAAGTTCCACTGGAGCTGTCATGTGATCACATCTGCAAGACATTTTAAACAGCCTCCTTGTGTCTAAACCCTTGAAGAAGCAGGCAGCAGCTGGTCCACTATTCACTTTTTTTTGGAGCGAACTTTTTACACTTTGGTTTGCAGCACCGAGCAGTTATGGCCAGGTGGTAGGGCCATAACTGTGCTGCTATAGTATCGGAGACATGCAACAACATTTCAGACAAAATATCAAACAACAGAAAGAGAGCGTGTGTATGTTTGTGTGCGTGCGTGCGTGCGTGCGTGTGAGAGCGAGTTGTCGAAAATTATGATGATCTCACAGTGAACTTTGACCTCTCCCTGAGAGAAGCATTGTGCTGCCTTCCACCCAAACACAACACTCTATCTTCCTCAATGTCTTCCCTCATTCCCTTATGACACCATATGGGGTGTATTCTAATACTATATGTGTCAGACAGCACTATCAGCACACCAGCCTCTGTTTGGGGGGAATAGTTATGCACGCTCAAGTTTTCTGTTTTTTTGTGTTATTTCTTGTTTGTTTCACAATACAAAATATTTTGCATTTTCAAAAGGGTAGGCATGTTGTGTAAATCCAATGATACAAACCCCAAAAAAATCTATTTTAATTCCAGGTTGTAAGGCAACAAAATAGGAGAAATGCAAAGGGAGGGGGAATACTTTCGCAAGCCACTGTATCTCACACAATACAACCATAGAAAGTAAATGGTAAGGACTTTTACATATATCAACAAAGTAGAACATCTGCTTCGTCACCTGTGTTAGTTAGAGTAGATAGTCCTTCTTCCGAGTCTTGGGAATTAACTTGACTGGGGTCATGTTTATGCTATCAGGATTGCTCAACATTATGTTTTATTTCAAATCCAATGTTCAAAAACATTATTGACACCTATTTGCATAGTTTCAATAATGCCTAAAAACCCACTACAAAATACTCAGGAAATATTAAAATATTATTGTTTCCATAGCTGTGGTGCAATAACACCATGTATGAACAACAGTATTGATGTGTACACATCAAATTAGAATTTTGAGTTTTAAAAAACAACAACAAAAAACAATTGCACTTCACTTTTCCTACTTGCAGTGAATTTGCTGATAACTTCTTTATTGAGGAACAATGTACTCATTATGGTTGTCTCTTAAGATGAATGCACTAACTGTAAGTCGCTCTAGATAAGAGCGTCTGCTAAATAACTAAAATGTAAATGTAAAAACAGCTAGTCTTACTTGGGTCCAACACATAACAAAAAAGACATTACAGACAAAATACTTTACAATTGACATACATTTATGTAAATGTATGTAAATTGTGAAGAACAAATTGACTACTTCAAAGATTACCTCAATAATGGCACAGATACAAAGATGAGTCCTCTATCTATCTCTATGTGCTTAACAGATCTTGTAACTGGTGAGCAGCCAGCACCCTCTGCTGCATTGAAATGGAATCTGTCAGTATACTGGCTAAAAGTATTAGCCAAACTAACAAACACATAGAAATCCCTAGGCATTAACAAAAAACTAAAACCCCAGTCATCAAATAAAAGGATTATTGGCCTGTTTCACCTCCAGCACCCAAATGCTCCTCAGACCACACAGATTTGTCTCAGCACTTAACCGGAACATTCCACACTTGTGAACGTCAAATACAATTAGGCCCTAATAGCTGCTCAATCCCACAATGCTGGGATAGGGAGATCCAGCAGGTCGATTGGGAAGGGCAGCACTGCGAATCAAATGCATAATGAAGTGATCTTTCTCTCATTTGTATGTGTGATTCTGATACTGGTGATTCAGTGTTGTGTAAGAATCATTTTAAACACATTGTGCCACGTCTAGGTAGCGTGAGCTGAGGTAAGCCTCTTGTCATACCAACTCTGGGAGAGAATTAACTGGAATTGGAACTTCAGGATTTTCCTGGTATTGCCCCCTTAATAAATCCCAAAATGGGATTTCCAGAACAGAGTTAAACCAAGACAAAGTAGGTCTCAGTGCATTTCTTGTGTTAGTAAGCACGTACACACCATTTTCTTAAACAGTAGATATGTCACAACTGATAGTCATTTATGACATAACAGGTGTAATAGTAAAGAAAGTCCTAAAAGTGGAATCATTTTACTGAGGATTTTTATCCACACTGGTCCAATTTTGCAAGGGGACTCAATTTAAGCCACTGCGTACATTTTCAGTCAGAGTTTAGACTAAAGCTCTTACAAAAGTTATGTTTTACTAATGAGATTATCTGCGCTTTCGCCTCTCTCACAAACAGCCAGAGAGAGAGAGAGAGAGAAAATTACCCAACCATTCTGAGATTTGGCTTGACCCCAAGTCCTTCGCATGCAACCTGCTAATTCGTCTGGCTGGCTAACAACCCATTTGCGTGCCAGCTGATCATTAGAAGAGTTCCATTGCACCGATAGAAACGAACCGGTCACCAACTATGTCACATGCCCAGGTCACCCTAATTCAGGGTCGTAGTTGCTCATGACATGAGGTGGAGCAGGCCACGGGCCACTGCAAGCCAAGATCCTCAGGGAGAAACTCTAATCAGCGGTGAGAAATACAAGGAGCTGTGGGTGGAAAGAGAAACAAGTGCTACTGTTTGCGATTACTGGTCCATGGAGCTGCTGTACAGAGACAGGCAGGGAAAGAAGGGGGTTTGGTGCTTTCCTTGCCAGCTGTGTGAACACGAAGGCCTCTCTGATGTAAAGCTGATTAGGGGGACTTGTGGTAGAATTACAAACACATTTATTCTGCTTGGGAGGCTCTCCAAGAAAAACGAAATGTGAAAAGCCTCCTGTTGATACACATGCACATGTAGGAAGAAAGTAATACAAGTAAGCCAAGAAACATTCAGGTCCCTTGGTCCAGAGAGATGAAGATGAAATGGTTGTTGAGACTGGCAAAAAGAGCACCTTTCCTGTGTGTTTCATTTCCTTTCATATTTGTTCCAGTTATTATTTCTCATATGTGTCACTGTAGCTATTCTTCTTCACCTTCAGTTGTCCAGTGAGATGAAAGGTGGAGATGCACATACTGGGATACTGGGATTACTCTTTTGGATCTCCAAAAAACCAATCCACTTGTCTAAGAAAATTATTGGCCCTGATCGGCCAAGGAAGGGAAAGTATCTTGAGATCCAAGATAACTTTTAACCAACCTCAAAGAAGGTTATCCAGGTCCAAAGGCTAGTTCCCTTTACACTATATGTTACTGCAATAATCTGCAATAATAATATTTTCACAGGAAAACCATGTGACCTATTGGAAAACAAGTACTTGAAAAAAACAATTCAACATCTTACTCCTTGCATGCTAACTGATCCCCTAAAGCCCCACAATGATCTCATCCAAGGCAGCTTTTCTAAATTACATAAGATTTATTAGAAGAGTTTAACAACTTGCAAAGAGGAACAGACACAATACAGTCGCCATATGGCTCAAATCCAATCACGCAATCCAACAACACAAATGGTGTCAGGATAATATAGGACTTCTACACGAGCATTGACTTTGCTGATAACTACTTAATTGAGGAAAAATGTACTTACTATGATTGTAAGTCACTCTGGATAAGAGCGTCTGCTAAATGACTAAAATGTGAACGTAAAATGTTTGTTTGAGATTTGCAGAAACACCAGTGGTGGGAAAAAGTACCCATCTGTCATACTTGAGTAAAAGTAAAGATACCTTAATAGAAAATGACTCAAGTAAAAGTGAAAGTCACCCGGTAAAATACTACTTGAGTAAAAGTCTAAAAGCATTTGGTTTTAAATATACTTACATATCAAAAGTAAATGGAATTGCTCAAAAGTATAAGTAAAAGTATTAATCATTTCAAATTCCTTACATTATGCAAACCAGACGGCACAATTGTTTTATTTACGGATAGCCAGGGGCACACTACAACACTCTGACATTAATTTACAAACAAAGCATTTGTGTTTAGTGAGTCTGCCAGATCAGAGGCAGTAGGGATGACCAGGGATGTTCTCTTTAATAAGTGTGTGAATTCGACCATTTTCCTGTCAAAATGTAACGAGTACTTTTGGGTGTCAGGGAAAATGTATGGAGTAAAAAGTGCATTATTTTCTTTAAGAATGTAGTGAAGTAAAAGTTGGTAAAAATATCAATAGTAAAGTACAGACCCCAGAAAACGACTTAAGTTGTACTTTAAAGTATTTTTACTTAAGTACTTAACACCACTGAGAAACACAGATGTTTTTCACAGCTATAGCCTTGTTACTTGGGATGTTTTTGTATTATCTGTACCTGATAAATAAACAGTTCTGCCTTCACTGTCTGCCTGCGAGGGAAATGCATTTAAGTGGTTCTCAAACATCGGACATCACGAGAGATCACGGAAACCTGTTCTTACACTCCTTACCTTTTTCATTGAGACACTTCATAGCAACAACAGGACAAACCTCCAGCATGATGCTAGTAATTGATAGCATACATTTGAAAATCATTGATTTAAGTCCATTTAAGAGGCCCAGCATCAAGGGTCACCACCTTTTCAAAAACACTGCAGAATAATAGTGTAATAGAGTGTAAACTGTTTCATTAAGAACTTTAGAATAAGGCCCTTTGTTTGAATTTACTACATAGAAAAACAATGGGGACTTTTGGGGACTGGTTGATTATTGACTTCACCTGCCATCTAGTGTTCAAATGAGTAAAGTGCACCTACATAAAAAACATGTATATACAGTGGGGGAAAAAAGTATTTAGTCAGCCACCAATTGTGCAAGTTCTCCCACTTAAAAAGATGAGAGAGGCCTGTAATTTTCATCATAGGTACACGTCAACTATGACATACAAATTGAGAGAGAAAAAATCCAGAAAATCACTTTGTAGGATTTTTTATGAATTTATTTGCAAATTATGGTGGAAAATAAGTATTTGGTCACCTACAAACAAGCAAGATTTCTGGCTCTCACAGACCTGTAACTTCTTCTTTAAGAGGCTCCTCTGTCCTCCACTCGTTACCTGTATTAATGTCACCTGTTTGAACTTGTTATCAGTATAAAAGACACCTGTCCACAACTTCAAACAGTCACACTCCAAACTCCACTATGGCCAAGACCAAAGAGCTGTCAAAGGACACCAGAAACAAAATTGTAGACCTGCACCAGGCTGGGAAGACTGAATCTGCAATAGGTAAGCAGCTTGGTTTGAAGAAATCAACTGTGGGAGCAATTATTAGGAAATGGAAGACATACAAGACCACTGATAATCTCCCTCGATCTGGGGCTCCACGCAAGATCTCACCCCGTGGGGTCAAAATGATCACAAGAACGGTGAGCAAAAATCCCAGAACCCCACGGGGGGACCTAGTGAATGACCTGCAGAGAGCTGGGACCAAAGTAACAAAGCCTACCATCAGTAACACACTACGCCGCCAAGGACTCAAATCCTGCAGTGCCAGACGTGTCCCCCTGCTTAAGCCAGTACATGTCCAGGCCCGTCTGAAGTTTGCTAGAGTGCATTTGGATGATCCAGAAGAGGATTGGGAGAATGTCATATGGTCAGATGAAACCGAAATATAACTTTTTTGGTAAAAACTCAACTCGTCGTGTTTGGAGGACAAAGAATGCTGAGTTGCATCCAAAGAACACCATACCTACTGTGAAGCATGGGGGGTGGAAACATCATGCTTTGGGGCTGTTTTTTCTGCAAAGGGACCAGGATGACTGATCCGTGTAAAGGAAAGAATGAATGGGGCCATGTATCGTGAGATTTTGAGTGAAAACCTCCTTCCATCAGCAAGGGCATTGAAGATGAAACGTGGCTGGGTCTTTCAGCATGACAATGATCCCAAACACACCGCCCGGGCAACGAAGGAGTGGCTTCGTAAGAAGCATTTCAAGGTCCTGGAGTGGCCTAGCCAGTCTCCAGATCTCAACCCCATAGAAAATCTTTGGAGGGAGTTGAAAGTCCGTGTTGCCCAGCGACAGCCCCAAAACATCACTGCTCTAGAGGAGATCTGCATGGAGGAATGGGCCAAAATACCAGCAACAGTGTGTGAAAACCTTGTGAAGACTTACAGAAAACGTTTGACCTGTGTCATTGCCAACAAAGGGTATATAACAAAGTATTGAGAAACTTTTGTTATTGACCAAATACTTATTTTCCACCATAATTTGCAAATAAATTCATTAAAAGTCCTACAATGTGATTTTCTGGATTTCTTTTTCTCAATTTGTCTGTCATAGTTGACGTGTACCTATGATGAAAATTACAGGCCTCTCTCATCTTTTTAAGTGGGAGAACTTGCACAATTGGTGGCTGACTAAATACTTTTTTTCCCCACTGTATAAACTCAGCAAAGAAAGAAACGTCCCTTTTTCAGGACCCTGTCTTTCAAAGATAATTTGTAAAAATCCAAATAACTTCACAGATCTTCATTGTAAAGGGTTCAAACACTGTTTCCCATGCTTGTTCAATTAACCATAAACAATTAATGAACATGCACCTGTGGAACGGTCGTTAAGACACTAACAGCTTACAGACAGTAGGCAATTAAGGTCACAGTTATGAAAACTTAGGACACAAAAGAGGCCTTTCTACTGACTCTGAAAAACACCAAAAGAAAGATGCCCAGGTTCCCTGCTCATCTGCGTGAACGTGCCTTAGGCATGCTGCAAGGAGGCATGAGGACTGCAGATGTGGCCAGGGCAATAAATTGCAATGTCCGTACTGTGAGACGCCTAAGACAGTGCTACAGGGAGACAGGACGGACAGCTGATCGTCCTCGCAGTGGCAGACCACGTGTAACAACACCTATAATAATAATAATAATAATATGCCATTTAGCAGACGCTTTTATCCAAAGCGACTTACAGTCATGCGTGCATACATTTTTGTGTATGGGTGGTCCCGGGGATCGAACCCACTACCTTGGCGTTACAAGCGCCGTGCTCTACCAGCTGAGCTACAGAGGACCTGCACAGGTTCGGTACATCTGAACATCACACCTGCGGGACATGTACAGGATGGCAACAACAACTGCCCGAGTTACACCAGGAACATACAATCCCTCCATCTGTGCTCAGACTGTCCGCAATAGGCTGAGAGAGGCTGGACTGAGGGCTTGTAGGCCTGTTGTAAGGCAGGCCCTCACCAGACATCACTGGCAACAACGTCGCCTATGGGCACAAACCCACCGTCGTTGGACCAGACAGGACTGGTAAAAAGTGCACTTCACTGACGAGTCGCTGTTTTGTCTCACCAGGGGTGATGGTCGGATTTGCGTTTTTCATCCAAGGAGTGAGCGTTACACCGAGGCCTGTACTCTGGAGCGGGATCGATTTGGAGGTGGTCCATCATGGTCTGGGGCGGTGTGTCACAGCATCATCGGACTGAGCTTGTTGTCATTGCAGGCAATCGCAACGCTGTACGTTACAGGGAAGACATCCTCCTCCCTCATGTGGTACCCTTCCTGCAGGCTCATCCTGACATGACCCTCCAGCATGACAATGCCACCAGCCATACTGCTCGTTCTGTGCGTGATTTCCTGCAAGACAGAAATGTCAGTGTTCTGCCATGGCCAGCGAAGAGCCCGGATCTCAATCCCATTCAGCATATCTGGGACCTGTTGGATTCCCCCCAGAAATGTCAGAGAACTTGCAGGTGCCTTGGTGGAAGAGTGGGGTAACATCTCACAGCAAGAACTGGCAAATCTGGTGCCATGAGGAGGAGATGCACTGCAGTACTTAATGCAGCTGGTGTCCACACCAGATACTGACTGTTACTTTTGATTTTGACCCCCCCTTTGTTCAGGGACACATTATTCCATTTCTGTTAGTCACATGTCTGTGGAACTTGTTCAGTTTATGTATCAGTTGTTGAATATTGTTATGTTCATACAAATATTTACACATGTTAAGTTTGCTGAAAATAAACGCAGTTGACAGTGAGAGGATGTGTCACGCTCTGGCTCCGGGACTGTGTATTTTGAGCCAGGGTGTGTTCATTTGGTTGTGTTTGGTATTGGTTGTGTTGTATTTGGTTGTGTTTCCTTGTTTGGTCGTGTGACTCCCAATCAGTGGTAACGAGTGTCAGCTGTCGGCTCGTTATCTCTGATTGGGAGCCATATTTAAACTGTCAGTGTTCACCTTAGTGTTGTGGGTTTTTGTTCCGTATCAGTCATTGTAACTGAGGACTTCACGATTCGTCATTGTTTGTTGTTTTGTATTGAGTACTTTAAGTAAATAAAGTCATGTTCGTATCGCACGCTGCGCCTTGGTCCACTCACTTAGTAGACGTTCGTGACAGAAAAACCCACCAAGACCAGACCAAGCAGCGTGTCCAGGAGCCATCGCTAATAGATCTCCGTGGCAGCTTCGACTGGGTCAAACCCATTGAGGAGCTGAGTGACGAGGGTTGGAGACAGAGGAGCGAGAGGTGGGCGAGAATGTTGGAGGCCTGGTCCACGGGGAGGAGAGACCCCCAGAGGATTTTTTGGGGGGGGCTCACGACGTCGGGGCAGCAGGAGGACGCTATGGAGCGGTCCAGCTGGGTTGCAGAGGAGGCCGCCACGTTACGGGGGCCACTGGTAGAAGAGGGGATGGAAGGTGTAGAGGCACGGCGAGAGGTACTGGCGTGTGTTGCCAGTCCGGTCCGGCCCGTTCCAGATCCCGGTGTAGAGCCAGTGGTGTGTGTCCCCAGTACGGTCCGGTCTATTCCTGCTCCCCGCACCAAACCTACGGTGTGCGTCGACAGCCCAGCCCGGCCCGTTCCTGCGCTCCGCACCGAGTCTGTGGTGCGCGTCGCCAGCCCAGCCCGGCCTGTTCCTGCTCCACGCACAAAGCCTACGGCGTGCGTCGCCAGCCCAGCCCGGCCTGTCCCTGCTCCACGCACAAAGCCTACGGTGTGCGTCGCCAGCCCAGCCCGGCCTGTTCCTGCTCCACGCACAAAGCCTACGGTGTGCGTCGCCAGCCCAGCCCGACCTGTACCTGCTCCACGCACAAAGCCTACGGTGTGCGTCGCCAGCCCAGCCCGGCCTGTTCCTGCTCCACGCACCAAGCCTACGGGGTGCGTCGCCAGCCCAGCCCGGCCTGTCCCTGCTCCACGCACAAAGCCTACGGTGTGCGTCGCCAGCCCGACCCGGCCTGTTCTGCCACTCGCACCAAGCCTAGGGTGCGAGTCGTCAGCCTGGTCCAGCCTGTTCCTGCTACTCGCACCAAGCCAAGGGTGCGAGTCGTCAGCCTGGTCCAGCCCATTCCTGCTACTCGCACCAAGCCAGGGATGCGAGTCGTCAGCCTGGTGAGGTCCGTTCCGGCTCCACGCACCAAGCCTAGGGTGCGTATCGTCAGCCAGGTCCGGTCCGTTCCTGCCTCACGCGCTAAGCCAGGGGTGCGCGTCGTCAGTCCTGATCCAGCCAGCTGGGTCAGATCGGATCGGGGCCATTACGGGGGGATTGAAGTAGGGTGGTGGTCAAGCCCGGAGCCGGAGCCGCCTCCGAGGAGCAACACCCACCCAGCCCTCTCCTATTTGGGGTTTTGAGGCGCGGTCGCAGTCCGCGCCTTTAGGGGGGGGTACTGTCACGCTCTGGCTCCGGGACTTTGTATTTTGAGCCAGGGTGTGTTCGTTTGGTTGTGTTTTGTTTGGTTGGGTTGTCATTGGTTGTGTTTTCCTTGTTTGGTCAAGTGACTCCCAATCGGAGGTAACGAGTGTCAGCTGTCGGCTCGTTATCTCTGATTGGGAGCCATATTTAAACTATCTGTGTTCACCTTGTGTTTGTGGGTTTTTGTTCCTTGTCAGTCATTGTCTGAGGACGTTACGTATCGTTTATTGTTTTGTATTCGTGTTTGCACTTTACTATTAAAGTATGTTCGCTCAACACGCTGCGCCTTGGTCCTCTCTAACCAACGATCGTGACAGGATGTTTCTTTTTTTGCTGAGTTTATCATTTATCATGGGGAGCTACAGCACTCTCAGCACCCCTACCTCCCCTGGCTATGTAACATAATATATATTTTCCTTCAGGTCACCTCCATCTGATGTAGGAGGCCTTCTTTTGAAAGGGACCAAGTGAGTCTGATTTGTTTGGCATTTAAACTTCCGCCGGCTTACAAGGTGTCAGAGCTTTAATCAGCTTACAGGGAGGCAGAGCTTTAATCAGCATCGGGCTAAAGATGCAATTTGACTGTCAGCCTGATGTTCAAAGCCTCTATAAATTGTACCATTACTTCACAAACACACCATTAATAGCCTGGATTGAAACTGCCCCCACATGACTTTCACTGCCCACATTTCATCGAACTACCTACATCAAAGGCAGTTAGCAGGCAATGTTTACAGAATATCTTAGTTAGGGCTTAGTTAGCCTATTAAAGACAATTACTTTATGTTAATTGTGCAATAATTACAATTAGAATAGCTATATTCTTTAGTATCTATGCCGTCAAGGACAGCAGTATAAACCAAAGTGTGTTGAACAACCTCAGCTGGCACAAACATCATGTTTATTTTATATAATATATGCCATTTAGCAAACGCTTTATCCAAAGCGACTTACAGTCATGCGTGCATACATTTTACATATGGGTGGCCCCGGGAATCATACCCACAACACTGACAGTGAAAGCCCCATGCTCTACCAACTGAGACATACAGAACCATTTTACAATTTTACCAGATGTCTTTACCCATGAGTGGATGGAATCTGGCAGGTTGGTGGACGCATGAACTGGGAGAATCTGTGTTATGACATTTTACATTTTAGTCATTTAGCAAACGCTCTTATCCAGAGCGACTTACAGTTAGTGAGTGCATAAATTTTTTCATACTGGCCCCCCATGGGAAACAAACCCACAACCCTGGCGTTGCAAGCGCCATGCTCTACCAACTGAGCTACAGGGGACTACACTCGATACCATCTAGGACCTAAGACTTTCTCTGCTGCCCCTATACAGTATGCAGCACGACCCAACAATAAATAACCTTACCTGCAGCTGTATTTGCATGTGTCAGACTAACTTTACATCCTTAAGAGCAATTGCATATGGGTCTTTCTATAAACTAGGGTACCAGTGAGGATTTCCTACATTGGACAATGTGTTACATATGTTATGTCTTTGATAATAATCTGTCCATTTTTTTCATGTCATAACATTAACATATAAGGGAGGATCATAGCTACACTAATTGACCAAAGGTATGTGGACACCTGCTCGTCGAACATCTCGTTCCAAAATCATGGGCATTAATATGGAGTTGATCCCCCCTTTGCTGCTATAACAGACTCCACTCTTCTGGGAAGGCTTTCCACTAGATGTTGGAACATTGCTGCGGGGAATTGCTTCCATTCAGCCACAAAAGCATTAGTGAGATCGGGCACTGATGTTGGCCCATTAGGCCTGGCTCGCAGATAGCTTTCCAATTCATCCCAAAGGGAGTCGATGGGGTTGAGGTCAGGGCTCTGTGCAGGCCAGTCAAGTTCTTCCACACCAATCTCGACAAACCATTTCTGTATGGAACTCACTTTGCGCTCGGGGGCATTGTCATGTTGAAACTGGAAAAGGCCATCCCCAAACTGTTGCCACAAAGTTGGAAGCACAGAATCGTCTAGAATGTCATTACTAAATGACTTAAATGTAAATGTATGCTGTAGCGTTAAGATTTCCTTTCACTGGAACTAAGGGGCCTAGCCCGAACCATGAAAAAAAGCCCCAGACCATTATTCCTCCTCCACCAAACTTTACAGTTGGCACTATGCATTGGGGCAGCTAGTGTTCTCCTGGCATCTGCCAAACCCAGATTCATCCGTTGGACTGCCAGATGGTGAAGCGTGATTCATTGTGCGGCTGCTCGGCCATGGAAACCCATTTCATGAAGCTCCCAACGAACAGTTATTGTGCTGATGTTGCTTCCAGAGGCAGTTTGGAACTAAGTAGTGAGTATTGCAACCGATGACTGGCGAACAGCACTTACAGTTGACCGGGGCAGCTCTAGCAGGGCAGAAATGTGACAAACTGACTTGTTGGAAAGGTGGCATCCTATGACGGTGCCATGTTGAAAGTCACTGAGCTCTTCAGTAAGGCCATTCTACTGCCAATGTTTGTCTATGGAGATTGCATGACTGTGTGCTTGATTATATACACCTGTCAGCAACGGGTGTGGCTAAAATAGCCAAATCCACTAATTTGCAGTTGACAACTCCAGAGTGCATAGTCAAATACACCAAGGTCTGCATCCCCCTCAGCCAGAGCCTCGACTAGCCATAGTTAAGGAGACTTCCGCTCCAATCGTGGAGCCACAGCCAGCCGCTGCCATGGGACCTGTTCTGGTTGCCATAGCGGAGTAATCCTCTCCTCCCAGTGGGGATCCTTTGCTAGTCGAGGCAGACCCTCGGGTGCCCAAGATTCGACTGTCTGTTGCCCTGGAACCTTCAACCACGAAGTCTCCACCTGCATCTTCCGCCCCTGGCTCGGAGCCCAAGCTAGCGGTCGATTCTTCGCCTGCTCCTAAGATGGAGCCACAGCCTGCAGCTACTTCAGATGTCAAATGCAGCAAGGAAGTTGGGGCCTCTCCAGCCCGCCTGCCAGCACCGTGTTAGTTCCAGACCCGAGGGTCCTGCTACCTCCAGACATACCAGACATCATCCCGGGTGACCCACCAGAAGTCACCCCTGATGTCCCCCCTGACCTAGTTGTCCAGTTCCCTGCCTCCACGGTAGGGTCTGAGTTCCCTGCCGCCACGGTAGTGTTAGAGTTCCTTTCCTGGTAGGGTCAGAGTTCACTTTCTTCCCTTTAGGGTCAGAGTTCCCTTCCTTCCCAGTAGGGTCAGAGTTTCAGTTTCCTGCCTACATGGTAGGTTTTGAGTGTCCTGCCCCTCAAGTAGGTGTATCCTGCCCCCGCGGTAGGTTTAGAGTTTCCTGCCTTCCTGGAATGTCCAGTCTATCCTGCGCACCCGGTAGACTCTCAGTTTCTGACTGTACCCGGCCCTCAGTCTCTAGCCCCAGTTGCAGGCTCACACTGTTCTGACTTACGTCCCTGGACTGCTGCCTTAGTACTAGGGCCCCATTCCTCTATTGTTCTAAGTCCACAGTCCCCTGCAGTAGTAGCATCTGTCAGGCCCTAGGTATCCTACCCAACTAGGCCCCACGTTCGCTTTGTCGTCAGGTCTGCAGTATCCTGCCCTGCACGGACCGCAGACCCCCGCCTTATTGGGTACACAGTGTCCTAGCCCACCAGGTTTTGAGCCCCCTACCATGCTAGGTCCTAAGTTAGCTGGCCAGGTTGCAGCTCTGCAGTCTCCTGCCCTGCCCGGCAGTTGCCTATCCCACCATGTTTAGAGCCTCCTGCCCTACTAGGCCCCAAGTTCGCTGCACTAGGATCGCTGTCTCCAGACACAGTCAGTCCACAGCTCCCTAGCCCGCCAGGCTTAAAACCTCCTGCCCAGCTAGGCCACAAATTATCTGCGCTAGGTTCTCAGTCCTCAGCCCTCATCTGCCCTCAGTCCCTAGCACTAGGTCCTCAGTCTCCAGCTACATTAGGTCTGCTGTCTCCAGCATTAGTCATCCCTAGCCCAGGTGGGTCATCAGGCTCCTTCCCCACTAGGCTCAAAGGTATCAGTTTCTCCAATAAGCCCAGAGCTCTACTGTTCTCCTAGCCCTCAGTCGTTGCCCCTGTCAGGCCCAGATTCGCTTTCCCTGGCAGGCCCAGAGTAGGTTTCCCTGTCAGGTCCAGAGTCAGTTTCCCTGTCAGGTTCAGAGTCAGTTTCCCTGTCAGCTCCAGAGTCATTTTCCCTGTCAGGCCCAAAGTTGTCAGCACTAGGCTCCCAGCCTTCAGCAGTTTTGCTGTCTCCAGCCCTAGTCCACCCTCAGTTCACTGCTTCGCCGGGCTATAGGTACTCTGCCCCACTAGGTCTGCAGCCTCTGGCCTCAGTTGGTCTAGGCTATAAGTTCAGTGCTCAGCTAGGTTTGCAGCCTCCCACCATACCTGGCTTGCAGTCCTCAGTCTTAGTAGTAGGTTCCAAGTCCCCTGCCCTGTCAGGCCCGGAGTTTCCTGCCTTGCTAGGTCCTCAGCCCCCTGATCTGGGGGACCCACAGTTCCCTGACCTGGGGGGTGTACTGTCTCCAGTTCTTGGGGGACACCCACCTCCTGCACTGGAATATCCTCCGGCCCTCACACCTGGGGAATGTTTCTGGGGCCCAGCCGGCCCCTGCCTCCGGATCCCTGATGAGGCTCACCCAGGGGTCCCCACCTGCTCCACCATGGGAGCCATCGCTTTCAGCAGTGGTGAAAAAGTCACCAACCTCCGCAGCAGCCAGTGAGCTGCCAACCATAGCCGTGGCCAGCCTCCGGCACCATACCATCCAAGGATGGGCCCCAGCTGCCTTGCACCAGCTGAGTCATAGGATCCGCCACCACACATGTCGCTTTCCATGGGGCGTTCTGGGACTGTCTCTGCGTCGCCATGCACCTCAGCACTGGGCGGCTCTTTAGCCTCTTACGTGCACAGGAGCTGGCACTACTGGCCCCCATGGTCCTCTAAAGTGACAGTAGTAATCATCTGCCCTTCTAGTTCGGTCAGACGTACAGTAAGACTGGACTCGATCCTGTCTGGTCCCTTCGCTGCTCTGCCCCACTGTACTGTCTGTCCTGCCGGATAGGGTTGAGCATTTAAAGGATTGAGTCCCCCATTGAGGCCTTTTAAGATATGTGGATTTCCATAAGAAATCCAACGGCGGCTGTAAAAAAAATAAAATAAAAAAGGCACTTATTTTCAGCCAAGTGTTGTGTGTGCATCCGCAATTAAGATCACAAATCATTCAGAGTATCAGAACAGTTCAACTACTATTCCACAAGATTACTTATTCTATGTGTGTGTGTGTGTGTGTGTGTGTGTGCTAATGTGTGGTGGTGACCTAGAGATAATAAAGCTCTGGATATGGACACATCTCCCTTGTTCTTGCCGGACAACTTGTAACAAGTCAGAACCTTAACAATCAGCATTAAGTACTAACGGGTGAGGGCATTCACAGCCTACCGCTCAGACAAACTCCGGCTAGCCATTTTTACAGTTGTTATCTGCTTGACTGCAGGGTCTCGTTAGATTTAACAGAGAAAGCATCAAGGTAATGAGTTTATGTTTTCATATTGTCACGACTTCCGCCGAGGCTGCCTCCCCTCCTTGTTCGGGCAGGCTTCGGCGTTCGTCGTCACCGGCTTACAACTGACATTTACTCCTGACGTGCTGAAACCATTGCACCATCTATTACCACTGTGGGTATTATTTGACCCTGCTGTTAATCTATGAACATTTGAACGTTTTGAAGAATGATCTGGCCTTAATGGCCATGTATTTTTATAATCTCCACCCGGCACAGCCAGAAGAGTAAGAGGCCACCCCTTGGAGCCTGGTTCCTCTCTAGGTTTCTTCCTAGGTTCCTGCCTTTTTAGGGCGTTTTTCCTATCCACTGTGTTTCTACATCTGCATTGCTTGCTCCTTGGGATTTTAGGCTGGGTATCTGTAAAAAGGGCTTTATAAAATACATTTGATAGTACATGAGCACTAAATAAATATAGTAATGTCAGCCAATGGCAACAACATCCAGGTTGATACAGGAGATGCGGTGATATACTCCATATGGGTCTTTCTATACATAATGGGGCCAATGTGTGACATTGGGATAACATTTCTATATGGTTTGAAACAAAAATAAAAAGTATTTTCATGCAGTTCCACATGTGTACTTAGAGGAATAAAAGTGAATATATGCAAATTACACACAAAACTCCACCTAAACAACAACATAGACCTAGGACTATACATCCTTTAATTAAGCAGGGTTCATACAGACATTGGCAAGTCAAATTCAAGCATGTAATTGTTATTTTCAAGGACCTCAATGTTATACAATTGAATAATTTATATATTTGTACATATAGGGCCTAATATAGATGTCACGATCGTATACGGAAGAGACGGACCAAGGCGCAGCGTGATAAGTGTACATATTTATTCGTACTTAACACACGAACCAAAACAACAAACAAACGATACGTGAAGTCCTAGGTTACCAAAACAAACCTTAACGGAACAAGATCCCACACAGACTGGTGCCAAACGGCTGCCTAAGTATGGTCCCCAATCAGAGACAATGAGATACAGCTGCCTCTGATTGGGAACCACCCTGGCCAACATAGATCCACACGATCTAGAAACTAACATAGAAAATATAACATAGAAACTCCACACCCTGGCTCAACATTGAAGAGTCCCCAGAGCCAGGGCGTGACAGTACCCCCCAAAGGCGCGGACTGCGACCGAGCCACACAAACACAACAGGGTAGGGGCCGGGTGGGCATTCCGCCTCGGAGGCGGATCCGGCTCCGGGCGTGACCACCACTTTCTCTCCACCTCCCCGTTGCGCCCCTGGTCTGGTCTGGCACCGCTGACTGGAGCTGGACCCGACGACGGTGGATCAAACCATACAGGCTCCGGACTGGAGCCGCTGGCCGGAGCTGGACTCGACACCGGTGGAGCGGATTGCTCTGGCTCCGGAGTGGATCCGCTGACTGGAGTTGGACCGGACCCCGGTGGAGCGGATTGCTCTGGCTCCGGAGTGGAGCAGCTGACCGATGCCGGACCAGACACCGGTGGAACAGGCACGGGCCGTGCCGGACTGGACACACGCACCACTGGCTTGGTGCGGGGAGCAGGAACGGGCCGGACTGGGCTGACGACGCGCACCACTGGCTTGGTGCGGGGAGCAGGAACGGCCCGTACCGGGCTGACGACGCGCACCACTGGCTTAGTGCGGGGAGCAGGAACGGGCCAGACCGGGCTGACGACGCGCACCACTGGCTTGGTGCAGGGAGCAGGAACGGGCCGGACCGGGCAGACGATGCGCACCACTGGCTTGGTGCGAGGGGCAGGGACAGGCCGGACCGGGCTGGCGACGCGCACCTCTGGCTTGGTGCGAGGGGCAGGAACAGGCCGGACCGGGCTGGCGACGCGCACCACTGGCTTGGTGCGGGGAGCTGGAACGGGCCGGACCGGACTGGAGACACACACCACTTGCTTGGTGCGAGGAGCGGGACTGGGTTCCCTTATAAACCTCCGCTCCTTCTGCTGCCTAACCAGCTCCTCTCGCCGTGCCCCTACACTCTCCTTCTCCCTTGTCGCCTCCTGTAGCCTCATCGTCCACGGCGTGAGCCCCCCCCTAAAAATGTTCTGGGCTTGTCTCTCCCCCGTGATCATGGCCTCCATCCCTCTAGCCAGACTCTCTCTCATCTCCTCCCAAGTCCATCCTCTCTCCTCATCACGCTGCTTGATCCAGGCTTGGTGAGATCTTCTGTCACGAGCAGCAGAACTTAAAATTGGCTACAATAATTACAATAACTTTTCAAGCATTAAATTGAGGAAATGTCCGATTTTCAAGGTAGGCCTATTCCATTACTTGAATTTCTGAGCTCCAAATTCATGTTCAAGTCTACTTCAAGCCCTTTGTATTGTTTAAAATTGAATGTCTAACATGAAAAACTAAATGTATTTGTCATGTTATTTCATTACCAGATCATATTGTGAATAAGCCCACTAGACTATTTCATTTGTTGTCATTATATCCAGAATAATTCATAGGGATAGTGTTGGGTGTTGCGCAATAGTCTATCCTACACAATTGCACACAGTAGACTCTGTGTCCAATCCGAAGCACAAAAACATATGTGTGATGAGTGTGATAGAAGGAGTCAGGCGCAGGAGGGTATTCACCGAATGCAGAGTTTATTCCGTCGTACACAAATAGCGCTGGATAGCGACAAATGAAACAGGCACAGGGGAAAATCTACCCTGGCAATACAAGGTAACGGTAGCTCCAACAATAACAGGCACAGGGGAAATATCTACCCTGGCAATAACAAGGTACGAGTAGCTCCACCGAGCTACACTACTCTCACAATTAACAATCACCCACAAGGACAAGGGGGGCAGAGGGAACACTTATACATGGACTAATGAGGGGATAAGAACCAGGTGTGTGTGATTGACAAGAGAAGACAAATGGAATGATGAATAACAGATCGGCAGTGGCTAGTAAGCCGGTAACGACGAATGCTGAAGCCTGCCCGAACAAGGAGGGGAGGCAGCCTCGGCAGAAGTCGTGACAGTACCCCCCACTTGACGCGCAGCTCCAGCAGTGCGCCGACCCCGGCCTCGGGGACGGCCAGGAGGACGCGGAGCAGGGCGAGCCGGATGACAACGGTGGAAATCCCGAAATAGGGAGGGATCGAGGATATCCCTCACCGGGACCCAGCACCGTTCCTCTGGACCGTACCCCTCCCACTCCACGAGGTACTGAAGGCCCCCCACCCGACAGCAGGAACCTACCCACATCCTGATTTACCCATTCCACCTGCCCATTAGACTCGGGGTGGGAACCAGAGGTCAGGCTGACTGAGACCCCCAGACGTTCCATGAACACCTTCCAGACCTTGAATGTGAACTGGGGACCCCGGTCAGACACTATATCATCTGGTACCCCGTAGTGCCGGAAGACGTGTGTAAACAGGGCCTCCGCAGTTTGCAGGGCCGTTGGGAGACCGGGCAGAGGAAGGAGGCGGCAGGCCTTGGAAAAGCGGTCCACAACGACCAGGATGGTGGTGTTACCTTGGGAGAGGGGAAGATCGGTAAGGAAATCAACACTCAGGAGAGTCCATGGTCGTTGTGGAACTGGTAAAGGTTGTAACTTACCCACTGGGAGGTGCCTAGGTGCCTTACTCTGGGCGCACACTGAGCAGGAGGAGACATACACCCTCACGTCCTTAGCCAAGGTAGGCCTCCAGCACTTTCCGGTCAGGCAACGCACTGTACGACCGATACCTGGGTGACCAGAGGATGGTGACGTGTGTGCCCAGTAGATCAGACGGTCACAGATAAGAGCAGGCATGTACTGCAGCACAGCTGGACACTGAGGTGGAGATGGCTCTGTGCGTAACGCCTGCTCTATATCCGCGTCCATTGCCCATACTACCGTCGCCACAATGCAGGAGGCCAGGAGTATGGGGGTGTTGTCTCTAGGCCTCTCATCTGTGTCATACAGCCGTGACAATGCGTCTGCCTTCACGTTCTTCGTACCCGGGATGTATGATAGTGTAAAATCAAACCGGGTGAAGAATAGGGCCCACCTCGCCTGGCGAGGATTCAGCCTCCTCACTGCCTGGATGTACTCCAGGTTACGGTGGTCCGTCCAGATGAGGAAAGGGTGTTTCGCCCCTTCGAGCCAATGCCTCCACATGGTCAGGGCTCGGACAACAGCCAACAGCTCCCGATCACCAACGTCGTAGTTTTGCTCCGCCGGGCTGAGCTTCTTAGAGAAGAAGGCACAGGGGCGGAGCTTGGGTGGTGTGCCCGAGCATTGAGATAGGACAGCGCCTATCCCTACCTCGGATGCATCCACCTCCACTACGAACGGTAGTGATGGATCGGGGTGGGCCAGTACCGGGGCTGAGGTGAACAGACCCCTCAGGTTACTGAAGGCCCTGTCAGCCTCAGCAGACCAGCGGACGGCCCACCCTTCAACAGAGATGTAATGGGAGCTGCGACCTTGCCAAAGCCCCGGATAAACCTCCAATAGTAGTTGGCGATGCCAATAAAGCGCTGCACCTCCTTAACCTCGGTTTTAGTCAGCCAATTACGCATGGCTGAAATGCGATCTCCCTCTTTCTCCACACCTGAGGTTGTAATGCGGTATCCGAGGAAGGAGACAGACTGCTGGAAAAACAGACACTTTTCTGCCTTGGCATAAAGGTCATTTTCCAACAGTCGGGCCAGCACTTTGCGAACCAGGGACACATGCTCGGTGCACATAGTGGAATACACCAGAATGTCATCGATGTAGACCACCACACCACGACCAAGCATGTCCCGAAACACCTCGTTCACAAAGTACTGGAAGACGGATGGAGCATTAATCAAACCTGAGGGCATCACCAGGTATTCATAATGCCCCGTGGTTGTGCTGAATGCTGTCTTCCACTCATCCCCCTCTCGGACACACACCAGATTGTACGCACTCTGGAGATCTAATTTGGTGAAGAAGCGCGCCCCATGCATTGACTCAATCACTGAAGGAATGAGGGGGAGATGATAACTAAACCGTATCGTCTCCTTGTTCAGTGATCAATAATCAATGCAAGGGCGTAGACCGCCATCTTTCTTCTTCACAAAAAACTTGAGGAGGCGGGTGAAGTAGAGGGACGTATAAACCCCTGGCACAGGGACTCGGTGACGTATGTTTCCATAGCCTCTGTTTCAGCCTGTGACAGGGGATACACATGACTCCTGGGAGGCACAGCGTCTACCCGGAGGTTTATCGTGCAATCCCCTGCCCGATGAGGTGGTAACTTGGTCACCTGCGTTTTGGAAAACGCGTGCACCAAATCGAGGTATTCGGGGGAATGCGCACGGTGGAGGTACTGTCTGGACTTTCCACCGTGGTTGCACCAACGGAAACACAGAGACACCTACCCTGACACTCTCGCGACCACCCCGTGAGAACCCTCTGCGGCCATGAGAATGTGGGGTTGTGGAGTGCTAATCAAGGGATACCTAGTACCACAGGGAAAGCAGAAGACTCAATAATAAAAAACGTGACTTGCTCGCAATGAGTCTCGTGGGTAACCATGGTGATTGGTGCAGTAACTTCCCTAACAAACCCGGACCCTAATGGTCGACTGTCAAGTGCTCTGATAGGGAGTGGAATGGATAGGGGAACCAATGAAATGCCTAGACTGTGTGAGAATGCCCTGTCCATAAAGTTCCCAGCTGCGCCTGAATCCACTAGCGCCTTACACTGGGGAACTACAATGTGATCAGGAAAGTGGATAGGTAGGGTACAGTGTGCAACAGAGGGCTCTGAACAAGTGTGGGTGTTCGATACCTGGGGTGATGCGAGAGTGCCCTGCCTGCGCCCTCCAGACCCAAAAGAACGCTGACGACATTGTGCAGTTTAATGTCCCTTCGTGCCACCAGAGTGACACTGGCGCTGTCGTCCTCAACAGGCTTACCTGGTAAAATAAAAAGATTGTCCAAACGGATGGCCATGTCCACCAGTTGCGTGAAGGACAACATGGTGTCCCGGCAGGCTAGCTCCCTTCGGACGTCCTCCCGCAGATGGCACCGGAAGTGGTCGATAAGGGCCCGCTCGTTCCACCCGGACCCAGCTGCTAGAGTCCGAAACTCCAAGGTGAAGTCCTGCGCAGTCCTTGTCCCCTGCCTCAGGTGGCCCAGCTGCTCGCCCGCCTCTCGACCTTCGGACGGGTGATTGAAGACAGCCCGAAAGAGGCGAGCGAACTCCCCGTAGTTGTCCAACGCGGATCCTCCTTCGTTCCAGACCGCGTTGGCCCACTCCAGGGCTTTCCCCGAGAGGCAGGAGACGAGGGCGGACACCTTCTCCCGCTCCGATGGGGCCGGGCTGATGCTGGAGAGGTAGAGCTCCAGTTGGAGGAGGAATCCCTGGCAGAGAGCAGCTGTCCCGTCGAACTCCCGTGGTTGGGATATATGGATCCCTCTGGGTGCTGGGGTGTGGGTGGCTGGATCCGGTTGCCCAGCTGGTCTCGACAGATCGTGTCCTCTCATCTCCAGGCGTTGGACGACCTGGAGAAACAGATCCATCGCTTCTCCCAAGCTGGCTAACATTGTTGAATGCTCCGTGACCCGTGCCACAACTCTAGGCATGCGCTCCTCTCCCGCTGACTCCATTTATGGTGGGTGATTCTGTGATGCGTGATTTGAAGGAGTCAGGCGCAGGAGGGTAAATCACAGTAAACAGAGTTTATTCCGTAATCCAGCGTAACCAGTCCAGTGCGCAAAACAGGCGCACTGGAAGAAACATGCACATGGGGAAAATACCCTAGGAATACAAAATACTGAGCTCAACCGAGCTACTAATCCTCACAAGAAACAATCACCCACAAGGACAAGGGGGCAGAGGGAACATTTAAACACGTACTAATGAGGGGAATATGAACCAGGTGTGTGTAATTGACAAGACAAGACAAATGGAATGATGAGATATGGAGCGGCAGTGGCTAGAAGGCCGGTGACGACGAACGCTGAAGCCTGCCCGAATAAGGAGGGGAGGCAGCTTCGGAGGAAGTCGTGACACTTAAACTGATGTATCCCAGACTTCACCTTAAATGATCACTTATAAAACTACAAACATGACATAACAGTCTAGAACTTTCCTCTCAACAATATAACCCCTTGTTCCAAAGGAGGGTGAACATTCATGTTGTTTAGGCCAGTGTGTCTCATTGGTTTTGTCATCATGTGTAAACAAACATTCCCATTGTCCTTGATGACTGTTCATGATAACAGTAGCCTACCACTTCACCTCACTGGTTAGGATTATAGCCACGAGTTTGGTGTCTGAACCCCTATACATGATAATTATCTTATAAAAACGACAGGATTTTTTTTGTCCTTGGCCGCACTGCGCCACCGTACCATCCTGCTTTGTTGCTACAATAGAAATGCTGTTCTCAAATTTGCTCCCTAATTAGGCAAAGAAACTCAAAGAAACGGTAATTGTGTTGCTAAGCAGCAGACACAAAAATAAGTGTTAGTATAATAAAGTAAGGTTCCAACAACAGTACTCGCACATAATATAAGGCAAGATAAATAAACAAGGGTTATAGTGTTAGGTAAGTAGCATATAAGTAGCGTAGTGTAACAATGAGTAATTGCAATACTTGTTACAATGTACTTACAAGATGAATTACTCAGTAATAACAACACTGAAATCTGAACATGAAGCATCACTGGACTGGAGGTTTTAGTATCAGTTAATATTGGTAATGAGCCAGTGATGGGCCAGCGGCAGTCTTTCCCCATGTGATGTGTTCCATGTTGTCACCTATAGCCTATAATTGTAACACCCTTTCAGCTCCTTCAGAGAAAATCATTAGTAATGGTTGCCATTTCGCTGTGGGGTGGGGGTATGGCTAAATTTCTATAAAGGTTTTTTAAAGGCAGACATGAGGAAGCAGGAAAGGTCATCATGGTGAACCTCCATCACTCCAAGGTCACTCGGTCGCGTCATTGCCATTTTTATCAACGTTCTACAGATGCCACAGCATATTGATGTCTGACTGATGGTTAATGCTCAGTCTTTCTGAATGGGGGCTAATGACTGTTTCGTAAAATGTACACCATAGTGGCCTGGAAATACGATGACATTGCTAAAGTAGACAAATCATTTGTAGAAAACAACTTTCCCATCTTTATGATGTCTTCAACTTTACTTTAGAGAGATGGCAATGTTGCCATGAACTAGCAAAGTTAATCAGAAATAGTTAGCAATGCTAACGTTAGCTAGCTAAAATGTTGGTGCTCTCCCCTCAATCTTAGCTAGCTAGCTAAAGTTATACTGTATCTAAAGTCAATCTGGCGACATCACAATGATGACAAAAGCTTGTCCTACTAATTATTTGCCTCCTTTTGAAACGTCATCGTGTTTCCAAGCCACAGTAATGCACTTTAGACTAAACCTTCATCAGCACCCATTGAGACAGGTTTGGGTAGAATGCTTAGCTGGGCATCAGTCCTAAAACGAATGTTCAAAATATTGGGACGAAACGTGCAACCCATGAATTGCTGCAGATCAGGCTGAGGTCATATTCTTGCTGAATCCAGGTATAATTCCCTGACCATTTCACAAATCATCAAACTTCCAATGTAGAGTATGTTGTTATTGACCATTATGCCAGTCTTATGTATTGTGGACAGCTACAGTGTACTCAGACCAGACCTGGGATAACTATAATTTGAACTATGCTTTGTGGAAAGTAACTATTTTGGGGGGAGAACAAATAGTTACTTTGGAGATGACTAAAACTATTTAAATACAGTTCCCCAAAAATGACTACTTTGTAAAACCATTTGAATACAGAGCTGAGAAAGCAACTTCTTAAAAAATATATTTCAATACAGAGCACAGGAAGTTACAGTACTTATTTTCAGAAACTATTGGATTGGCTGCCTTCAACTAATGGCAGGGTTGTATCTGGAACTGCATGTTGAAGATAGAAATAGAATGAATAGAGCACACACTATTCCAATCGATTTGACAGTCATATTTGATCTACACAATACATTTCTATCTGAACATTCTGTAAATGTCCATTCTCCTGAATGTCCATGGCCTCAGGTGTGCATAATCAAGTCAAACCAATCAACCACTTATATTTTGTACAGAAAGTAAAAATAGGTTGTGATTCTCAACTACAGTAAAAATCTTTCAACATTCCACTGAAAAAGTAGAAAGCTGCAATTTATTTTATGATGCCTGCAGAGAAATTCAAAGCCATTTGCCAACATTGCAAACAGCAAGTTGAATGCTTAGCAAAAACTGCTTTGAACCTCTTTGTCCATCTGAGGGGAAGTGTTCTTGTTTCAAACACACCCTATACCAGGGATTTTCAACTGGCGGCAAATTTTATTTGCCAAAAATGATTTTAATTGAGGAAATCTATTCAAAAGTATTTCCACTCATAAATATAGAGACATATTGGATTGTGTACCAATGTAATCAAGGTTTGAAATTATTATGCTTTTGTCAAATACAATATCTGTTCGGGCTTCTTGCATCAATTTGCAGAGTACAAATTATTTATAATTATTTTCCGGCCCCCCGACCATCCGCTCAAGAAAAATGTTGGCCAGTGGCGGAATCTAGTTGATGACCACTGCCCTAAACCATCTTTAAATGGATAGTTTACTCAGAATACAAACTTACATGATTTTTCACCTACCTTGGCTGTAGTTGATTCGAGAAGGCAGTTGTTAGATATTTACTGTGCCTTCAGAAAGTATTCACACCCCTTGACGTTTTTCACATTTAGTTCTGTTAAAGCCTGAATTTAAAATGGATTAAGTTGAGATTGTGTGTCACTGGCCTAGACACAATACACCATGTCAAAGTGGAATTATGTTTTTACAAATGTTTACAAATTATTTAAAAATGAAAAACTGAAATGTCTTGAGTCAATAAGTCTTCAACCCCTTTGTTATGGCAAGCCTAAATAAGTTCAGGAATACACATTTGCTTAACAAGTCACACAAGAAGTTGCATGGACTCACTCTGTGTGCAATAATAGTGTTTTATATGATTGTTGGACCCCACAGTCGAGCAGTGAATTTCAAACAGATTCAACCACAAAGACCAGAAAGGTTTTCCAAAGATCCCTTTCAGCATGGTGAAGTTATTAATTAAATGTTGGATGGTATATCAATACACCCAGTTACTACAAAGAGAGGAAGGAAACCGCTCAGGGATTTCACTATGAAGCCAATGGTGACTTTAAAACAGTTACAGAGTTTAATGGCTGTGATAGGAGAAAACTGAGGATGGATCAACAACATTGTAGTTACTCCACAATACTAACCTAAATGACAGAGTGAAAAGAAGGAATCCTGTAAAGAATACAAATATTCCAAAACATGCATCCTGTTTCCAATAAGCCACTAAAGTATAACTGCAAAAAATGTGGCAAAGAAATGAAGTTTATGTCCTTAATACAAATTGTTATGTTTTGGGCAAATCCAACACAACACATCCACTCTTTCCAAGCATGGTGGTGGATGCATCATGTTATGGGTATACTTGTCATTGGCAAGGACTAGGGAGTTTTCTAAACAAAATAGAGCTAAGCACAGGCAAAATCCTAGAGGAAAACCTGAATCAGACTGCTTTCCAACAGACACTGGGAGACAAATTCACCTTTCAGCAGGACAATAACCTAAAACACAATGGCAAACATACACAACATTGAATGTTACGAAGACGACATCGAATGTTCCTGAGTGGCCTAGTTACAGTTTTGACTTGAAAATGTATGGCAAGACTTGAAAATGGCTGTCCAGCAATGATCAACAACCAAATTCACAGAGCTTGAAGAATTTTAAAAAGAATAATCCAGGTGAGCAAAGCTCTTAGAGACTTACCCAGAAAGACTTACAGCTGTAATCACTGCCAACGCTGATTGTAACATGTATTGACTCAGGGGTGTGAATACTTATGTAAATTAGATATTTCTGTATTTGATTTTCAATACATTTGCAAACATTTCTAAAAACATGTTTTCATTTTGTCATTATGGGTTATTATATGTGGATGGATGAGCTAGAGATATATGTTTACGCTAGCGATACACTGTATGTGTTTTTTTTGCATGGGCTGCGTCTCAATCCACCGCATCTGCCGATGTCAGCCTTCCGCATCTGCAGTGGAAGGTGGCAGAGCTACAGCGGTGTTTGGCAGACCAGGAGACATCACGAAAACCGGTCTTCTCACGAAAATGTCTGTAGCGTCCGAATAGTTTGGGCAAACTAATATGACCCCTCTATTGAAAGTGGAGACTTGAACACAATGGTGTTCTCCATTTTGCTCTACATCCCCCACAAGTGTCAGAAGACTCATCTGAAGGTAACACGGTACCAGTTTAAAAAATGACTGAAAGTATGGAGGTAGTTTTGTTCCAAAAAAGGTGTTAAAAATGGGTAATAAAAAAGACATACTTCAAAACATACTTCAAAACATACTTCCATTTGATGTATTTTTTTGACTTTCTGTTTTGCCATGTATGAATTTGTTATTCAATGCGTTTCTATGAGCTAATAGCAGTAACGCCAAAGTTTCATCAAATAATTTGTTTATGTTCATATTTTTATAACTGCAGGGGTCCTAAAAAGTATCCATGGTATGACCATCTTAAAACAATTCCATATGTTAGCTTAGTAGAAACCCAGCCCCGGTGTTTTAGACGCTAGGGGGGTTTAAATGGTTCTTGTGCCTATGTAATAAAACTGTGATTAACATTAAAATGGATCAACATTTTATTAGCATGTTGTTAAATAATACTTTAGTAATTTAATTTGAATTGCATAACAATGAGATGAGAGTTTTTGTAAGAGGGATAGTGACTGTTACTTATTTTTTACTTAACACTTTTTTTCTTAAAACTCCATTGTTGGTTAAGGGCTTGTAAGTAAGCATTTCACTGTAAGGTCTACACCTGTTGTATTCGGCGCATGTGGCAAATACATTTTGATTTGATTTGTTCCTTTTATTCCACTTATGTAATAACTCCATTATTATGCAATTATAAAGCAATTTCCAAAGTCCTATGTAACAACAATGTTGCTATTGTAATAATCACAAAGTTACCACACATGTATAATAACTTGATGTTAAGTGTTACTGTATTACCTTACAGTATGTCACACTAATTGTGAAAATATATCTGTTAATCATTTTGAAGCTGCAAAAGTGTACTACTCTAATGTTGAGGTGATTCCATGTATTTTATCCTAGGCTATAGGCTATATTAACCTTTTACTGAAGTGTGCTGAATCAGGGCCACACAGAGTGATTCTTGGTAGTTTTAAACAAATCTACTTTTAAACCAAAGTATATACCTAAAAAAGAAAACACCTGTACCATGTCAGATATATAGTTGAAATGTATTCAATTTTGAGTTTGCATTCCAATATTAAACTTTATATACATCACAGAAGACTAAAATATAACAAAACTGTTTGGCATAGAAACACCAGATTTTTGTCAGTAAAAAAAACAAAACTTTATTAATTATGAAATTATGAAAAATATTAATAACATTCCACCCATGGGGCCAAAGAGGGCGCTTTTGGTCATTGACCGCAGTAAAGGGTTACGACTCATATCTGAGAGCCCTCCAAACCATGTGCTAATGATCATATATTTAGACTAATTCAACTGTTGTCATTTTTGGTTCTTCATCAAATATTTGGCAGCCATCATATATATATATATATATATATATATATTTTATAACTTGCATATATTCAAATAACTTTAAATGTTAAAGGGTTTTCTGAGAGGTATTCAAAATACTTCGGAGAACTGTATTTAAATATCAAAGAAAATAGTTGCCTTTTAGTTGAAACTCGATATAAACTATTTACTGAACAAAAATATAAACGCAACATGCAACGATTTCAATGATTTTACTGAGTTACAGTTCATATAAGGAAATCAGTCAATTGAAATAAATAAATTAGGCCCTAATCTATGGATTTCACAAGACTGGGCAGGGGCACAGCCATTGGTGGTCCTGGGAGAGCATAGGCCCACCCACTTGGGGGCCAGGTCCACCCACTGGGGAGCCAGGCCCAGCCAATCAGAATGAGTTTTTCCCCACTAAAGGGCTTTATTACAGACAGAAATACTCCTCAGTTTCATCAGCTGTCTGGGTGGCTGGTCTCAGACGATCCCGCAGGTAAAGAAGCCAGATGTGGAGGTCCTAGCATTGTGTTGTGTGACAAAACTGCACATTTTAGAGTGGCCTTTTATTGTCCCCAGCACAAAGTGCACCTGTGTAATGATCATGCCATTTAATAAACGTCTTGATACTGTATGCCACACCTGTCAGGTGGATGGATTATTTTGGCAAAGGAGAAATGCTCACTAACAGGGATGTAAAGAAATGTGTGCCCACAATTTGAGAGAAATAAGCTTTTTGTAGAACATTTCTGGGATCCTTTATTTCAGCTCATGAAACATGGGATCAACACTTTACATGTTGCGTTTATATTTTTGTTCAGTATATATTTGACTACTTTGAGTATTTGAAAAGTTGGTGTTTTCAAATAAACTACTAAATACAACTATTTTCTGCTCAGAACTGACTCAGACCTGGGAAAATGCTTGTTTTTTTGTGCCTGAAATTGTTATGACCATTTGAACTGAAAACTATTAAAGTAAATAACTGAATTATCTCCCCAAAAATTATTTGATATAGAGATCAAAATGGCTGTAAAAAACATGATTTTCCTGTGTTTTACATATTCCGAAAGTATTCACACCCCATGACTTTTTCCACATTTTGTTGTGTTACAAAGTGGAATTAAAATGGATTTAATTGTTATTTCCTGTCAATGATCTACAGAAAATAATCTGTAATGTCAAAGTGGGAGAGAAATTCTAACATTTGTAAAAAAAAATAATAATAATAATAATAATATGACAAATAAAACGCTTATATATCGTGATTACCTAAGTATTCAACCCTTGGGCAGCGATTACAGCTGTGAGTCTTTCTGGGTAAGTAACTTTACACACCTGGATTGTACAATATTTGCACATTACTCTTTTTAAAATTCTTCAAGCTCTGTCAAATTGGTTGTTGATCATTGTTAGAAAGCCATTTTCATGTCTTGCCATAGATTTTCAAGACGATTTAAGTTAAAACTGTAACTAGGCCACTCAGGAACATTCACTGTCTTCTTGGTAAGCAACTCCAGTATATATTTGGCCTTGCATTTTAGGTTATTGTCCTGCTGAAAGATGAATTTGTCTCCTAGTGTCTGTTGGAAAGCAGACTGAACCAGGTTTTCCTCTAGGATTTTGCCTGTGCTTAGCTCTATTACGTTAATTTTTTATCCTAAAAAACTCCCTAGTCCTTGCCGATGACCAGCATACCCGTAACATGATGCAGCCACCACCATGCTTGAAAATATGAAGAGTGGTACTCAGTGACGTGTTATGTTGGATTTGCCCCAAACATAACGGTTAGAAAATCTATGTCTCCTCATGTTTGTGTTAAGGCCTCTGTCTGAATGTCCAATTCCAGTTAGTCTCAAGCTAGTCCCGTCGAGAACCAGGCTTCCCTAAAACGGAAAGCCTGGGAAAGTCCATGGCACAAAATCAGCTAAAAAGGGGAGGGAACCTTGTGTAAATAATTTTCACCTCGCAACATAAACCAATCACATGGGCGGAGGTGCTCACTAGATTAGTGTCGTAGGTGCAACAGTGCATGAGGATGGCCGTGAAATCGCATATTAAAACCCTATCAAAATATGTTTATGTATGCCTTGTTTGTGGTGAACCATACGATTGTCACCTGAACAAACATAACCTTTTGCAAAGTAAATCGTCCTTATTGCAACCGGACTACACACTAGCTTTAGAAGAGATAATGGGACGTGTCACACTGAGTGATGGGTTTTCAAAAGCAGCAATCTTCTACTCAAATATAAAATAAGTGCCAATGATGTGGAAAGAATCGTCTACTTTGTGAGGGAAAAAACTAATTCTAGAGTTAGAACAAAAAAAAAGATGTGCCGCGGCTGTCTTGACCCCCACAAGTACCAAAAGAGTGTCTGTTCAGGAAAGCACAGAGAGTCCGGCGAGACGAGGCCTATTCAGGGACCCTGCCCCAGCGACAGATGACCAGCCACCAGATATAGGAATTCAGCCACTAAAAACACTGGTTTCTGGTGCATCATCGGCTGTAGGTGACAACAATGAAAGTGATCACCGCATAGTTATAGTAAGTGCTCTACCTTCGAACAACATAGCTACAGTGCCTTGCAAAAGTATTCATCCCCCTAGGCGTTTTTCCTATTTAGCTGCATTACAACCTGTAATTTAAATGGATTATTATTTGGATTTCATGTAATGGACATACACAAAATAGTCAAAATTGGTGAAGTGAAATGAAAAAAATAACTTGTTTAAAAAAATTATAAAAAATAAATAACGTAAAAGTGGTGCGTGCATATATATTCACCCCCTTTGCTATGAAGCCCCTAAATAAGATCTGCTGCAACCAATTACCTTCAGAAGTCACATAATTAGTTAAATAAAGTCCACCTGTGTGCAATCTAAGTGTCACATGATCTGTCACATGATCTCAGTATATATACATCTGTTCTGAAAGGCCCAAGAGTCTGCAACACCACTAAGCAAGGGGCACCACCAAGCAAGCGGCACCATGAAGACCAAGGAGCTCTCCAAACAGGTCAGGGACAAAGTTGTGGAGAAGTACAGATCAGGGTTGGGTTATAAAAAAATATCCGAAACTTTGAACATCCCATGGAGCACCATTAAATCCATTATTTAAAAAATGGAAAAAATATGGCACGACAACAAACCTGCCAAGAGAGGGCCGCCCACCAAAACTCACGGAGCAGGCAAGGAGGGCATTAATCAGAGAGGCAACAAAGGGACCAAAGATAACCCTGAAGGACCTGCAAAGCTCCACCGCGGAGATTGGAGTATCTGTCCACAGGACCACTTTAAGCCATACACTCCACAGAGCTGGGCTTTACGGAAGAGTGGCCAGAAAAAAGCCATTGCTTAAAGAAAAACATAAGCAAACACATTTGGTTTTCGCCAAAAGGCATGTGGGAGACTCCCCAAACATATGGAAGAAGGTACTCTGGTCAGATGAGACTAAAATTGAGCTTTTTGGCCATCAAGGAAAACGCTATGTCTGGCGCAAACCCAACACCTCTCATCACCCTGAGAACACAATTCCCACAGTGAAGCATGGTGGTGGCAGCATCATGCTGTGGGGATGTTTTTCATCGGCAGGGACTGGGAAACTGGTCAGAATTGAAGGAATGATGGATGGCGCTAAATACAGGGAAATTCTTGAGGGAAACCATGTTTCAGTCTTCCAGAGATTTTAAACTGGGACGGAGGTTCATCTTCCAGCAGGACAATGACCCTAAGCATACTGCTAAAGCAACACTCGAGTGGTTTAAGGGGAAACATTTAAACGTGTTGGAATGGCCTAGTCAAAGCCAAGACCTCAATCCAATTGAGAATCTGTGGAATGACTTAAAGATTGCTGTACACCAGTGGAACACATCCAACTTGAAGGAGCTGGAGCAGTTTTGCCTTGAAGAATGGGCAAACATCCCAGTGGCTAGATGTGCCAAACTTATAGAGACATACCCCAAGAGACTTGCAGCTGTAATTGCTGCAAAAGATGGCTCTCCAAAGTATTGACTTTGGGGGGGTGAATAGTTATGCACGCTCAAGTTTTCTTCTTTTTTTTTTCTTATTATTTCTTGTTTGTTTCACAATAAAACATATTTTACATCTTCAAAGTGGTAGGCATGTTGTGTAAATCAAATGATACAAACCCCCCAAAAATCAATTTTAATTCCAGGTTGTAAGGCAACAAAATAGGAAAAATGCCAAGGGGGGTGAATACTTTCGCAAGCCACTCACAAAACGTGTATTTACTTTTATACCGTTTGTTACGGATACAGGTATCCTGTATGTGTATTTGTGTTTTTCCTCTCCTTCTGCCCTAATCACAGGTGTCTGTCAGAAGGCGTGGATGTGGTGTAGGAATCAATCGCAGGACACAGAGGCTTAGTCCAAAAGTCTTTAGTCAAGACAAAATGACACGGCTACAAAACAGAGCCGGAGGCACGAGAAAATTACGTACACTGCGTAAACGAGCTAAATGCAACAAACGCGCACAACAAGTGCGGACTCTCTATAAACAAAACAAATAGAGAAAAATGTACTGACTGCTCCAGCTGACAAAAGAACAACCACACACAAACACATGACAGAAACAACGAGAACTTAAAGGACACATAATCAACACTAAACGAGAACAGGTGTACCAAACAGACCAAACCAAACAAACATCGAAAAACAAAGAACGGTGGCAGCTAGTACTCCGGAGACGACGACGCCGAAGCCTGCCCGAACAAGGAGAAGGAGCAGCCTCGGCCGAAACCGTGACAGTACCCCCTTGACGCGCTGCCCAGCGTGCGCCGACCCGGCCTCGGGGACGACCAGGAGGACGCTGAGCAGGGCGCGTGGGATGACCACGATGGAACTCAGTCAGAAGAGACGGGTCTAAGATGTCTCTCCTCGGCACCCAGCACCGCTCCTCCGGACCGTACCTCCCACTCCACGAGATATTGAGACCCCCATCCGACGTCTCGAATTCAGGATGGACCGAACTGTGTGCGCCGGAGCCCCCTCGATGACCAGCGGGGGGAGGAGTCTCTCCTATCTCACAGTCCTGGAGTGGACCAGCTACCACCGGCCTGAGGAGAGCACATGGAACGCAGGGGTTAATATTCTTATACTCAACAGGTAGTTGTAACCTGTAACACACCTCGTTCAACCTCCTCAGGACTTTAAAAGGCCCTGACAAACCGCCGACCCAGCTTCCGGCAGGGCAGGCGGAGGGGCAGGTTTCTGGTCGAGAGCCAGACTCGATCTCCCGAGTGCGACACGGTCCCTCACTGCGGTGGAGATCGGCGCCGCTTGTGTCGACGGATGGCCCGCTGCAGATGGACGTGTGCAGCGTTCCACGTCTCCTCCGAGCGCTGCACCCACTCATCCACCGCAGGGGCCTCGATCTGGCTCTGATGCCAAGGTGCCAGAGCCGGTTGGTACCCTAATACACATTGGAAAGGAGTTAGTTTGGTGGAGGAGTGGCGAAGAGAGTTCTGTGCCATCTCGGCCCAGGGAACATACCTCGCCCACTCCTCCGGCCGGCCCTGGCAATACGACCTCAGAAACCTACCCACATCCTGGTTTACCCGTTCGACCTGCCCATTGCTCTCCGGGTGGTACCCCGAGGTAAGGCTCACCGAGACCCCCAAGCGCTCCATGAACGCTCTCCAGACTCGAGAGGTAAACTGGGGGCCTCGATCAGACACTATATCCTCGGGTACCCCGTAATGCCGGAAGACGTGAGTGAATAGAGCCTCAGCGGTCTGTAGGGCAGTAGGGAGCCCCGGCATGGGAAGGAGACGACAGGCCTTTGAGAACCGATCCACAACGACCAGGATGGTGGTATTCCCTGGGAGGGGGAAGGTCTGTAACAAAATCCACGAGAGATGAGACCAGGGTCGTTGTGGAACGGGCAGGGGTTGTAACTTACCCTGGGGCAGGTGTCTGGGTGCCTTACACTGGGCACACACCGAGCAGGAGGAAACATAAACCCTCACATCCCTGGCTAACGTTGGCCACCAGTATTTAGTGCTAAGGCAGTGCACTGTCCGGCCAATACCTGGATGTCCAGAGGAGGGTGACGTGTGAGCCCAATAACTAAGTCAATCCCGAACCTCGAACGGAACGTACGTCCGACCCACAGGACACTGGGGAGGACTAGGATCGGCACGAAACGCCCGCTCGATTTGGAGTCGACTTCCCACACCACCGGTGCCACCAGACAAGACAGCGGTAGTATGGGTGTGGGCTCAACGGACCTCTCCTCCGTGTCATACCGCTGGGACAGGGCGTCTGCCTTACCGTTCTGGGACCCAGGGATGTACGTGATCTTAAATACGAACCGGGCCAGAAACATGTTCCACCGAGCCTGGCGAGGGTTCAGTCTCCTAGCTGCCCGGATGTACTCCAGGTTCCAGTGGTCAGTAAAAATGAGGAAAGGGTGTTGAGCCCCCTCAAGCCAATGCCTTCACACCTTTAGGGCCTGTACCACGGCTAGCAGCTCCCTGTCCCCTACGTCATAATTTCGCTCCGCCGGGCTGAGCTTTTTAGAGTAAAAAAGCACAGGGACGGAGTTTAGGTGGCGTGCCAGACCGTGCGAGAGCACGGCCCTATACCCGGCCTCAGACGCGTCCACCTCGACCTGGAATGGTAGCGCGGGATCCGGATGCGCCAGCACCGGAGCCGAAGTAAACAGGTCCTTCAGTCTCCCAAAAGCCCTATCAGCCTCAGCAGACCACTGCAAGCGCACCGACCCCCTTAAGAAGGGTCAGTTATGGGAGCTGCCACCTGTCCAAAAACCCCGGATAAACCTCCTGTAGTAATTCGCAAAGCCCAAGAACCGCTGCACCTCTTTAACGGTGGTTGGGGTTTGCCAATTACGCACGGCAGACACACGGTCAACCTCCCTCTTCACCCCTGATGCAGACAACTGATAACCCAAAAAGGAGACAGACTCCTGGAAAAACAGAAATTTCTCTGCCTTGACATATAGGTCATGCTCCAACAACCTCCTCAACACTCGGCGCACCAGGGCTACATGCCTCGGCTCGGGTAGAAGAGTACACCAGAATGTCGTCAATGTACACGACCACTCCTTGCCCCTGCATATCCCGGAAGATCTCATCTACGAAGGATTGAAGACTGAAGGAGCATTCATTAACCCGTATGGCATGACGAGATACCGTAACGACCCGAGGTGGTACTAAATGCTGTCTTCCATTCGTCTCCCTCCCTAATGCGCACCAAGTTGTAGGCGCTCCTGAGGTCCAACTTTGTGAAGAACCGTGCTCCGTGTAATGACTCCGTCATAGTCGCAATCAGAGGGAGTGGATAAGAGTCGATAAGTTATAGCTGAATAGTCTCCTCATGACCCTGCGTCCCCATCCTAAGTGGCGCTGTGACCTCCCTAATCAACCCCGATCCCAACGGACGGCCATCTAGAGCATGTACAGGGAAAGGATTGTTGACAGGAAGGGAGAGGAATCCCTATTTCTACACAAAATTTCCGATCTACAAAATTCCCGGCTGCGCCTGAATCTACTAGCGCCTTATGCTGGGAACGAGGTGCAACCTGTGGAAAACAAACAGGTATGGTTAGGTGCACAACAGAGAGCTCTGGGTAAGTGGGGCGCCTACTCACCTGGAAGGACTCCCAGTGCGTGGCCTGCCGTCTCGTCCCCTTGGAGACCCCCCAGCACCTAGCCGCAGTGTGTCCTCCACGGCCACAGTTGGTACAGGGGGTGGCCCCCTCGGACTCCTTCTCCTCTCCTCTCTAGCGCTAGCACCCCGAGCTCCAGTAGGACTCGGCTCGGAGGTGCTGGAGGGTGGAATGGATGACCCCCACTCAGGACGTCCGCGGTAGCCAGCAGGGTGTCGAGACGAATGGCCATGTCCACCAACTGGTCAAACGTAAGGGTGGTGTCCTGCAAGCCAACTCACGACGGACATCCTCCCGTAGGCTGCATCGGAAGTGGTCTATGAGGGCCCGCTCATTCCACCCTGCATCTGCTGCTAGAGTCCGGAACTCCAGTGCAAACTCCTGGGCGCTCCTCCTCCCTGTCGGAGGTAGAATAGACGCTCCTCCGCCGCTTTCCCCTCAGGTGGATGGTCGAACACAGCCCTGAAGCGACGGGAGAACTCTGCATAGGTGATCGTCGCGGCGTCCATCCTCCTCCATTCGGGGCGTTGGCCCATTCCAACGCCTTGCCGGTGAGACAGGAGATGAGGGCGGAAACGCTCTCGTGTCCCGAGGGCGCCGGGTGTACGGGTGGCTAGGTAGAGTTCTACTTGTAGGAGAAAACCCTGACACCCGGCAGCGGTGCCATCATACGCCTCGGGAGCGAGAGCCGAATCCCACTGGGTTCCGGAGCTTGGACGAAAGGACTGACCGGTGATGGTGGTAAGGTAGGAGGAGGCGCGGGCACCCAACTGGTCTCCAGTCGATGCAGGGTATTCATCACTCCTGCAGAGCGGTTGTGATTTGGGCTATCCTGTCATCCTGTCCCGCGGACGCGCTCTTCCCATGACTCGGAGTCGCTGCTGCTGCCCCTGCTGATTCCATGAAAGGTGTGTAGTTCTGTCAGAAGGCGTGGATGTGGTGTAGGAATCAATCGCAGGACACAGAGGCTTAGTCCAAAAGTCTTTAGTCAAGACAAAATGACACGGCTACAAAACAGAGCCGGAGGCACGAGAAAATTACGCACACTGCGTAAACGAGCTAAATGCAACAAACGCGCACAACAAGTGCGGACTCTCTATAAACAAAACAAATAGAGAAAAATGTACTGACTGCTCCAGCTGACAAAAGAACAACTACACACAAACACATGACAGAAACAACGAGAACTTAAAGGACACATAATCAACACTAAACGAGAACAGGTGTACCAAACAGACCAAACCAAAGAAACATCGAAAACAAAGAACGGTGGCAGCTAGTACTCCGGAGAGGACGACCGCCGAAGCCTGCCCGAACAAGGAAAAGGAGCAGCCTCGGCCGAAACCGTGACAGTGTCTTTTGTGGTCCTGATTGGAGGTCGTTGGTGTGTCCCATCTGTCAGTCATCAGTTCATCTGCTGATTGCTGAGGTGGACCAATCAGTGGCCACTTCTCCTGATTGCACCACCTGCTTCTGGTTTTCATTACCCAATCACATCACACATCCGCTTGTTTTAAAAGCCAGTCAGTTGTGTTTTCTGACAGAAACTCTTTTTGTTTGTGAGTATGGATACTGTGGTGTCTTGTTTTTTTGTGTACTCACTCATTTGCTGTTTACTCCATATGATAACTATGTTGTTTGTTTGTTCCTGGGAAAAGGGGATTTTTAGCAAGTCGCCCTTGGGCATACTATACCCGTAGGAAAACTTTGTCTAAAAACACTAGTTAGACCTGAGCAGACCACCCACTGTATTTTTGTGTAGTTAGTAGTAAGCTTAGTGGTTCTTGAGGCAGGCAAGATCAGTTTAGAGGTTTTTGACATTATTGTTTCATTAATTGGGTCCTGCTCAGCCCCTTTTCCCCAAACCTTTACCTTGTGTTTATAATAAACATTTTTGTGTTTGACGGTAGCTTTTTGGTTGTCGACAAATTTTGTTCTCACTGTTCCTTGTCAATATTCTAATTTGCATGAGTTATGTTACGTGTCTCTTTTCCATCCACCCTAGACTTTTAAAGCCATGGCGTTCGTAACACCGTTCATGTACATTTTTAAACAATTTATTTGTGTAATTACTTACAATGTTATGTACTGTTAACATTCTTCCTGTTGCTGTCTGAAACTTTATATAGGAATACATTTTATGTGCTGTGATGTGTACAGCAGAAACAACTGCTATAGCCTAGCCTTTTCCCAGTTCTCTGGGCCAACACTGGGGAGATAACCCACACTTCTTCTACTTTGAAAGTTGTGTAAAGTTTATAGTAGTACACTTGGTTACTTATTTCATTAAAAAAGGCAACTACAAGTTAATTTACAATAAAGTCATACAATCCACTGTGCATTGATGTTTCCAAATCTGGATTATTTATTGAAGTGAAGGAGAAAAGTTAAAAGTGAGATTCAAAAATGCACTTCATGAACAAATAACTATGGGTGACAGGTCACATCTTAGCCCACTCTATACTTTAGATAACTCAAAATGAGTATTAGAACAAATCTTTAAGCTAAATTATTTATTTACAGTGTACGGCATACATTCTACTATTCCATATATCTCAATGGTAAAATGGCCTGTTTCCACAACAATAATATCCTAGAATACATACGTGAGTCTTTTGAAATGTTAAGCAGATGAGACAATACCTACGGTATTAATCAACACAGCATGTAAAATTCCTCATGTATACACAGTTATGTTTGCAAAAGTCCCAAGTTGTCCCAACATTTCATCATTACATTTTAGTCATTTAGCAGACGCTGTTATCCAGAGCAACTTACAGTTAGTGAATGCATACATGTATTTTATTTTTTATTTTTTATTTTTTTCATACTGGCCCCCCGTGGGAAACGAACCCACATCCCTGCCGGCCAAACCCTCCTCTACCTTGGACGACACTGGACCAATTGTGCGCCGCCCATGGGTCTCCCGGTCGCGGCCGGCTGCGACAGAGCCTGGACTCGAACCAGGATCTCTAGTGGCACAGCTAGCACTGCGATGCATCATCCCCAAAAACCTCAGTGATGATAGACAGTAGGGCTATTGCATGTCTAATGTCAGTAATGGGCAGAGCAGAAAAAAATGTCCTCAATTGAGAAAAGTAAGGGAATTGTGCTCAGGATGTTGAGGATGTCTATGATTGTGTCATGGTTATCCTCATTCGCTGATGTGCAATAAACAGAGACACTCCCATGAACACCTGTGTGCGCCATCTCAAGTGCAAGGTCATGTATTGCCTATGCTCTTCACTGACCAGCCTATGTCTTGCTTATATTTGTTGTCCTGCATGCCTCTCCAAAGGACTTGAATTGCTCTCACATACCTCCTTGCAGTTGCAGGAGGTAGCTCAATTGTCACAGCAGTAATGTTTGGGTGATATTGTTTGAGTGACCTCATCATCAAAGAGCTTTAACAGTTGCACCCGCCTGCAGCTGGTACGGTTTGACACATAGTCTCATATCTGAAACGCCCAAAAAAAGTGAATGTGAGCTTGTGCCGCCCCTCCACACTCTTCCATATGCCTGCACGTAAGACTTGAGGTGGTCCATAGTTGACTACATGATGGACACCCTTAAAGTCTACCCCCATTCCCAGTGCTGAAGTAGCCATCACAACTCTGAGATTAGATGACTAATCTTTCACGGCTGCGATGATGTGCAGTTATGTGCTCGGTTGTCTCTGAGTGATACATGTCGAAAAGCCTGTTTTCCAGTGTGTCATCTGCTCCGGCTGGATGCATTGATTTCTCCTTCAAGGAAATGCTGAAAAATCTTGTTGTACAGCAAAAAACAGTCTTCATTTCTCTCACAGCATATGACAGTCCTTGGGGTCGCAGGCCCCTTTGATTCCATCTCTGTGAGCAAACATGAAAAATAGCCTATACTTAAACACATTTTAGTAATCGCATTTGAGTGTGGACTGTATTATTATGCATACTGAATGAACTGGTTACCTTATGCTACTCTCCAAACGTTCTATCCATGAGTCTGGGAGAGAATGTATAGGCCTAAGCGATGCTGTTGGTTAATTGATTGTTTACAGCGTTATCCTACAATTGTAGTGAATTTGTATTTGATTTTGAATAGCCTAGTGATAGGGAATTTTTTATATTTTCATAATTAATAGGCTGACACTACCTTTAGCTACAGAATATCTCACCACCATGCGTTTCCATCTCCTCCTCTTTCACCTTAATTCCTTTCTCGAGCGCGCAGAGAGAGGGGCTGTCAACAGTTCAATTAAATATGTTTTGTTGTGAAAACATGTTACTATTGATGTTCCCGAACAGCAATTACAGCTGCAAGTCTCTTGGGGTATGTCTCTATAAGCTTGGCACTTTTGCCACTGGGATTTTTGACCATTCTTCAAGGCAAAACTGCTCCAGCTCCTTCAAGTTGGATGGGTTCCGCTTGTGTACAGCAATCTTTAAGTCATACCACGGATTCTCAATTGGATTGAGGTCTGGGCTTTGACTAGGCCATTCCAAGACATTGAAATGTTTCCCCTTAAACCACTCGAGTGTTGCTTTAGCAGTATGCTTAGGGTCATTGTCCTGCTGGAAGGTGAACCTCCGTCCCAGTCTCAAATCTCTGGAAGACTGAAACATGGTTTCCCTCAAGAATTTCCCTGTATTTAGCGCCATCCATCATTCCTTCAATTCTGACCAGTTTCCCAGTCCCTGCCGATGAAAAACATCCTCACAGCATGATGCTGCCACCACCATGCTTCACTGTGGGGATGGTGTTCTCTGGGTGATGAGAGGTGTTGGGTTTGCGATAGACATAGCGTTTTCCTTGATGGCCAAAAAGCTCAATTCTAGTCTCATCTGACCAGAGTACCTTCTTCCATATGTTTGGGGAGTCTCCCACATGGCTTTTGGCGAACACCAAATGTGTTTGCTTATTTTTTTCTTTAAGCAATTGCTTTTTTCTGGCCAGTCTTCCGTAAAGCCCACCTCTGTGGAGTGTATGGCTTAAAGTGGTCCTATGGACAGATACTCCAATCTCCGCTGTGGAGCTTTGCAGCTCCTTCAGGGTTATCTTTGGTCTCTTTGTTGCCTCTCTGATGAATGCCCTCCTTGCCTGGTCCGTGAGTTTTGGTGGGCGGCCTTCTCTTGGCAGGTTTGTTGTGGTGCCATATTCTTTCCATTTTTTTACAATGGATTTAATGGTGCTCCGTGGAATGTTTAAAGTTTGGGATATTATTTTATAACCCAACCCTGATCTGTACTTCTCCACAACTTTGTCCCTGACCTGTTTGGAGAGCTCGTTGGTCTTCATGGTGCCGCTTGCTTGGTGGTGCCCCTTGCTGACTGGTACTGTATAGTGAGGGAAAAAAGTTTTTGATCCCCTGCTGATTTTGTACGTTTGCCCACTGACAAAGACATGATCAGTCTATAATTTTAATTGTAGGTTTATTTCAACAGTGAGAGACAGAATAACAAGAAAAACGCATGTCAAAAATTTTATGAATTGATTGGCATTTTAATGAGGGAAATAAGTATTTGACCGCCTCTCAATCAGAAAGATTTCTGGCTCCCAGGTGTCTTTTATACAGGTAACGAGCTGAAATTAGGAGCACACTCTTAAAGGGAATGCTCCTAATCTCAGCTTGTTACCTGTATAAAAGACACCTGTCCACAGAAGCAATCAATCAATCAGATTCCAAACTCTCCACCATGGCCAAGACCAAAGAGCTCTCCAAGGATGTCAGGGACAAGATTGTAGACCTACACAAGGCTGGAATGGGCTACAAGACCATCGCCAAGCAGCTTGGTGAGAAGGTGACAACAGTTGGTGCGATTATTCGCAAATGGAAGAAACACAAAAGAACTGTCAATCTCCTCGGCCTGGGGCTCCATGCAAGATCTCACCTTGTGGAGTTGCAATGATCATGAGAACGGTGAGGAATCAGCCCAGAACTACACAGGAGGATATTGTCAATGATCTCAAGGCAGCTGGGACCAAAGTCACCAAGAAAACAATTGGTAACACACTACGCCGTAAAGGACTGAAATCCTGCAGCGCCCGCAAGGTCCCCCTGCTCAAGAAAGCACATATACAGGCCCGTCTGAAGTTTGCCAATGAACATCTGAATTATTCAGAGAGAACTGGGTGAAAGTGTTGTGGTCAGATGAGACCAAAATCGAGCTCTTTGCCATCAACTCAACTCGCCGTGTTTGGAGGAGGAGGAATGCTGCCTATGACCGCAAGAACACCATCCCCACCTTCAAACAGGGAGGTGGAAACATTGTGCTTTGGGGGTGTTTTTCTGCTAAGGGGACAGGACAACTTCACCGCATCAAAGGGACGATGGACGGGGCCATGTACCGTCAAATCTTGGGTGAGAACCTCCTTCCCTCAGCCAGAGCATTGAAAATGGGTCGTGGATGGGTATTCCAGCATGACAATGACCCAAAACACATGGCCAAGGCAACAAAGGAGTGGCTCAAGAAGAAGCACATTAAGGTCCTGGAGTGGCCTAGCCAGTCTCCAGACCTTAATCCCATAGAAAATCTGTGGAGGGGGAGCTGAAGGTTCGAGTTGCCAAACATCAGCCTCGAAACCTTAATGACTTGGAGAAGATCTGCAAAGAGGAGTGGGACAAAATCCTCCTGAGATGTGTGCAAACCTGGTGGCCAACTACAAGAAACGTCTGACCTCTGTGATTGCCAACAAGTGTTTTGCCACCAAGTTCTAAGTCATGTTTTGCAGAGGGGTCAAATACTTATTTCCCTCATTATAATGCAAATCAATTTATAACATTTTTGACATGCATTTTTCTGGATTTTTTTGTTGTTATTCTGTCTCTCACTGTTCAAATAAACCTACCATTAAAATTATAGACTGATCATGTCTTTGTCAGTGGGCAAACGTACAAAACCAGCAGGGGATCAAATACTTTTTTCCCTCACTGTATATGCTTTCCTGAGCTTTCTTATAATTATCTCCTAGATATAGGACAGACACTTCAAAACCTTATTCCTTATGATTTTTTAAAACATTATTTTTTGCCATTTATGAATGTGTTATTCAATGCATTTCTATCGGCTATAGTAGTAAATGCCAAATTAAATATTTTATCAAATATTTTGTATATATTTTGATACCTAAAGGGGTCCTAAAATGCCAAATCAAATAACTAAAGATCCATGGTATGACCATCTTAAAACAAAGCAAAAATAAAACACTGAAACATCTTATTTACATAAGTATCAGACCTTTTGCTATGGGCCTCGAAATTGAGCTCAGGTGCATCCTGTTTCCACTGATCATCCTTGAGATGTTTCTACAACTTGATTGAAGTCCACCTGTGGTAAATTCAATTGTTTGGACATGATTTGGAAAGGCTCACACTGGTCAACATAAGGTCCCACAGTTGACAGTGCATGTCAGAGCAAAAACCAAGCCATGAGGTTGAAGGAATTATCCGTAGAGCTCCGACACAGGATTGTGTCGAGGCACAGATCTGGGGAAGGGTACCAAAACATTTCTGCAGCATTGAAGGTCCCCAAGAACACATTTGCCTCCATCATTCTTAAATGGATGAAGTTTGGAACCACCAAGACTCTTCCTAGAGCTGGCCGCCCGGCCAAACTGAGCAATCGTGGGAGAAAGGCCTTGGTCAGGGAGGTGACCAACAACCTGATTGTCACTCTGACAGAGCGCCAGCGTTCCTCTGTGGAGATGGGAGAACCTTCCAGAAAAACAACTATCTCTGCAGCACTCCACCAATCAGGCCTTTATTGTAGAGTGGCTAGACGGAAACCACTCCTCAGTAAAAGGCACATGACAGCCCCCTTGCCGTTTGCCAAAAGGCACCTAAAGACTCTCAGACCATGAGACACAAGATTCTCTGGTCTGATGAAACCAAGATTGAACTCTTTGGCCTGAATGCCAAAGAAACCTGGCACCATCCCTACGGTGAAGCATGGTGGTGGCAGCATCATGCTGTGGGGATGTTTTTCAGCAGCAGGGACTGGGAGACTAGTCAGGATCGAGGGAAAGATGAACAGAGCAAAGTACAGAGAGATCCTTGATGAAAACCTGCTCTAGAGCACTCAGGACCTCAGACTGGGGCGAAGGTTCACCTTCCAATAGGACAACCAAGCACCAGCCAAGACAACGCAGGAGTGAGGGACAAGTCTCTGAATCCTTGAGTGGCCCAGCCAGAGCCCGGACTGAACCTGATCGAACATCTCTGGAGAGACCTGAAAATAGCTGTGCAGCAACGCTCCCCATCCAACCTGACAGAGCTTGAGAGGATTTGAAGAGAGGAATGGGAGAAACACCCCCAAATACAGGTGTGCCGAGCTTATAGCGTCATACCTAAGGAGACTCGAGGCTGTAATCGCTGCCAAAGGTGGTTCAACAAAGTACTGAGTAAAGGGTCTGAATACTAATTTAAATGTGAAGTTCCGTTTTTTATTTTTAATACATTTCTAAAAACCTGTTTTTGCTTTGTCATTATGGGGTATTGTGTGTAGATTGATGAGGAAAAAATCCAATTGAAACGATTTTAGAATAAGGCTGTAACGTAACAAAATTTGGAACAAATCAAGGGGTCTGAATACTTTCTGAATGCACTGTATCTCCTAGATGTAGAACAGACACTTCAAAACCTTATTCCTTATGATTTATTTTTTGCCATTTATGAATGTGTTATTCAATGCGTTTCTATGGGCTATAGTAGTAAAGGCCAATTCAATATTATAATTCAAAATCAAATAACTAAATGTTCCATGGTATAACCATCTTAAAACAATTCACCCCTCCCCAATGGCTTAGACTCTTAAGAATTAAAAACCGAAAAATGACAGAAATGTCAGTTATTCGCTCACCACTAGCCATGGGCCACCTTACACCTGTAGTCAGGATGAGACTGCAGGCCCAGTCATACTGCTAAAGAGATTACCTGGACACACAAGGGGCTATCCAACCTGGTCTCAGATCATTTCGTATTATTCTGTAAGTAAATCCAAGACACCAATTTTAGTATGATATATTACATTTCGAATGGTATGTATTAGTTTGAAGATGTCCATCACCAATTTCGTATGATATGTTACGAATTTGCAAAATGTACAATATGTCACGAATTTGAAAAACGTATGATATGTTATGAATTCCAGCTAGGTGGCTAACATTAGCTAGCTTGCTAACATTAGATAGGCTAGGTGTTAGTGGTTAGGGTTAAATGTAGGAGTTAGGTTAAAGGGTTAGGGGAAGGGTTAGCTAAAAGGGTTAAGGTTAGGGAAAGGGTTGGCTAACATGCTAAGTAGTTGCTAAGTAGTTGAAAAGTTACTAAAATGCTAAAATTGTCCATGATGAGAACTTTTGGGTTGCTAGACGTTCGCATTACACGCCCACCCATCCACCCCGACTAACCTCCCTACTTTGGTTTTTGCCTTAAGTAACCATTTGTCTTACCGTATTTAACCATACCAAACGTAACATATCATACTATTTTTTGTATCTCAGATTTACATTTACTATGTTACGTCTAGTCTATGAGACCAGGCTGGGCTATCAGATTGAATCAGGAGAATCTGAGGGGATCGAATAGCCTCTAAACAGCCCAACCTCTTCTGACAACCCTCTCTCCTTTCACCCAACTGTCTGCTGGGGGGTCTGGGTGATGCGAATACAGTACTGATGCCCAGATACATTTCACCAACTCTTGTCATCACTCTAGGCCTGGAGGTTGCAGTGTAGTATCAGATTGCAGAGTGAGAGTGGATAGATGCTGGCTGGTTTCTGCCTGGGCCATTCAAGGTATAGTGTAATGAAAAGGGTGCATATTCAGTTCATATCTGGGACAGATCCAACCACACACTGTCTGGTTCCCTATCATCTCCATAGCACAGCAGGAGTCCTATCTGCTCTGTCACATAATGTTACAGTACAGGCCGAAAGCGTTTCCTTCGGTGTACCCACGCCTTCTGACAGATGGAGGAAGACCCAAAATACACTCTCTCTTTTACTTCAATATTCCTTAGCTAGCCTCCCCTTCCTTGTCCACAGGCTGTTTGCCTAGTCAATAACCACAGTTTGTTTTCCACAGCGTGCCTGAAACTTGTCCAAATGTCATTTTGAGCTTTTTTATCAGGCATTTTTCATCCTGGATGTGTAAGCAACAAATGTAGCAAAATGGGTTATTATCTGGCTTCATACTACAGAATACATATCTCTATGCTACAGATGTAGGATCTTAATTTGATCCAGTTTGCTACAGCAGGAAAATAATCCTGCAGCAACAGGAAATGTGGATTATAATTAATGGACATTATTGTAGGGGTTGATATATTTTTCGTTAGGGCAAATCAAGTATGAGATTTCAAAGTTGAAACTACAAACTTTAGAAGCCTTTTTAAAACTAAAATACACTACAAGTTTGCATTTCCTGCTTGCAGGACAATTCTCAGCAACAAAAGAGTGATCAAATAAGACACTACATCTGTATATGCAGATACACTATTAGAAAAAAGGGTTCGAAAAGGCTTCTTTGTAAGGCAAAGGGTTCTACCTATAACCTTTTTTTATCCTAAGAACCTGTGAAGATGGCATTTTATTGCATTCAATGCATCTTCACTTATACCTTTTTTAAATGTGTTATTTTGTAACTTATATGTTAGTTGGGCCCAGAACTGTCATCATTCAAACCATTTCATATATGTATATATTTACCATCAACTTCATCCTCAACAGTCAATAGTTTGTCATGTCAATTTGAGTGTTTTCAGGTGTGTTGGCCACACCTAGTAATTGTCCACACCTGCTCTTAATTGATTTGTGTTTTGAAAGGTGGTCTGTTTGAACAGTGGGAAAGAAATGCTTGGAAGAGGTACAGTAGACATGCTATATGCTCTGTAAGGAAAGGTTTTTGGTTGTTTTAATAACCTTTTACCATGGTCTGTGTTTTAACCTCTTTAAAACCATCTGTTTTATAGCCCAATAAATATTTATTGAATTCTGACAATTTGTATCAGTTTAAAAAGATAAGTGTGAGAATGTTTTAAACTGTACCTATATGTGAATGTGTGTGCATGTAAAGTGCCTTCAGAAAGTTTTCACACCCCTTGACTTTTTCTACATTTTGTTGTGTTACAAAGTGGGATTAAAATGGATTTAATTGTCATTTTTTGTCAACGATCTACAAACATTACTCTAATGTCAAAGTGGAAGTACACATTTTAAACACATTTATGGAAAATATAACAGTAATATATTTGATTAGATAAGTATTCAACCCCCTGTGTCAAAACATGTTAGAAACACCTTTGGCAGCGATTACAGTTTAGTCTCTAAGAGGTTTGCACACCTGGATTGTACAATATTAGCCCATTATGCTTAAAATAAATGTTCAAGCTCTGTCAAGTTGGTTGTTGATAATTGCTAGACAGCCATTTTCAAGTCTTGCCATAGATTATCAAGCAGATTTAAGTCAACTGTAACTAGGCCACTCAGGAACATTCCATGTCGTCTTGGTAAGCAACTCCAGTGTATATTTGGCCTTGTGTTTTAGGTTATTGTCCTGCTGAAAGTGAATTTGTCTCCCAGTGTCTGGTGGAAAGCAGACTGAAGCAGGTTTTCCATTATGATTTTGCTTGTACTTAACTCTATTCTGTTTCTTTTTTATCCTGAAAAACTCCAGTCCTAAACGATTACAACGATACCCATAACATAATGCAGCCACAACTATGCTTATAAATATAAAGAGTGGTACTCAGTGAGAACTTAATTACTTTGCCACATTTTTTGCAGTATTACTTTAGTGTCTAGTTGCAAACAGGATGCATGTTTTGGAATATTTGTAATCTGTACAGGCTTCCTTTTCACTCTTATTTAGGCTAGTATTGTGGACTGGCCTGCTGGTGCTCTTTCATGCCGTCCCTGGGGGAAAGGTGCGTCACTTGAGTGGGTTGAGTTACTGACGGATCTTCCTGTCTGGGTTGGCGCCCTCCCCCTTGGTTTGTGCTGTGGTGAGACCCTGTGGGCTATACTCGGCCTTGTCTCAGGATTGTAAGTTGGTGGGTGGGGATATCCCTCTAGTGGTGCGGGGGGCTGTGCTTTGGCGGAGTGGGTGGGGTTATATCCTTCCTGTTTGGCCCTGTCCGGGTTTCTTCGGATGGGGCCACAGTGTCTCGGACCGCTCCTGTCTCAGCCTCCAGTGTTTATGCTGCAGTAGTTTATGTCGGGGCTGGGGTTAGTTGGTTATACCTGAGTACTTCTCCTGTCTTATCCAGTGTCCTGTGTGAATTTAAGTATGCTCTCTCTAATTCTCTCGTTCTCTCTTTCTCTCTGAGAACCTGAGCCCCTAGGACCATACGTCAGGACTAGCGGGCATGATGACACCTTGCTGTCCCCAGTCCGCCTGCTTGCTGCTATTCCAGTTTCAACTGTTCTGCCTGCGGCTCACGAAACCCCTACCTGTCCCAGACCTGCTGTTTTCAACTCTAAATGATCGGCTATGAAAAGCCAACTGAGAGACCTGAGCCCTAGGACCATGCGTCGGGACTACCGGCCGTGGTGACTCCTTGCTGTCCCCAGTCCGCCTGGCCTTGCTGCTATTCCAGTTTAAACTGTTCTGCTCTGCGGTTATGGAACCCCTACCTGTCCCAGACCTGCTGTTTTAAACTCTAATGATCGGCTATGAAAAGCCAACTGAGATTTATTCCTGATTATTATTTGACCATGCTTGTCACTTATGAACATTTTTGAACATCTTGGCATGGTTCTATTATAATCTCCACCGGCACAGCCAGAAGAGGACTGGCCACCCCCTCATAGCCTGGTTCCTCTCTAGGTTTCTTCCTAGGTTTTGCCTTTCTAGGGGAGTTTTTCCTAGCCACCGTGCTTCTGCACCTGCATTACTAGCTGTTTGGGGTTTTAGGCTGGGTTTCTTACAGCACTTGAGATATTAAGTGATGTAGAAGGGCTATATAAAATAAAATTGATTGATTGATTGATTGAGTAACTACAATGTTGATCCATCCTCAGTTTTCTCCTATCACAGCCATTAAACTAACTGTTTTAAAGTCACCATTGGCCTCATGGTGAAATCACTGAGCGGTTCCTTCCTCTCCGGCAACTGAGTTAGGAAGGATGCCTGTATCTTTGTCATGACTGGGTGTATTGATACACCACCCAAAGTGTAATTAATAACTTCACCATGCTCGAAGGGATATTCAATGTCGTATTTAATTTTTTTACCCATCTACCAATAGGTGCCCTTCTTTGCGAACCATTGGAAAACCTCCCTGGTCTTAGTGGTTGAATCTGTGTTTGAAATGTACTGATGGGGTAGTCTTTCCCCTCTGTCGGCTCACTCCTTGCCTCTCTCTTTTTCTCTCCCGTAGTGTGCCATGGTGCTCCATTTATGTGGCCTGCACGGCTGGTTGGCACTCTCCCCTAATTAGCCCGGGTACTCCCAGCAGAGGGAGCCAACGTCGTGGCACGTACCTCCCCTCTATCACCAACCCCCTGGGGTAGACCTCCCGGGATACCACACTTGCCATAACAAAAGCGTTGAATACTTAGTGATTCAAGACATTTCAACTTTGAATGTTTCATTAATTTGTAAACATTTCAAAAAACATAATTCCACTTTGACATTATGGGGTATTGTGTGTAGATCAGTGACACAAAATCACAATTTAATAAATGTAACACAAAATGTGGATGAAGTCAAGGGTTGTGAATACTTTCTGAAGGCACTGTATCTGGTATTCCTTAAAGAGGAGCTGAACCCAAAAACCAACGTCTCTGTTTGAAAATGGCTGAGTAAAGGGTCTGAGTACTTATGTAAATGTGATATTTCAGTAGTTTTTCTATATACATTTGCAAAAATGTCTAAAAACCTGTTTTTGCTTTGTCATTATGGGGTATTGTGTGTAGATTGATGAGGAAAAAAACGCTTTAATCAATTTTAGAATAAGGCTGTTACGTAACAAAATCTGGAAAAAGTGAAGGTCTGAATACTTTCCGAATGCACTGTATAATTTATCTTTGCCATGATTTCTATCTTTCGAATGTGTATTTTTTGTGATTATATTTTTGTATTTGTATTTATTAGGGAAAGGCAGCACCTGCTCCTCTTGGGGTCCAAACACATTAAAGTACTTACATTACATATAAAACAAAATATAAAACAGTACATCATATACCATTATTACGCCACTACATATCTACAATACAAAATGTATAATACCACCATACAACAATATTACATTTACATTTTAGTCATTTAGCAGACGCTTTTATCCAGAGCGACTTACAGTTAGTGAGTGCATACATTTTTTTCATACTGGCCCCCCGTGGGAAACGAACCCACAACCCTGGCGTTGCAAGCGCCATGCTCTACCAACTGAGCTGCACGGGGCCGTGTATGCGTATGCGTGTGTCTGTACCTTTGTGTGTGTCTCTTCACAGTCCCCGCTGTTCCATAAGGTGTATTTTTACCTGTTTTTTTTTTTTAATCTGATTCTACTGCTTGTATCAGTTACCTGATGTAGAATAGAGTTCCATGTAGTCATGGCTCTATATAGTACTGTGCGCCTCCCATAGTCTTTTCAGGACTTGGGGATTGTGAAGAGACCTCTGGTGGTTTGTCTTGTGGGGTATGCATGGGTGTCCGAGCTGTGTGCTAGTAGTTTAAACAGACTCAGTACATTCAGCTTGTCAACACTTCTTACAAAAACAAGTAGTGATGACGTCAATCTCTCTTCCACTTTGAGCCATGAGAGATTTACATGCATATCATTAATGTTATCTCTCTGTGTACTTTTAAGGGCCAGCCATGCTGCCCTGTTCTGAGCCAACTGCAATTTTCCTGAGCCAGCTGAAAAGTCCCTCTTTGTGGCACCTGACCACACTACTGAACAGTAGTCTAGGTGCACAAAACTAGGGCCTGTAGGACCTGCCTTGTTGATAGTGTTGTTAAATCAAATCAAATCAAATTTTATTTGTCACATACACATGTTTAGCAGATGTTATTGCGGGTGTAGCGAAATGCTTGTGCTTCTAGCTCCAATATCTAACAAGTAATAGCTAACAATACACACAAATCTAAGTAAAGAATGGAATTTAAGAATATATACATATACAGTGAGGGAAAAAAGTATTTGATCCCCTGCTGATTTTGTACGTTTGCCCACAGACAAAGAAATGATCAGTGTATAATTTTAATGGTAGGTTTATTTGAACAGTGAGAGACAGAATACCAACAAAAAAATCCAGAAAAACGCATGTCAAAAATGTTATAAATTGATTTGCATTTTAATGAGGGAAATAAGTATTTGACCCCCTCTCAATCAGAAAGATTTCTGGCTCCCAGGTGTATTTTATACAGGTAAAGATCTGAGATTAGGAGCACACTCTTAAAGGGAGTGCTCCTAATCTCAGTTTGTTACCTGTATAAAAGACACCTGTCCACAGAAGCAATCAATTAATCAGATTCCAAACTCTCCACCATGGCCAAGATCAAAGAGCTCTCCAAGGATGTCAGGGACAAGATTGTAGACCTACACAAGGCTGGAATGGGCTACAAGACCATCGCCAAGCAGCTTGGTGAGAAAGTGACAACAGTTGGTGCGATTATTCGCAAATGGAAGAAACACAAAATAACTGTCAATCTCCCTCGGCCTGGGGCTCCATGCAAGATCTCACCTCGTGGAGTTGCAATGATCATGAGAACGGTGAGGAATCAGCCCAGAACTACACAGGAGGATCTTGTCAATGATCTCAAGGCAGCTGGGACCATAGTCACCAAGAAAACAATTGGTAACACACTACGCCATGAAGGACTGAAATCCTGCAGCGCCCGCAAGGTCCCCCTGCTCAAGAAAGCACATATACTTCGTCTGAAGTTTGCCAATGAACATCTGAATGATTCAGAGGAGAACTGGGTGAAAGTGTTGTGGTCAGATGAGACCAAAATGGAGGTCTTTGGCATCAAATCAACCTGCCGTGTTTGGAGGAGGATGAATGCTGTCTATGACCGCAAGAACACCATCCCCACCGTCAAACATGGAGGTGGAAACATTATGCTTTGGGGGTGTTTTTCTGCTAAGGGGACAGGACAACTTCACCGCATCAAAGGGACGATGGACAGGGCCATGTACTGTCAAATCTTGGGTGAGAACCTCCTTCCCTCAGCCAGGGCATTGACAATGGGTCATGGATGGGTATTCCAGCATGACAATGACCCAAAACACACGGCCAAGGCAACAAAGGAGTGGCACAAGAAGAAGCACATTAAGGTCCTGGAGTGGCCTAGCCAGTCTCCAGACCATAATCCCATTGAAAATCTGTGGAGGGAGCTGAAGGTTCGAGTTGCCAAACGTCAGCCTCGAAACCTTAATGACTTGGAGAAGATCTGCAAAGAGGAGTCGGACAAAATCCCTCCTGAGATGTGTGCAAACCTGGTGGCCAACTACAAGAAACGTCTTACCTCTGTGATTGCCAACAAGGGTTTTGCCACCAAGTACTAAGTCATGTTTTGCAGAGGGGTCAAATACTTATTTCCCTCATTAAAATGCAAATCAATTTATAACATTTTTGACATGCGTTTTTCTGGATTTTTCATTGTTATTCTGTCTCTCACTGTTCAAATAAACCTACCATTAAAATTATAGACTGATCATTTCTTTGTCAGTGGGCAAACGTACAAAATCAGCAGGGGATCAAATACTTTTTTCCCTCACTGTATGGACAAGCAATGACAGAGCGGCATGGACTAAGATACAGTAGAATACTATAGAATACAATATATACATATGAGATGAGTAGTGCAAGATATGTAAACATTATTAAAGTGACTATTGTTGTTAAGAAGGCAGAGTAACGCTTTATCATGGACAGACTTCTCCCCATCTTAGCTACTGTTGTATCAATATGTTTTGACCATGACAGTTTACAATCCAGAGTTACTCCAAGCAGTTTAGTCACCTCAACTTGCTCAATTTCCACATTATTCATTATGAGATGTAGTTGAGGTTTAGGGTTTAGTGAATAATTTGTCCCAAATATAATGATTTTAGTTTTGGAAATATTTAGGACTAACCACCCATTCTGAAACTAACTGCAGCTCTTTGTTAAGCATTGCAGTCATTTCAGTTGCTGTAGTAGCTGACGTGTATAATGTTGATTCATCCACATACATAGACACACTGGCTTTACTCAAAGCCAGTGGCATGTCGTTAGTAAAGATTGAAAAAGGTAAGGGGACTAAACAGCTACCCTGGGGAATTCCTCATTCTACCTGGATTATGTTGGAGAGGCTTCCATTAAAGAACCCCCTCTGTGGGTGTAAACCCATAACACATACGTTTTTCCAGCAGCAGACTATGATCGATAATGTCCAAAGCCGCACTGAAGTCAAACAAAACAGCCCCCACAATCTTTTTATGATCAATTTCTCTCAGCCAATCATCAGTCATTTGTGTAAGTGCTTTGCCTGTTGAATGTCCTTCCCTATAAGCATGCTGAAAGTCTGTTGTCAATTTGTTTACTGTAAAATAGCATTGTATCTGGTCAAACACCATTTTTTCCAGAAGTTTACTAAGGGTTGGTAACAGGCTGATTGGTTGGCTATTTGAGCCAGTAAACGGGGCTTTACTATTCTTAGGTAGCGGAATGACTTTTGCTTCCCTCCAAGCCTGAGGGCACACACTTTCTAGTAGGCTTAAATTGAAGATATGACAAATAGGAGAGGCAATATCGTCCGCTATTATCCTCAGTAATTTTCCATCCAGATTGTCAGACCCCAGTGGCTTGTCATTGTTGATAGACAATAATAATTTGTTCACCTCCTCCACACTCATTTTACGGAATTCAAAAGTACAATGCTTGTCTTTCATAATTTGGTCAGATATACTTGGATATGTAGTGTCAGCATTTGTTGCTGGCATGTCATGCCTAAGTTTGCTTATCTTGCCAATTAAAATTTAATTAAAGTAGTTGGCAATATCAGTGTGTTTTGTGATGAATGAGCCATCTGATTCAATGAATGATGGAGCCAAGTTTGCAATTTTTCCCAAAATTTCATTTAAGGTGCTCTAAAGCTTTTTACTGTCATTCTTTATATCATTTATTTTTGTTTCATAGTATAGTTTATTTTCTGTCTTCTTATTTTCTGTCACATGATTTCTTAATTTGCAGTACGTGTCATGAATCCCGCTTCCTGAGTCTGTTTCTGCCTGTGTTGCCTGTTTTCTGTTCTGAAGTCTGTTTCCTGAGGTTCCTGAACGCACCCTGTCTGGTTGCCAGGCGATGAAGCTAGGCGGGAGATCTCTCTATTACCCGCACCTGCATCTCATCAGCTATCTGCACACCTGGTCCTGATCATCACCTCTCCACTTCATAAGCTCTGACCATTCCCTGCCGGATCGTTAGCCATGAACAGTATGTTGTGTCAGCGTATCAGCCTCAAGTTTACTAGAGTTAGTTTTGTTGTTCTGTACTTTTTGCTTGCCGTGTACTCACCTCCATTTACTCTGTCTACAGTCATTCTCCCGCAACATTCACCCCACCCCTGCCTGGTCGTCGGTGGCTTCTGTGACACCATTGGATCTGCCTATTCACTCCCACCAACTCACCTCCGCTGCCCGCTCCGTCTCCTGGATTATTCTGTTTCCACATTTGAGAATCGCTTTAGAGAATCGTGACAGTACGTTTGCCAATCGATTGGGCTGCCAGACTTATTTACCATACCTTTTGCCTCATTCCTCTCAACCATACCATTTTTAAATTCCTCATCAATCCAAGGGGATTTAACAGTTTTTACAGTCATTTACTTAATGGATGCATGCTTGTTAGTAACTGGAATAAGCAATTTCATCAATGTGTCTGGTTGCTCCTCATTACACACAACAGACCAGCAAATATTCTTTACATCATCAACATAAGAATCACTACAAAATGTATTGTATGACCTCTTATACACTATTAGGCCCAGCATTGGGAACTTTGGTTTTCCTAGATATGGCTACGCTGTTGTGATCACTACATCCTATGGATTTGGATACTGCTTTAAAGCTAATTTCTGCAGCATTAGTAAAGATGTAATCAATACATGTTGATGATTTCATTACTGTACTATTTGTAACTACCCTGGTAGGTTGACTGACAACCTGAACCAGCTTGCAGGCACTGGTTACAGTTTGACGTTTTTTCTTGAGTGGGCAGCTTGATGAAAGCAAGTCAATATTTAAGTCACCCAGACAATATACTTCTCTGTTGATATCACATACATTATCAAGCATTTCACACATATTATACAGATACTGACTGTTAACACTTGGTGGTCTATAGCAGCTTCCCACAAGAATTGGCTTTAGGTGAGGCAGATGAACCTGTAGCCATATTACTTCAACAGTATTTAACATGAGATCCTCTCTAAGCTTTACAGGAATGTGGTTCTGAATATAGACCGCAACACTGCCCCCGTTGGCATTTCTGTATTTTCGGTAGATGTTATAGCCATGTATTGCTACCACTGTATCATCAAAGGTATTATCTAAGTGAGTTTCAGAGATAGTCTGAATATGAATGATATCTGTTACAAGAAAGTTATTGACTTCATGAACCTTGTTTCTTAGGCTACATATGTTAATATGGGCTATTTCTAGCACTTTTCTGGGTTGCTTGATTGTTTCGAATGCTTTACTGGGAAGCTTATCAGAAGTAGACTTGCTCATGTTATTTATATTGGAACAGTGGACTTCCTACTAGGGCACACCGCCTCAGTGCTAACAGTGTAACTCTAGTTCATAGGCACATGATTACTGCATACACTCGCTATAGGATCAACAGAGGTATTCAGGGCAGTTGGGGGAACATAAATTAAGTTACAAACATTGTGTCTGCCAAGAGCAGAGAGTAGGAGAATAGAAGGGAGTCGGAGTGAACCAGCAGTGTATTGTATGGTACACAACAAATTGGCCAGTTTTACCTAGTGTTGATTTTTCAGTTTAACATTTCTAGTGTTGATTCAGGAGTTAAATTAACTTGAGTTGAGTGTGTTTGTGTCATTTTTACTATGTGTAGAGTAAAACACTCAAAACCACGCCCATCATTATCATAATTCCCAGCATTATTGCAGGTTGATTTTCAGAATTGTTTGATTCAATATCTGTGTTTTTGCATGTACATTGATTGATTGATTAATCTTATGCTACACAAATATAAATAACTCACATTTTTCTAAACTAATGCAACCTGTTATTAGTTGGACTTATTGCAGCTGTTACTGAGATGGTTGTTCCAGTTTAGATGATTTAGGTAGACTCATTAACCAATCTTCCCTATCCTGGCAGTCATTCTAAATGCAGTTTGCGGGTGATTAAAAGTTTAATTGTTGGATATTCTCACTCTGGCTGGATTCCAATAGGAATTACACATCACTTTGCAAGCCAGCATAATGTGACTTGCATGCCTGATGTGGCCTGTAAACTAGGAGTTTCAGACCACTTTGTTAGGGTATAACTAGGCTTAACTAGGCCCTCAAATATATATAATATATGTAATGTATTGTCATAAAGAGTTTTTTAAAGGGCTAATAATGCTGGTGGAACCGTTCATAGAGGGTTCTAATAGAAGAACCCTTCAAAGACAAAAGGGTTCTTGGTAGAACCGCTCATAGAGGCTTCTAGGAAGAACACCTCAAAGATAAAAGGGTTCTCAATAGAACCCTTCATAGAAAGTTCTAGAAAGAACCTTTAGGTAATGAAATAGTTATTTAAAAGGGTTCTACCTAGCACCAAAAATGGTTCATCTATGGAGACAAGCCGAAGAACCCTATATTGTTCTACTTTGCACCTAAGAGTGTTATGTAGCCTATGTAGACCTACTGTGTAAATTATATATTTGTGAGGGAAAATGTGCATTGATTGGGTCTCCAATTGATGCAGGGTGCCTCTAACCCGGTATGAATAACAATGGTGAGATGATACCATGTCCATGTACACTGCTTATTTCCATCCAGCTCTCTTCCTATTCGTGATGTGACATTTACATGACTCTGCATGTCTCTGTGCTGCTTTAATTGAACTGTTTACTCTAATATCCCTTCAGATCCGGATCTCTGTGTGGAAAAAACTGAAGTCTCACATTCATTGTTTGATACATACACTGTCATCCCTTGACAGATTAGAGGAGGAACCTTTTGCCATTTTGCATCTCCACAAGCTTCTACTCATCATCTTCTAGGAATGTACCTTTTCACTGAGAATTGCAGACTGGGAACACAGACATTCTCAGACCTAGTCATGAGGCCATATTGCTTTATTTTATTCAAAGTTCATATTGAGATGGTTAAGAAAGAAATGCAATCATGTGTTGCTCTATTACAGTTAAAAACAAAAGAGCAAGAACTGTCTGAAACAGTAAAAGGTCTTTTGATTATTGAGGAAGGTGGAATAAGTGGAAAGTAACAGAGGCTTTAGGATTATGGAAGATGCATGCAACATCAATCAGGCAAGGAAGAGTCCTAAGACCCCTGAGACAGAGGAGCCTGGAGTAAAATGGCATGTCGTGTCATGGGAGATAAACAGTTGCAAATGAGTCACATCGTCTAGGAGGACAGGCTAATCCTGTCTGTCACACAGCCAAAGTCAGGAGCTGGACGAGGAGAATAAGGAAGCAAGAGTGTGAGTGTGTATGTCAGATAAATAGTCATAGAAATTATGGTAGATACTACCCCTGATCATTTGGTCAGATAACCGTGTGTGTGTCTGTACGGTAGGTGACATGTCCATAATAGCTATCTAATATTTATAGTTATGCTAGGTAATGGTTTGGCTTATCATGTTCATGTCTATGTAGAAGAAGACTGTAGGAGGAAGTGGAGAGGACTCAGGGACAGGTGTCAGAGAGAGAGGAGGGCAGAGAAAGAGAAGAAGAGGTCTGGGTCAGCAGCTTCAGGCCAGCGGCATTGGCACTTCTGCCACATTATTTTTTTTCTGGATCCATTTATTGTGCCTAGGGCAACGAGTTGGACAGGAAGAGGAGAGGAGTTGTCTGGTTGTTGTTTTGACCTCCCTCTTGTACCTTTCGTTTCACACATGTCAGTTCTGTTTAAATTCAGTCAATTCATAAAGTCATTTGTTTCTAAAGTCTTAGGATAGCATTCATTATTAGTGTTACATAGATTTCTGAAATGACAGAATTGAAACTCACACACCGGAGAATTCACAGATGCTCTTGTTGGTCTCTTACAAGACTAAAGGTGAATATATTTATTTCATTTAAAACCACTTGAAAACCAGGGTGTTTAAACTTTATGTGAAATTATGTTCATCGACTGGTCCATGACATCCATGGGCCATTTGTTTGTTTAGCTGTGTTATGGCTACACATTATTTAATTTTTTCAGAGACAGAGACACACACACCTCTCCTTCACTCCTCTCTGTACCTCAGATCTCCAGTGCCCTGTCCTCTCTCTCTTTATGGCCATGTCTGAAGTCGCCCTACTATCTCTAGGCTTTATGAGTATCTTTGTTGTTTTATTTTTTGTAACATTTTTACAACACACATACCTGTCATGTTCTTTCCTGTACTTGAATACTTATTACATTCTAATGTTTGCATAGTCAGTTTCATTTGTTTATTAATATCTCATTTAGACTTAATCTGTTTATTTCTTCCCTACTCCTTTGCAGATCTAAGACAAGATGAATGTAAAAACACATTCTCTTCCTAATTAGTTTTTTTTCCACCTGTATTTTCTCAGACCAGTGAAGATCATGGTAAACTGTACTATTTGTATGGACCCTAGGTTACCTTTTCCCATTGTTATCATACTAACATATAACCTTAATAAGAGCTTCTGCTCACCTGATGTACCACGCCAGGTGTGTATAATACAGATGTTAATGGGAGAGGGAAGGGGTTAAGGTGTGGTCTTTACTCCCAAATTTCACTTAAATATAACTTCCAAAAGAAGAGAGACAATGAGACATGAAATAATCTGGGGAAAAATGCTATTTTATGGATGACGGTGGATGGTTCTTAAAATAACCTTTGTGTTAGGGGGCTCTTAAAAGAGATGTTTCACTCCACGGCATGCTGCCATGGGACTTCACCTGCTGGCGATGAGAAGTAGGTTGTCAGCTCTCCCTCACCTGGAGTGCCTATCTGGGGGTGTTGTTGGCACCTGCCCTGGTGACCATTTGGCGTGCCCATCTCCATCCGGAGCGGCTCCTGGAATGACCTCCGCAGGTTGTTGTGGAGAACACATGTGGCCTTCGCACTCTCGGATACATTCTCCACCGGCGCGATCAAAAGCACCTTTCCTCAGCATTGGTGTCATTGTTGAAAGAGCCTACTCTCTGCTATCTTGACTATTTATTAGTGCATTTCGCTCCAAAACTATGCATTTTTGAGGGAATTATATTATGGGCTCTCACAATTATTTTTTAGATGTCATCGAATAAATAATATGTATGCTACTTGGCAAATGAATGAATAAAAAATGTAAAGAAATTCTGCAGTCAAGCTGTTTTTATTATGTAATCCCACATTTATTTTACTGGATACGTGTGCAACAAAAATTCATCATTCATATTTTGCTACTTTCTGTCAAGTCTACGCATACAATTTGATGCATAAATTCGATAAATCCAACGTATGCACCACACAGAACGTACAACAACTGCCTCTTCAACGCAATGCTGCAAGGCAAACGCAGCGTTCCATTGGAGATGAATGTACTTCTGGTGTACCAAAACGCTAAAAACAGTCGGTCTGTTCGAAGCGTGACAACTTTACCAGTCAGGAGGTACAGTAGGTCTACAGTGGCTGTCAATTGATTCACGTGACGGATGACGACTGCGGAGGATCTAACTGCTCGAGAAATACATTTGAGATAGCCAACCATCCTCAGGAGCATAGTCCTAAATTCTCCAAAGAGATGTCGCAGGTTTAACTGGTTTAGAGCAGCGTCAGTAATCCAACTGCGACGCAGATCTTCCCTCCTCACCACACTAGACAGCTCAACGCGCGCACACACAATGTTATTCAAGCAATGAATCCTGCGAATTTCACTAGAACTAAAAGAAATACAGAAGAATATATATTTGCGGTTGGTACTTACAAAATCCTTGCTTTTGCTATCGGAACAATCGGATTCTTCGGATTTTGCAACAATATTATTGTCATCATGCTGTACTACAGATTCAAGAGACTCCGGACCCCCACAAATTTGTTAATAGTAAACATAAGTATAAGTGACTTGTTGGTGTCTGTCATTGGAATTAACTTTACGTTTGTTTCGTGCATCAAAGGCGGATGGGACTGGAACTCGGCAACATGCGTCTGGGACGGATTCAGCAACAGTTTATTTGGTCAGTATATGAACTTCTGTGCTTTGGGTGTCTTACCTAGATTCACACATTCATCTAAAATAAAATAAAAAATAAAAAATATTTGTACGTATTTTAATAGGCCTAATCCAATATTTGTTTTGTGGCAGCCTTTCCATTTAATTTGTGTTCCATGTTTGTATGTTTCAGATAACAAAGTTGAGTCTTTGGGGGTATTACATTTTCATAACTCTGTGATCCCTATAGTCTATTTCGTCTATTGCACGGGAAAGTTACTACCCATCTTATTCTAAGGGAGAACTGTTTAGCACACTTTCTCCCTATTTATTTATGAAACCAGTCTTTATATGGTTGTGGATGTTTATGAATGCCATTGCCGCTATGGGGATGAAGCTGATTCGTGTCAAGGAAACCTCGGAAATACCCGTGTAATTCTATCCGTATCTGTGTCTGGCGCCCCTTTTACACACTGGAAAATATGGAATATTTTGTTGACAAGTGGCTAGTTTTCTATACTGTAATCATTGTACATATATCAATTTCATGGATAGACTATGACATAAGTAGGCTCAAGAATGTTTGTATCAATTCCAGCAGTTGATTTAAATAGCTGATTGCGCCTTTAGTGCGTGTTTACAACACTATACATTCAAAAGTATGTGAACACCACTTCAAATTAGTGGATTTGGCAATTTCAGCCACTCCCGTTGCTGACAGGTGTATAAAATCGAGCACACAGCCATGCAATATCCATAGACAAACAGTGGCAGTAGAATAGCCTTACTGAAGAGCTCAGTGACTTTCAATGTGGCACCGTCATAGGATGTCACCTTTCCAACAAGTCAGTTCATCAAATTTCTGCCCTGCTAGAGCTGCCCCGGTCAACTGTAACTGCTGTTATTGTGAAGTGGAAACGTCTAGGAGCAACAACGGCTCAGCTGCGTAGTGGTAGGCCACATAAGCTCACCGAACGGGGCCGCTGAGTGCTGAAGTGCGTAGCACGTACAAATTGTCTGTCCTCGGTTGCAACACTCACTACCGAGTTCCAAACTGCCTATGGAAGCAACGTCAGCACAATAACTGTTCGTCGGGAGCTTCATGAAATGGGTTTCCATGGTCGAGCAGCCGCACACAAGCCTAAGATCACCATGCACAATGCCAAGCGTCCGCTGGAGTGGTGTAAAGCTCGCCACCATTGGACTCTGGAGCAGCCACATATGCCGAATACAACAGGTGTAGACATTACAGTGAAATGCTTACTTGCAAGACCTTAACCAACAATGCAGTTTTTTAAAAAGTAAAATAAAAAAAAGTGTTAAGTAAAAAAAGAAAAGCAAATAACTAAAGGGCAGCAGTAAAATAAAATAACAGTAGGGAGGCTATATACAGGGGGGCACCGGCTAGTCGAGGTAATTTAGGTAATATGTACATGTGGGTAGAGTTAAAGTGACTATGCATAAATAATAAACAGAGTAGCAGCAGCGTAAAAGAGGGGGATGGGGTGGGGTGGGGGGCAGTGCAAATAGTCAGGGTAGCCATGATTAGCTGTTCAGGAGTATTATGGCTTGGGGGTAGAAGCTGTTGAGAAGCCTTTTGGACCTAGACTTGGCGCTCCGGTACCGCTTGCCGTGCAGTAGCAAAGAGAACAGTCTATGACTAGGGTGGCTGGAGTCTTTGACCATTTTTAGGGCCTTCCTCTGACACCGCCTGGTATAGAGGTCCTGGATGGCAGGAAGCTTGGCCCTGTGATGTACTGGGCCGTACGCAGTACCCTCTGTAGTGCCTTGCGGTCGGAGGCCGAGCAGTTGCCATACCAGGCGGTGATGCAACCAGTCAGGATGCTCTCGATGGTGCAACTGTATACATTTTTGAGGATCTGAGGACCCATGCCAAAGCTTTTCAGTCTCCTGAGGGGGAATAGGCTTTGTCGTGCCCTCTTCACAACTGTCTTGGTGTGTTTGGACCAACTCCATATTAATGCCCATGATTTTGAAATGATTTGTCAATATAAACAATTATATGATAATGACCTTCATGGGGGAGGGATACCATTTGCATGCTCTATACAGTCGCTAGTGAAAGTCTACACACCCCTTGCAGAGTCTTCACATTTTGCGGTCTTATTATTCATTAATTATTCAAATTATTCAAGCTCAGTAAATTTGGTTGGGAATCCTTGATGGACAACAATATTCAATGCTTGTCACTGATTTTCAAGCAGATTTGGGTCTGGACTGAGACTACTAGACCATTCAGGAACACTCAACACCTCTTGGAAAGCCATTCTTGTGTGTCTTTGGCATTAGAATGTGTGTAATTGTTCTGCTGAAAAATAAAACTATGGCAGGGTTAGGTTTTCAGAAGACTATGGCAGGTTTTCCTAAAACGTTTTACCTGTCCTTTGTTCCTTTCATATTTATTTTGATCCTAAAATACTCCCTAGCCCCTGCCGGTAACAAGCATACCCATAAAATGATGTTGCCACCACAATATTCATCTTATTACACTGAGTGTACGAAACATTAAGAACACTTTCCTAATTTTGAATTGTTTCTCCATTGAATCCTATGGGGAATTATTGATATTTATAATAAAAATGTTGATATAAAATGTATTATTTATTTTCTCTCCATTTTTTATATCGATAATGCAATGAATATATAATAAAATGGCTATCCATACAGTTCAGGTTATTTTTTCCGACCCATTTCATCAATGCTATTACCGTCATTGGGTGCTTAGGGCGAGCGAGAGACACAATCACTTAACGGTCTCTTCCCTATTTATTAAAGGAATCATCACTTATTAACGAAGAGGTCTGCTAATGAGGTTGTTAGTGCAACCTTCACGCCCTCTGCGCTCTCTCACTCTCTCTCGCTTTCTCTCGCTCTCTTTCTCTCTCTCCCTCTCTCTGTCTCTCTCCCTCTTTCCCCATATCTCTCTCAGGCACATGTAACCTACTGTAGGCTAAGTGCAATATTGTCCGATATAATTATATGCGGGACTTTTCTCATCTGTCCAATGTCTTCATATATTGTAAACTATTTAAATATAAAAAATTATGTTATTTGTTGCCTCCAAAAACAAATAGTTCACTCTTGTAGGATGGATGGGGGTAACTGTAGCACATGGGGATAAAACAGCATGGTAATTTGACTTCGATGTCCGCATTGCTCCTCACTATAGTCCAAGTTTGCTTTTGAACGGATCAATAAAATGTGAAGGGCTTTTCGAAGTGCACAAAAATAGCCAAAACAGCCAAAACAGAAGAACAGCCTGCACTAAGGCAGAGACACTGAAGATGCTGGTTAATATAACAATGAATGATAATTAGCATACAGGCACACTAAAGCCCCTCAGAAAGAGATGACTGGCACAGAGTATTGATACCATATTCATCTACTACAGCATGTGAAACAACTCTGACATTCTTCAACAGTCTAAATTTGGATGACTCTCTCAGGACATCCTGCACCTGTTACACCCATTGTACTCATGCAGTGTGGTCCTGTCAGTTTGACCTGTACAGACATGTTATGTATTAGTTGTGTTATAGTGTGCAGTAACACTCTGTGCTCGAACAGCTCCCCTTATATTGCAACACATCTGTGCTGCAACGCTTGGTGTTGATTGGGCCAAATGTCTGGCAAAAGTAATTGCTCTGCAATGGAGAAATTGAATGTGACCATAATGTGTTTTCTGGAGATTGTTAAAGGTAGAATGTGTGATTTGATCAAAATTAAGGGTTTGTGTGTGTTGACAGAATCAAATGCACAAACAACAAGACACCTCTCCTATTATTTCTCTTGTGAAGAAAATCATGATTAATTGCTAATAGGATATTTATGATTATTTATTATATATTGGGAAAATATTGATGAGGACTGAGTAATAACTGTAATAACAGTGTAATAACCAATTGCAGACAGTAATAATCAGGACCTACAGATAAATATTGCATAACCCAGATTCGCTAGTCATTACTCAGCATCATCACCCATCTCCCTCCCTTCCAGGCATCGTGTCCATCATGAGTCTTTCAGCTCTGGCATACGAGCGCTATATCCGGGTGGTCTATGCTCAGGTGGTGGACTTCCCCTGGGCCTGGAGGTGCATCACCCACATCTGGCTCTACTCCCTGGCCTGGACAGGGGCTCCTCTTCTGGGGTGGAACCGCTACACCCTGGAGATCCACCAGTTAGGCTGCTCCCTGGACTGGACATCCAAGGACCCTATCGATGCCTCCTTCATTCTCCTCTTTCTCCTGGCCTGCTTCTTTGTCCCCGTGGGCATTATGATTTACTGCTATGGGAACATTCTCTACACGGTGCGAATGGTAAGAAGAAGGACTGTCTTGCTGTCTCTCCCTCCCATTTTCTTCTGTTGCTTCGTGTTTATGTCAGTGTGGTTTGTGTTGATCATCTTTAAATGTAAAAGTCCAATGCAGCCATTTTTACCTCAACATCAAAGCATTTCTGGGTAACAATTAAGAACTTTACTGTGATTGTTTTCAAAATAAAATGGGCAAAAGGAAACTAAAATAGTTTCTTAGCAAAGACCAATTTCTCAAGCAAGAATTTTGCTAGGACTGTCTGGTAGTGGTCTGAGTGGGGAGGGGGAAACTTAAAACTAGCTGTTATTGGCAGGTTTGGAACTCTCTTTCTTATTGGTCTATTAAAGGCCCCCTGCAGTCAAAAACAAGATTTCCCTTGTTATATGTACAGTATATATGTATTTCCACACTATGAGGTTTAAATAATACTGTGAAATTGTGGAAATGATGATAATGCACTATTAACGTAAGAGCAGTTTGAAAAGACCGCCTGCAATTTCAGCCTGTTTTGGTGGGATGGAGTTTTGGCCTGCCTGGTGACATAACCAGGTGGCAAATTAGTTAATAGAAAAGTTTGTGGTCATACGCACATTCTTAAAAACATAGGTGCTGGGCTAATACAGAATATTAGTTTAGAACAAGAAGGCCCGCACACTGTTAAAGCTCCCAATTCATTGCTTTATTGACAACGTTTCAATCCGAAACGGATCTTTGTCGACAAAGATCAGTTTCGGATTGAAACGTTGTCAATAAAGCGGTGAGTTGGGAGCTTTAACAGTGTGCGGGCCTTCTTGTTCTATACTAAATTAGTTAATAACCAATAAAAACCTCTGCCAATAACAGCTATTTTTCAGTTATCCTCTCCCCACTCAGACCACTCCCAGATAGTCTTAGAACATTTTTTGCTTGAGAAATTGCTCTTCGCTAAGAAGTTATTTTTGTTTCTTTTTGACCACTTTAATTGAAAACAATCACAGTAAAGAACTTAATTGTTACCCAGAAATTATTTGATATTGAGATAAAAACGGCTGCAATGGACCTTTAACTAATTTACCACCTTGTGATATCACCACGCAGGCCAAAAGTATTTTCAAACAGCTATTACACTAAAAGGGCATTATCATAATTTTCACAATTTCACAGTGTTCTTAACCTTAAAAAGTGTGGATATATATATAAAACACAGGTAAATCACGTTTTTGACTGCACTGGGCCTTTAAAGAGCTCAAGATGAGACAAAGTCCAGAGTAAGTCAATAAAGTGAAGTGAACTGAACCAAACTAATCATAGAAGTGAATGCCTAATACAGGATACAGAAAAACCTTTCCTTCTATGGACATTTTCTATGCAGGTTGATGTTTATTGTCATGACTCTTGCCCTGGAGGCAGAACTGAGTGATTTCCACTAGATGGGCCAGCTGCAAAGTCATAATTTGCTATATCTTAAAAATTCATGAAAACAAAAATGAGCTTTTTGGTCTTAATTTAAGGTTAGGGTTAGGCTAAGGTTAACATTGTGGTTAAGGTTAGGTTTAAGGTTAAAGTTAGGTTTAAAGTGTAATTACTTTGTGGCTGTGCCAACTTGTGACCACTCTGCAGAGCTGCCTCCAGGGCAAGATTCATGACAATAAATGCCAACCTGCATTTTCTTTGCGCTAAATTTCAGCGAAGTACAAACTTTAATGGACATTTTTGTTCCATTATCACACGGAATGACCACCACTTGATCTTTTTCCTTTTATCTTTCACCTACCTTTCCAAAATGTATCTACATTTCCTCCATTCCTCCTTCCTCCTTCCTCACTCTTAAGTGCTTCAAATCATCCTGATGTACCACTTTACCACCCTGCATAGACTCTGCCACGCTGGTGCTGTAGAGAGCATTTTTAAAGCTCATTGTCCTTAGTAGCTAACATAAATCAGTGATGGTTATGGACTGTAGCATGAGAACCAGCATTAACCACGAGCCGTAAGCAGCCATGTTTCACTAATCTCATCAGCTTGTCACCTGGCCAGCAGCCTGTTGCCCTGTAATAAAAGAGGGTTGCCTGTGAGGATGATAGGGTTTGAAGTGGGTTCACTCAGCAGTGGACTGCACGGTTACTATGGAGAGTACAGTATGGTGTGGGGAGCTGTGTGTGCATTTGCGCGCATGCTTGTGTGTGTGTGTGTGTGTGTGTGTGTGTGTGTGTGTGTGTGTGTGTGCGTTTGCGTGTGTACGTGCTTGTGTGTGTATGAACTAATCTGAAAAAAAACTATAGTATTCACTGTTGTGTTTTTGCAGACTTTACTGTACTATTCACTATAGTGTTTTTGCAGACTAAAGTCAGCAAAAACACTACATTGAATACTATAGTATTTACTGTAGTATACTGTAGTGAAATAACTGTAGTACATACGATAGTAATTAATGTAGTGTTTTTGCAGACTGTAGTATACTGTAGTATTTATTGTAATGTTTTTGTGACATTACTGTAGTATTTACTATAGTGTTTTTGTTTTATTATCTTTGACATTGAAGTGGAGGCTTTCTGCTTCAGGAAACCTACTGGAGAAATACTAAAAGAGCACATTTTCCATAACCTGTAGGTAGACTGGGGTCTGAACGGATTGTTCAGAGCTTCTGCTCTTTTCTATAATCTGTAGTAAAGTAAGTAAAGAGGCTTGGGGCTTGTAGGGATATCTCAGGGCTTCCTGCCTTGTTCTACCGCTCTTCTCAGTGTGTCTATCCAGTCGAGGGGGAGGTTTGGAAAGGGGGAGGGGTGTTGGAGTTGTCCTTTTGTCCTCTGGTACTTGATTTTAATTAAAACAAACTTTATTGGATAATTAAATGTAAAGAAGAAAAATTAAGAAGACAAATAAAAAGAGGAGGGAGGGATTGGGTACGGGATACGGACCCGGTTTAGGGTAAGATTTAGGGAGTAGGGTTGGGTACGGGATACGGACCCGGTTTAGGGTAAGATTTAGGGAGTAGGGTTGGGTACGGGATACGGACCCGGTTTAGGGTAAGGTTTAGGGGGTAGGGTTGGGTATGGGATACGGACCCGGTTTAGGGTAAGGTTTAGGGGGTAGGGTTGGGTACGGGATACGGACCCGGTTTAGGGTAAGATTTAGGGAGTAGGTTTGGGTACCGGATACGGACCCGGTTTAGGGTAAGGTTTAGGGGGTAGGGTTGGGTACGGGATACAGACCCGGTTTAGGGTAAGGTTTAGGGGGTAGGGTTGGGTACGGGATACAGACCCGGTTTAGGGTAAGGTTTAGGGGGTAGGGTTGGGTACGGGATACGGACCCGGTTTAGGGTAAGGTTTAGGGAGTAGGGTTGGGTGCAGGATACGGACCCGGTTTAGGGTAAGGTTTAGGGGGTAGGGTTGGGTGCAGGATACGGACCCGGTTTAGGGTAAGGTTTAGGGGGTAGGGTTGGGTACAGGATACGGACCCGGTTTAGGGTAAGGTTTAGGGGGTAGGGTTGGGTACGGGATACAGACCCGGTTTAGGGTAAGGTTTAGGGAGTAGGGTTGGGTACGGGATACGGACCCGGTTTAGGGTAAGGTTTAGGGGGTAGGGTTGGGTGCAGGATACGGACCCGGTTTAGGGTAAGGTTTAGGGGGTAGGGTTGGGTGCAGGATACGGACCCGGTTTAGGGTAAGGTTTAGGGAGTAGGGTTGGGTACGGGATACGGACCCGGTTTAGGGTAAGGTTTAGGGGGTAGGGTTGGGAATAGGATACGGACCCGGTTTAGGGTAAGGAGTAGGGTTGGGTACGGGATACGGACCCGGTTTAGGGTAAGGTTTAGGGGGTAGGGTTGGGTACGGGATACGGACCCAGTTTAGGGTAAGGTTTAGGGAGTAGGGTTGGGTACGGGATACGGACCCGGTTTAGGGTAAGGTTTAGGGAGTAGGGTTGGGTACGGGATACGGACCCGGTTTAGGGTAAGGTTTAGGGAGTAGGGTTGGGTACGGGATACCGACCCGGTTTAGGGTAAGGTTTAGGGAGTAGGGTTGGGTACGGGATACGGACCTGGTTTAGGGTAAGGTTTAGGGAGTAGGGTTGGGTACGGGATACGGACCCGGTTTAGGTTAAGGTTTAGAGGTTAGGGTTGGGTGCGGGATACGGATCCGGTTTAGGGTAAGGTTTAGGGGGTAGGGTTGGAGTGCGGGATACGGACCCGGTTTAGGGTAAGGTTTAGAGGGTAGGGTTGGGAATAGGATACGAACCCGGTTTAGGGTAAGGTTTAGGGAGTAGGGTTGGGTACGGGATACGGACCCGGTTTAGGGTAAGGTTTAGAGGTTAGGGTTGGGTACGGGATACGGATCCGGTTTAGGGTAAGGTTTAGGGGGTAGGGTTGGGTACGGGATACGGACCCGGTTTAGGGTAAGGTTTAGAGGGTAGGGTTGGGAATAGGATACGAACCCGGTTTAGGGTAAGGTTTAGGGAGTAGGGTTGGGTACGGGATACGGACCCGGTTTAGGGTAAGGTTTAGAGGAGTAGGGTTGGGAATCGGATACGGACCCGGTTTAGGGTAAGGTTTAGGGTAGGTACGGATACGACCCGGTTTAGGTAAGGTTTAGGGTAGGGTTGGGAATACGGGGCCTATAGGGAGCAGGTTTGGTAGAGGTTTAGGGGTAAGGGTTGGAGTACGGGATACGGACCCGGTTTAGGGTAAGGTTTAGAGGTTAGGGTTGGGTACGGGATACGGATCCGGTTTAGGGTAAGGTTTAGGGGTAGGGTTGGGTAGGATACGGACCCGGTTTAGGGTAAGGTTTAGAGGGTAGGGTTGGGAATAGGATACGAACCCGGTTTAGGGTAAGGTTTAGGGAGTAGGGTTGGGTACGGGATACAGACCCGGTTTAGGGTAAGGTTTAGGGGCTAGGGTTGGGAATAGGATACGGACCCGGTTTAGGGTAAGGTTTAGGGGCTAGGGTTGGGAATAGGATACGGACCCGGTTTAGGGTAAGGTTTAGGGGCTAGGGTTGGGAATAGGATACGGACCCGGTTTAGGGTAAGGTTTAGGGGCTAGGGTTGGGAATAGGATACGGACCCGGTTTAGGGTAAGGTTTAGGGGCTAGGGTTGGGAATAGGATACGGACCCGGTTTAGGGTAAGGATATGGGGATGGGAAAAAAATAGGGGATGTAAACTTGCTCTTCAGGATACTGGGAGGGTGTGGTGCTTTGTGATTGTGGGTAGTTAGTTGAGGATGTTGTTTGTGTTTGTGTTTCCATCTTCCAACAGGAGCAGGCAGGGAGGATTACGCACAGGTCTAAAACCTGTAGGGAGCACAATATATGGTCTATACTTGGCGTGTAGATTTCTCACTTATGTGTGGCACATATTGTGATATGGGGAGGGGAATGGGCAGGGTATATGCCAATTAAATACTGTAGTTAAAAAAGTGTTTTTGCGGACTGTAGTGTTTTTGGAGACATTACTGTAGTATTTACTACAGTGCTGTTTTTGCGGATAATACTCTAGTATTTCTATAGTAAGTACTACACATGATAGAGTGATACTACAGTGTGTAGTATAGTATTCTACAGTATACTACAGTTTACTATAAAGTCAAATTAATTAATGTGGGTGTAGTCAATTGACCCAGATGTTTACCGGTTTCTGTGCATCAGCTTGGCACCGCTGCCTCCACTGTGCCTGTCTTTGCTTCTTTAAGTATTTACAACCTTTAAGGACGTAAGTAATTACTTTCTGCACAGCCCCAGGTCCCCAGGGCATCAAGGCTTCCCTCAACCACTGAAGCTCTGCCCTTCCCCTGCCCATGTTTGTTGAGGGTGCTCTGAGAACCCCTGAGAAACTCAGCATGAACCTCTGACTCACCATTATAGGGAAACCTCAGTGAACTGCAGTCTTAGAGAATGCTGATTACTACTGGGCTTCTTAAGACCGTCAAAGAGAGGTTTCCAAATATGCAAAGCTCTGGAGGATTGTATCCTTCACAAGAGAAAAACTTTGGCGAGCTTTAAAAGACTGTTATGTGAGAACTCTTCATAAATTATGCCCCAATAGAAGTTTCCATGACTATCAATGTCAGAAAGTGGGGCCAAGTCAGTCAGTGGTCAATAATTGATTAACCAATCATACTGATCAATTATATAGGGTAGTAAGGAGTGAGTGAGTGACTGAATGACTGACTTGTTTAATTGGTCTAACAAGACTAAATACTGTCTTTTTCGATAGAGCAGTTTCAATCAATTTAGAAATGTTCTGACCATTGCCAATCAGACCGTTAGCGGTGACTAAGTAATCTCTGCTCTCCCTGTCTGCTCTGTCTATCACTGCCCATGGGCTGATGCATAACCAAAGGTCAATGTTCTGTAATGCCCACCTGAGACTCAGATATTCAGTTCAGATGAAACGTTATTGGGAAATTCATTGTGCAGCCAGGAGTATGCCTAGGCCTACATACCGGTAAGACAATACAGTATACACAACAAAGACACAAATATAAACTATTAAGTAACAACAAGGCTGACTTCCAATACCTACATCAAAATCAAAGCAATTGGCAAGCTAAAAAGCTGACCGGAAAATGCAAACAATGACAGCCTAAATCAACAGATATCTGCATGATTCATTTAAATAAAAGGCATAAATTAAAGGTAGGTTGGTTCTTACAATCAACAAGGACGCATGACAAACAAAGCAAACTCGACCAAACAATGTCGAAATGAGGAAGTAGCCTACATTTTAGAGATTTAATATCTTTATTAGAAATGAAACAAAATAGGGGATGGAAACTGGGAGGGTGTGGTGCTTTGTGATTGTGGGTAGTTGGTTGAGGATGTTGTTTGTGTTTCCATCTTACAACAGGAGCAGGCAGAGAGGATTACGCACAGGTCTAAAATCTGTAGGGAGCACAATATATGGTCTATACTTGGCGTGTAGATTTCTCACTTATGGGTGGCACAAATTGCGACATGGGGGAGGGGAATGGGCAGGGTATAGGCAAATTAAATACTGTAGTTAAAAAACGGTCGTGTTTTTGCGGACATTACTGTAGTATTTACTACAGTGCCTATTTGCAGCTAACACTGTAGTATCTACTATAGTATTCTACAGTATATTACAACATTCTATAGACAATCTTAGACATTTTCTGACCATTGCCATTCAGACCGTTAGTGGTGACTCAGTAATCTCTGCTCTCCCTGTCTGCTCTGTCTATCACTGTGCTCTGTCTATCACCCTGTCTGCTCTGTCAAATCATCGTGCCTACAGAGCTTCCACGACCCCTGCCACAGCAAAGTTTGATTCTAGCCTACATAAGATTTAATAACTTTTAAAACCATGACCACAGAGAGACTGTCAAAAAATACAGCAAAGAGCTACTGTTTTTATGAGTGAGTTCATGTTTAAGTTTTTATTCAACACTGTCAACACAGTTTCAATTAAACACTGTCAACACAGTTTTTATTCAAACTGTCAACACAGTTTTTATTCAACACTATTACAAAACATAAAACGTGCTATTCCTTACTACCACTTGCGCTGCAGCTGGAATGAATGAGGAGCCAAGTGTATCAATAGCCCTGCGTTTGTATTATTATTAGCAGCTCGTCGTGTCTACTTTAATATCGAGGAATATTTCACATTCTCTGGTCATAGGAACAACATGAATTTGTGCATGACTGAGACAGATGTGGTGCGACTCGAGTTTCACCATCAGATGGAAGACGATGTCCCCTCTCTCTGGTCAGTCTCACTGGCGGAAAGGAAGGAGAGAGCAGGGACTGTGAGAGGCGGACCCTCTGCTGCTCTCTCCCTCCGCTGAGACTAATGTTGTGTTCAAAACAACTGGGAACTCGAAAATATCCAACTTACAACTTAAGTGCGTTCAAGACAACTGGGAACTCGTAAAAACAACTACATCTGACTGGGGAAAATAGTTTTGAACGGTCATCCAACTCAGAAACTCTGGCATCTTTCTAGAGCTCTAACTTTCCGACCTAAAGATTGAGAATTTAGCCAGGACACTGGGGTTAAAACCCCTACTCTTACGATAAGTGCCATGGGATCTTTAGTGACCACAGAGAGTCAGGTCACCCGTTTAACATCCCATCCAAAAGACGGCACCCTACACAGAGCAATGCTGCTGGATATTATTTTTAGACCAGAGGAAAGAGTGCCTCCTACTGGCCCTCCAACACCACATCCAGCAGCATCTGGTCTCCCTTCCAGGGACCAACCAGGACCAACCCTACTTAGCTTCAAAGGCAAGCCAGCAGTGGGATTCAGGGTGGTACATAATTCCTACAGAACAGTTTTTATTACGTTAATGTTACAAGTCATGTTTTTAAAAAATTCTGAGCGGTAGATCTCGGCTTGCTTTTTGACTGTGAAAGTGATCTTGACCACTGGTTGTTGACCACTGCTCTATTTCATGGAAAGAGCAGGTGTTCTTAATGTTTTGTATACTCAGTTTATAACTAATATGTCAGTGGAAGTGACATATAACTGCAATGGTTATTGAGTATGTCCCAATTTGTTGACATATTCTAATGGGACCATGTTAGTAAGTGATGAGATTCTTTCCTATTGTCATTCCCAACAGCTCCACTCCATCCAGGACCTTCAGACATTGCAGATCATTAAGATCCTGCGCTATGAGAAAAAGGTGGCCATCATGTTCTTGTTGATGATCTCCTGTTTCCTGGTGTGCTGGACACCATATGCCGTGGTGTCCATGATGGAAGCCTTTGGCAGGAAGAGCATGATCACCCCCGCCATCGCCATCGTCCCCTCCGTCTTCGCTAAATCCAGCACGGCCTATAACCCTCTCATCTACATCTTCATGAGCAGAAAGGTGAGGGGACCTCTGATAGAGGAAATGCTTTGAAACAAGCCCTTTTCCAAATTTAAAGGAAAATCACACTTCAAAATCAAGGTTTGTCTGTTGTTTTCAGACCTCATTGTAGCATAATAGCTGAATCAGGGCCGGCCCTAGCCTTTTGGGGGCCCTAAGCGAGATTTGGTTAGGCGTGCCCCCACCTACCTGGCAAAACATTTAAGCTGCCCCCCTCTTGCAGTGGAGAGACATTTTTTGCAGTTTTAAAGCTAATTTCCTGCAATTAAACACATTTTGCCGTGACTTATCCCATGTTCATAAGATATCTGGTTGAGAGTGACTAACAAAATCAATGGGGCCCCCTGGAGGTCAGGGCCCCTGGGCACGTACCCTGCGTGCCAGTCAGTAATATGGCCAGGATTACTACAAGGTTTAGATAGTTGGCAGACTAACTTACCTAGCAACATAAAAAATGTTAGCTGACATAGGCTAATTGAGTGACTGTCAGTGACTGACATAACAAGAGGAAAACTGCTTGTGCACAACCACATTTTGAAATTGCACCTTGTGTATTCTACTCTTCTAAGTCTCAACATTAAATTGAGACCCTGACTGAGTTCCTCTCTCTCTTTCTTCTCCTCCTCCTGTCCCTCTGGCAGTTCCGGCACTGCTTGCTGCAGCTGCTGTGCTCCCGGCACTCGTGGATTCAGCGCAGCATCAAGGACCGCCCCCTGGCCCGGAGCATCGAGCGGCCTATCCGCCCAATCGTCATGTCCCACCGAGGGGGCGGGGAACGACCAAAGAAGAGGGTGACCTTCAGCTCCTCCTCCATCGTCTTCATCATCGCCAGCAATGACGTGCACCACCTGGACACCACCTCCAAGAGCGGCGGTATGTCGTCAGAGGGCATCCAGGTGCGGCCGCTGTGACAGAGCATTATGGGTACTGTAGTACATCATGCTACACCCAGGTCACCATGGGAACTGACTAATCACCTCATATCACCTGTTCCTCTGTATACCTCAGGACTTCCTCTCATGAAACACAGAATCCAGAAGTTCCAAAACACCCTTCTGACACAAGACTACTGGTTCTCATTTTAGCCTTTTTTAAGATCCATCGCTATAAACTGTAGAGACTTTTTCCCAACCCTCTTTCACTGTGCCTCAGAAGGAACAAACCCTTGAAGTGTTCAAAGTACTGTATGCAGACTGTCTCACCGTGAACGCTCTTAAACACTCCATTCTACCATCTATCCTATCAGTTATGGTAACCGAATGATGTAGCTGTGAGTTTGTGACCTATTTCTCTTGGCTCGAACACTGTTGTTTTCAATGGCACCTCTGTAATTGTGTCTGCCAGCCTTTGACATAGTCTCATGCTGAGCTGGGTGTTTTTAAACAGTACCCCCTGTGTCATACCGGAGGTCAGCAGTGTTAATGGACCAGTGATTGGCTGAGGAAGAGAAAGTGATGTTGATTATTACTATTTCCCTGGTTGGCAGCTTTATTGTGCTGAATGAACTTATGAGGAAATGCCTTACAATATTGCAGCAGCACATTCTGCACAACACTCTCTCCACCTTTGTCACATCCAGATACAAGAAATATATCCTATATTCAGGGGTGAAAGTAGATTTAAATTCTTCCCGGTACAGGGACCTCCTATATGTGTGCACGCACTTAATTCTGCTTATATTTTCCAACATTTGGTAGGCTATTTGTTTGTCAACTTGTCTATAATTAGATACATGCAGCTTCTCTTCTGTCATTACTTGATGCTCGTCTAGAATACTAAATAAAGCCTTGCTCACCAGAATAATGTCATAAACTGATAGAATGATCAATGCATCATCAACAATATAGTTGATGTCTATAAAGTTTTCTCTTTCATTTCTGCTTCTCTCATGGAGCAAGGGACCATGGAGATTTTCCGTGCAACATTTCCAAATGACATCAGTTTGACCGATTTTGGATGCATATTTTATGTGGTTGAACATGAAATACTCTCAGCCTTTACAGTATGTCCCTGAAATAAATTGTACGTTTATTTCTCTCAAGATGCTGAAAGAAATACATTATATTTCTCTACTCCTGTTCCAGAGACAAAACACTTAATATTAGTTAATATTATCATAGGCTACATGAGGCCTACAGTCAGTGTCCAGGACCTCACCCACTGGGCAAAAACTGGTTGAATCCACGTTGTTTCCACGTCATAAAAAAACAAAAACATGATGATGTTGAATCAACGTGGAAAACTGTTTGAATTTGAAAAAAGTCATAAATGTAAGGGCATTTCGTCTCTTTTTCACCAAACTTTTCATCTAAATCCAATGTCATGGTGACATTTTTTGTTGATTTCATGTTGAATTCACATTAGTTGACAACTCAACCAAATGTAAATCAAAACTAGACGATGAACTGACGTTTGTGCCCAGTGGGCAGTTACTATTCCAACTATTAGGCTACTCCACTCTAAAATAATTCCGGCATCCATACAGTGCCATTTGATAAATGCAAAGAGACATCAGTTACAAAACACCAAAAAGTGTAATGAATGACATTTGGTGATTGTCATTCATTAGGCCTACACAAGTCTTGTAACCTGAATTGATGTGTACACTGCTGTCCATGTGCATCTCGGTCTCAACCACTCATCTCTGCTTTGGCGAAATGTCTGTGTTATTGTCGAACCACACAGCATTTTGGAGCATATTCCAGATGTTTTCAGGTCTATTTGCAAATGTTTCATGCGACTGACATGCGGAAATGATAAATAGTGTACTAGCCTACAGTATTCTTTGAATCTGTTGAAACTATTTATTTTGCCGGACCGGACCAGCTTACTTTCACCCCTGCCTATATTTAATTTCAACACACGCGCTAGAGCAGGGTTTCCCAAACTCAGTCCTCGGGACCCCAAGGGGTGCACGTTTTGGTTTTTGCCCTAGCACCACACAGCTGATTCAAATAATCAACTAATCATCAAGCTTTGATAATTTGAATCAGTTGTGTAGTGTTAGGGCAAAAACCAAAAGGTGCACCCATTGGGGTCCCGAGGACTGAGTTTGGGAAACCCTGCTCTACAGTGATAAATGCAATCACTGTGAAATTACATTTGGTGGAATTACCTTTATGTAGAATAATATGAATGTAATTAAAGAGGGAAAAGATTGCAGTCGAGATCAGACTGGTCCCACAGGCTGCAGTGATGAGAAACTCCAGCGGCTCCAGGCTCCAGACAGAGCTCCTTTGATAATGCTCCTTGGTCTTCCCCTACAGGGACTGATTGGCCATCTGGCAATTCTAGTAAATGCCAGAAGGGCTGGACAATTTTTTGTTGGTTAGGCTGGTCGAAATTGACACACACAAAATATAAAACAAATTTAAAAGGTGACATTATATACTAATCTATAATGAGCCTTTGGCTGATCAGTGGGCAATGGCTGACCCCCCTACCAAGATGGGCCGGTCCAGTTTTCTGATAGGCTGAGCTGTCACACAAACTCACATTCAAAGTAAAATGTGGCATCAGCAGAGACCTGCTCTGACTCTGTCATTAGACAGCCAAGATCATTGATCGTAAAAAAAAAAAAAGGAAAGAGTGCCTATAAATGTAGAAAGAGCACATTTTACATTGTCATCTCACTTAAAACGTCCTATTCTTTGGGTGGCTAAAACCATGATTTGGTCAAACAGTAAAGTGCATTATCCTCATGATTCCTGTAGTGAAAGTGTCTGTCCTGACGCTGTGCCTGTTTCGTTGGGACCTGCCGCATTCTGATTGTATAACATAAAAAAATGCAATTGTGGGTAAAACACATCTTCGGAAGCTTCGTCCCCTTGTCCCTGTTGAAGAGAGGAGAGTCTCAGCTTTCTGTAGGTATAATGTTTATTTCTCAACTCTCAATATTCAGCTATATAGCAACTACAGTATTTTACAACCAAACTATTTGATAAGGCTTTGAGATATTGAGCGGCGCACATGCAAAATGCGTACCGGCCATTGAGAGGGCTTAGGCCTATAGGTCTCATGGGTAGTAGCCTACAACTGCAACGTTTTTTAGGACATTCAATTTACTGTTGGATTAATACATTGCTACAAGCAGTGGGTATTATATTTAGAGTTAGTGATCTAGTTAATGTGTTTTGAGTTTCCACTTTCTCAAGTGTTGAAACCCAAATTAATGAGCCTATGATATTAGTGCACATAAAGATGTATGTCATTATTGAAGAAAAAATCTGGATATTTTTGACTATAGTCTAATTGTCAACCCAAACTTCATGAGAATACCCGGATTAGGTTGCACATAAAAATATATTGAATCATGTATTTCTGCTTGGACATGTTAGATGAAACAACTTATTTATTGAATACCTCAGTAGTTTATTTATTACACTTCTTAATAAACTATGAATTACTTTATAAAATGATTGGGCTGGTGCCACCAACTGTAAAAGTTAGTAACACCAGTGACACCAGAGGAAAATGTTAGTCTGGAGCCCTGTAATAATTAACACTTAGGGACAGTTTGACATTTACTGAGGTGGGGGGGTCTGGTCCAAAATATGGGAGGGTTGTTGTTGATGATCACAAGTTTACTGGAGAACGGAGACCAAGTAGAGACTTTCGGACAAGGTGGATAATTGTATAATATAAGGCAGTTTATTCAGAGGTAAAGATATCTGTAAATAGCGTGCACGGACCCGTTCGTCAATCTCGTAGGGAGATATCTGAGCGAGAGCCCCTAAACATTGTGTGCTGACATTTTATACAATAAAATGAAGTAGGTTGATTCTAGTAGTTCTGATCTTCTGATTGGTCCTGATGAGTTGGGCGAGGTCACCTCCAGGCTAGTGTCACTGTTGCATTGGCTCTGAGTCGGGTTCTCTGTCTTCAGATGTTCAGCCTAAGAGAAGGGGGTTTTTGTGTGTGTTTGTGTTTGTGTGTGTTTAACAGTGGTGTGTGTGTGTGTGTGTTTATCAGTGGGTGTGTGTGTGTGTGTGTGTGTGTGTGTGTGTGTGTGTGTGTGTGTGTGTGTGTGTGTGTGTGTTTATCAGTGATGATGTGTGTGTGTGTGTGTGTGGGTGTGTGTGTGTGTGTCCTCAGAGCAAGAACTCGTGAGTTGGAAGAACTGAGAGACCTATGGCGTGGGTGTTGTCCATAGCCACCTGCTGATAAGGCTGACAAGATAGAAGTCTTTTGTGCATTGTATTAAATACAAAGGCCCAACACAAGATGGGTCATGCACAAGATTTTAGTCAGACCAAGCTATAACATTATATATTTACTACGACATTGTCAAACTTTTTTCTTGCTTTGGGAAGTGTTTTCTTATTGGGCACAGGGGAGGGTAGTGCGTTTTTTCCATGATTTACATTCACCATTTGGCAGGTTTTGCTATATAATCTCCTCATCTGCTTGCATGCTCCTCCCCTATCAAGGTGTTTTGGTACTTCCCTTATGCACTACGCTTTTCTGTGCGCTAACTATACAACAGGTCAATATAGTCTACCAGTCAACTGTCTATCGTGCCCTCTATCCATTGTGACAATAGTGGTAGTTGGATCCTTTGCCCAGCTCTGCAATAGGTTATTTAGCAATCATACCATACATAAAATCATTCAAATCTGTACCAATTTTCAAAATAAATCCACAATATAGAGGAATAGTTGATAAGCAGTAGAGAGACCAGGTGCGTCATTGCGCATGAAAGAACAGTGAAGACACGCAGCCAAACATGTGTCATCATTCTACATTACGTATTGGCTACACAATACGTCAATTAGCCCATGAAGGTCAGCCATCATTACGCACCAATGAGGCGAGTGGTGTTCACTTGATTGACAGTGTCTTGGTCCAATAACATAGCTAGCTAGATAGCCAATGCGCTGGGCTATGTGAACGCCCTTTGTAACACAAACAACCATCATGCTAGAGCTGTGCGCAACAGTGATCATTCTCAAGGCGAAAGCAAACAGGACGCACGGTAGTTTACGTTACGCAGCGGTTCATTGTATTCTACAAACTCTTCTCAAAATTGAAAAAGTAAAACATGGCTACTAAGAGTGGAAAAGCTAAATCGAAGTCCAAGTATACAAATTTGAATGAGATTATTGCAAAAATTGACCGAGAGAGTGACACAGAATGAATGGTTTTGATTCCAGCGCCAAATAAATGTTTTTGGAAGGAAAATATCCACTTTTAGATCAGTAAGTAAAATATGTTTTTGCTTCTTATGATAATGTAGTTGTTTAAATGGTTGCATATTCATTTGAAAATGTTTTATTTGATTTCTGTATATTAATACACACACACACACACACAGATTTTTAGAAATGTTTGCTAAATTGTTATTTATTTTTTAAACACGGAAATATCACATTTACATAAGTATTCAGACCCTTTACTCAGTACTTTGTTGAATCACCTTTGGCAGCGATTACAGCCTCAAGTCTTCTTGACTATGACGCTACAAGCTTGGCACACCTGTATTTGGGAAGTTTCTCCCATTCTTCTCTGCAGATCCTCTCAAGCTCTGTCAGGTTGGATGGGGAGCGTTGCTGGACAGCTATTTTCAGGTCTCTCCAGAGATGTTCGATCGGGTTCAAGTCCGGGCTCTGGTTGGGCCACTCAAAGACATTCAGAGACTTGTCCCGAAGCCACTCCTGCGTTTTCTTGGAAGTGTACTTGGGGTCATTGTCCTGTTGGAAGGTGAACCTTCGCACAGTCTGAGGTCCTGAGTGCTATGGAGCAGGTTTTCCTCAAGGATCTCTCTGTACTTTGCTCCGTTCATCTTTGCCTCGATCCTGACTTGTCTCCCAGTCCCTGCTGCTGAAAAACATCCCCACAGCATGATGCTGCCACCCCCATGCTTCACTGTAGGGATGGTGCCAGGTTTCCTCCAGATGTGATGCTTGGCATTCAGGCCAAAGAGTTCAATCTTGGTTTCATCAGACCAGAGAATCTTGTTTCTCATGGTCTGAGAATCTTTAGGTGCCTTTTGGCAAACTCCAAGCGGGCTGTCATGTGCCTTTTACTGAGGAGTGGCTTCCGTCTGGCCACTCAACCATAAAGGCCTGATTGGTGGAGTGCTGCAGAGATGGTTGATCTGGAAGGTTCTCCCATCTCCAAAGAGGAACTCTAGAGCTCTGTCAGAGGGACCATTGGGTTCTTGGTCACCTCCCTGACCAAGGCCCTTCTTCTGCGATTGCTCAGGTTGGCCGGGCGGCCAGCTCTAGGAAGAGTCTTGGTGGTTCCAAACTTCTTCCATTTAAGAATGATGGAGGCCACTGTGTTCTTGGGGACCTTCAAAGCTGCAGACATTTTTTGGTACCCTTACCCAGATCTGTGCCTCGACACAATCCTGTCTCTGAGCTCTACAGACAATTCCTTCGACCTCATGGCTTGGTTTTTGCACTGTCAACTGTGGGACCTTATATAGACAGGTGAGTGCCTTTCCAAATCATGTCCAATCAATTGAATTTATCACAGGTGGACTCCAATCAAGTTGTAGAAACATCAAGGATGATCAATGGAAACAGGATGCACCTGAGCTCAATTTTGTGTCTCATAGCAAAGGGTCTGAATACTTATGTAAATAAGGTTTTTCTGTTTTTTATTTTTAACCTCTTAATGATCGGACCCTTTTTTTCAATTTTCACCTAAAATCTAACTTTCTGTAGCTCAGGACCTGAAGCAAGGATATGCATATTCTTGATACCATTTTAAAGGAAACACTTTGAAGTTTGTGGTAATGTGAAAATAATGTAGGAGAATATAACACATTAGATCTGGTGAAAGGTAATACAAACAAAAAAACATGCGTTTTCTATTTATTTTTTTGTTCCATCATCTTTGAAATGCAAGAGAAAGGCCACAATATAATATTGCAGTTTAGACGCAATTTAGATTTTGGTCAATAGATGGCAGCAGTGTGTGTGCAAAGTTTCAGATTGATCCAGTGAAGCATTGCAATACCGGACTATTTTGCATCAAGTCTGCCCAAATGTGCCGAATTGGTCAATTGATACATTTTCAGGTACATAACTATAGAGAACATACATAAATGATATGGTAATACAAAATGTAAGTTTACACACTCCCAGGAATGTCATATATGATGGATCATTAGCTTATACACTAACTTTCACACATCTAGATGGCCGGGCGGGGTGGGTGTGGAGCAAGAGACAGCAGGGTTTCAAACTGTAGAACCCAGATCCTACATTTGAATATAAAAATTGATTTTAACAAACAGAACTATGCTACATTTTATCTCTGGGACCCTTAGGATGACAAATCAGAGCAAGATTACTGAATATAATAATATGCCATTTAGCAGACGCTTTTATCCAAAGCGACTTACAGTCATACGTGCATACATTTTTTGTGTATGGGTGGTCCCGGGGATCGAACCCACTACCTTGGCGTTACAAGCGCCGTGCTCTACCAGCTGAGCTACAGAGGACCACAATATAAGTACATTATTTGCCTTCAGAGGTGAATGTATCAAACCAGTTGCCGTGATACGTTTTTTGTTGTTGTGCACTCTCCTCAAACAATAGCATGGTATTTTTTCACTGTAATAGCTACTGTAAATTAGACAGTTCAGTAAGATTAACAAGAATTTAAGCTTTCTGCCCATATACAGTGGCTTGCGAAATTATTCAACCCCCTTGGCATTTTTCCTATTTTGTTGCCTTACAACCTGAAATTAAAATAGATTTTGGGGGGGTTTGTATAATTTGATTTACACAACATGCCTACCACTTTGAAGATGCAAAATATGTTTTATTGTGAAACAAACAAGAAATAAGACAAAAAACTGAAAACTTGAGCGTGCATAACTATTCACCCCCCCAAAGTCAATACTTTGTAGAGCCACATTTTGCAGCAATTACAGCTGCAAGTCTCTTGGGGTATGTCTCTATAAGCTTGGCACATCTAGTCACTGGGATTTTTTCCCATTCTTCAAGGCAAAACTGCTCCAGCTCCTTCAAGTTGGATGGGTTCCGCTGATGTACAGAAATCTTTAAGTCATACCACAGATTCTCAATTGGAATGAGGTCTGGGCTTTGACTAGGCCATTCCAATACATTTAAATGTTTCCCCTTAAACTACCAGAGTGTTGCTTTAGCAGTATGCTTAGGGTCATTGTCCTGCTGGTCACAGACAGCTGAAGGTGAACCTCCGTCCCAGTTTCAAATCTCTGGAAGACTGAAACAGGTTTCCCCCAAGAATTTCCCTGTATTTAGCGCCATCCATCATTCCTTCAATTCTGACCAGTTTCCCAGTCCCTGCCAATGAAAAACATCCCCACAGCATGATGCTGCCACCACCATGCTTCACTGTGGGGATGGTGTTGTCGGGGTGATGAGAGGAGTTGGGTTTGCGCCAGACGTTTTTCTTGATGGCCAAAAAGCTCAATTTTAGTCTCATCTGACCAGACTACCTTCTTCCATATGTTTGGGGAGTCTCCCACATACCTTTTGGCGAACACCAAACGTGTTTGCTTATTTTTTTCTTCAAGCAATGGCTTTTTTCTGGCCACTCTTCCGTAAAGCCCAGCTCTGTGGAGTGTACGGCTTAAAGTGGTCCTATGGACAGATACTCCAATCTCAGCTGTGGATCTTTGCAGCTCCTTCAGGTTTATCTTTGGTCTCTTTGTTGCCTCTCTGATTAATGCCCTCCTTGAGTGGTCCGTGAGTTTTGGTGGGCGGCCCTCTCTTGGCAGGTTTGTTGTGGTGCCATATTCTTTCAATTTTTTAATAATGGATTTAATAGTGCTCCGTGGGATGTTCAAAGTTTCAGATATTTTTTTATAACCAAACCCTGATCTGTACTTTTCCACAACTTTGTCCCTGACCTCTGACCTGTTTGGAGAGATCCTTGGTCTTCATGGTGCTTCTTCCTTGATGGTGGCCCTTGCTTAGTGATGTTGCAGACTCTGGGGCCTTTCAGAACAGGTGTAGATATACTGAGATCGTGTTACACTTAGATTGCACACAGGTGGACTTTATTTAACTAATTATATGACTTCTGAAGGTAATTGGTTGCACCAGATCTTATTTAGGGTCTTCATATCATGGCTGCAGGGAGTGGATGGAGTGAGGCTGCTTTGTTACCGTCTACCGAAGATGGCTCAACAGGGAACTTCAGGCGGAGCTGGCCTGTAGAGGTGACCTTCAGGATTTAAATCAATACATTCGTACAGTGAGGGAAAAAAGTTTTTGTTCCCCTGCTGATTTTGTACATTTGCCCACTGACAAAGAAATGATCAGTCTATAATTTTAATGGTAGGTTTATTTGAACAGTGAGAGACAGAATACCAACAAAAAAATCCAGAAAAACGCATGTCAAAAATGTTATAAATTGATTTGCATTTTAATGAGGGAAATATGTATTTGACCCCCTCTCAATCAGAAAGATTTCTGGCTCCCAGGTGTCTTTTATACAGGTAACGAGCTGAGATTAGGAGCACACTCTTAAAGGGAGTGCTCCTAATCTCAGTTTGTTACATGTATAAAAGACACCTGTCCACACAAGCAATCAATCAATCAGATTCCAAACTCTCCACCATGGCCAAGACCAAAGGGCTCTCCAAGGATGTCAGGGACAAGATTGTAGACCTACACAAGGCTGGAATGGGCTACAAGACCATCGTCAAGCAGCTTGGTGAGAAGGTGATAACAGTTGGTGCGATTAATCGCAAATGGAACACAAAATAACTGTCAATCTCCCTCGGCCTGGGGCTCCATGCAAGATCTTACCTCGTGGAGTTGCAATGATCATGAGAACAGTGAGGAATCAGCCCAGAACTACACTGGAGGATATTGTCAATGATCTCAAGGCAGCTGGAACCATAGTCACTAAGAAAACAATTGGTAACACACTATGCCGTGAAGGACTGAAATCCTGCAGCGCCCGCAAGGTCCCCCTGCTCAAGAAAGCACATATACAGGCCAGTCTGAAGTTTGCTAATGAACATCTGAATGATTCAGAGGAGAACTGGGTGAAAGTGTTGTGGTCAGATGAGACCAAAATCGAGCTCTTTGGCATCAACTCAACTCGCCGTGTTTGGAGGAGGAGGAATACTGCCTATGACCCCAAGAACACCATCCCCACCGTCAAACATGGAGGTGGAAACATTATGCTTTGGGGGTGTTTTTCTGCTAAGGGGACAGGACAACTTCACCGCATCAAAGGGACAATGGACGGGGCCATGTACCATCAAATCTTGGGTGAGAACCTCATGCCCTCAGCCAGGGCATTGAAAATGGGTCGTGGATGGGTATTCCAGTGTGACAATGACCCAAAACACATGGCCAAGGCAACAAAGGAGTGGCTCAAGAAGAAGCACATTAAGGTCCTGGAGTGGCCTAGCCAGTCTCCAGACCTTAATCCCATAGAAAATCTGTGGAGGGAGCTGAAGGTTCGAGTTGCCAAACGTCAGCCTCGAAACCTTAATGACTTGGTGAAGATCTGCAAAGAGGAGAGGGACAAAATCCCTCCTGAGATGTGTGCAAACCTGGTGGCCAACTACAAGAAACGTTGACCTCTGTGATTGCCAACAAGGGTTTTGCCACCAAGATCTAAGTCGTGTTTTGCAGAGGGGTCAAATACTTATTTCCCTCATTAAAATCTCACTGTTCAAATAAACATACCATTAAAATTATGGAATGATCATGTCTTTGTCAGTGGGCAAACATACAAAATCAGCAGGGGATCAAATACTTTTTTCCCTCACTGTATGTCCATCTCCATCAACCACCACATCGCCGACCGTCGAAGAACTCTGCCACCCAGGAACCTGAAATCTTCTCTTTCCATGATTCCGTAATTTCGTCAGAGTCTTCCAGAGCCCATGCAGTTGGGCCATGCTCCTCTCCCGTGTATCGAACGTCAAAGGCGGATCCAAGAAGGGTTCTGCCTATACTGTGGAGGGAAAGATCACCTACTCAGCCATTGCCCTGTTCGCCCCCCACGGAGAGATGAGAATGGTCCCTCCGCTGCCTTGCAGGTAGGCGTGTCCTTATTTCTAAATATCTCCCAGAAGCAATTCTCCATCCCAGTATTGAAGGGGGTTACTAAGTACATAGAGGGCTTGATAGTTTCGGGAGCAGCAGGTAATTTTATTGATCACCTGCTAGTCCAAGAGCTTGACATTCATCTAACACCTGTCACCCCTCCCTAAAGGATTAACACCCTGGACGGGCAGCCATTGGGCACGGGCTTCATTACGCACCTGACATAAAGCGTCACCCTCCAGATTGGAGTCTTCCACACCGAAACCATTCAACTCATGGAACTCTCATCCCCCAAACAGCCACTCATCCTCAGACACCCCTGGCTTTGTAGTCACGACCCTGCCATCTCGTGGCGACAAGGTGAACTACTGTCTTCTACCTGCTTCACCAGTTGTTTCAGCCTACCCTGCAGAGCCACCACCATTGAGGAATCTGCCTCTGCAGTGCCACCCACTATACCATTGGAATACGCCCAGTAAAGCCCACCGAAGGGCCGTGTATACCCCCTATCTATCCCAGAAAATGAGGCAATGGAGAACTACATTGATGAAGCAAACGGTTTCAATCGTCCTTCTTCCCCGGCTGCATCCAGCTTCTTCTTCGTTGAAAAAAAGGACGGTGGTCTCTGTCTATGTATTGATTACCATTCCCTGAATGACGTCACGGTCAATAACTGTTTCCCTCTTCCTCTGATCCCAGCGACCCTTGAACAAGTGGGCCGCGCCAACATCTATACAAAACTCGACCTGTGAAGTGCATATAGCCTTGTCTGTATACGTGAAGGCGTCGAATTGAAGACGGCCTTTATCACCGCACGAGGGCACTATGAATACCTGGTCATGCCCTACGGCCTTACTAACACCCCTGCCATCTTCCAATCCTTTATGAACTAGGTTTTCCAGGATATGATCAACCGCTTTCTCATCGTCTACATTGATGACATCCTGATTTACTCCCACTCCCTGAAGGAACACATACAGTGGGGAAAAAAAGTATTTAGTCAGCCACCAATTGTGCAAGTTCTCCCACTTAAAAAGATGAGAGAGGCCTGTAATTTTCATCATAGCTACACGTCAACTATGACAGACAAAATGAGAAAAAAAAATCCAGAAAATCACATTGTAGGATTTGTAATGAATTTATTTGCAAATTATGGTGGAAAATAAGTATTTGGTCAATAACAAAAGTTTCTCAATACCTTGTTATATACCCTTTGTTGGCAATGACACAGGTCAAACGTTTTCTGTAAGTCTTCACAAGGTTTTCACACACTGTTGCTGGTATTTTGGCCCATTCCTCCATGCAGATCTCCTCTAGAGCAATGATGTTTTGGGGCTGTCGCTGGGCAACACGGACTTTCAACTCCCCTCCAAAGATTTTCTATGGGGTTGAGATCTGGAGACTGGCTAGGCCACTCCAGGACCTTGAAATGCTGCTTACGAAGCCACTCCTTCGTTGCCCGGCGGTGTGTTTGGGATCATTGTCATGCTGAAAGACCCAGCCACGTTTCATCTTCAATGCCCTTGCTGATGGAAGGAGGTTTTCACTCAAAATCTCACGATACATGGCCCCATTCATTCTTTCCTTTAACGGATCAGTCGTCCTGGTCCCTTTGCAGAAAAACAGCCCCAAAGCATGATGTTTCCACCCCCATGCTTCACAGTAGGTATGGTGTTCTTTGGATGCAACTCAGCATTCTTTGTCCTCCAAAACATGACGAGTTGAGTTTTTACCAAAAGTTATATTTTGGTTTCATCTGACCATATGACATTCTCCCAATCCTCTTCTGGATCATCCAAATGCACTCTAGCAAACTTCAGACGGGCCTGGACATGTACTGGCTTAAGCAGGGGGACACGTCTCGCACTGCAGGATTTGAGTCCCTGGCGGCGTAGTGTGTTACTGATGATAGGCTTTGTTACTTTGGTCCCAGCTCTCTGCAGGTCATTCACTAGGTCCCCCTGTGTGGTTCTGGGATTTTTGCTCACCGTTCTTGTGATCATTTTGAACCCACGGGGTGAGATCTTGCGTGGAGCCCCAGATCGAGGAGATTATCAGTGGTCTTGTATGTCTTCCATTTCCTAATAATTGCTCCCACAGTTGATTTCTTCAAACCAAGCTGCTTACCTATTGCAGATTCAGTCTTCCCAGCCTGGTGCAGGTCTACAATTTTGTTTCTGGTGTCCTTTGACAGCTCTTTGGTCTTGGCCATAGTGGAGTTTGGAGTGTGACTGTTTGAGGTTGTGGACAGGTGTCTTTTATACTGATAACAATTTCAAACAGGTGCCATTAATACAGGTAATGAGTGGAGGACAGAGGAGCCTCTTAAAGAAGAAGTTACAGGTCTGTGAGAGCCAGAAATCTGGCTTGTTTGTAGGTGACCAAATACTTATTTTCCACCATAATTGGCAAATAAATTCATAAAAAATCCTACAATGTGATTTTCTGGATTTTTTTTTCTCAATTTGTCTGTCATAGTTGACGTGTACCTATGATGAAAATTACAGGCCTCTCTCATCTTTTTAAGTGGGAGAACTTGCACAATTGGTGGCTGACTAAATACTTTTTTTTCCCCACTGTACAGCATGTACAAAAGGTTCTTCAACGGCTCCTTGACCATAACCTTTATGTGAAGACTGAAAAGATCACCTTCCATGTAACCTCAGTAAACTTCCTCAGTTTCGTACTGACACCTGGAGGGGTCTGCATGGATGAGAACAAAGTCACCGCCGTCAGTAACTGGCCCAAACCCACCACCGTTAAGGAACTCCAAAGTTTCATTGGGTTCTCCAAATTCTATTGCCAGTTCATTCGGAACTTCAGTTCTACTGCCGCTCCCCTCACTGCCCTTACCAGCCAAAAGACCCAGAACCTTCAATGGACTGATACCGCCCTGACTGCTTTCAACAACTTGAAACGCCTCTTCACCTCAGCTCCTGTCCTTCGCCAACCTGATCCGACCCTTCCTTTCACCCTGGAGGTTGATGCCTCTGAAATAGGAGTATGAGCCATACTCTCTCAGCGGGTGGGAACACCTCCCAAATCACATCCCTGTGCCTTCTTCTCCAGGAAGTTATCCGCCGCTGAAAGGAATTACAATGTGGGGAACAGAGAACTCCTTGCTATCAAGCTGGCCCTCGAGGAGTGGCGCCACTGGTTGGAGGGCGCACAACATCCCTTTCTTGTCCTAACAGATCATCGTAATCTGGAATATATCAGAGGGGCCAAGAGGTTAAACTCCAGACAAGCCCGCTGGGCTCTCTTCTTCACACACTTCCATTTTCATGTTACTTACATCCCTGGAAAGAAAAACGTAAAAGCTGATGCTCTCTCCCGCCAGTTTGACCTTCCGACCAGTAACTCAGACCCTACACCCATTCTTCCTTCCTCTTGCATTATGGGACCGGTACAGTGGGAGGTTCACTCTGCTATACAAGAAGCCCTAACCTCAGACCCGGCACCTCCAGAGACACCAGCTGGGAAGAGTTACGTACCATCAGCTTTTAGACCCCAACTGATGCAATGGTGTCACACGTCCTTGGGGTCAGGACATCCGGGCATTACACGAACCACCAAACTTCTAGCCCGTAAATTCTGGTGGTCCTCACTGGCATCCGACGTAAGGGATTACATACTCTCCTGTCCAGTCTGCGCCCAAACCAAAAGCCCTCGTCATCTCCCTTCCGGTAAGTTTCAACCTTTGCCAATCCCTCACAGACCCTGGTCCCACATAGCTGTTGACTTCATCACAGACCTTCCTGAATCCTCTGGTAACACCACCATCCTTGTCATAATAGACCGTTTAAAACAAATTTGTCGTCTGGTTCCTCTTCCTCATTTACCTAATGCCATGGAATTGGCTGAGTGTATGTTCCAGCAGGTGTTCAGTCTGTATGGGATTCCGGAGGACATTGTCTCTGACCGCGGGCCCCAGTTTGTCTCCCGGGTGTGGCGAGCCTTCTGTGACCGACTGGGAGTCGCCCTCAGCCTCTCCTCCGGGTACCATCCCCAGACCAACGGGCAGACGGAATGCCTGAACCAAGAAATAGGGAAGTACCTCCGCCAACAATGTTCTGGCTCTCCACACGACTGGAGTCGGTATATGGCCTGGCACGAATACGCTCAGAACTCACTCATGCATTCATCTCTTCGCCTTACTCCTTTTCAGTGTGTACTTGGTTACCAACCCCCCATATTTCCCTGGGAGGCGGAGCCTGGTACTGTCCCAGCTGTCGACGACTGGTTTCGGCAGAGTGAGCAGGTATGGGAGACCTCTCACCGGCATCTGCAGGAAGCCTCTAATACCCATAAACGCTTTGCCGACAGACGCCACCGACCTACGCCACTCTTTCACCCCGAACAGCGTGTGTGGCTCTCTACCAGAGACATCCGGCTCCGCCTCCCCTGCAAAATGTTCTGTCATCGCTTCATTGGTCCCTTCAAGATAACCCATTGCATCAACCCTGTCACGTACTGCCTCCAGTTACCCCGTCAGTATAAAATCTCCTCGTCCTTCCATGTGTCTGTTAAAACCGGTCACCTTCAGTCCTCTTCATCCTCCAGTCTCAACCCGCAGTGCGCCCCTACCGTTGGACGTCGGAGGGGAACCTGCCTACGCCATTCAGGCCATCCTTGATTCCAAACGCCTGAGAGGTCGCATCCACTATCTAGTGGACTGGGAAGGTTATGGGCCTGAAGACCGGTCCTGGGTTCCCAACCAGGACATCCTCAACCCAGAGATGATTCAGGCATTCCACCGTAACCGTCCAGATCGTCCCGCTCCCCGACCTCTGGGTTGACCCCCGAACAGACCCACTGGACATCAGCCTCGACGCAGAACATCGGGTCAGTACACCACCTTGTCGAACCAGCCTGCCGGACCTCGCCCCCGAGGTAGGCGGCTTCCTCTGCTCCCCCGCCCGCCTGCTCCACCCTCCGGTGCCGTTGGGTCGTCAGGAGCCTCACTTGGAGGGGGGTGGGGGGTACTGTAAGGTTCTGTATTTATTTTCTTAGTCAACATTGTGTTCTTGAACGTAGCCCTGTTTCTTTGTGTTCTTGAACGTAGCCCTGTCTTTCATTTTTGTTCATTGATTTCACCTGTGTTAGTTACTCACCTGGTCTCATTAGCTCCTTATTTAGTTCAGTTCATTCTGTTTGTGCCTTGTGAGGTATTGTTTGTTTTGACTCTACTAAGCCTTTTTATAGCTTGTTTGTGAGAACCAGTTATAGCCTTCAGTCCTAGTTTTTGATTCTCCTGCCTGTTTGCCTACCTGTGTATGACCATTGCCTGCCTGTGACCACGATTCCTGCCTTTTGCGAAGGCGAAATAAACACCTGCCGCGCTCTGCGCGTGAATCTACAACATGTTTCAAATAACATTGAGTCAACAATATTTTGGAAATTACATTGAATCAAGGTCACATATCTTATAATAATAATGTATGCCACTGAGCAGATGCTTTTATCCAAAGCAAATGACAGTGAGTGCAGTGAATGCATTAATAGCATAGAGTATGTATGTGTTGAGTGGCATACAATTAACCTTGGCATTGCTAGCACCATGCTCTTAACTGAGACACAGAATGACCACTATGACATTGATATGCATAGTGTGGTACGTGCTGATTTCTCGTATACAGCTGCACTGTAGAACCTTATCCATGCGCACTTTTCAACCACTTTATCTCATAAGAGGAGAATATAGTCATATTCTTCAGGCTTGCATTGGCTGAGGAGTGCAGCTAGGACTTTAAACAACACACTGAGCTAGGTATGTTATATTGTAGGCGTAACATTCTTTCATTCAAAATAAATAAGATAATTTAACTGTGAATTTAGACTGTGTGTGGGTGATTCTAAAAGTAAACAGCAATTCAGTGGTTTCTTCTGCCTCATTTCAAATCAACCCTGAAAATACCTTTAAGAGTTACACACCTCAGCTGTTTCTCCACCCCGTCCCTGTCCTATCTCACTTGCTGTTCAGCTCAAATAAAAAACTCAGCTCTCCAGGCCATGTAACGGTGGGTCAGTAATTTCACACTCGAGAGACAGCGGCTGTTTGAGCTGCCCTGATGCAGGAAAATGAAAGGGAGGTAAGGATGGATGGCAGGATGGAGGGACTGGGGAGAGAAAGTCACTTACGCTCCTATTAGTGGGATGGCGTCGGGAAAGTATTTCTGGAAAAACTTGATGACCTGGTCGCCCGTGGTAACTTTCTCAAACTCCTCAAAAGGCATGAAGAGTGTGCAGGTGAAAGTCTTGTCATAAGAACAAACAATATGGAGATGAACGCAGTATGCCTGAACATAGTCTGGTTTTTTTCTGGATCTAAAAGGGGCTTAGGTGGTGGGCGTGGCAATGGATGCTGTCAGCCCATCTGCGCAGCTGAATTCAGTTAAGGCCCTGGGAAAGAACCATTTTGAGGCCCCCATCTTGGCGGCAGAGAGAATTTCTGTGTTTTAATGCCATTCAATACATTCTGACATGGAGCTAGGATTTTTTTGCAGTTTTAAAGCTAATGTCCTGCAATTCTATACCTTTTGCAATGGCTAATGCTGTGTTCTTATGCTCAAACATTTAAACGAAATCAATACTCCTGAATTATATTTTACTCATTTAGCAGATGCTCTTATCCAGAGCGACTTACATGAGCAATTAGGGTTAAGTGCCTTGCTCGAGGGCACATCAACAGATTTTTCACCTAGTCGGCTCGGGGATTAGAACCAGCGACCTTTCGGTTACTGGCACAACGCTCTTAACCACTAAGCTACCTGCCGCCCCAATTCATCGATTTTGTCTAGCTTTTATTTTAGTGATTGCTAGTTGTCAAATATTTATTATAAAAAAATGTATAGATCATTTTCTTTTTTACATCTAGTTTTAGTAGTTTCAATTTAAATACTCCCCAATTTCGAATTGGTAGTTACAGTCTTGTCCCATCGCTGCAACTCCTGTACGGACTCGGGAGAGGTGAAGGTCGAGAGCCATGCGTCCTCCGAAACACGATCCTGCCAAGCCGCACTGCTTCTTGACACACTGCTCGCTTAACCCGAAAGCCAGCAGCACCAATGTGTCGGAGGAAACACAGTACAACTGGCGACCGTGTCAGCGTGCATGCACCCGTCCTGCCACAGGAGTCGCTAGAGCGCGATGGGACAAGGACATCCTGGCCGGCCAAACCCTACCCTAACCTGGACGACGCTTGGCCAATTGTGTGCCGCCTCATGAGTCTCCCGGTGTCGGCCAGCTGCGACACAGCCCGGGATCGAACACGGGTCTGTAGCGACGCTGCAAGCACTGGGATGAAGTGCCTTAGACCGCTGGGCCACTCGGGAGGCCGTGTTTTTTATGTTTTACACTATGCAGTAAAATACCTGATAGTGCTCTCATTTCACACATTCTTATTAATGGTGATTCAGTTAACCATGCTCTCAGTAACCTTGTCTGAGACCTGATGACTTCCATTAACTCCCTGAGTGGCTAACATGCCATGCATCTAGTTGATGGATGTTGCTTATTGACAAATCCATTACTTAGTCCGTTAACATGCATCAACGTCCACACCAGCATGGTCATGTGATCTGTGCTGGCCTATCCCATGGGTCCTAGGAGTGTCGTTACCGTGGCGTTTCCCCAGCAGCAGGGCATTTTTCACCGTCCTCCCAATGCACCCTGGGGCTGTACTGAGTAACAGTACAAATGTACCCTTGAATTAAGTGCTTTAACCTGGCCACACTCAAACAGAACAGCTTTCTCTGAATCAGCCAGGCAGAACTATCATAATGGGATTAATAGTAGCAGTGGTGGAGGTTGAGAGGTGGGATTACTGCCTATCTGCTATAAAACTTTGCTGACATTTTGTTTGAATGTTAAAATGTAGGGCAGGACCTGTGGACCAGGGATTTGAGAAGTGAAGATGGTGAAAAAGGTTTTAGTGACTAAAGAGTTTATTTTAGGTAAAGTGAACATATGGTGCTGGATCAGGAGACCTATGTTCTGAGGTCAAGGGTCAAATAACCCTGTTTACACTGTGACTTCCTAACGGTGATCAGTCTCTTTTGCAACATGACATACTGTATAAATACACTATGTCATTATTGTGACATATACAGCTTAGGTGCGATGTACAGTGCATTCGGAAAGTATTCAGACCCCTTCACTTTTTCCACATTTTTGTTACGTTACAGCCTTATTCTAAAATGTATTAGTTTTTTTTCTTCGTTCAATCTACACACAATACCCATTATGACAAAGCTATAACACTTTTTTCTCCTTTTTTTTAAACACGGAAATATCACATTTATATAAGTATTCAGACCCTTTACTCAGTACTTTGTTGAAACACCTTTGGCAGCGATTACAGCCTTGAGTCTTCTTGGGTATGACGCTACAAGCCTGGCACACCTGTATTTGGGGACTTTCTCCCATTCTTCTCTGCAGACCCTCTCAAGCTCTGTCAGGTTGGATGGGGAGTGTTGCTGCACAGCTATTTTCAGGTCTCTCCAGAGATGTTCGATCGGGTTCAAGTCCGGGCTCTGGCTGGGCCACTCAAGGACATTCAGAGACTTGTCCCAAAGCCACTCCTGCCTTGTATTGGCTGTGTGCTTAGAGTTGTTGTCCTGTTGGAAGGTGAACCTTCGCCCCTGTCTGAGGTCCTGAGCACTCTGGAGCAGGTTTTCATCAAGGATCTCTCTGTACTTTTCTCCGTTCATCTTTCCCTCAATCCTGACTAGTCTCCCAGTCCCTGCTGCTGAAAAACATCCCCACAGCATGATGCTGCCACCACCATACTTCACCGTAGGGATGGTATTGGCCAGGTGATGAGCGGTGCCTGGTTTCCTCCAGACGTGACGCTTGGCATTCAGGACAAAGAGTTCAATCTTTGTTTCATCAGACCAGAGAATCTTGTTTCTCATGGTCGGAGAGTCCTTTAGGTGCCTTTTGGCAAACTCCAAGCGGGCTGTCATGTGCCTTTTACTGAGGAGTGGCTTCCGTCTGGTCACTCTACCATAAAGGCCTGATTGGAAGGTTCTCCCATCTCCACAGAGGAACTCTGGAGCTCTGTCAGAGTGACCATTGGGTTCTTGGTCACCTCCCTGACCAAGGCCCTTCTCCCCCGATTGCTCAGTTTGGCCGAGCGGCCAGCTCTAGGAAGAGTCTTGGTGGTTCCAAACTTCTTCCATTTAAGAATGATGGAGGCCACTGTGTTCTTGGGGACCTTCAATGCTGCAGAAATGTTTTGGTACCCTTCCCCAGATCTGTGCCTCGACACAATCCTGTCTCTGAGCTCTACGGACAATTCCTTCGACCTCATGGCTTAGTTTTTGCTCTGACATGCACTGTCAACTGTGGGACCTTATATAGACAGGTGTGTGCCTTTCCAAATCATGTCCACTCAATTGAATTTACCACAGGTGGACTCCAAGTTGTAGAAACATCTCAATAATGATCAAAGGAAACAGTAAGCACCTGAGCTCAATTTCGAGTCTTATAGCAAAGGGTTATGTAAATAAGGTATTTCTGTTTTTAATTTTGTTATAGATTTTATAAATGTTTGCTTTGTCCTTATGGGGTATGGTGTGTAGATTGATGAGGGATAAAAAATAAAATAAATGTTAGAATAAGGCTGTAACAAAATGTGGAAAAAGTGAAGGTCTGAATGCTTTCCAAATGCACTGTAACTCCAATGTTTAAATTACACTATTTTGACATATTCTAATGAGTCCATATTGTCTTTTACATTAGTTAGAGGCAGTAGTTAGAGACTATTTTAGAGACATTTTCTCATACTGTATACACTTCACAAATGCATCTCTCCAACATGTTTAAACTTGCCTACGCTCTATTATCAAGTTTAGCACCTGATAATGAAGCTGAAAGGATATATAGAGTATGGACATACGGGGTAAACATACACAGTCTCTAATTTACATTCACCAAGTTGGGCAGAGCAATCATCATGAATGTGTTGCTTGGCCATATGTGCAGATAGTTAGGCTTCATGGCATACTGGGGGCAAAGTAAAATAAATGAGGGCATTATTACAGTATAAAGAGGTAAACACATATACAACAGACACAGCAGCTTTACATACACCAAAAGGTGACCAACATACAAAATGAGATGGCACCCAACCCTTAATGGAACACTGGTGATACAATTAACTATAAAAACATCCTGTGCAGATCTGGGTTTAAATAGTATTTGCTTTCTTTCAAATACATTGTGCGTTTTATTTAGCCTGCCTGAAGTGTTGAATGTGTGGGGTATGCACTTTTCGGACTATACCATTGGTTCCATTTCACCAGGAGAGCTCATTCCATATAACCTTCTTCATTATTATCTAAAAGGCTAAACTGATCCTAGCACTGCTATTCCGAGACTGTTTGTGAATATTGCCCCAGGTCGGATCCTGTGCCATGTTCTGAGCATCAGAGGACCAACCTCTCCATTGATGGGGGGCATGGTGAGCTGCAGGTACCCATGGGGGATGTAAGTCTGACTGTAGTTGAAACGGCTCTGACGGAGGAACTGTTTCCGGATTGCAGAGAACTCTCCATCACATCCCACAGTCAAGTCTGCCTGGATCTCTTCCTTTGCACCTTCAGCCCTAAGACACCATACAGTACCAACATTATTCCACAGACAGATAGATGCTATTCATGAGCCTTAATTTTGTAATGTATAGTTAACAAAAAAGTGTAATTAATTAAATGTGATAATGTAAAAACGTCAATGTAAATAAAGTTTTGTCAGTTTGTAATGAATTATAAATAGGACTTGTGCACTAGCATTCTACATAAGTTAATAATAACCCATAATGACAAAGTGAAACATGTTTTTATAAATTTTTGCAAATGTATTGAAAATTAAATACAGAAATATCTCATTTACATAAGTATTCATACCCCTGAGTCAACACTTTGTAGAAGCACCTTCGGCAGCGATTTCAGCTGAGAGTCTTTCTGGGTAAGTCTCTAAGAGCTTTCCTCACCTGGATTGTGCAACATTTGCCCATTATTCTTTTCAAAATTCTTCAAGCTCTGTCAAATTGGTTGTTGATCATTGCTAGGCAACCATTTTCAGGTCTTGCCATAGATTTTCAAGTAGATTTAAGTCAAAACTGTCGGCCACTCAGGAACATTCACTGCAAAACAGTTGGGAAGAGATTTGATGTACCGATTCCATGGCACATGGTTTATGAACTGATACACAAAACGACACTGGATTCAAAATTTAGAGTTTTTCAATTTAAATTATTATACAAAATTCTTGCAACCAATATAATGCTATACTGTTTATATGAGGGATACAACCATCCCAGCTCTGCAGATTTTGCTGCGAAGAGACAGAATCATTAGATCATTTGTTTTGGTACTGTCCATATGTAGCTTGTTTTCAGTCTCAGGTTCAGGAATGGCTGAAGAATTGCAACATTTAACTGGAGCTAACTCTGCAAATAGCACTGCTGGGTGATTTAAAAAGTCAATCGATCAATAATAATACTTTTAGCAAAAAAAATTATCTTTAATTTACAATCTGTAGAAACTATGATAATAGAAAGGTTCATAACTTTTGTGAAACATCCCAGCCTAGTTGAAAAATATATGGCAAATAGAAATCAAAACAGGATGGTCTTCAGAGATACAGTTGAAGTCGGAAGTTTACATGCACCTTAGCCAAATACATTTAAACTCAGTTTTTCCTCAATTCCTGACATTTAATCCTAGTAAAAATTCCCTGTTTTAGGTCAGTTAGGATCACCACTTTATTTTAAGAATGTGAAATGTCAGAATAATAGTAGAGAGAATGATTTATTTCATCACATTCCCAGTGGGTCAGCAGTTTACATACACTCAATTAGTATTTGGTAGCATTGCCTTCAAATTGTTTAACTTGGGTCAAACGTTTCGGGTAGCCTTCCACAAGCTTCCCACAATAAGTTGGGTGAATTTTGGCCCATTCCTCCTGACAGAGCTGGTGTAACTGAGTCAGGTTTGTAGGCCTCCTTGCTCGCACACGCTTTTTCAGTTCTGCCCACACATTTTCTATAGGATTGAGGTCAGGGCTTTGTGATGGCCACTCCAATACCTTGACTTTGGAAGTATGCTTGGGGTCATTGTCCATTTGGAAGACCCATTTGCGACCAAGCTTTAACTTCCTGACTGATGTCTTGAGATGTTGCTTCAATATATCCACATAATTTTCCTTCCTCATGATGCCATCTATTTTGTGAAGTACACCAGTCCCTCCTGCAGCAAAGCACCCCCACAGCATGATGCTGCCACCACCGTGCTTCACGGTTGGGATGGTGTTCTTCGGCTTGCAAGCTGCCCCCTTTTTCCTCCAAACATAACGATGGACATTATGGCCAAACAGTTATATTTTTGTTTCAACAGACCAGAGGACATTTCTCCAAAAATTACAATCTTTGTCCCCATGTGCAGTTGCAAACCATAGTCTGGCTTTTTATGGCGGTTTTGGAGCAGTGGCTTCTTCCTTGCTGAGCGGCCTTTCAGGTTATGTCGATATAGGACTCGTTTTACTGTGGATATAGATACTTTTGTACCTGTTTCCTCCAGCATCTTCACAAGGTCCTTTGCTGTTGTTCTGGGATTGATTTTCACTTTTCGCTCCAAAGTACGTTCATCTCTAGGAGACAGAACGCGTCTCCTTCCTGAGCGGTATGACGGATGCGTGGTCCCATGGTGTTTATACTTGCGTACTATTGTTTCTACAGATGAACGTGGTACCTTCAGGCGTTTGGAAATTGCTCCCAAGGATGAATCAGACTTGTGGAGGTCAAAAAAATTTTTTCGGAGGTCTTGGCTGATTTCTTTTGATTTTCACATGATGTCAAGCAAAGAGGCACTGAGTTTGAAGGTAGGCCTTGAAATACATCCACAGGTACACCTCCAATTGACTCAAAGGATGTCAATTAGCCTATCAGAAGCTTCTAAATCCATGACATCATTTTCTGGAATTTTCCAAGCCGTTTAAAGGCACAGTCAACTTAGTGTATGTAAACTTCTGACCCACTGGAATTGTGATACAGTGAATTATAAGTGAAATAATCTGTCTGTAAACAATTGTTGGAAAAATTACTTGTGTCATGCACAAAGTAGATGTCCTAATAGACTTGCCAAAACTATAGTTTGTTAACAAGAAATGTGTGGAGTGGTTGAAAAACGAGTTTTAATGACTCCAACCTAAGTGTATGTAAACTTCCGACTTCAACTGTAGATGAAGGATGGGGGTAGCTGAACGATGGGACTAAAAACAAACAAAATATAACTATTGTAAAATGTACTGTGTCTGTAAAATGCATATAGTATGTATAAGCTGGAAGTAGAAGCCTAAGTGTTGTTGTCCATTAGTTTACTCCAATTAGGGGAGGAGTGGTAGGGTTAGGGGAAAATAATAAAATGTATAAAATATATATATATATGGAGGATTGGAAATGATGCAGACAATTACATTGGTGGAAGCCACAATCTATCTGCAATTTTAAAGCTGATCTACCCCTTAAAAAAGAAAACCATTGCTACAGGCTTGTAAATATATTGATGACTGTCAGTAAACACAGTCTAGTGCTGTAATATATGACTTTCACATGTTAACTTTTTATTTGGGGTGATCAAGGATCGACTACATAAGCCTGTTATATGACATTCACTAGTCTACTAAAACAATGAGTATAGCGCTTCTTGTGTGCGCATGTCAACCACGTTTTAGTAGACATAGTGACAGAAAGCCCTTTGATCTTCAGAGTTTATTAAATGTGCCTGAAACTGCCCTACCGTTGATAACAGACTATTGGAAAGCTCATTACAGAAACCCCTATGTGTCTCATTAGAGTCAGAAGAACCATGCTCTCTCTAACCCATTATCTCTAGCCCAAGGCTGTGGAGTGCCATTAAATAAAAGGCAAATCTATCCCATGCACTCAACAGTGTTGAAGTGTTGAGTGCATGGGATAATTGATTTAGTGGAACATCTATCGGAAGTGCCGTTTTCTATCTTGTCCTTACTACTTGAACAACTGGGCAGAATAAAATCCCTCTCTTTCCTCCTGGAAGAAAGAAATACTTATTTAATTAGCTACCATATTGCCCCCCCCTCCACTCCTCCATCCATCACCACTCTCTACCTAGCTGACCTCGCCTCATTATTTTCCATTCCTTTGTTCTATGTCTGACTGTGTCTTTTGTTTCTCACTTCTCTAATCTACATTCCTCCAGACATCCTGTCTTCCCACTTCTCTTAATGATAAAGGGATTACTGATTTTAGTAAACTACTTTGAAGACATTGACCTAAATGTAGTTCTTCCTCTTTAAAGACAGAATGAGACAGAGGACACCCTCTACAACAGCAGACACATCACAGCTATGTGTACACAATTGGGCTTTCCTCCCTCCATCGTCACATTGCAGTGTACACGTCCTGAGCTGAGCATAACCTTTATACTATGGGGCGGAATTACAGCTCATGTAATCTATCATAGGTACAGAACTAAACATGTGACAGTGTTGGGACTGTCCATAACTCTGGACCAGACCTGGGGTCAAACACCATCATTTCAAATACTTTAGCTGTGCTTGATTGAGCTTGCTTGTTGACATTTCCAAAAGTGCAAACGCCGCCCACCTGGCACTCCAGGCAGGTTAAAGCAAACGCTCAAAGTATTTAAAAGAGTACATAGTATTTGAACCCATGTCTGTACTGGTTACGGTGGGCTTCTGAAGTCAAGGGGGGTGCCGTGTACATTGTACTGTGTTGACTGAAGTCATAAACCTTTTAACAAAGCACAATGTACCTGTGATAATTATCCAGACACAGCACAAAACTTGCAAAAGTATTCTTGCAAAAGTATTCACCCCCCTTGGCATTTTTCCTATTTTGTTGCCTTACAACCTGGAATTTAAATGGATTTTTTGGGGGTTTGTATCATTTGATTTACACAACATGCCTACCACTTTGAAGAAGTGAAATAAAAAAAGAAATAAGACAAAAAAACAGAAAACTTGAGCGTGCATAACCACTCACCCCCCCAAAGTCAATACTTTGTAGAGCCACCTTTTGCAGCAATTACAGCTGCAAGTCTCTTAGGGTTTGGCACATCTAGCCACTGGGATTTTTGCCCATTCTTCATATATATATATATATACAGTGGGGGAAAAAAAGTATTTAGTCAGCCACCAATTGTGCAAGTTCTCCCACTTAAAAATATGAGAGAGGCCTGTAATTTTCATCATAGGTACACGTCAACTATGACAGACAAATTGAGAAAAAAAATCCAGAAAATCACATTGTAGGATTTTTAATGAATTTATTTGCAAATTATGGTGGAAAATAAGTATTTGGTCACCTAAAAACAAGCAAGATTTCTGGCTCTCACAGACCTGTAACTTCTTCTTTAAGAGGCTCCTCTGTCCTCCACTCGTTACCTGTATTAATGACACGTGTTTGAACTTGTTATCAGTGTAAAAGACACCTGTCCACAACCTCAAACAGTCACACTCCACTATGGCCAAGACCAAAGAGCTGTCAAAGGACACCAGAAACAAATTTGTAGACCGGCACCAGGCTGGGAAGACTGAATCTGCAATAGGTAAGCAGCTTGGTTTGAAGAAATCAACTGTGGGAGCAATTATTAGGAAATGGAAGACATACAAGACCACTGATAATCTCCCTCGATCTGGGGCTCCACGCAAGATCTCACCCCGTGGGGTCAAAATTATCACAAGAACGGTGAGCAAAAATCCCATGACCTGCAGAGAGCTGGGACCAAAGTAACAAAGCCTACCATCAGTAACACACTACGCCGCCAGGGACTCAAATCCTGCAGTGCCAGACGTGTCCCCCTGCTTAAGCCAGTACATGTCCAGGCCCGCCTGAAGTTTGCTAGAGTGCATTTGGATGATCCAGAAGAGGATTGGGAGAATGTCATATGGTCAGATGAAACCAAAATAGAACTTTTTGGTAAAAACTCAACTCGTCGTGTTTGGAGGACAAAGAATGCTGAGTTGCATCCAAAGAACACCATACCTACTGTGAAGCATGGGGGTGGAAACATCATGCTTTGGGACTGTTTTTCTGCAAAGGGACCAGGACGACTGATCCGTGTAAAGGAAAGAATGAATGGGGCCATGTATCGTGAGATTTTGAGTGAAAACCTCCTTCCATCAGCAAGGGCATTGAAGATGAAACGTGGCTGGGTCTTTCAGCATGACAATGATCCCAAACACACCGCCAGGGCAACGAAGGAGTGGCTTCGTAAGAAGCATTTCAAGGTCCTGGAGTGGCCTAGCCAGTCTCCAGATCTCAACCCCATAGAAAATCTTTGGAGGGAGTTGAAAGTCCATGTTGCCCAGCGACAGCCCCAAAACATCACTGCTCTAGAGGAGATCTGCATGGAGGAATGGGCCAAAATACCAGCAACAGTGTGTGAAAACCTTGTGAAGACTTACAGAAAACGTTTGACCTGTGTCATTGCCAACAAATGGTATATAACAAAATATTGAGAAACTTTTGTTATTGACCAAATACTTATTTTCCACCATAATTTGCAAATAAATTCATAAAAAATCCTACAATGTGATTTTCTGGAAAAAAAATTCTCATTTTGTCTGTCATAGTTGACGTGTACCTATGATGAAAATTACAGGCCTCTCTCATCTTTTTAAGTGGGAGAACTTGCACAATTGGTGGCTGACTAAATACTTTTTTCCCCCACTGTATGTGTATGTGACCATCAAAATGTGATTTTATTTGATTTATTGGTTTAACTGACTATTCACACCCTAAGAACCTAAGACAGGTGTTCATTTGAAATGTCAAGTATTCTGGGATTGAAATAAAGGCCTGCATCATTTGAGGCATTTTCAAGATGAAACACATTACCCTCATTCCCTTTGCTTCCTGTTGCAAACAAGCGTAATGATTTACGGAGTCCCATTGGGATGGAAGAGGTCCTGTTGATTCAGTTAGTAAATCTGAGGCCACTGACCATGTTTGTGTCTCTATGCACTTTCTATGATGAAAGAGTGCTAAAGTGGTCTGTCTGTCTGTCTCTTGAACAATAATTTTACTGGAATCTGTGCTGAGTGCTGTTATAATAACAGTTGATTATAGGTCATTTTTTAATTGGAGTGGCATTTGCATCCCTTGCCTTTTTTTCCTAAATGCCATGCCACAATTCAATAATGACCCTTATGCTACAGAGACAAAGTGATAACTAAGGAGAGTGGGAGTGACAAATGTAGCCTTTAATCAAGTCTGCATTTAACGTACTGTAATTATACATCAGTAATACAAAAGGCTGACAGACTGCTGTGTTACAAGATAATGGCCATACTTTGTTTTGCTTGTCAAATGTATTAATAATCTATCTAATGAGATTTGCAGTGTGATGTGTGTAGGCGTTGTAGCAGCAGAGTGGATCATTCTGGAATGCATGGGGGATTCCTTTGGAGACCATCTGGAGAAGAAATCAAACTGGTCAGATTTGCTCATGAACATGGACCAAGGTCTCTTACAGCTGAGCCCTGAATTACAGAAATGACAGAAAATACACACATCAAAATATAAATACAAAATGCACTTTATTGGTTTATCGACAATAACATGGTGAAGACAAACCTATTCGAAAAAAGTTATCTAACAATGATTGGCAAAATGTTTAAAACCTCTATCTGTTCGGCCATAGTTCAGGAGAGTGTATGTTCTTCACTCTAAACCCATTCTGTCCCTCATCATGACTGGCCTTGAAGTTTTATTTAAAAAGCTGGTGAAGCAAACCTGACCCTGTCATACTGAAAAGTAATTGAAGTGTAAAACAACCTTCTGACGCGGTGCCTGCTGAGGCATACATCAAATCAAATCAAATTGTATTGGCCACATGCGCCGAATACAACAGGTGTAGACATTACAGTGAAATGCTTACTTACAGCCCTTAACCAACAATGCATTTATTTTTTTATAGAAAAATACAAATAAAACAACAACAAAAAAATGTTGAGAAAAAAAGAGCAGAAGTAAAATAAAATAACAGTAGGGAGGCTACTGTATACAGGGGGGTACCAATGCAGAGTCAATGTGCGGGAGCACCGGCTAGTTGAGGTAGTTAAGGTAATATGTACATGTGGATAGAGTTAAAGTGACTATGCATAAATAATTAACAGAGTAGCAGCAGCGTAAAAAGATGGGGTGGGGGTGGGGGTGGGGGGGCAGTGCAAATAGTTTGGGTACCCATGATTAGCTGTTCAGGAGTCTTATGGCTTGTGGGTAGAAGCTGTTGAGAAGTCTTTTGGACCTAGACTTGGTACTCCGGTACCGCTTGCCGTGCGGTAGCAGAGAGAACAGTCTATGACTAGGGTGGCTGGAGTCTTTGACAATTCTGAGGGCCTTCCTCTGACACCGCCTGGTATAGAGGTCCTGGATGGCAGGAAGCTTGGCCCCAGTGATGTACTGGGCCGTACGCACTACCCTCTGTAGTGCCTTGTGGTCGGAGGCCGAGTAGTTGCCATACCAGGTGGTGATGCAACCAGTCAGGATGCTCTCGCTGGTGCAGCTGTATAATTTTTTGAGGATCTGAGGACCCATGCCAAATCTTTTCAGTCTCCTGAGGGGGAATAGGCTTTGTCGTGCCCTCTTCACGACTGTCTTGGTGTGTTTGGACCATGATAGTTCGTTGGTGATGTGGACACCAAGGAACTTGAAGCTCTCAACCTGTTCCACTACAGCCCCGTCGATGAGAATGGGGGCGTGCTCAGTCCTCTTTTTTTTCCTGTAGTCCACAATCATCTCCTTTGTCTTGGTCATGTTAAGGGAGAGGTTGTTATCCTGGCACCATACGGCCAGGTCTCTGACCTCCTCCCTCTAGGCTGTCTCATCATTGTCGGTGATCAGGCCTACCACAGTTGTGTCGTCGGCAAACTTAATGATGGTGTTGGAATCGTGCCTGGCCATGCAGTCATGGGTGAACAGGGAGTACAGGAGGGGACTGAGCACGCACCCCTGAGGGGCCCCCGTGTTGAGGATCAGTGTGGCAGATGTGTTGTTACCTACCCTTACCACCTGGGGGCGGCCCATCAGGAAGTCCAGGATCCAGTTGCAGAGGGAGGTGTTTAGTCCCAGGATCCTTAGCTTAGTGATGAGCTTTTGAGGGCACTATGGTGTTGAATGCTGAGCTGTAGTCAATGAATAGCATTCTCACATAGGTGTTCCTCTTGTCCAGGTGGGAAAGGGCAGTGTGGAATGCAATAGAGATTGCATCATCTGTGGATCTGTTGGGGCGGTATGCAAATTGGAGTGGGTCTAGGGTTTCTGGGATAATGGTGTTGATGTGAGCCATGACCAGCCTTTCAAAGCACTTCATGGCAACAGACGTCAGTGCTACGGGTCGGTAGTCATTTAGGCAGGTTATCTTAGTGTCCTTGGGCACAGGGACTATGGTGGTCTGATTGAAACATGTTGGTATTACAGACTCAGTCAAGGACATGTTGAAAATATCAGTGAAGACACTTGCCAGTTGGTCAGCACATGCTCAGAGTACACGTCCTGGTAATCCGTCTGGCCCTGCGGCCTTGTGAATGTTGACCTGCTTAAAAGTCTTACTCACATTGGCTACTGAGAGCGTGATCACATAGTCATCCGGAACAGCTGGTGCTCTCATGCATGCTTCAGTGTTGCTTGCCTCGATGCGAGCATAGAAGTGGTTTAGCTCGTCTGGAAGTCTTGTGTCACTGGGCAGCTCGCGGCTGTGCTTCCCTTTGTAGTCTGTAATAGTTTTCAAGCCATGCCACATCCGACGAGCATCAGAGCCGGTGTAGTACGATTCAATCTTAGTCCTGTACTGACTCTTTGCCTGTTTCATGGTTCGTCGGAGGGCATAGCGGGATAAGCGTCCGGGTTAGAGTCCCGCTCCTTGAAAGCGGCAGCTCTACCCTTTAGCTCAGTGCGGATGTTGCCTGTAATCCATGGCTTCTGGTTGGGTTATGTACGTACTGTCACTGTGGGGACGACGTCATCGATGCACTTATTGATGAAGCCAGTGACTGATGTGGTGTACTCCTCAATGCTATCTGAAGAATCCCGGAACATGTTCCAGTCTGTGCTAGCAAAACAGTCCTGTAGCTTAGCATCTGCGTCATCTGACCACTTTTTTATTTACCGAGTCACTGGTGCTTCCTGCTTTAGTTTTTGCTTATAAGCAGGAATCAGGAGGATAGAGTTATGGTCAGATTTGCGAAATCGAGGGCGAGGGAGAGCTTTGTATGCGTAACACCTTCTGTGCGCTAAATGTGTGCCCACTAAAATAATATAATTGCTTACCTCAGTTGCCAGAATATAACATTTTAGAGAACTGTAAGTACAGGGGCCCAGCCCAGATGTACCCATGGGGCTTGGGTACAGGCACTTTGAATATGTCATCATTATGAACACATCAAAATAAAATCAAAGAGTGGCTGCCTGGTTCCATTTTCATCTCTTACATGATCTTGAGACTAGGAATTCAAATCAAATCAAATGCATTTATAAAGCCCTCTTAACATCAGCAGATGTCACAAAGTGCTTATACAGAAACCCAGCCTAAAACCCTAAACAGCATGCAATGCAGATGTAGAAGCACGGTGGCTAGGAAAAACTCACACTTTTTCCCCAGCTAACATACCTGATTCCAATAATACAATATTTATGATCTTCTGTTTAGAATGCAATTATTGTAGTTTAATCAGCTGTGCTAGGGATGGGAAAAAAGTGTGACACCACTCCGGCCCCCGAGGACGACGTAATTTTGCTTTATTCCACCATGAAGAACACTACGGAGAAGCCAGTGGGGAGAGAGATAACTTGTCGGAAGTCACTTGTTGGAAGGAAGAAGATGGCGGAGGTAGATATTTTGTTTGAAATTGGTGGCGCGTTGAGTGGAGATGAGAGTGAGAAGAAAAGGATTACAGTGGTTAACAAGAAGGGAAATAAGAGAAGTAAAGTTGTCGTGGAATCTAGTAAATCTATTTTTTGGACCTATGGCGTGATCTGGGAGATCCGTTTGACATCTTGATAAAAATCAGAGGCTTTGAATGTTCGTTTTTTTGTGTGACCGAGGAGTATAAGGAGCGTGCTTTGCTCCTGAAAAAGATATCGGATTGGAATGTGTCGTGTGGATCTGTGATGCAGCGTACCTATCAAGGAGGTTATCTCTGGAATGGCGCTAGAAGTGAGTGCAAATGATATAACTGAAGAAGTAGATGCAGTGTTGACGCACACTGACTGACCCGTATGGTTGATGGTCCACGCTGACTGACCCATATGGTTGATGGAGTGAGGAAGCCCACTCCATCCATTCAAATCAAATCAAATCAAATATGTGTCACATACACGTGTTTAGCAGATGTTATTGCGGGTGTAGCGAAATGCTTGTGCTTCTAACAAGTAATATCTAACAATTTCACAACATATACCCAATACACACAAATCTAAGCAAGGAATGGAATTTAAGAATATATACATATATGGACAAGCAATGACAGAGCGGCATGGACTAAGATACAGTAGAATATTATAGAATACAGTATATACATATGAGATGAGTAGTGCAAGATATGTAAACATTATTAAAGTGACTAGTGTTCCATTTCTTAAAGTGGCCAGTGATTTCAATAGGCAGCAGCAGCCTGTAATGTGCTAGTGATGGCTATTTAACAGTCTGATGGCCTTGAGATAGAAGCTGTTTTTCATTCTCTCGGTCCCAACTTTGACGCACCTGTACTGACCTCGCCTTCTGGATGATAGCGGGGTGAACAGGCAGTGGCTCGGGTGGTTGATGTCCTTGATGATCTTTTTGGCCTTCCTGTGACATCGGGCGCTGTAGGTGTCCTGGAGGGCGGGTAGTTTGCCCCCGGCAATACATTCAGCAGACCGCACCACCCTTTGGAGATCCCTGCGGTTGCAGGCGGTTGCCTTACCAGGTGGTGATACAGCCCGACAGGATGCTCTCAATTGTGCATCTGTAAAAGGTTGTGAGGGTCTTAGGTGCCAAGCCAAATTTCTTCAGCCTCCTGAGGGTGGACCTGCGTGGGTGGACCATTTCAGTTTGTCAGTGATGTGTACGCCAAGGAACTTGAAGCTTTCCACCTTCTCCACTACGGTCCCGTCGATGTGGATAGGGGGGTGCACCCTCTGCTGTTTCCTGAAGTCCACGATCATCTCCTTTGTTTTGTTGACGTTGAGTGAGAGGTTATTTTCCTGGCACCACACTCCCAGAGCCCTCACCACCCTGTAGGCTGTCTCGTCATTGTTGGTAATCAAGCCTACTACTGTTGTGTCGTCTGCAAACTTGATGATTGAGTTGGAGGTGTGCTTGGCCACGCAGTCATGGGTGAACAGGGAGTACAGGAGGGGGCTGAGCACGCACCCTTGTGGGGCCCCAGTGTTGAGGACCCACCTGGGGGCGGCCGTCAGGAAGTCCAGGACCCAGTTGCACAGGGCGGGGTTCAGACCCAGGGCCTCGAGCTTAATGATGAGCTTGGAGGGTACTATGGTGTTGAATGCTGAGCTATAGTCAATGAACAGCATTCTTACATAGGTATTCCTCTTGTCCAGATGGGATAGGGCAGTGTGATGTCTGTGGATCTATTGGGGCGGTAAGCAAATTGAAGTGGGTCTAGGGTGACAGCTAAGGTAGAGGAGATATGATCCTTGACTAGTCTCTCAAAGCACTTCATGATGACAGAGGTGAGTGCTATGGGGCGATAGTCATTTAGTTCAGTTACCTTTGCTTTCTTGGGTACAGGAACAATGGTGGCCATCTTGAACCATGTGGGGACAGCAGACTGGGAAAGGGAGAGATTGAATATGTCCGTAAACACACCAGCCAGCTGGTCTGCGCATGCTCTGAGGATGCGGCTAGGGATGCCGTCTAGGCCGGTAGTCTTGCGGGGGTTAACATGCTTAAATGTCTTACTCACGTTGGCCACGGAGAAGAAGAGGCCACAGTCCTTGGTAGTGGGCCTCGTCGGTGGCACTCTATTATCCTCAACGCGGGCGAAGAAGGTGTTTAGCTTGTCTGGAAGCGAGACTTCGGTGTTGGCGACGTGGCTGGTTTTCCTTTTGTAGTCCGTGATTGTCTGTAGACCCTGTCACATACGTCTCGTGTCTGAGACGTTGAATTGTGACTCCACTTTGTCTCTATACTGATGTTTTGCCAGTTTAATTGCCTTGCGGAGTGAGTAGCTACACTGTTTGTATTCTGCCATATTCCCAGTCACCTTGCCATGGTTAAATGCGGTGGTTCGCGCTTTCAGTTTTGCGTGAATGCTGCCATCCATTCACGGTTTCTGTTTAGGGTAGGTTTAATAGTCACAGTGGGCACAACATCACCTATACACTTCCTGATAAACTCAGTCACCGTTTCAGTGTATTCGTCTAAATTATTTTTGCAAGCTACCCGGAACATATCCCAGTCCGCGTGATCAAAACAATCTTCAAGCGTGGATTCCGATTGGTCAGACCAGTGTTGAATAGTCCTTAGCACGGGTACTTCCTGTTTGAGTTTCTGCCTATAGGAAGGGAGGATCAAAATGGAGTCGTGGTCAGATTTGCCGAAAGCAGGGCGGGGGAGGGCCTTATAACCATCCCGGAAGTTCGAATAGCAATGGTTGAGGATTTTAGCAGCCCAAGTACAACAGTCGATATGTTGATAGAACTTTGGCAGCCTTGTCCTCAACTTTGCTTTGTTAAAATCCCCGGCTCCAATAAATGCAGCCTCTTTGAGGGCTGTCGTGGTATAGGCTTGAGGGGGGATATACACGGCCGTGACTATAACCAAATAAAATTATCTTGGGAGATAATACGGTCGGCATTTGATTGTGAGGTATTCTAGGTCGGGTGAACAAAAGGACTTGAGTTCCTGTATGTTACTACAATTACACCATGAGTCATTAATCATGAAGCACACACCTCCGCCCTTCTTCTTCCCGGAGAGATATTTATTTCTGTCTGCACGATGAACTGAGAACCCATCTGGCTGGACCGATTTCGACAGAATATCCCCAGAGAGCCATATTTTCCGTGAAACAAAGTATTTTACATGTCTCTCTGGAAAGAAATCCTTGCCCTGAGCTCATCGATCTTGTTATCCAAAGACTGAACATTAGCGAGTAGTATACTTGGAAGCTGTGGGTGGTGTGCGCGCCTCCTAAGTCGAACCAGCAGGCCGCTCCGAGTGCCTCTCCTCTGCCGGCGATGTTTTGGGTCAGCCGCTGGAATCAGTTCAATTGCCCTGGGGAGAGCAAACAAAGGATCTCCCCAGGGCAAGTCGTATTCCTGGTCGTAATACTGGTGAGTTACCACCGCTCTGATATCCAATAGGCTGTAGGTTACTCTGCTAGCAGCTTGCTAGCAAGCTGGCTGGCTAAAAACAGCAAGCAAGCTAGCCTTTTTAGCTTCCCACATCTCCCCCATGTGAAATAATAAGATTGATAAATAATTAGCCCTGGCAAATATTATAGCCTACTCACCAGTGTAACCTACAACATTATCCCAATTTGATATGCTGCTTCAATGTATTTGCTCCTATATCGGCTAAAAATAAAATCACGGAGGAAAGGACCATGTATGCCAGCTGTTTTTACCGTGTAGCAGTAGTTAGCTATTACTTCTCAACAAAATACCTTTTGGGGGGGATTCTAATAAGGCCACAACAGTCACTGAGATCATATTTGGTTATCAATGCAGAATATGCTACTTTGATGCATAGCCTATAGATCGGATCAAGGACCAAGCGAGAACACTGCCCCCACGGCTCCGCAAGGAATGATACGGCACGTCTCCATTTTCAGGTTGCACAGAAGTACGTGCAATGCTGGAGCTTCTTCTTCTTCTGCTGCTTCTTCTTCAACATTGTATGGCAGACTACAACCTATTGGTGTATTCCCACCACCTACTGTACGGAGTAGTGAAACAAAAATATTCCATTGCGGAAAAGAGGGTGGAGGGGGGCCCGACAAAATACAAAGAAATAATAAATAAAAAACCATCCCACTCCTTCAGTCACAGTTCAAATCACACCCTACCCAGGCTCAGGGGCCTTTGAGTACGGAGCATTCATCGTCAGAAGTCCTTGTAATGTCTCTGCTATAAAATCCCTGAGTCCCCAAAAATGTTAATCCGCGCTCAAAACTATGACTATTTTCTACGATTTTCTCTCTGTTCGCGCTGTGCAATTGATAACCAATGCAATAAACGCTACAAAGTCCAACTTCTTACCATGCAACATGTCAGGATCCCTCTGACAAGGAATATTTACTGGTCTCTACTACCATTATTTCTTCAACATCACTCCTTTCTCTTCTCACCACAATTGCAGCATTTAGGCTCAGCTGACATACGATACTCCTTCCGTCTACATGCAATTAACACAAGACCAAGTCATTTGCATTTTTCACACTGCATGGGTTTGGGCAAGGCTCGTACCGGGTATCTCACAAATCCCAAATACACGTGAAAAAAAAGAATAGAATGGATGGAGTGTGCTTCCTCACTCCATCAACCATGCGGATCAGTCGGTGTGCACCAACCACTTGATCCAATTCCTCACGTACAGTGAGGGAAAAAAGTATTTGATCCCCTGCTGATTTTGTACGTTTGCCCACTGACAAAGAAATGATCAGTCTATAATTTTAATGGTAGGTTTATTTGAACAGTGAGAGACAGAATAACAACAACAAAAATCCAGAAAAACGCATGTCAAAAATGTTGTAAATGGATTTGAATTTTAAAGAGGGAAATAAGTATTTGACCCCCTCTCAATCAGAAAGATTTCTGGCTCCCAGGTGTCTTTTATACAGGTAACGAGCTGAGATTAGGAGCACACCCTTAAAGGGAGTGCTCCTAATCTCAGCTTGTTACCTGTATAAAAGACACCTGTCCACAGAAGCAATCAATCAATCAGATTCCAAACTCTCCACCATGGCCAAGACCAAAGAGCTCTCCAAGGATGTCAGGGACAAGATTGTAGACCTACACAAGGCTGGAATGGGCTACAAGACCATCGCCAAGCAGCTTGGTAAGAAGGTGACAACAGTTGGTGCGATTATTTGCAAATGGAAGAAACACAAAATAACTGTCAATCTCCCTCGGCCTGGGGCTCCATGCAAGATCTCACCTTGTGGAGTTGCAATGATCATGAGAACGGTGAGGAATCAGCCCAGGACTACACTGGAGGATCTTGTCAATGATCTCAAGGCAGCTGGGACCATAGTCACCAAGAAAACAATTGGTAACACACTACGCCGTGAAGGACTGAAATCCTGCAGCGCCCGCAAGGTCCCCCTGCTCAAGAAAGCACATATACAGGCCAGTCTGAAGTTTGCCAATGAACATCTGAATGATTCAGAGGAGAACTGGGTGAAAGTGTTGTGGTCAGATGAGACCAAAATCGAGCTCTTTGGCATCAACTCAACTCGCTGTGTTTGGAGGAGGAGGAATGGTGCCTATGACCCCAAGAACACCATCCCCACCGTCAAACATGGAGGTGGAAACATTATGCTTTGGGGGTGTTTTTCTGCTAAGGGGACAGGGCAACTTCACCGCTTCAAAGGGACGATGGACGGGGTCATGTACCATCAAATATTGGGTGAGAACCTCCATCCCTCAGCCAGGGCATTGAAAATGGATCGTGGATGGGTATTCCAGCATGACAATGACCCAAAACACACAGCCAAGGCAACAAAGGAGTGGCTCAAGAAGAAGCACATGAAGGTCCTGGAGTGGCCTAGCCAGGAGAAAAAATTAGGGAGCTGAAGGTTCGAGTTGCCAAACGTCAGCCTCGAAACCTTAATGACTTGGAGAAGATCTGCAAAGAGGAGTGGAACAAAATCCCTCCTGAGATGTGTGCAAACCTGGTGGCCAACTACAAAAAACATCTGACCTCTGTGATTGCCAACAAGGGTTTTGCCACCAAGTACTAAGTCATGTTTTGCAGAGGGGTCAAATACTTATTTCCCTCATTAAAATGCAAATCAATTTATAACATTTTTGACATGCGTTTTTCTGGATTTTTGTTGTTGTTATTCTCTCTCACTGTTCAAATAAACCTACCATTAAAATTATAGACTGATCATGTCTTTGTCAGTGGGCAAACATACAAAATCAGCAGGGGATCAAATACTTTTTTCCCTCACTGTATATCCTTTTCATTCACTTATAGTGCCACCCCAGAGATAACCCCCTTGATAGGCACCCTGCTTCAAAGATTCACAGATGATACATTCCAATCCGATAACTTCTTGAGGCGCAGAGCACGCTCTTTCTGTTCCACGCATACACAGAAAACCAAAATAAGCCCACTTCTCGTTACTTTCACCAACGCCACCTTATCTAACGCATCCACAATTTTCATAGAGACTTCAAACGGACCTCCCAGGTAACTCCATCAATCCAAAACCCTCACTTAGACCAAACAAGAATCAGAACTAGGTTTGGATTTACTAGATTCCGCTACCACTTCTCTTTTTTCCTTTTGTTTTCACCACTGTGATCCAATCCTTCTTACTCTCATCTCGACTCGACGCACCATCTGATTCAAACAGAACATCTGCTTCCGCCATGTTCCTCATCTAATCAGAAAGCTGCCAGAGCGTATTACAAGGAGCCGCCTCTTTTGTGACGAAAAACTACATTGCAACACCGCGCTACGCTCCGTATCTACTTTCTCCGTAGAGTGTGTAGACACCTGCATCATGTATACATCGTGCCTACATTGGGCAGAGGTTTGTGTGCTATATATTTGAGTTAAACATTTTTTATAAATTAATAAAACAATTATAGAATTTTCACATTATGGATTAATTTGACAAATTATACTGAACAAAAATATAAACGCAACATGTAAATTGGTGGTCCCATGTTTCATCAGCTGAAATAAAAGATCCCAGAAATTGTCCATATGCACAAAAAGCATATTTTGCTCAAATTTTGTGAACAAATTTGTTTACATCCCTGTTAGTGAGCATTGCTCCTTTGCCAAGATAATCCATCCACCTGACAGGTGTGGTGTATCAAGAAGCTGATTAAACAGCATGATCATTACACAGGTGGACCTTGTGCTGGGGGACAATAAAAGGCCATTCTAAAAAGTGCAGTTTTGTCACACAACCCAATGCCACTGATGTCTCAAGTTTTGAGGGAGCGTTCAATTGGTATGCTGACTGCAGGAATGTCCACCAGCGCTGTTGCCAGAGAATGTAATGTTTATTTCTCTACCATAAGTCGCCTCCAACTTCATTTTTGAGAATTTGGCAGTACGTCCAACTTGTCTCACAACCGCAGACCACATGTAACCACGCCAGCCCAGGACCTCCACATCCGGCTTCTTCACCTGCGGGATCGTCTGAGACCAGCACAAACTGTCAGAATCCGTCTCAGGGAAGCTCATAAGCGTGCTCATTGTCCTCACCAGGGTCTTGACCTGACTGCAGTTTGGCATCGTAACCAACTTCAATGGGCAAATGCTCACCTTCGATGGCCACTGGCACGCTGGAGAAGTGTGCTCTTCACGGATTAATCCCGGTTTCAACTGTACCGGGCAGATGGTGTCGTGAGGGCGAGCGGTTTGCTGATGTCAACGTTGTGAACAGAGTGCCCCATGGTGGTGGTGGGGTTATGGTATAGGCAGGCATAAGCTATGGACAACCAACACAATTGCATTTTATCAATGGCAATTTGAATGCACAGAGATACCGTGACGAGATCCTGAGGCCCATTGTCATGCCATTCATCCGCCGCCATCACCTCATGTTTCAGTATGATAATGCACAGCCCCATGTCTCAAGGATCTGTACACAATTCCTGGAAGCTGAAAATGTCCTAGTTCTTCCATGGCCTGCATACTTACCAGACATGTCACCCATTGAGCGTGTTTGGCATGCTCTGGATCGATGTGTATGACAGCGTGTTCCAGTTCCCGCCAATATCCAGCAAATTCGCACAGCCATGGAAGAGGAGTGGGACAACACTCCACAATCAACAGCCTGATCAACTCTATGCGAAGGAGATGTGTCTCGCTGCATGAGGCAAATTGTGGTCACACCAGATAATGTCTGTTTTTCTGATCCAAACCCCTACCTTTATTTTAAGGGATCTGTGACCAACAGATGCATATCTGTAGATTAGGGCCTAATGAATTCATTTCAATTTTAATATTAATTAATTAATTAATATGCCATTTAGCAGACGCTTTTATCCAAAGCGACTTACAGTCATGCGTGCATACATTTTTGTGTATGGGTGGTCCCGGGGATCGAACCCACTACCTTGGCGTTACAAGCGCCGTGCTCTACCAGCTGAGCTACAGAGGACCACTGACTCATAAGGATATTGACTGATTTCCTTATGAACTGTAACTCAGTAAAGTCTTTGAAATTGTTGCATGTTGCGTTTATGTTTTTGTTCAGTTTATTTTGACAAATCCCAATTAAACCATTTTCAATCCCAATTTCTAATGCAACAAAATGTGGAAAAGTCCAAGGTGGGTGAATACTTATTATAAACCGGGTAGTTTGCGTCCTTAATGCAAATAGGCTCAAACAGCATTCTAGCCGTGTGTATATCAGACAATATACCACGTGTATGACGCAAAACTACTTGTTTACTGTTATATTTACTTATGTTGGTAACTGGTTACCAACATAAATAGAACAGTAAATGGTATACGGTCTGATCTACCGCGGCTTTCATCCAATCAGCATTCAGGGCTCGAACCACCCAGTTTATAATGGCCAATATACCATGGCTAAGGGCTGTTCTTACGCACGACGCAAAGCAGACTGCCTGAATACGGCCTTTAGCCGTGGTATATTGGCCATATACCACAACTGCCTGAGGTGTCTTATTGCTATTATAAACTGGTTACCAACATAAATTGAACAGTAAACAATTATTTTTGCATCATACCCGTGGTATATTGTCTGATATACTGTACACACTTTCTCCCAGGGAGGGAGAAACATTAGTCAGACCAGCAGGCCCAGAGCTCTTCATAAGGCACCTCTGTCTCTGAAGTGCACAGCTACTCCTCCTCTGTAGGTAGGCTGGAACAGATCCACCACCGAAGTGTAGCACCCACCTGGGTGATGCTTCGGCTGCTATTACAAGCGCCTGAGAGACCCCCAGACCTCAGCAGTAATCAGTACTCCTACGAGACGAGCCTCTGATCCCCTCACACTGCAGTCCACATCCTTTCAGAAACCGGGACAGGTGGAACAAACAGCTGGTGCTATGTTGATGATGCATTATTGAAATGTAGAAATAAAATACAACAAATAATATATACATTGCATTCGGAAAGTATTCAGACCCCTTGACTTTTTCCACTTTTTGTTACGTTACAGCCTTATTCTAAAATATATTTTTTCCTCATCAATCAACACACAATACCCCATAATGAAAACGCGAAAACAGGTTTTTTGAAATTTTAGCAAGTGTATATATATAAAAAAAAATACCTTATTTGCATAAGTATTCAGACCCTTTGCTATGAGACTCGAAATTAACAGGTGTGTCTTCCTGTCACGCCCTGATCGAGAGAACTCTTGTTGGTTGGGTCAGGGTGTGAGTTTTCTGTTAATTCTATGTTATTGTATTTCTAGGTTGTATATCTAGTATGTGTATTTCTATGTTTGGCCGGGTGTGATTCCCAATCAGAGGCAGCTGTCGCTCGTTGTCTCTGATTGGGGATCATCCTTAGGTAGCCTGGTTGCCTACCTTAATTGTGGTATCTTGACTCCTGTTTGGCTTGTTAGCGTGTAGCCATTGTTTGAGCTTCACGTTACGTTGCTTTTGTTGTTTGTCAAGTGTTTATCGTCATTAATAAATATGTACGCATACCACGCTGAGCCTTGGTCTGACCCGTCTCTCAACGATCGTGACACTTCCTAAAAGTTAATTTGTGGAATTTATTTCCTTCTTAATGCGTTTGAGCCAATCAGTTGTGTTGTGACAAGGTAGCGGGGGGTATACAGAAGATAACCCTATTTAGTAAAAGACCAAGTCCATATTATGGCAAGAACAGCTCAAATAAGCAAAGAGGAAACAACAGTCCATCATTACTTTAAGACATGAAGGTCAGTCAATACGGAACATTTCAAGAACTTTGAACGTTTCTTCAAATGCAGTCGCAAAAACCATCAAGTGCTATGATGAAACTGTCTCTCATGAGGACCGCCACAGGAATGGAAGACCCAGAGTTACCTCTGCTGCAGAGGATAAGTTCATTAGAGTTACCAGCCTCAGAAATTGCAGCCCAAATAAATGCTTCACAGAGTTCAAGTAACAGACCCATCTCAACATCAACTGTTCAGAGGAGACTGTGTGAATCAGGCCTTCATCATCGAATTGCTGCAAAGAAACCACTAATAAAGGACACCAATAAGAAGAAGAGACTGGCTTGGGCCAAAAAACACGAGCAATGGACATTAGACCGGTGGAAATGTGTCCTTTGGTCTGGAGTCCAAATTTGAGATTTTTGGTTCCAACCGCCGTGGCTTAGTGAGACGCGGTGTGGGTGAACGGATGATCTCCGCATATGTATTTCCCACCGTAAAGTATGGAGGAGGATGTGTTATGGTGTGGGGGTGCTTTGCTGGTGACGCTGTCTGTGATTTATTTAGAATTCAAGGCACACCTAACCAGCATGGCTACCACAGAATTCTACAGCGTTACGCCATCCCATCTGGTTTGGGCTTAGTGGGACTATCATTTGTTTTTCAACAGGACAATGACCTAACACACCTCCAGGCTGTGTAAGGGCTATTTTACCAAGAAGGAGAGTGATGGAGTGCTGCATCAGATGACCTGGCCTCCACAATCCCCCGACCTCAACCCAATTGAGATGGTTTGGGATGAGTCGGACCGCAGAGTGAAGGAAAAGCAGCCAACAAGTGCTCAGCATATGTGGGAACTCCTTCAAGACTGTTGGAAAAGCATTCCAGGTGAAGCTGGTTGAGAGAATGCCAAGAGTGTGCAAGGCTGTCATCAAGGCAACAGGGTGGCTATTTGAAAAATGTCAAATATAAAATATATTTTGATTTGTTTAACAATTTTTTGGTTACTACATGATTCCATATGTGTTATTTCATTGTTTTGATGTCTTCACTATTATTCTACAATGTAGAAAATAGTAAAAATAAAGAAAAACCCTGGAATGAGTAGGTGTGTCCAAACTTTTGACTGGTAGTGTATATAAACTCTGCAAAAAAAGAAACGTCCTCTCACTGTCAACTGTGTTTATTTTCAGCAAACTTAAAATGTGTAAATATTTGTATGAACATAACAAGATTCAACAACTGAAACATAAACTGAAGAAGTTCCACAGACATGTGACTAACAGAAATTGAATAATGTGTCCCTGAACAAAAGGGGGGTCAAAATCAAAAGTAACAGTCAGTATATGGTGTGGACACCAGCTCCATTAAGTACTGTAGTGCATCTCCTCCTCATGGACTGCACCAGATTTGCCAGTTCTTGCTGTGAGATGTTACCCCACTCTTCCCCCAAAGCACCTGCAAGTTCCCGGACATTTCTGGGGGGAATGGCCCTAGCCCTACCCTCCGATCCAACAGGTCCCAGACGTGCTCAATGGGATTGAGATCCGGGCTCTTCGGTGGCCATGGCAGAACACTGACATTCCTGTCTTGCAGGAAATCACGCACAGAACGAGCAGTATGGCTGGTGGCATTGTCATGCTGGAGGGTCATGTCAGGATGAGCCTGCAGGAAGGGTACGACATGAGGGAGGAGGATGTCTTCCCTGTGACGCACAGCGTTGAGATTGCCTGAAATGACAACAAGCTCAGTCCGATGATGCTGTGATACACCACCACAGACCCTGACAGACCCTCCACCTCCAAATCGATCCCGCTCCAGAGTACAGGCCTCGGTGTAACGCTCATTCCTTCGACGATAAACGCGAATCCGACCATCACCCCTGGTGAGACAAAACCGCGACTCGTCAGTGAAGAGCACTTTTTGCCAGTCCTGTCTGGTCCAGCGTCGCTGGGTTTGTGCCCATAGGCGACGTTGTTGCCGGTGATGTCTGGTGAGGACCTGCCTTACAACATGCCTACAAGCCCTCAGTCCAGCCTCTCTCAGCCTATTGCGGACAATCTGAGCACAGATGGAGGGATTGTGCGTTCCTGGTGTAACTCGGGCAGTTGTTGTTGCCATCCTGTACCTGTCCCGCAGGTGTAATGATCGGATGTACCAATCCTGTGCAGGTGTTGTTAAACGTGGTCTGCCACTGCGAGGACAATCAGCTGTCCGTCCTGTCTCCCTGTAGCGCTGTCTTAGGCGTCTCACAGTACGGACATTGCAATTTATTGCCCTGGCCACATCTGCAGTCCTCATGCCTCCTTGCAGCATGCCTAAGGCACGTTCACGCAGATGAGCAGGGACCCTGGGCATCTTTCTTTTGGTGTTTTTCAGAGTCAGTAGAAAGGCCTCTTTAGTGTCCTAAGTTTTCATAACTGTAACTTTAGTTGCCTACCATCTGTAAGCTGTTAGTGTCTTAAATACCGTTCCATAGGTGCATGTTCATGGTTCATTGAACAAGCATTGGAAACAGTGTTTAAACCCTTTACAATGAAGATCTGTTAAGTTATTTGGATTTTTACAAATTATCTTTGAAAGACAGGGTCCTGAAAAAGGGACGTTTCTTTCTTTGCTGAGTTTATATGTATGTATGTATGTATGTATGTATGTATGTATGTATGTATGTATGTATGTATGTATGTATGTATGTATGTATGTATGTATGTATGTATAAATACACTACTGGTCAAAAGTTGTTGTGGACCGGCAGAACACTTTAATTAAACAATGTTTTGCATTGCTACACTGCCTGCGAATTCTGAAACATTGTCTACTCGAGAAATTAGAAATCAGGTTACAGTAGGCTTTTCAGAACACAGAACTAGAATGAGATTCTATTTCTATGATTCAGACTTACAGTAGTAGCCTAGCCTATATACTTCAATGGAAAATAACTGTCTGCTCTACTGTTAAATTCTACTATAGCCTATTTTTTAAACTTCACTCCGGGTTGGATCGCATAGAGCAAAATACTTTAAATAGCTTTTCTATTTACTTAAAATAGCTTACTTGAAATAGCTTATCAAAATACTTGAAATAGCTTATTTATTTACTAATGTGGTACAGTCCATTTAGTAAGATGGCTGCCCCCAGGGACCAAATGTAGCTGCCGCTTTCAAAGAGCAGGACACTAACCCGGACGCTTATAAGAAATCCCGCTATGCGCTCCGGCGAAACACAAAACAGGCAAAACGTCAGTATAGGACTAAGATCGAGTCCTACTACATCTGCTCTGACGTTCGTCGGATGTGGCAGGGCTTGCAAACTATCACGGATTGGAAAGGGAAACCCAGTCATGAGCTTCCCAGTGACGCAAGCCTACCAGACGAGCTAAATGCCTTCTATGCTCGCTTCGAGGCAAGCAACACTGAACCATGCGTGAGAGCACCAGCTTTTACGCATGACTGAGTGATCGCGCTCTCCATAGCCAATGTGAGTAATGCCTTTAAACAGGTTAACATTCACAAGGCCGCAGGGCCAGACGGACTACCAGGACACGTACTCAGAGCATGCGCCGATCAGCTGGCAAGTGTCTTCACTGACATTTTCAACCTCCCTGACCCAGTCTGTAATACCTACATGCTTCAAGCAGACCACCATAGTCCCTGTGCCCAAGAACGCCAAGGTAACCTGTGTAAATGAGTAGCGCCCCGTAGCACTCACATCTGTAGCCATGAAATGCTTTGAAAGGCTGGTGATGGCTCACATCAACATCATCATCCCAGACACTCTGGACCCACTCCAATTTGCATACCACCCCAACATATCCCCAGATGACGTAATCTCTATTACTCCACACTACCCTTTCCCACTTGGACAAAAGGAACACCTACGTGAGAATGTTGTTCATTGACTACAGTGCAGCGTTCAACACCATAGTGCCCTCCAAGCTCATCCCTAAGCTAAGGACCCTGGGACTAAAAACCTCCCTCTGCAACTGGGTGGTGCGTACAGCCCAGTACATCACTGGGGCCGAGCTCCCTGCCATCCAGGACCTCTATAGCAGGTGGTGTCAGAGGAAGGCCCAAAACATGGTCAAAGACTCCAGCCACCCAAGTCATAGACTGTTCTCTATGCAAGCGGTCCCGATGCACAAAGTCTGAAACCGGTCCCTGAACAGCTTCTACTCCCAAGCCATAAGACTGTTAAATAGTTAAACAGTTAACCAAATAGCTACCCGGACTATCTGCATTGACCCTTTTTGCACTAACCTTTTTGACTCATCACATACACTGCTGCTACTGTTTACTATCTGTCACTTTATTCCTAGTATTATGTGCATATCTACCTCAATTACCTCGTACCCCTGCACATCGACTCTGCACTGGTACCCCTTGTATATAGCCAAGTTATCTTTACTCATTGTGTATCTATTATTACTTTTATTGTTACGTGTTTTACTTTTCTGTTATTTATTTTCTTTCTCTCTGCATTGTTGGGAAGGGCCCGTAAGTAAGCATTTCACTGTTAGTCCACACCTGTTGTTTCAGAAGCATCTGATTAACACATTTTAAATATGTGGGGCTGCATATCTAAATCTTTTCAGGGTACCTAAATCGACCTTTGTGCCAAATTAGGCGTGCTCATCTCAAAATAGGTCATCTGAACTGTAAAATTGTATTCTTCTCGGGGTCCAAAAAGTTAGAATTATGGACCCGGACCTGCTCGGGTCCGGGGTCAGGTCTCGGGTATTCGGGTTCGGGTGGACCCGTGAAGACATCTAGTCTGTGGCCATTTCGTAAATTGACTGCCAGGACACCCAGGGGCCCCCAAATCTGTGGTGGCTCCATATCTAAATATTTTCAGGATACATGTATACCTCTGTGCCAAATGTGATGTTTTTTTTCAGTCTTCAGAAATATAAGATGTATTACAGAGTTTGCCCTCCAGTGGCCAAATCTGAGGTGGCTCCTTTTTGAAATATTTTCATGTTACATAAATCTACATATGTGTCAAATTTGGTACTTTAATCACAAAGTGCACAAGGGATTTGCTAAACCACCCCACTACACAGCATAATCCTGAGTTGATCCAAATTCTAAAGTGACAGTTCAATATGCTAAGGATATTGGAAATTCATCAATAACTGTATTGGGAATGATTTAGCTAATCTCTTTGCATACAAGCTCCACTGCTCCACTGAATGGAGAGTCTTTACTCTAGCTGCCACTGTATACCGGTATAAGTACTATTTATTGTTTGTTTTAGTGTCATTTATGTGCGATGAACTGATAGTAGATGGGCACATTAGGAAAGAAGTGGATTCATCCAAACAGGCACATCATTCAAAACCATACTTGTCCACATGTTGTATGTGTTGTTACTCTAAAATAATAGTCTTGCATTTGAGTAAATACCCCTGATATTAAATAAATCACACAATTCATTACCGATTACGTGAATCTCTGGCGTCGATTGCATTTGTCAATTACAACATGGTGCCGTGAAGGCAAAGACAGTACAGTATGAAGATAGGCTAAATCTGCTTCTCCAATAGAAATCCCCGATTACGCTTGAAGACGATGTTGGCTAGCAAAATTCATGAATAGAAACACGTCATCGCCGAACTGCGCATGTGCAGACCGTCAAATCAAAGGCACTTCGATATAAAGTTGTTTTTGACGAAAATGAAAATGTGTCAGTTTGTCACTTTAACGAGTTTGGAGTTATAACATGTTCAAATACTTAAGACATTTGCTTGAACCTAGGTTGTGCCTTTAGACTTCGAGAAAATTAACAATTAAGGAAGAATGTTTCACTTCGCTCATTGACTTCTCAAACCCCGGCGTGATCTGTTTCGCAAGCGTTCCCGGAAGTCTCGCGATGTTGTGCCTCTGGGTTTAGAAACTCTGTGGTTAAGGTTTCTCTGATTTGTCTATCTGAAGTATGCTGCAATGTTTTAGCCGACCGGCCCAGTTTACGAGACAGCTTCTGGTTGCGGGGAATAGTTTGTACTTTAATCAACATTTTAAGTGAGTGTTAAATGTCAGATACTATCCACTTTAAAAACCCTAATGAAATTAGCTAATAATTAACCAGCTAACTGTAACGTTATTTTGCCACAGAATGACACAGTAGGTAGCTTTGCTACCTAGCTAGCGCGGGCTGACTAAGCATTAGCATAATAGCATTAGCAGCTAGCTACGTAACAGTACACAAGGTAGCAAATCATCTTTGGTAGCTAGCTAACCAAGGAAAAATCTATGCACTTCATTTATAACCAGCCAGTCTAGCTACCTCACCTGGATGCACCAGCTACGCACAAAATTTAGCTAGCTAGTAGGACTCCGGCTAGCCAGTTAATGAGGTTAATCTCTGCTGGTTGCACTCGGCTATCCCAGTGCGGCTAATTTGCAAACTCAAACCAGCCTAGGAAGAATACACTCGTGCTGTGAACAAATTAAATGTGACTAGCTATATTGTAACAAAGTAGGTTAACTTGTAGTAAACCAGAAGCTAGCTAATATATTTTGTTTACTTGGTGTACAGAGCTGTTTGCCAACATCTGTTTAACGGTAAATTGTTACTTTATTGAGGAGTGTTGTTAGTAACAAACAAACAAACAATCCATTTGTTTGCTGTTGTTTTCATAGTGGACTGGGTGATATACCCGGATAGACCCAGGTATTTAAACTTTATTTCCAACCTATACAATTCTGCATATCTGCCTGTTGAATTAATTGACTGACGCGCTTGTGTGCACGGTACTATTGGTCCGCTGTTCTTCTGTTGACTTAATGCTGGCGTCTGCTCAGCCACCTTTCACAGGCCCCAAATCCAGAACAAATTCAAGAAAGCATACAGTATTATATAGAGACATTATTGCATGGAACTCCGTTCCATCTCATATTGCTCAAATAAACAGCAAACATGGTTTAGGAAAAAACAGATAAAGCAACACCTCACGGCACAACGCCTATCCCCTATTTGACCTAGATAGTTTCTGTGTATGTATTGATATGTAGGCTACCTGTGTCTTGAAAAAAAAAAAAAGTATGGAGTTCTGTCCTTCTGTTCTTGTCTATTAATGTTCTGTATTATGTCATGTTTTGTGTGGACCCCAGGAAGAGTAGCTGCTGCTTTTGCAACAGCTAATGGGGATCCTAATAAAATACCAAATACCACCCAAGGGCAGTCTGTCCTCTACCTTCATTGAGGGCACTGCCAATTTGGGGTCTAAATATGGCACTTCAGTTTGGGCAGTCCATCTACCTTGCATCACTCAGAATGCTCGCCAATATACATTCCCCCCCCTACATGTTAAAAACAATCATTGTAACTTCCATCTGTCTGTAGATGGCTTGTTTAGTCAATTGATAAATAGTGGGTAGAATAATAACAGCATTATCCCCTGTGTTGTACAGGCTTGAGTCATCTCTGCCCCTCAGAATGACAGACCCTGCCGTGAAGAGGGTGGTCAGTGAGATTGTCCGCTCTCCAGAGGACAAGCGGGTCTACAGGGGTCTGGAGTTCACCAATGGCCTGAAGGCCGTGCTCATCAGTGACCCCACCACAGACAAGTCGTCAGCAGGGCTGGACGTCAACATAGGTACAGTATTCACCCCCTCCACCTCTAGCCTAGGCATCAGGCAGCCTCCCAGCCCCATTCTCAATACCAGGACCTCTCTCATTTACATTTTAGTCATTTAGCAGACCCTCTTATCCAGAGAGACTTACAGTAAGTGAGTGTATACATTTTCATCCCATAGCGAACCCTATCTCTCCTTAAATGTTACCTCTCTTTATCTGTGTCTTTATTTATTTGTTTCAAGCCCCAAATTCACAAAATAGGAGAAATTCACAAAAATCACAAAAGTATACAAAAGTACCACATAATCTCTTTAACAGGATTTGAACCATGCTAGCCTGACAGCTTGAATCCTTTAGTGTCTTTGTGGATAAAACAGCATCTCTCCAGTGTTATGGCTGCCAGCAACTAAACATCAATTAACTTTGTTTTACTTTATGAGCAGCAGTGTGTGGAAGCAAATAAACATACTGATTATCTGTGTTCGACACTTATGTCTGCCACCTCAGGTTCTTTGTCGGACCCAGGGAACATATCAGGCATTGCCCACTTCTGCGAACACATGCTGTTCTTGGGCACAGAGAAGTACCCCAAGGAGAATGAGTACAGCCAGTTTCTCAGTGAGCATGCTGGCAGCTCCAATGCCTTCACCAGTGGAGAGCACACCAACTACTACTTTGACGTATCCCATGAGCACCTGGAGGGAGCACTGGACAGGTGGGTGAACCAACAGGCTCTAGTTCATGAGGGCACAATGTAGAATTTGTCTTTGCAAAATTAACTTTACTTATTGGACAACAAGTGTTTTTTATTGGACAAGTTCAGGTAGCCCCTCCCCGTTTCAGTTTGCTTTCTTCCGTTTGGTGCTTTTTGAATATGACCCAGGTTATGTCAAAGTAGAAATTCTCCCATGACTCTTCCATTTTGACAGCTTGGATGTGCCACTGTGACTCAATTAGGCTGTCTGTGTATGAAATATTATGCTTTTCCTCATGACTAGCAATTTATGTTGCTGTAAAATCCCTCCCAAACTGGACTGGCCTCTAGTTGGCGGAGAAGAGGTATAAAATACGTTTTATTTACATTCTCAACTGAGCCGTCTCTGGTCTGTTGTTTTTCTCTGTTTGATAGTGAACTACTCTAGTTCTATAGGGACACGTGATGTGTGTAGTCTGTGTGTGTTCTCTAAATATTAATATGTGATCCATCCCCTGGGTCTACCTGAGGTGCGTTCAGTTTGCTATGTTGCGGAAAGGTTTGCACTGAACAACACGTTTCCCTAAAACGTTCTTGTATGTTCTTGAACAGACTTTGAGGTATGTTTGCGCCTGTTTGGTGGGTGTGGCTGAAGCAATGAGTGACGACGTATTTAAATGGCCGTGGTAATGCTGTCAGCGTTCCACAATCCAACCCCTCAAAGTTTTTCAATTGGTTGTTCAGTGCAGCACCCTTTGCGTTCAATTGAACGTTCCAGAACGTAAACATTTACTGAACGCAGCACAGGTGTTAATCCCAGAGAGCCACCAGGACACATCCCCCAGTCTACAGTTACCTGTCCCAGTGTCAATTTCACCCCTACCAGTACCTGAGACCTCAAGGATAGAATGGGATCAGTTTCTTTAGCTCTCACATCTTAACTAGGTGTGGATAAGGTGGAAGGGTTACTGTTAGCATACAAATAATTGGATGGGGAAGCTTCAGGTTTAGTAAGGTTCCCCATCTTGAATGATGAGGCCTTTTTAGAACACCAGCCTTTCCTCAGTCGATTATGGCCACTGTGTGTTGCCTAAATTATGTATTTTGGATGGAGTACTAGTATAACTTCTAGCTGTAGATTTGGGTTAAGCTTTGTAATAATAGTGTCTATGAAGCACCTGTTCAAGCCTCATAGTTTCTCATCCTAATAGTTCCATAGTGCTGCTGGGAATGCATGAAAGTAATGGAGCACTGGAGTCTATGATCTGGGTTTTGGAAGCCATTTTTAAATCCATATCATGAACCTTCATAGAATAGTGCTACAAATGAAGGATGGTCGTTGAAAATGGGTGTATGGGGCTACCAGAATAGTAATTACAGGTGTATAGGGCCATTTTAATATAGGACAACATGCTTGTGTGACATCTCAGATTTCTGAATCATCCAGCTACGCATGTTGACAATCGTTTGCTGCAGGCTATGCAAAGCCTAGCTGCGGAGGGCATTTACTTTGGCTAATTCACTTAATTGCAGTCATTCTGCTTTGCATGGCAGTTGCTCTTCCTCAGTGCCATTCAAATAGCTTTGCATACAGATCTGTCAAATGTCACTGCTGTCTATTGAGTCTGCTGACGAACAGCCTTATGCAGAGAAAAGTATACCTCTGAATTCAGACCGTGTGATTTTCCACATTTCACTGTAGTCATAAACCTCTGGCCTGGAACAATAAATAGCACACACACCTAATACACCTTTTGCACAGTCATCACCTGAAGGCCTTCACCAGGACAATCAAGTTAATACTCAAAATAAATTCATCCAGTGGCCCCAGTGTTCTAATCTAAATAGCCTATTTTCCTGTTTTTGCCTAGTATGCATGTTAACTTGTTAAATGATTGTCTTGTCCTGTATGTCTCTAGGTTTGCTCAGTTCTTCCTGTGCCCGTTGTTTGACGAGAGCTGTAAGGACCGTGAGGTGAATGCTGTGGACTCCGAGCACGAGAAGAACCTGATGAATGATGCCTGGAGGCTGTTCCAGCTGGAGAAGGCCACTGGCAACCCCAACCACCCGTTCAGCAAATTTGGGACCGGTAAAAACGTCATGCCACCTCACATACTATAGACGGGTCAACCCAACCCAGCATGTATCCTCCCACGTCATATTCGTTAGGCACAAAACTTAATACAACGAACTGAAACAGGACTGAAACAGGAGGGACTACCAGTACTTAATTTTCCGTTGCAAAACTTTTATGTACAATGTGCCGTTATGAACATGACCCAGCAGTCCTGTATAAAACAACTAAATTCCTCTCAGCCTTTAATTGTGGAATGTGTACTCTTTCTCTCTCTGTGTTCTCACATGATTATACTTTGAGCAGCTCCCAGCCCAGAAGAGCCAGCTGGTGGCAGTGTTGAGTTATATAAGCTTTATTTTTGGCTAATAACAGAAACTGGATCAGCTCGGCCGAAACACTCACTAATAAACGAATGTCGGAGACAAACGGGGTCATGACATCCTTCACAAAAACATAACATTCTTAGATATGCTTAAAGGGAAACATTTCACCACAAATTCATTTTCACATGTATATATTATGGTGCTTGAGATAATGAATATTTAGGCAAATGTTTTTATTTTTGTCATTTAGCAGACGCTCTTATCCAGAGCGACTTACAGTTAGTGAGTGCATACATTTTCATACTGGCCCCCCGTGGGAATCGAACCCACAACCCTGGCATTGCAAATGCCATGCTCTACCAACTGAGCTACACAGGGCCTACAACACCTAGATACAATTTTATTTTACCCTTATTTTACCAGGTAAGTTGACTGAACACATTCTCATTTACAGCAACGACCTGGGGAATAGTTACAGGGGAGAGGAGGTGGGATTAATGAGCCAATTGGAATACAAGGAGAGAGTCCACATAGCACACAAAGGGCTATGCATTTAAACACAAAAAAGCAGTGGCAGGTCAGACAGGCCCTAAAACAAGAATGATGGAAGATGACATATCTGAACCTAATGTCATAAAGCTGAAATACCACAGGAAAAAACCAGTACAAGCAATCTTTCCCCCTCTGCCTGTGAGTTAATGACAGCCATTTAAAAAAAAATCCATTCCAACTATAAATGTTATCTGGGCACTGAGGGCCGGCTGTATATCTGCAGCCGCTGGCCTGGCCCTGCATCCTATAACACCAGAGAGGGAAGGCTGAGACAAGCAGAGGCCTGTGGCTTTAACATTACTACTGTGGATGGACTGGGAGGAAGGTAGTCTCTAGACAGACGGGTTGCAATGCTGCAGTTTAACATGGAGGACGAGTCACTGGTAACGTCACTGCCGCATCCGCTTCATGCACCACACCTATAAAGTGGTGAAGGGCCCCTTTAACAGTTGACATCTCTCCAGATGTTCTAGATGTTGTGTGGCTCTGTCTGTTATTTGTTTTAGCAGAGGGAAATACCCACCAGCTAGCCTGCCACAGATGAAGTGCTAGACTTGGGCTGTGGTTGTGTAGGCTAATTAGTCCCACAGAGGACAGAAAAGTGGTCGGTCTGTCACTGCTGGCCTTACTCAGAATTGATCACTGTTGCATCACTGTTGGGATTAATTTTGTTCACACATTGGTTTTCTTAGAACAAGCTTGTTTTCCTTATAAGTGGATGCATTCTCCCTCCCACTGTGGACTGTTTCATAAAGTCCTCTTTGACAACAATTCTGGCTTTTTACAAATTGATTTGATGCATTGATGTCCTCATTTTTGCCACAGTTTTTTTTCTCCAACACATCATATAATGATAAAGGTTCGATTCGTTTGTCCAATTAGGTTAAGCACTCACTGCACTGTACATACATTACAAAAATATTAGTGCATGCATTGACTAGCTGGTTAAGAATTATATCTGGTTGATTTTTCAGGTAACAAGTTGACTCTGGAGACCAGGCCATCCAAGGATGGGATCGACATCCGCCAGGAGCTCCTGAAATTCCATTCCACCTACTACTCCTCCAACCTCATGGGACTGTGTGTGCTGGGAAGAGGTAAGTGTGTGTATGGTGTGTTAGCCTGTGTGTTTGTGTGTCGTACCTCCACTTATATGTAACAATCAGAGAGTTGCTGCTGGATCAGAGATCTTAAGCTGGTTTAGATGTAGAAAAGAACCTGTCAGCTATACAGAGCTAAAAGCTCTCGCATCCTCTCTTAGGTCACACTAAAGGCTAGGAAGTGCTTTTCTTAATACTCCTCTCCTGGAACTGTCTGGGACTGAGCCCCCAAAACACTCAGCCAAGTCCTGCAGTCATCTGTTTGCTCAGCCGTCCAGAGACATACAAAGTTTGAACTTAAACTTCCAACTAAAAGTAGAGGTCTTATATCACTTATTATTGTATGGGCGATAGCGCCTACCTAGCTCAAATTCTAGACGTCGGATTAAAACGAGACTATAGCAAAGACAGTACAGTACAAAGATGGGCAGAAACTGCTTCTCCAATGGAAATCCCAGATCACGCTTGTAGGCGATGTCATGGCGACGTTGGCTAGCTAAGCTCATGCGCAGAAACACGTCATCGGGTCTAACGTCGTCTCGCACCAAACTGCGCATGTGCAGCCGTCAAATCAAAAGCACTCCTTCGATATAAAGTTGTTTTTGTCGAGAATGAAAACATGTCACTTTCACGAGGTTGGAGTAATAACATGTTCAAATACTTAAGACATTGTCTCGAATCTAGGTTGTGCCTTTAGATTTCAAGAAAATTAACAACAGGAAGAATTTTTCACTTCTCATTGACTTCTCAAACCCCAGCCTGGTCTGCTTGGTCTATTTCGCATGTGTTCCCGGAAGTCTCGCCGCGAGACTAGCCTACATTTCCTCAACCAAGATCAGCCTCTCACAACACAAACTGTAGCTGATAAAACAAATCGTCTTGTTAAGAAACAGTTAGCTACTGTAAGTAGGGCATTGGCTGTGCATTGCAGTGTGTACACATGCTAGCTACCTAATTAGCTAAATCAACAAATGAGACAGACACGTTGCTGCTCGAGCATCCTGAACAATTTCCAGCCCTTACCTTATGATGCATTAATTCAGTACACCTTCCTCTGTCAATGCAATTCTCTTCATGCCATTTTAATCCAAATTTGCGCTGACTGATCAACAGTGTCAAGTTACTTTTCAGTGTGTTCCCAGAAATCTGAACCAAGTAAGTAAAATTCAGTTTAAAGTACTTATTTTCCAGACGTTGAAGTTGGGTTAATTTTAGGTTCTGAATAAAACGTGAAAATAAGTCTTTTCAGGAAGTTTTAAAATATTTATTTTCCTGATGTTGAAAATACATTTTTCGGACGTTGAAATTGGGTTCATTTTTGGTTCTGAATGAATGTTGAAAATACTTTCTCTACTTTTTTTAATACTGTACTCTAATGTACTGTGCTGTGCTCTACTGCAGTGGTTCTCAAACCTCTCCTCTGGGACCCCAAGACATTTCACAATTTTGCTGTAGCTCTGAACTAGCTATTCAAGAGCTTGAGGATTATTTGACAAGTTGAATCAGGTGTGCTAGCTCTGGAATAGATCAATTACATGGAACTGCCTGGGGTTTCTGGCCTAGCACTACACAGCTGATTCAAATAATCAAAGCTTGGTTATTTGAATCAGCTGTGTAGTGCTAGGCCAAAAAACAAAATGAGTGGGAAACCCTGCCTTAGAATGTAATACAGTACATTTCAGTCTGAGCAGGGATCAGGACCAAAGAGAATAAGTGATTTAAGACGTCTACTTTTACAGTTGCAGTTATTTCCCCTTTAATACGCTGTCCCCACCAGCCCCAGTAAAATATTCCTGAATAACCCTTGTGTTCACCTTTCCACTTCTGTGAGCCATGATCCAATGAGTCACTGGTGTGTTCTTTCCCAGTTGAAATGGTGCATTTAGTGACACCATGTCCTCTATAGTAAAATGAAATGGGCTGCACTTGGCAGCTGGTTTTACAATGGTATGACTTCATTAATGGCTTTCACAGCTACACGGGTGATAGTGTCTGGGCACATTTTGCTTGCATTATTGACCTCTCCTGTTACTGTACAATATTCTAAACTAACTTACAGGATGAAAACAGTGCTTCATGTACATGCAATTAAATGCTACATAACAATTACAGTATAGTAAGTGTATTTGAATTGTTTTGTAATTTGAATGGTTTGAGTATGAACCCAGGAAGATTGATGCGTATCTTAATAAATTAAACTAATCTCGCCCTTTTCTTTTTCTCATTCACACAGAATCATTAGATGAGCTCACCACCATGGTGGTCAAGCTGTTTGGAGAAGTGGAGAACAAGAATGTGCCTATCCCCGTGTTCCCCGAGCACCCCTTCCAGGAGGAGCACCTCAGGGTAAGCTCCTTAGTTTCTTCCCCCAAGAGGAGACATACTCGCACGCACAAATAAATATATGGATACACACTCAAATACATACTCCCATGGAAAAGTTGTGCAACTGAAGTACTTTTCGTTGTCTCAATTCAAATATCTCATTCCTAATTTTCCTTCATAGCAATTCTACAAAGTGGTACCTATCAAGGACATTCGGAACCTGTATGTGACGTTCCCCATCCCAGACCTGCAGAAGTACTACAAGTCCAACCCAGGCCATTACCTGGGCCACCTGATAGGCCACGAGGGCCCAGGGAGCCTGCTGTCTGAGCTCAAATCCAAAGGTAGGCCAGAGGGCTGTGATAAAGAGAATCTCAGTTTAAGATTTAGGGCTTGATAGAATGGTAGAAAACCGCAGCTTCCGCTCAGCCCAGGCAAACCTCTTCTCGGTCCTGGCACCCCAATGTTGGAACCAGCTTCCCCCTGAAGCTAGGACAGAAGAGTCCCTGCCCATCTAACGAAAATGGCTGAAACCCTACCTCTTCTTAAATAATCCCACAGCAACACTTTCACACATTTTTACTAGTACTGACTTTGCTGATAGCTAAAAATTTACTTAATATGACTGAGATAGGTGGTTGTCCCACTTAGAGATCTTAAGATGAATGTGATAACTAAGTTGCTATGGACCCTCTGCTAAATGAATAAAATGTTAATGTAGAAATATCCTAAATTCCTTTTTTTATTTTTGTAACAGTCAAGGGTTTATACTGCTGTATATGTGTAGAAGTGTTTGTATTTGAATTGATAATGGGAGCTGTGCCCTTTTCTTCTTCTTCAGGCTGGGTAAACACGCTAGTCGGAGGCCAGAAAGAGGGAGCTAAAGGCTTCATGTTCTTCATCATCAATGTGGACCTGACAGAGGAGGGACTCTGTAAGCATTATGATCTCAGGGATTGTGTTTGATTTAGTGTGTGCTTTGTTTGTGTGTATGTGCCCACACCCTCATGTCAGAAAGCTGTCTGTGTGTGGTTTACAGTACATTCGGAAAGTATTCAGACCCCTTGACTTTTTCCACATTCTGCTACGTTACAGCCTTTTCTAAAATTGATTAAATTAAACAAATTCCACATCAATCTACACACTACCCCATAATGACAAAGTGAAAACATGTTTTTAGAAATGTTTCCTAATTTATTAAAAATAGAAAACAAATACCTTATTTACATAAGTATTCAGACCCTTTGCTATGAGACTCGAAATTGAGCTCAGGTGCATCCTGTTTCTATTGATAATCCTTGATGTTTCTACAACTTGATTGGAGTCCACATGTGGTAAATTTAAATTGATTGGACATGATTTGAAAAGGCACACACCTGCCTATATAAGGTCCCACAGTTGACAGTGCATGTCAGAGCAAAAGGCATGAGGTTGAAGGAATTGTCCAAAGAGCTCCGAGATGACAGGATTGTGTTGAGGCACAGATATGGGGAAGGGTACCAAAATAATTCTGCAGCATTGAAAGTCCCCAAGAACACACTGGCCTCCATCATTCTTAAATGGAAGAAGTTCGGAACCACCAAGACTCTTCCTAGAGCTGGCCGCCCGGCCAAACTGAGCAATCGGGGGAGAAGGGCCTTGGTCAGGGAGGTGACTCTGACAGAGCTCCAGAGTTCCTCTGTGGAGATGGTTGACCTTCTGAAAGGTTCTCCCATCTCTGCAGCACTCCACCAATCAGGTCTTTATGGTAGAGTGGCCAGACGGAAGCCACTCCTCAGTAAAAGGCACATGACAGCCCGCTTGGAGTTTTCCAAAAGGCACCTAAAGGACTCTGACCATGAGAAACAAGACTCTCTGGTCTGATGAAACCAACATTGAACTCTTTGTCCTGAATGCCAAGCGTCACGTCTGGAGGAAACCTGGCACCATCCCTACGGGATGCTGTGGGGATGTTGTTCAGCGGCAGGGACTGGGAGACTAGTCAGGATTGAGGGAAAGACGAACAGAGCAAAGTACAGAGATCCTTGATGAAAACCTGCTCCAGAGCGCTCAGGACAACAGACTGGGGCGAAGTTTCAACTTCCAACAGGACAACGACCCTATAACGACCCTAAACGCACAGCCAAGACAACGCAGGAGTGGTTTCGGGACAAGTCTCTGAATGTCCTTGAGTGGCCCAGCTAGAGCCCGGACTTGAACCTGATCGAACATCTCTGGAGAGACCTGAAAAATAGCTGTGCAGCGACGCTCCACATCCAACCTGACAGAGCTTGAGAGGATCTCACCAAATACAAGTGTGCCAAGTATGTAGCGTCATACCCAAGTCTGCCAAAGGTGCTTCAACAAAGTTCTGGGTCAAGGGTCTGAATTATGTAAATGTGATATTTCTGTTTCTTTAAAAAAAAAATCTAAACCTGTTTTTGCTTTGTCATTATGGGGTATTTTGTGTAGATTGATGAGGGGGGGAAACAATTTAATCAATTTTAGAATAAGGCTGTAACGTAAACAAAATGTGGAAAAAGTCAAGGGGTCTGAATACTTTCCGAATGCACTGTATGTTCTGTTTCAACCATGTGAGCTGAAATGTCATTTGTCTCTGTAGTGCACGTGGATGACATCATCTTCCACATGTTCCAGTACATCCAGAAGCTGCGCACGAAGGGGCCTCAGGAGTGGGTCTTCGAGGAGTGCAAGGTAAATACTGCACTGTAGTACCACTCACTCCTAGTCTCTGAGCTCAGTCTAGTTTCTGAGTGGCAGGTAGCCTAGGGGTTAAGAGCTTTGTGCCAGTAACTGAAAAGTCGCTGGTTCGAATCTGAGCCGACTAGTTGAAAAATCTGTCCATGTGCCCTTGATCAAGGGACATGACCCTAATTGCTCCTATAAGTCGCTCTGGATAAGCGCATCTGCTAAAATGACTAAACTACTCACTATCTTAGTAGCCAGTGTATGTGCTGTCAGGAAACAATCATGCATGTATAGTCCTTTTTACAAAACCAAAATAAAGTCAGGACCAAGACTAAGACTCAAATCGTCTTTTTGTTGGCCTCATAGTTAAACCTCTGGTGTATTTAACAGAACACGTGGATGACATCTGAATTGTCTTTTTGTAAGTGTCGCTCAATCCTCCGTTGTATGTAATAGTACTGTATTTGCATGTGGTTGACATGTGACTTGTCTCTCCTCCGCAGGACTTAAACACAGTGGCCTTCAGGTTCAAGGACAAGGAGCGGCCTCGTGGCTACACCTCCAAAGTGTCTGGATTACTGCACGTAGGTGGTGCTCTCTCCATTTCTTAAGGTCGTCTCTACGGTGATGCACTGCAGCTCCGTGGCTCTGTTTGATGACAATGATGTCATCAGACTGCCTTGTCTGCCAGTCTCTTATTTTGTGGGAAAAGATTCAGCAGACTCAGCCCCAGTCTAAATTAAACTGCCATTCCTGCTAGAGTCAAAATATTACTATGGTAGCAAGGCAGTCATAGAGGAGGGTAGGTTGTCCAGTGTCTTTTGGTCTGTTGGTTTTCATTCCTCTGTGTGTTAATCTTTTTTATTTTTTTATAAGCAGAGCACCAGTTCTGAGCTCCAGTGAACTGTGTTCCCCTGCACGTGTTAGTCAAATGCCTCCCCCATTGTTAGCATGTAAACCTGTTTTTTTTTTGTCCTCTGTTTTGCAGTACTACCCTCTGGAGGAGATCCTAGCAGCAGAGTACCTGCTGGAAGACTTCAGGCCAGACCTGATAGAGATGGTGCTGGACAAGCTGAAGCCAGAATACGTCAGGTTAGTTCCAGCTCTTTCCCAGGTCACTAACCGTGTTTGCTCTACTCTCCTATACCCTTTTCACACTATCATGCCGACCCAGACCATACTGTACTGGCTTTTTTTATTCTGTTTTCACATTCTTCTTTCCAGCATAGTTTCAGCAACTGTGGCGGATGCATAATCAAACCAGCGCAGTCCAGATTGGCTCAGTGTTGCAAGGGTACCAGCGCTCCACTCAACTAAGAATACACGCCTATGACACTTCTGTTTGAAGAGCCTTTTGATAAACACGTTTGTAATGTCCTTGAAAAGAGTACATCCAGCAACTATCTACACTATATATACAAAAGTATGTGGACACCCCTTCAAATTAGTGGATTCGGCTATTTCAGCCACACCCATTGCTGACGGGTATATAAAATCGAGCACACAGCCATGCAATCTCCATAGACTCATCTGGGTTTGGCTACATGCCTGAATGCATTGTGCCAACTGTAAAGTTGGGTGGAGGAGGAATAATGGTCTGGGGTTATTTTTCATGGTTCGGGCTAGGCCCCTTAGTTCCAGTGAAGGTAAATCTTAACGGTACAGCATACAGTGACATTCTAGACGATTCTGTGCTTCCAAATTTGTGGCAACAGTTTGGGGAAGGCCCTTTCCTGTTTCAGCATGACACTGCCCCCGTGCACAAAGCGAGGTCCATACAGAAATAGTTTGTCAAGATCAGTGTGGAAGAACTTGACTGGCCTGCACAGAGCCCTGACCTCAACCCCATCGAACACCTTTGGGATGAATTGGAACGCTGACTGCGAGCCAGGCCTAATCGCCCAACATCAGTGCCCGACCTCACTAATGCTCATGTGACTGAATGGAAGCAAGTCCCCGCAGCAATGTTCCAACATCTAGTGGAAAGCCTTCCCAGAAGACTGGAGGCTGTTATAGCAGCAAAGGGGGGGACATCTCCATATTAATGCCCCTGATTTTGTAATGAGACGAGCAGTTGTCCACATACTTTTGGTCATGTAGTGTTTATATGGATATCTCAATGAAATGCAGAGGAATACTTTTATTTGAATCATTCTCCTTTCCTACATTGCCTCTTTCAGGGGACTTGGCAGGATAAGCTTTTTTCTACCTAGCTTTGAAAATGCCAGTATCTCACTGTGATGTTTGAAATAAGTACACCTCGGTTACAAACATTCAGATACCACGACACTGTTCTGCTGACGCTGCCTGAACATGAACTGAGTCAACTTGAATAACAAACAACCAAGGTCATACATGTTGTCACACAACCATTAGGCTAGGAGTGGAACTATTCAGTCATGTCATTAACCATACAAGCATGTAGGGGTACAGAGACTCAATCTAAATATGACCTTTAGTGATTTTAAATTTCCCATTACACACTCCGTTTAGTCATTCTCATGGCAAATTTACCTTAAAGGCCCAATGTAGTCAATGTGATTTTCATGTGTTTTATATATATTTACACAGTGAGGTTGGAATAATTCTGTGAAAATGATAATGCCCTTTTAGTGTAAGAACTGTTTGAAAAGACAGCTTGAAACTTCAGCCTGTCTCGGTGGATGGAGTTTTGGCCTGCTTGGTGACATCACCAGTTAATAGACCAATGAGAAAGAGAGTTCCAAACCTCTCTGTCAATAACAGCTAGTTTTCAGTTTTCCCCTCCCCACTCAGACCACTCCCAGACGGTCCTAGCTACAGTGAGGGAAAAAAGTATTTGATCCCCTGCTGATTTTGTACGTTTGCCCACTGACAAAGACATGATCAGTCTATAATTTTAATGGTAGGTTTATTTGAACAGTGAGACAGAATAACAACAACAAAAATCCAGAAAAACGCATGTCAAAAATTTTATACATTGATTTGCATTTTTATGAGGGAAATACGTATTTGACCCCTCTGCAAAACATGACTTAGTACTTGTTGGCAAAACCCTTGTTGGCAATCACAGAGGTCAGATGTTTCTTGTAGTTGGCCACCAGGTTTGCACACATCTCAGAAGGGATTTTGTCCCACTCCTCTTTGCAGATCTTCTCCAAGTCATTAAGGTTTCGAGGCTGACGTTTGGCAACTCGAACCTTCAGCTCCCTCAACAGATTTTCTATGGGATTAAGGTCTGGAGACTGGCTAGGCCACTCCAGGACCTTAATGTGCTTCTTCTTGAGCCACTCCTTTGTTGCCTTGGCCGTGTGTTTTGGGTCATTGTCATGCTGGAATACCCATCCACAACCCATTTTCAATGCCCTGGCTGAGGGAAGGAGGTTCTCACCCAAGATTTGACGGTACATGGCCCCATCCATCGTCCCTTTGATGCGGTGAAGTTGTCCTGTCTCCTTAGTAGAAAAACACCCCCAAAGCATAATGTTTCCACCTCCATGTTTGATGGTGGGGATGGTGTTCTTGGGGTCATAGGCAGCATTCCTCCTCCTCCAAACACGGCGAGTTGAGTTGATGCCAAAGAGCTCGATTTTGGTCTCATCTGACCACAACACTTTCACCCAGTTCTCCTCTGAATCATTCAGATGTTCATTGGCAAACTTCAGACGGGCATGTATATGTGCTTTCTTGAGCAGGGGGACCTTGCGGGTGCTGCAGGATTTCAGTCCTTCATGGCGTAGTGTGTTACCAATTGTTTTCTTGGTGACTATGGTTCCAGCTGCCTTGAGATCATTGACAAGATCCTCCCGTGTAGTTCTGGGCTGATTCCTCACCGTTCTCATGATCATTGCAACTCCACGAGGTAAGATCTTGCATGGAGCCCCAGGCCGAGGGAGATTGACAGTTATTTTGTGTTTCTTCCATTTGCGAATAATCGCACCAACTGTTGTCACCTTCTTACCAAGCTGCTTGGCGATGGTCTTGTAGCCCATTCCAGCCTTGTGTAGGTCTACAATCTTGTCCCTGACATCCTTGGAGAGCTCTTTGGTCTTGGCCATGGTGGAGAGTTTGGAATCTGATTGATTGCTTCTGTGGACAGGTGTCTTTTATACAGGTAACAAGCTGAGATTAGGAGCACTCCCTTTAAGAGTGTGCTCCTAATCTCAGCTCATTACCTGTATAAAAGACACCTGGGAGCCAGAAATCTTTCTGATTGAGAGGGGGTCAAATACTTATTTCCCTCATTAAAATGCAAATCAACTTATAACATTTTTCACATGCGTTTTTCTGGATTTTGTTGTAATTCTGTCTCTCACTGTTCAAATAAACATACCATTAAAATTATAGACTGATCATTTCTTTGTCAGTGAGCAAACCTACAAAATCAGCAGGGGATCAAATACTTTTTGCTAAGAAAATTTGTATTTTTTTTTATTTATGAACATTTTAATTTAGCAAAATCACTGTAAGGTACTTAATTGTTACCCTGAAATGATTTGATATTGAGAATGAAATCGCTGCATTGGACCTTTAACATTCACCTAAACTTCCCACTGTTGAATTAAGAGAACTATCAGAAACTGTTGAACCTGAATCAATGGGGAGCTCAATAACACATTCTGCAGTATTACTACCACTACAGTCACTACTACTCTACTTAAGTCACTACTATTGGCATCCTACAAATAGAACACTGATATAGAAAGGGCTATGGAAGGCACTCGCGCTGATGTCATAAGGTCGGCTACAAATCTAGCGTAGGCCACACGGAAAATGGAGTGTCTGACTCTAAACCGATCTGACAAGGGGGTTTATACATGCTAATAATGAGACCTGTCTCTCATCCTCTCCCTGCAGAGTCGCAGTTGTCTCAAAGTCGTTTGAAGGGCAGACAGACAAGACGGAGGAATGGTATGGGACGCACTACAAACAGGAGCCCATCTCTGAGGAAGTCCTCAAGGTGAGACTGAAATGCATTCAAACTCGACAGCTTTTCTATAAACCCATCACCCTGTGGGTGCATCTCAGAAGTCTTTCTTTGATTCCTCACGTCCTCTCCTTGCCTCATCCTCGAAACACATTGTAGGAGAAGATCGGCTGTTCCTCTTCTCGGACCTTCTCCTTCAATGCATTTTCAGTAGGAGGAACGGAAACAAGGAATAGAGGACAGATTTGAGATTCAGATCTGACTGGGCGTCTTTTTAAATCGTCCATTGGCAATGCTTAAATTGGCAATCTGCGATTACATTTGAGTAATTTACCAGACGCTCTTATCCAGAGCGACTTACAGTTAGTGAGTGCATACATTTTCATACTGGCCCCCCGTGGGAAACGAACCCACAACCCTGGCGTTGCAAGCGCCATGCTCTACCAACTGAGCTACAGAGGACCGTATAAAAGATGCTCAAAGTTGACCTATTTTGCATACCCCACCATGCCATGAGACATCCATGTCTTCATCACTGGAAAATATAAACGGTTGAGATATCATTTAAAAGCTTACAAACAGGGTTGTCAAACTATTTTATATATTAATATTTTTTTTCATATTTGCATATGTTGTAGTTTAGGACCTATTTTACATCATCTGAGGTGTTTGTGTTGTGCCCATCGGTTGAGACGCAACATGCTCTTACAGGGTAGGTGTCATGTTTTGGCTGATAAATGTGCTAAAAAGGGTAATACAATTTTACATTTCAACTTTCAAATGGTACCACAAAGATGGTTGAAGGTCCACACATCAGAATGTTGACTTGAATGGGAATATGTTGTTTTTAAATTAGTGTCAAGCCTCCATAAGAAACCTATTGAAATAATATAGGAAATAAAAAAGACATGAACACCATCTTTGTTGTAGTAATTAGAAGTTTATATTTCAATTTCAATGGTGTATCAGCTAAACTGCAGTGGTCTGAATGGATAGGTCCATTCTATTAATTATATTTCTATGATTTAAGTGACACCCACCCTGTATTCAAGAGCAGGTTGTGTCTCAACTGATAGCGGACACAACACAACCTCTGATGTGAAGTAGGGTCTAAGCTACAACATGCGAATATTACACAATTCTGACTTCACATATTTTTTGATAATTGATTTTAAAGGTAAGTCCCCCCCCAAAAAATTTAACATTGTTTTCAAGAAATTATAAAATAGTTTGACAACGCTGTTTTGTAAGCTTTTAAGTTATATCAAACTCAACCTAGCTATATTTTCAAGTGATGAAGATATGGATGTCTCATGGTATGGTGGGGTATGTAAAATGGGTCAACATTGAGCACCTTTATCTCCTGAATTTTTTGGCATTCAGGTTTTAATAAAAATCACTTTCTGACCACCTCTTCCATGGCCAGACATGTATGGAAAGTTTTGTTTAAATCAAAAGGGATGCTGTCAAAAAGTGATTGATTTCAAATGGATAAAGCCTATAATGAAAAATAATGTGACCGTTGAAATTAAGAATGCAATCTGCTTTCTCGTAACCTGTAGCTATTTACTTAAGTAGCTAAATAAATAAAAAATAAGAAAATGGTTTTGACAGTATTGAAAATCATGCCGTGGGTATTTCAAAATCTGGTATACTGCCGAACCCTAGTGTGTAGTTGGTTGCCACTGGACAAAGTTGATCCTGTGTCATGTTGAATCTGCCATGGACAGTTTGTCTATAGTTTATTGGCCATAGTTGGATAGATGTGTTGAAGCCTTTAGTCACGTATCAATAAATTCCCTACCCAACCCTCAACTTAGCAAGGAGGACTAGCTAAATCGTCTGTGTTTCAGAAATGGGGAAACGCCAACCTCAATGGCAAGTTCAAGCTGCCCATGAAGAATGAGTTCATTCCCACCAGCTTTGAGATCTACCCTCTGGAGAAGGACTCTCCCTCCGCCCCCACTCTAATCAAGGTAAGGCTTGCTCTGGATAAGAGCGTCTGCTAATTGACTAAAATGTTGTGGTGTTACATTAACAAACCGTTTTTACTTAAATTGCCAAGCAGCTAGACAGAACTGAACGTTTTGCTGCGTGTTTCAAGTGTCTGAATTGGTTCATAAGCTTTCATATGACAATGAGGAAACAGTGTCAGGATTGAGATGTTAAGTATTTAGTACTGTTGTCAAGGTGTTCTGATCAGAGGATGTACATGGTAACTACTACTGACAGGTTGGAATCTCTTGTGGAACAATTCTTTTGAGCTATTAGCTTCAGTATTACATTTTTGACTGCTGTTCACAACCCAATAAAGTACAAAAGCAGTTGTAGAGATTTGATATACCTCGTAAAAACAAGTATATGAAGATATCAGGCTGCAGTACTTTTTGCATGCCCTTTCTCCTCAATGGAATCTGCTGCTAATGTAACCATGCATTCTTTTTTCTAGGACACTGCTATGAGCAAGGTGTGGTTCAAGCAGGATGACAAGTTTTTCCTACCAAAGGCATGCCTTAACTTTGAGTTCTTCAGGTTGGTAGACAAACCACAGCCCCTGTTCAAGTTTATGAGATGATGATCTGATCAATCGTTTTGTATTATTTTCCTCATACAAACTATTGTAGTTATAGGACTCAAATACTGCTATTTCAAATCATATTAGGAAGGACCCCATGGGAACCCACTTGTCCTGCTGATCCCTATCCTTGAATTAATCAATTAATGTATAAGCAACACTGCTACTGTTTGCTTTTCAAGGACAGTGATTTGGAGAGAGATTTCTGGCTGTAAAGTTGTAGCTAACAGTTGATTCATCACTGCCATTTTCTCTACAGCCCGTTTGCGTATGTGGACCCAATACATTGTAACATGGCCTATTTGTACCTGGAGCTCCTCAAGGACTCCCTCAACGAGTATGCATATGCAGCCGAGCTAGCCGGCTTGAACTATGACCTCCAAAATACCATCTATGGGATGTATGTAAGTATCCACATTTCCCATCGCCGCCGCGACCCCAAACCCACCTGTTCCTCCCTCGTGCATTCTCAACCTGGGCCTTCGTATCAGCCCTGGCTGCATCATCCTCTTCATCTTTCCTTTCTCCCTCCTCCCTCCCTCGAACCGCCTCGTCGGAAAAGCTAGACTTGACAGCTTGAGGCTCTGAGTGTGGAAGACTGGCTGTATCTTTTCCGTCTATCTACGCCGTTTGTTTCTGTGTGTGTTAGTCTGTCTGTAGGAAGATGGGGAGGTCCTAGAGCCCCCCTTCCCTTTCTTGTGTCCTGTCCGTTTATGTTCCAACTTGTGGTTTCACTGCAAGGATGGCCAAATGTACAGTCGTGGTCAAAAGTTTTGAGAATGACACATGTATTGGTCTTCACAAAGTTTGCTGCCTCAATGTTTTTAGATATTTTTGTCAGATGTTACTATGGTATACTGAAGTATAATTACAAGCATTCCATAAGTGTCAAAGGCTTTTATTGACAATTACATTAAGTTTATGCAAAGTGTCAATATTTGCAGTGTTGACCCTTATTTTTCAAGACCTCTGCAATCCGCCCCCTGGCATGCTGTCAATTAACTTCTGGGCCACATCCTGACTGATGGCAGCCCATTCTTGCATAATCAATGCTTGGAGTTTGTCCGAATTTGTGGGTTTTTGTTTGTCCACCCGCCTCTTGAGGATTGACCACAAGTTCTCAATGGGATTAAGGTCTGGGGAGTTTCCTGGCCATGGACCCAAAATGTTGATGTTTTGTTCCCCGAGCCACTTAGTTATCACTTTTGCCTTATGGCAAGGTGCTCCATCATGCTGGGAAAGGCATTGGTCGTCACTAAACTGTTCTTGGATGGTTGGGAGAAGTTGCTCTCGGAGGATGTGTTGGTACCATTCTTTATTCATGGCTGTGTTCTTTGGCAAAATTGTGAGTGAGCCCACTCCCTTTGCTGAGAAGCAACCCCACACATGAATGGTCTCAGGATGCTTTACTGTTGGCATGACACAGGACTGATGGTAGCGCTCACCTTGTCTTCGCCGGACAAGCTTTTTTCCGGATGCCCCAAACAATCGGAAAGGGGATTCATCAGAGAAAATGACTTTACCCCAGTCCTCAGCAGTCCAATCCCTGTACCTTATGCAGAATATCAGTCTGTCCCTGATGTTTTTCCTGGAGAGAAGTGGCTTCCTCGCTGCCCTTCTTGACACCAGGCCATCCTCCAAAAGTATTTGCCTCACTGTGCGTGTAGATGCACTCACACCTGCCTGTTGCTATTCCTGAGCAAGCTCTGCACTGGTGGTGCCCCGATCCCGCAGCTGAATCAACTTTAGGAGATGGTCCTGGCGCTTGCTGGACTTTCTTGGGCGCCCTGAAGCCTTCTTCACAACATTTGAACCTCTCTCCTTGAAGTTCTTGATGATCTGATAAATGGTTGATTTAGGTGCAATCTTACTAGCAGCAATATCCTTGCCTGTGAAGCCCTTTTTGTGCAAAGCAATGATGACGGCACGTGTTTCCTTGCAGGTAACCATGGTTAACAGAGGAAGAACAAATATTTCAAGCACCACCCTCCTTTTAAAGCTTCCAGTCTGTTATTCTAACTCAATGAGCATGACAGAGTGATCTCCAGCCTTGTCCTCGTCAACACTCTCACCTGTGTTAACGAGAGAATCACTGACATGATGTCAGCTGGTCCTTTTGTGGCAGGGCTGAAATGCAGTGGAAATGTTTTTTGGGGATTTTCATTTTCATGGCAAAGAGGGACTTTGCAGTTAATTGCAATTCATCTGATCACTCTTCATAACATTCTGGAGTATATGGAAATTGCCATCATATAAACTGAGGCAGCAGACTTTGTGAAAATTAATATTTGTATCATTCTCAACTTTTGACCACGACTGTAGTCTTCAAGGAATGCTGTTTAACTGATATGAAGTTGAACATCAACTATTCATTTATCCAATACTTATCTGACAACAGAGTAAGTTCAATTGATCAGGTCTGCATTAAAATATGAACTATAATATCAGCAGACTGCCTGTTTTGAAGGACACGTTTGGCCCTGTTGATTTCACTGAATCACTCCCAAAACACACCCCAACTAATACACCTAGATAGAACTTCATACATTCTCTCACATTTTGTTGATTTATTTTAATGCATCTTTGGCATCCATTTTGAAATTCTCATTACTGTCAATGTCAGCCAGATAGTAGAACAGTACGGGTCTCCTTCACAAGTCCTAAAGGAATAAAGCCAAAAACAATGTATAGGTACTGTCAATTCTGCTGACTCATGATCCCAATAGCAAGTTAGAGACTGGAGCTGGCATTGTACGTATAGCTAATAGCGTTCGAAAGCTCCTTCCAATTTGTCCTCAAAAACTATCTTCATATCGCTTAGTATTGGAATTAGGTTTTGCTATGTGTTTGTTTTAATGGCGAATCGAGATGCGCAATGATGCTTGTCTTCTATCGTACACACACTGTCCCTGTCTAGCTTTGGTTTGTGGTGGTTTGGTTTTACTCTTTAACTAACTCATTTTACTCCTCTCACATGTCTAACATCCAAACTAAGCCTACCTCTGTCAAACAGTATCTTATGTGTGCAGAATGAAGCATAGTCCTAGTCATGAGGATATTTTGCCTGCTTGTTAAAGTTATCCACTACTGTTATGTGATATCAACGTCATAAATAAGAGACTACCTAAGAATAGGATTATACATTTTATAGGCTAATCCCTCATGGGTTGATGCTACATGCTTTTAATTCTCCATTCCAGCCAATCACACATACAGTGAGGGGAAAACAAGTATTTGATCCCCTGCTGATTTTGTATGTTTGCCCACTGACAAAGAAATTATCAGTCTATAATTTTAATGTTAGGTTTATTTGAACAGTGAGAGACAGAATAACAACAAAAAAATCCAGAAAAACGCCTTTATGATAGGGTGGTTTTCTCTATATTAAGCTTTTCCAAGCTTTAGGAGTAATAGAGTTGAGTCAGCACAAACTAGCTGGGGACTCATCAAGGGTAATGATGTTGGAAGAGATTTAGAGTTAACTGGTGTCAGTGTGTGTCAGGGAGAACGAGAGAGGGGAGGTAGAGGGTGACTACGAGAGCTAAACGCTGTAGCCTGATGGTATTTCCGATTCATGAAGGCGCCTGAAGGTTTGGATGATAGTGCAAACCAGAGCTTCATATAACCTTGACTGGGCTCTGCCTAAGCACTGTGTGGTTGGTTTGATACATTTACACGGACATACTACAGTCACATGCATACACACACCACTCACTGGATCACTTATTGTTAGCTTGTCACAGATCTGGATGAATAAGGGGAAATGCATTTGCAGTAGATGGTAATGAGCAATGCTTGCTATGTAGAGAGTTGAGTAGTTGGCTACAGACCCATAAAATGTTCATTGCAGTGGCAGCAATGCCGGGTTGGCACCCTGTGCTAACGAGGTAGTGTTTATAACGAGCTAGTGTGTGATGCCACAGTCATTAGCGTGGATGTTAGCGCGGTCAGTGACAGTCACGGTAGAGGAACGTCATGGCCCAGCCTGCCTCCCTCTGCTCTGTGTGAGGGGCCATTTCACAGACTGTGCTCAGGACTCAGCCAGCACTCAGTGTCCCCTTTGACAGAAAGTGGTTAGCGTTACACTGAGGAGAGTCAGTGTCCTAGAGGAAGGGGCAGGAGGGGAGGTTTAGGAGGGTGGTCTAAAAAGTAATACTACCTTTTTAGTTTCCCTAACCGATGGGGCTGTTTATTAATCCGCACACACATTTTACTGTTCTTTCCTACAGGTTCTATGCCACATCAAGTTATGTTCACCTTTTATCTCTCCCACCCTCTTCCTTCCATCTCCTTCCCACAGCTCTCAGTGAAGGGTTACAATGACAAGCAGCACATCCTGCTGAAGAAGATCATTGAGAAGATGGCTGCGTTTGAGATTGATGAGAAACGCTTTGACATCATCAAGGAAGCGGTAAGCTGAGCCCCACCCCCCAGTTTAAAAATGTTCTCTGGATATGATATCATAATGGATCGAAGCTGATGCTGGTTTTTGACTCTGTGGTTCTGATATTGTGTTTGACCCCATGGCACACCAAAACTATCCTTGAAATGTGTTTGACTCCTGATATGACTGGGCTGAACGTTGACCCCTGGTTTCCCTTTGACCCCTCCTCCAGTATATGAGGTCGCTGAACAACTTCAGGGCGGAGCAACCCCATCAGCATGCCATGTACTACCTGCGTCTGCTGATGACAGAGGTGGCCTGGACCAAAGACGAGCTCAAGGAGGCTCTGGACGGTGAGCCGTTCTCTCTCTATCTCTCACACACATCCCTACACACGCGGGCATGCGTACGTATGTACGTACATACCCGCGCACACACACACACTCCTCCCTTCCTATCTCTCCCCCACTCTCATTTGAATACTGAGCCAGTTTGAGCTCCTCCCTGAGCTGCAGTAATTTCTCTGCAGTGAAAATCTTTACCGTAGGAAGAGGAGCAGATGTACTGTTTGTACGTTCAGTACATTGGGTTCACAATGGAGCCTCGTCCTGTGTATCACTTGAGGCTGAGTTTACCTTGGGGAAAAGACAGCATTTCTGTCTTATCATTATTACCAAAAATAAACGTGTCCCTATTTCACCTGCCTAGTGCTAGGGCTGTGACGATACCAGTATCGCAATATGTTTTCCATGTCAAAAAGGAAGACCAAACTCGTTGTTTTTTTAGAAAAACCTGCCCTATGTAAAATATTGTGTGCTATAGCTTGGAAAATAAATCAATGTGACTCTGGGTGACAAATAACTGCTCACTTTAATAATGGAACACTGGTCACTTTAATAATATTTACATACTGTTTTACCCATTTCATATGTATATACTGTATTCTAGCCAAGTCCATCCTATTCAACTATTGTTGTACATACAGTGCCTTCGGAAAGTATTCAGACCTTGACTTTTTCCACATTTTGTTACGTTACAGCCTTATTCCAAAGTTAATTACATTGTTTTTTCCCCCTCATCAATCTACACACAACACCCCATAAAGACAAAGCAAAAATAGGTTTTTAGACATTTTTGCAAATGTATTTCAAATAAAAAAACTATCATATTTACATAAATATATTCAGACCCTTTACTCAGTACCTTGTTGAAGCACCTTTGGCAGCGATTACAGCATCGAGTCTTCTTGGGTATGATGCTACAAGCTTGGCACACCTGTATTTGGGAACTTTCTCCCATTCTTCTCTGCAGATCCTCTCATGGTTGGATGGAGAGAATTGCAGCACAGCTATTTTCAGGTCTCTCCAGAGATATTCGATCGGGTTCAAGTCCGGGCTCTGGCTGTGCCACTCGAGGACATTCAGAGACTTGTCCCAAAGCCACTCCTGTGTTGTCTTGGCTGTGTGCTTAGGGTTGTTGTCCTGTTGGAAGGTGAACCTTCGCCCCAGTCTGTTGTCCTGAGCGCTCTGGAGCAGGTTTTCATCAAGGATCTCTCTGCACTTTGCTCCGTTCATCTTTGCCTCGACCCTGACTAGTCTCCCAGTCACTGCTGCTGAAAAACATCCCCACAGCATGATGCTGCCACCACCATGCTTCACCGTAGGGATGGTGCCAGGTTTCCTCCAGGCGTGACACTTGGCATTCAGGCCAAAGAGTTCAATCTTGGTTTCATTCGACCAGAGAATCTTGTTTCTCATGGTCTGAAAGTCTTTAGGTGCCTTTTGGCAAACTCCAAGCGTGAAGCATGGGGGTGGCAACATCATGCTGTGGGGGTGCTTTGCTGCAGGAGGGACTGGTGCACTTCACAAAATAGATGGCATCATGAGGAAGGAAAATTATGTGGATATATTAAAGCAACATCTCAAGACATCAGTCAGGAAGTTAAAGCTTGGTCGCAAATGGGTCTTCCAAATGGACAATGACCCCAAGCATACTTCCAAAGTTGTGGCAAAATGGCTTAAGGACAACAAAGTCAAGGTATTGGAGTGGCCATCACAAAGTCCTGACCTCAATCCTATAGAAAATATGTGGGCAGAACTGAAAGAGCGTTTGCGAGCAAGGAGGCCTACAATCCTGACTCAGTTATACCAGCTCCCACAATCCTGACTCAGTTATACCAGCTCTGTCAGGAGGAATGGGCCAAAATTCACCCAACTTATTGTGGGAAGCTTGTGGAAGGCTACCCTAAACATTTGACCCAAGTTAAAGGCAATGCTACCGAATACTAATTGAGTGTATGTAAACTTCTGACCCACGGGGAATGTGATGAAAGAAATAAAGTGGTGACATTTCACATTCTTAAAATAAAGTGGTGATCCTAACTGGAATTTTTACTAGGATTAAATGTTAGGAATTGTGAAAAACTGAGTTGAAATGTATTTGGCTAAGGTGTATGTAAACTTCCGACTTCAACTGTATATACACACAGTACCAGTCAAAAGTTTGGACACACCTACAGTGCCTTTCAAAAGTATTCATCCCCCTTGGCATTTTTCCTATTTTGTTGCATTACAACCTGTAATTTAAATGAATTTTTATTTGGATTTCATGTATTGGACATACACAAAATAGTCCAAATTGGTGAAGTGAAATGAAACGAAAAACTTGTTTTAAAGAAATTCAAAAAAATTAATAACGGAAAAGTGGTGCGTGCATATGTATTCACCCATCTTTGCTAAGAAAGCCCCTAAATAAGATCTGGTGCAACCAATTACCTTCATAAATCACATAATTAGTTAGATTGCACACTGGTGGACTTTATTTATGTGTCACATGATCTGTCACATATTTTCAGTATATATACACCTGTCTGCAACACCACTAAGCAAGGGGCACCACCAAGCAAGCGGCACCATGAAGACCAAGGAGCTCTCCAAACAGGTCAGGGACAAAGTTGTGGAGAAGTACAGATCAGGGTTGGGTTATAAAAAAATATCCGAAACTTTGAACATCCCACGGAGCACCATTTTAAATCCATGATTAAAAAATTTAAAGAATATGGCAGCACAACAAACCTGCCAAGAGAGGGCCGCACACTAAAAACTCACAGACCAGGCAAGGAGGGCATTAATCAGAGACCAAAGATAACCCTGAAGGAGCTGCAAAGCTCCACAGCGGAGATTGGAGTATCTGTCCATAGGACCACTTTAAGCCGTACACTCCACAGAGCTGGGCTTTACGGAAGAGTGGCCAGAAAAAAGAAATTGCTTAAAGAAAAAATAAGCAAACACGTTTGGTGTTCACCAAAAAGCATGTGGGATACTCCCCAAACATATGGAAGAAGGTACTCTGGTCAGATGAGACTAAAATCGAGCTTTTTGGCCATCAAGAAAAACGCTATGTCTGGCGCAAACCCAACACCTCATCACCCTGAGAACACCATCCCCACAGTGAAGCATGGTGGTGGCAGCATCATGCTGTGGGGATGTTTTTCATCAGCAGGGACTGGGAAACTGGTCAGAATTGTAGGAATGATGGATGGCGCTAAATACAGGGAAATTCTTGAGGGAAACCTACTTCAGTCTTCCAGAGATTTGAGACTGGGATGGATGTTCACCTTCCAGCAGGACAATGACCCTAAGCATACTGCTAAAGCAACACTCGAGTGGTTTAAGGGAAATATTTAAATGTCTTGGAATGGCCTAGTCAAAGCCCAGACCTCAATCCAATTGAGAATCTGTGGCATGACTTAAAGATTGCTGTACACCAGCGGAACCCATCCAACTTGAAGGAGCTGGAGCAGTTTTGCCTTGAGGAATAGGCAAAAATCCCAGTGGCTAGATGTGCCAAGCTTAGAGACATACCCCAAGAGACTTGCAGCTGTAATTGCTGCAAAAGGTGGCTCTACAAAGTATTGACTTTGGGAGGGGTGAATAGTTATGCACGCTCAAGTTTTCTGTTTTTTTCTCTTCTTGTTTCACAGTAACAAATATTTTGCATCTTCAAAGTGGTAGGCATGTTGTGTAAATCAAATGATACAAACCCCCAAAAAATCTATTTTAATTCCAGGTTGTAAGGCAACAAAATAGGAAAAATGCCAAGGGGGTGAATACTTTCACAAGCCACGGTACTCATTCAAGGGTTTTTCTTTATTTTTACTATTTATTACATTGTAGAATAAAAGTGAAGACATCAAAACGATGAAATAACACATACAGTGGGGGGGAAAAGTATTTAGTCAGCCACCAATTGTGCAAGTTCTCCCACTTAAAAAGATGAGAGGCCTGTAATTTTCATCATAGGTACACGTCAACTATGACAGACAAAATGAGAAAAAAAAATCCTGAAAATCACAATGTAGGATTTTTAATGAATTTATTTGCAAATTATGGTGGAAAATAAGTATTTGGTCAATAACAAAAGTTTCTCAATATTTTGTTATATACCCTTTGTTGGCAATGACACAGGTCAAACGTTTTCTGTAAGTCTTCACAAGTTTTTCACACACTGTTGCTGGTATTTTGGCCCATTCCTCCATGCAGATCTCCTCTAGAGCAGTGATGTTTTGGGGCTGTCGCTGGGCAACACGGACTTTCAACTCCCTCCAAAGATTTTCTATGGGGTTGAGATCTGGAGACTGGCTAGGCCACTCCAGGACCTTGAAATGCTTCTACGAAGCCACTCCTTCGTTGCCCGGGCGGTGTGTTTGGGATCATTGTCATGCTGAAAGACCCAGCCACGTTTCATCTTCAATGCCCTTGCTGATGGAAGGAGGTTTTCACTCAAAATCTCACGATACATGGCCCCATTCATTCTTTCCTTTACACGGATCAGTCGTCCTGGTCCCTTTGCAGAAAAAACAGCCCCAAAGCATGATGTTTCCACCCCCATGCTTCACAGTAGGTATGGTGTTCTTTGGATGCAACTCAGCATTCTTTGTCCTCCAAACACGACGAGTTGAGTTTTTACCAAAAAGTTATATTTCGGTTTCATCTGACCATATGACATTCTCCCAATCCTCTTCTGGATCATCCAAATGCACTCTAGCAAACTTCAGACGGGCCTGGACATGTGCTGGCTTAAGCAGGGGGACACGTCTGGCAATGCAGGATTTGAGTCCCTGGCGGCGTGGTGTGTTACTGATGGTAGGCTTTGTTACTTTGGTCCCAGCTCTCTGCAGGTCATTCACTAGGTCCCCCCGTGTGGTTCTGGGATTTTTGCTCACCGTTCTTGTGATCATTTTGACCCCACGGGGTGAGATCTTGCGTGGAGCCCCAGATCGAGGGAGATTATCAGTGGTCTTGTATGTCTTCCATTTCCTAATAATTGCTCCCACAGTTGATTTCTTCAAACCAAGCTGCTTACCTATTGCAGATTCAGTCTTCCCAGCCTGGTGCAGGTCTACAATTTTGTTTCTGGTGTCCTTTGACAGCTCTTTGGTCTTGGCCATAGTGGAGTTTGGAGTGTGACTGTTTGAGGTTGTGGACAGGTGTCTTTTATACTGATAACAAGTTCAAACAGGTGCCATTAATACAGGTAACGAGTGGAGGACAGAATAGCCTCTTAAAGAATAAGTTACAGGTCTGTGAGAGCCAGAAATCTTGCTTGTTTGTAGGTGACCAAATACTTATTTTCCACCATAATTTGCAAATAAATTCATTAAAAATCCTACAATGTGATTTTCTGGATTTTTTTCTTCTCAATTTGTCTGTCATAGTTGACGTGTACCTATGATGAAAATTACAGGTCTCTCTCATCTTTTTAAGTGGGAGAACATGCACAATTGTTGGCTGACTAAATACTTTTTTCCCCCCACTGTATGTATGTATGTATATGTATATATATATACACACACACATATATACGCGCGCAAAGGGTGGCTACGTTGAAGAATCTCAAACATAAAATATATATTGAGATGTTTTCACTTACTACATGATTCCATGTGTTATTTCATAGTTTTGATGTATTCACTATTATTCTACAATGTAGAAAATAGTACAAATAAAGAAAAACCCTTGAATGAGTAGGTGTGTCCAAACTTCAGACTGGTACTGTATCTATAAAAAAATAGAACAATAATAAAATTGCAACATGTAAACTGTTGGTCCCATGAAATAAAAGATCACAGAAATGCTCCATGTGCACAACCTTTTTTCTCTCAAATTTTGTGCACAAATTTGTTTACATTCCCTGTTAGTGATCATTTCTCATTTGCCAAGATCATCCATCCACCTTAGAGGTGTGGCATATCAAGAAGCTGATTAAACAGCATCATTACACAGGTGCACCTTGTGCTGTGGACAATAAACGGCTGCAGTTTTGTCACACAACACAATGCCACAGATGTCTCAAGTTTTGAGGGAATGTGCAATTGGCATTTCTACTACAGGAATGTCCACCGGAGCTGTTGCCAGAGAATTGAATGTTCATTCATCTACAATAAGTCACCTCCAACGTCGTTTTAGAGAATTTGGCAGGACGTCAAACCGTCCTCACAATCGCAGACCACGTGTAACCACGCCAGCCCAGGACCTCCACATCTGACTTCTTCACATGTGGGATCGTCTGAGATCAGCCACCCGGATTGCTGATGAATCTGAGGAGTATTTCTGTCTGTAATGAAGCCCTTTTGTGGGGTAAACCTCTCAGCCATTCTGATTGGCTGGGGCTTGCTCCCCAGTGGGTCGGCCTGGCTCCCAAGTGGGTGGGCCTATACCCTCCCAGGTCCACCCAGTCATGTGAAATCCATAGATTAGGGCGTAATGCATTTATGTATTTAAATTGCCGGATTTCCTTATATGAGCTATAACTCAGTAAATTATTGTATGTTGCGTTTATATTTTTGTTCAGTGTATATATATATATTTATATTCTGGACTCGTCCTAATATTTCTTTTACTTTTTTAAATTTGTGTTTATTGTTAGATATTACTGCACTGTTGGAGCTAGGAACACAAGCATTTCGCTACATCTGCTAAACATGTGTATGCGACCAATAACATTTGATCTGATGTTTGTTTCCAATATTAGGGCGGTTTTCCTAAGGAAGTTAAATCCGCTTCGTGTTTTGTTTCCTTGCCACAACGCTAACAAGTACTGCGATACTGGTATCTTCCCAGCCCTTCCTCGTACCTATGTTTTTAGTTGGTGCCCCTGTTTCCCTTCTCTGGGTCTCCAGACATTCTCAGATCCCTGTCCCTGGTTTTTACAGACAAGCTACTGCTGTGTGTTTGGCCCTTCCCTACTACCCTCCCCTCACTCATCCCTGGCTGCTTCTCACCACTATCTGAATGAATCTGGGTCAGACACTGTGTGAATTCAGATTGACCAGCCTACGCAGAGAAGAAGTGTGTGTGTGTGTGTCTGCATGTCTCCACGTTTTTGTGAACGTGTCTAGGGTGAGTGTGTTTGTGTACGTACATTTCTGCCCGGGTTCATGACAGGGATGCTATGCGGTGGGCAGCAAGAGCCCGCATGACTGATGCATTTGATTCGGTTCTAGCCTGATTATAGATTTAGAATGATGGCTCTGTGATTGATTGCTCCCGTCTGAATCTGTCTTCCAGATGTCACTCTCCCCCGCCTTAAGGCCTTCATATCTCAACTATTGTCACGGTTACACATCGAGACCCTTCTCCATGGCAACATCACCAAGGAGGTGAGTTTGATCTTACCTTCCAGTGGACAGACTGTTTATTTGTAAATGGCAGGCAGACACATACACACAGCGAGACATTCAATGTATTGAATGTGGATATGTTCTATAACTGCTTATACGGGCAGCCGCTCCTCTCCCATATAGGTTTTAAGTGGAATCCTTTTAAATGTCCTCTAGCAGTGACAGAAGGTGAACACACTGTCAAACCCTGATAAGATCCTCCGATCAAATCACACACTTTCTAAAAGATCCCAGCCGTCGCCGAACAGTCTCCCTTATATCTGGTAATGATGCCCAGTGGAGAGTTGTCACAGTCTAGTGGAGAGGGAATTGGATGCACCAGCGGGGGCAAGGGTCCACTTCATCACCATAGAGACTCACAGTTCACTGCGAGACTCCTATTACCTTAGAAAGAGCTTGTACTGCGTGGACAGAATATTATAGCAGTGTTCTGATTCAGTGGAAGGACCTATAGATAGGTATCTGCTATTTACCATAGAACGTGGGAGATTAGCTATGGAAAGAGTTATCTTGCCACATTTAAAAAGGTGGTTTACAACACTGATTTATATCATTTGCACCTCTCACTTTTCTCTCTCTCTTTTTTTCTCTCTTTCTCCAGTCTGCTCTAGACATGATACAGATGGTTGAGGACACGCTTATGAATCAAGCCCACACCAAGCCCCTCCTACCAAGCCAGTTGATTCGCTACAGGGAGGTGCAGGTGCCAGATGGTAGGTCAACTGCCCATCATTCCCTTCCTCCTCAGGTACCTGCCAGTCATGCCCGTCCCCATGGTGACCATGATGAAGGTTTCTTACCCAACAGTCTGGCCTACGTCAGGACCTGTGCTTGTGTAAAACCTCAGTGTCTATGCCCCGTCAATGTCCAAGGGTGAAAGGCTCAGCAAGGGGAAACAGACATCACTAGGCAATATAATACACACACTTTTCCTTAACCTCTTACACAAACACACACAGCACAACAACACACACACAGTGCCACTCTTTTTTTTGATGACATTAGGTAACTTGAGCGGAGAGGAAAGTCAGAGCTGTCTGGGCCACCTGGAAACATCCTGGATCCAGCTGGCCGGCCAGCCAGGAACTGAAGCAGGATTGGGACTGAGGGTTGAAAACACAAACTGAACTAGCCGTTGGACGGAGCACGATTTCTAGCTTCCCAACAAAAAAGCTTATAACATAAGCTTTTACAGACACATACTTCAACTGCTAACTCTCATCTTCACCTGCACACGTTTTCCATTCTGAGGAGAACTGTTGACACATCATTCCCCATAGAAAAGGATATGCATAAGCAACCTGCTGCATTCCCCAACCCGTCTCTCCTCATTCAAAGTCTGCTTGATCATTTAGGACTCAAATGCGAGTAAATATCCAAATGAACTCAACATGTCCCTAGGGTTTTTGCGCATCTACTTTTCAAAAATGAAAGTGCCAATGAAAAGCTTTTAACACGGCTATTCACAGCCACTCAGCAAAACGTGTGATGTTGGCTTAGTCTCTCCTGTCCTCTAGCTGAATTCTATATATAACGTTTCTGTATTATGCTTTTTAAATCTATCGAAACATGTTCTTTAGTAATTGTATATTCGCAGTTAAGCCGGTGGTGCATCAACTGGCTAGGTTGTTTAGGACTTGTTGCTAATTCCTAAATGCATTTTTTAAGCCTCAATGTTTGCTGAGTTGCGCATGCGGCGTTATACAGTATTTGCATTTGGGTTAGCTGTTTGAGGCCCATGCCTTCTGTATTGCATGGTTAGTAAATGTGTGTTTTGAAGATTGTGATGCCTCAGTATGTGTATAAACTCTGGGTCATATACACTCAGTTTATTAGGTACACCCATCTAGGACTGGGTCGGACCCCCCTTTGCCTCCAGAACAGTCTGAATTCTTCGGGGCATGGACACGTTGCTCAATTGGTATCAAGGGACCTAACGTGTGCCAGGGAAACATTTCCTACACCATTAAACCACCGTCACCAGCCTGTACTGTTGACACCAGGCAGGATGGGGCCATGGACTCATGCTGCTTACGCCAAATCCTGACTCTGCCATCAGCATGACGCAACAGGAACCGGGATTCGTCGGCCCAGGCGCTGTTTTTCCACTCCTCAATTGTCCAGTGTTGGTGATCGCGTGCCCACTGGAGCCGCTTCTTCTTGTTTTTAGCTGATAGGAGTGGACTGTAGCTCAGCTGGTAGAGCACGGCGCTTGTAACGCTAAGGTAGTGGGTTCGATCCCCGGGACCACCCATACACAAAAAAAAAATGTATGCACGCATGACTGTAAGTCGCTTTGGATAAAAGCGTCTGCTAAATGGCATATTATTATATTATTATTATTATTAACCCCCCGGTGTGGTCGTCTGCTGCAATAGCCCATCCGTGACAAGGACTGACTAGTTGTGCGTTCCGAGATGCTGTTCTGCACACCACTGTTGTGCTGCGTCGTTATTTCTGTTTGTGGCCCACCTGTTAGCTTGCATGATTCTTGCCAAGCTGCTTTGCCCACAGGACTGCCGCTGACTGAATGTTTTTTGTTTGTCGCACCATTATTATTATTATTTATTTATTTATTTTTTACCCCCAATTTCGATCTTGTCTCATCGCTGCAACTCCCGAACGGGCTCGGGAGAGGCGAAGGTTGAGGCATGCGTCCTCCAAAACATGAACCGCCAAGCCACGCTTCTTAACACCCAGTCGCTTAACCCGGAAGCCAGCTGCACCAATGTGTCGGAGGAAACATCGTTCAACTGACGACCGAAGTCAGCTTGCAGGCGTCCGGTCCGCCATAAGGAGTCGCTAAAGCGTGATGAGCCAAGTAAAGCCCCCCCGGCCAAACCCTCCCCTAACCCGGATGACGCTGGGCCAATTGTGCGCCGCCCTATGGGACTCCCAGTCACAGCCGTTGCGACACAGCCTGGGATCGAACCCCAGTCTGTAGTGATGCCGCTTAGACCGCTGCGCCACTCGGGAGGCTGTCACACCATTCTTGGTAAACCCTAGGACTGTCGTGCGTGAATAGCCCAGGAGGCTAGCCGTTTCTGAGATACTGGAACCGGCGCGCCTGGCACCGATCATACCACGCTTAAAGTTGCTTAGATCACACGTTTTTCCCATTCTAACGTTCAATCGAACAGTAACTGAATGCCTCGATGCTGGTCTGCCTGCTTTATATAGCAAGCCATGGCCACGTGACTCACTCTCTGTAGGAGAGAACCATTTTCGTGAACGGGGTGGTATACCTAATAAACTGTCCACTGAGTGTATTTATTAGGCACCAAATGTACTGAAACAGGGATGTACTACCTGGACTTGTCCAATAAGAAACACCGGTTTTCTTTTTTCCTTGCAAAACATTTGGAACCTTTTCCATTATGTGCCCTAATGACTACGACCCTGCTGTCTGTGCCTTCCAGGTGGCTGGTATGTGTACCAGCAGAGGAACGAGGTGCACAACAACTGTGGCATAGAGATCTACTACCAGACAGACATGCAGACAACCCACAACAACATGCTGCTGGAGCTCTTCTGTCAGATCATCTCTGAGCCCTGCTTCAACACACTGCGCACCAAGGAACAGTTGGGTAAGACCACTCACACACACTCCAGTGGAGACCGGTCCAGATAGGCAGGGAGGGGGAAATTACCTCCTGTGAAAAGGTCCTTTGTAAAGTACTCAAACACACTTGAACTCAAAACCCTGCAGTGAAAAGGGGACAGTAGACTACATGCATGCAGTTAAACACATACACACGTTCCAGAATTTACAGTGCATTGTTAAAGACTTTCACTCTCCTCTCTCCTCAGGGTACATAGTGTTTAGCGGTCCGCGGCGCGCTAACGGGGTCCAGGGCCTGCGCTTCATCATCCAGTCGGAGAAGGCCCCCCACTACCTGGAGAGCCGGGTGGAGGCCTTCCTAAAAGCCACGGAGAAGTCTGTGGAGGAAATGAACGACGAGGCCTTCCAGAAACACATCCAGGCCCTGGCCATCCGCCGCCTGGACAAGCCCAAGAAGCTGGCCGCCGAGTGTGCCATGTACTGGGGGGAGATCATCTCCCAGCAGTACAACTTCGACAGAGGTGAGCATGTGCAGACACACAATGTGCAATATGCACTTGTGAATACACACCTCTTCCTTTACCTGGGCTAGAGGCTTAAGAGCTTTTTCCAAGTGAAATCTGTGGGTAGTTTGCTGAGTTAGTGTTGACTAAATGGATATTCCTCCTGATCCTCCTCATATTATAACTGCTAGGAGGCCTTGTTATATGAATAGGTGTTTTGAGTGAGATATACAGTGGATATAGAAAGTCTACACAACCCTGTTAAAATGCCAGGTTTTTGTGATGTAAAAGAATGAGACAAAGATAAATCATGTCAGAACTTTTTCCACTGTTAATGTGAACAATTCAATAGAAAAACAAACTGAAATCTTCGAGGGGGGAAAAATGAAAAATAAAAACCTTACAATAACCTGGTTGCATAAGCGTGCACACCCTCTTATAACTGGGGATGTGGCTGTGTTCAGAATTAACCAATCACATTCAAACTCATGTTAAATAAAAGTCATTACACATCTGCCATCATTAAAGTGACTGATTAATCACAAATAAAGTTCAGCTGTTCTAATAGGATTTTCCTGACATTTTCTTAGTTGCATCTCAGAGCAAAAGCCATGGTCTGCAGAGAGCTTCCAAGGCATCAGAGGGATCTCATTGTTGAAAAATATGAGTCAGGAGAAGGGTAAAAAATTATTTCCAAAGCATTACATATACCATGGAACACAGTGAAGACAGTCATCATCAAGTGGAGAAAATATGGCACAACAGAGACATTACCAAGAACTGGACGTCCCTCAAATTTATGAAAAGACGAGGAGAAAACTGGTCAGGGAGGCTTCCAAGAGGCCTACAGCAACATTAAAGGAACTGCAGGAATTTCTGGCAAGTACTGGCTGTGTGCTACATGTGACAACAATCTCCCGTATTCTTCATATGAATGGGCTATGGGGTAGGGTGGCAAGACGGAAGCCTTTTCTTACAAAGAAAAACATCCAAGCTCGGCTGAAGTTTGCAAAAACAAACATCAAGTCCCCCAAAAGCACGTGGGAAAATGTGTTATGGTCTGATGAAACCAAGGTTGAACTTTTTGGCCATAATTCCAAAATGTATGTTTGGCGCAAAAACAACACCTCACATCACCCAAAGAACACCATACCCACAGTGAAGCATGGTGGTGGTGGCAGCATCATGTTTTGGGTCTGTTTTTCTTCAGTTGGAACCAGGGCCTTAGTCAGGGTGGAGGGAATTATGAACAGTTCCAAATACCAGGCAATTTTGGCACAAAACCTTCAGGCTTCCGTTAGAAAGCTGAAGATGAAGAGGAAGTTCACCTTTCAGCACGACAACGACCCAAAGCACACATCCAAATCCACAAAAGCCTGGCTTCACCAGAAGAAGATTAACGTTTTGGAATGGCCCAGCCAGAGCCCAGACCTGAATCCAATTGAACATCTCTGGGGTGATCTGAAGAGGGCTGTGCACAGGAGACGTCCTCGCAATCTGACAGATTTGGAGCGCTTTTGCAAAGATAGGTGGGCAAATATTGCCACGTCAAGATGTGCCATGCTAATAGACTCCTACCCAAAAAGACTGAGTGCTGTAATAAAATCAAAAGATGCTTCAACAAAGTATTAGTTTAAGGGTGTGCACACTTATGCAACCAGGTTATTGTGAGTTTTTTATTTTTCCCCCTCAAAGATTTCAGTTTGTTTTTCAATTGAATTGTTCACATTATAGGTCTCATTCTTTTACATCACAAAAACCTGGCATTTTAACAGGGGTGTGTAGACTTTTTATATCCACTGTACATTTATTTATATTGACATTCTGGAGGATCCCTGAGGGAAAGGAAGGTTGTTGCCGTCTCGGAGCTACCTGCCGCAGAAATTAGCAATGATTAGGCCCCAGAATAAACTCCCGGAGCACACCTCGCCCTTGCAGCTTTCTCCTGAGTGCTATTATGGATTGTAATGGGCTGGTAATCTGCCATAAACCCCTGTGTGATCCAGAACGCTAATTAGGGAGAGATGATGATAACCATCAATGTTCTCATTGTTAGAGGGAAAGAGGATGGGAGAAGACTGAGGGCAGCAACCGTCAATACTAATGTCATGATAGGAAGTGGAGCCTTGTCAATAGTGGAACATTGTACGGTCGGGGTGGCTGGTGATCCTGTAGGGCATTGGTCACCAACCGGTCGATCACGATCGGCTGGTCGATCTTCAAGACATTTCTAGTCGATTACCAAACATTTCTGTAGAAAGTCCAACGATAAAGGCTTGCACTCCTTTTATTATAATATTTGTGTTGCGCAGTTGGCGGTAAGTGCACTTGATTTAGAAGCCCTGCGCACCGGGTAGGTAAGGTTTTCTCATTTTTAACCTTTTAATTAGTCTCAAAAGACAAACTCCGCCTACCCGGCGAACTGGATGATCTGTGGCTAAATCGAGTGTGTCTACTGCGCTGGCCAATCGGATAGCTCAAATCACCGTGCCTATAGCTTCCAGCAAAGTTTGATACTAGCCTACATGAGATTTCATAGATTTTAAAAACCATGACCAGAGCGCGAGACTGTCAAAGACTATAGCAAAGAGCTGCTGTTTTTATGAGTGAGTTCATGATTTAGTTTGTATTCAACACTGTTACAAAACAAAAAAAAAGTGCTTCTCCGTACTACCACTCGCACTGCAGCTGCAATGAATTAGTAGCTAAGTGTATCAATAGCCCTGCGTTTTTTATTATTACTAGCAGCTCATCATGTCTATTTTAATATCTTGGAATATTTCACTTTCTCTGGTCATAGGAACAACATGAATTTGTGCATGAGGCAGATGCTTTGCGACTTGAGAAGATGGTGTCCCCCCCTCTGTGGTCAGTCTCACCGGAGGAAAGGAAGGAGAGACTAATGCCTCCGCTGAGACTAATGCCGTGTTGAAAACAACTGGGAACTTGGACATCTCCGACTTCTGACTTCAGTGCGTTCAAGACAACTGGGAACTCTGGAAAAAAAATGAAATCCGACTGGGGAAAAATTGTTTGAACGGTCATCCAACTCAGAATTCCAAGTCTGAAGCTCGGTCATCTTTCTAGAGCTCCGACCTGAAGATCACTGACGTCATGATTTTACCTTGTTTTTCCCATAGTTCCCAGTTGTCTTGAAAGCACCATGACCATCAGATGCAGATACCATCAGTCCAGTAAAATAAAAAATTATTTCAATTTATGCTCAACCTCGCCTCACAAGTGCTACACCAACTGATTTATTTAGTTATCAAAGCTCAAGTTTTGAAATATACACTGAACAAAAATATAAATGCAACATGCAGCAATTTCAAAGATTTGACTGAATTACAGTTCATATAAGGAAATCAGGCAACTGAAATTCATGGTTTCCACATGACTGGGAATACCGTTTTTTTTTAGGGGCGTGGATCAGAAAACCAGTCAGTATCTGGTGTGACCACAATTTGCATCATGCAGCATGAAACAGCTCCTTCGCATAGAGTTTTCAGTATAATATGGTCTGAGAAGAACAATATCGGCAGACATATAGCCAATATGCTGTGATAATGTATTAGGCCTACTGCACAAACCCCATTCCTACAGAACTGTTTTTATTAGGTAAAGAAATGAAAAGAATCTGAGCGGTAGATCTCTGCTGGCTTTTTGACTGCGAAAGTGAAATTGCCAGGGACCTCATGATACAATATTCTCACAATACTTAGGCGCCGATATGTATTGCAAATCGATACTGTGATTTCATTGCACTTTCAATGTTCCAAACAGTATTGCTCACTATATGTCTGCTGCAGTGACAAGAGGGAGCCATGAGAAAACTACACTGCTCAAAAAAATAAAGGGAACACTTAAACAACACAATGTAACTCCAAGTCAATCACACTTCTGTGAAATCAAACTGTCCACTTAGGAAGCAACACTGATTGACAATAAATTTCACATGCTGTTGTGCAAATGGAATAGACAACAGGTGGAAATTATAGGCAATTAGCAAGACACCCCCAATAAAGAAGTGGTTCTGCAGGTGGTGACCACAGACCACTTCTCAGTTCCTATGCTTCCTGGCTGATGTTTTGGTCACTTTTGAATGCTGGCGGTGCTTTCACTCTAGTGGTAGCATGAGACGGAGTCTACAACCCACACAAGTGGCTCAAGTAGTGCAGCTCATCCAGGATGGCACATCAATGCGAGCTGTGGCAAGAAGGTTTGCTGTGTCTGTCAGCGTAGTGTCCAGAGCATGGAGGCGCTACCAGGAGACAGGCCAGTAGATCAGGAGACGTGGAGGAGGCCGTAGGAGGGCAACAACCCAGCAGCAGGACTGCTACCTCCGCCTTTGTGCAAGGAGGAGCAGGAGGAGCACTGCCAGAGCCCTGCAAAATGACCTCCAGCAGGCCACAAATGTGCATGTGTCTGCTCAAACGGTCAGAAACAGACTCCATGAGGGTGGTATGAGGGCCCGACGTCCACAGGTGGGGGTTGTGCTTACAGCCCAACACCGTGCAGGACGTTTGGCATTTGCCAGAGAACACCAAGATTGGCAAATTCGCCACTGGCGCCCTGTGCTCTTCACAGATGAAAGCAGGTTCACACTGAGCACATGTGACAGAGTCTGGAGACGCCGTGGAGAACATTCTGCTGCCTGCAACATCCTCCAGCATGACCGGTTTGGCGGTGGGTCAGTCATGGTGTGGGGTGGCATTTCTTTGTGGGGCCGCACAGCCCTCCATGTGCTCGCCAGAGGTAGCCTGACTGCCATTAGGTACCGAGATGAGATCCTCAGACCCCTTGTGAGACCATATGCTGGTGCGGTTGGCCGTGGGTTCCTGCTAATGCAAGACAATGCTAGACCTCATGTGGCTGGAGTGTGTCAGCAGTTCCTGCAAGAGGAAGGCATTGATGTTATGGACTGGCCCGCCCGTTCTCCAGACCTGAATCCAATTGAGCACATCTGGGACATCATGTCTCGCTCCATCCACCAACGCCACGTTGCACCACAGACTGTCCAGGAGTTGGCGGATGCTTTAGTCCAGGTCTGGGAGGAGATCCCTCAGGAGACCATCCGCCACCTCATCAGGAGCATGCCCAGGCGTTGTAGGGAGGTCATACAGGCACGTGGAGGCCACACACACTACTGAGCCTAATTTTGACTTTTTTAAGGACATTACATCAAAGTTGGATCAGCCTGTAGTGTGGTTTTCCACTTAAATTTTGAGTGTGACTCCAAATCCAGACCTCCATGGGTTGATAAATTTGATTTCCATTGATAATTTTTGTGTGATTTTGTTGTCAGCACATTCAACTATGTAAAGAAAAAAGTATTTAATAAGATTATTTCATTCATTCAGATCTAGGATGTGTTATTTTAGTGTTCCCTTTATTTTTTTGAGCAGTGCAGTTTTGATCAGTCATGAAAATAAAAGTCCTGAGAACATTGTCTCCCCACTTATTTTTTTATTTTTTCACCTTTATTTAACCAGGTAAGCCAGTTGAGAACAAGTTCTCATTTACAACTGCGACCTGGCCAAGATAAAAAGATGGAGAACAAGCTATGAAGGAAAAATACTGGAGTTTTGGTGCAGGTACAGCCAACTAGTGCAAAAATATTGCGACGTTGTCAAAACGATACGATATATCATCAAAAATAATATTCCGATATGTAACTTTCGATTCCCCCCATCACTGGTATCCTACTTGTGATGAGTATGTAAGGACTTTGCCACCAGTTCTGTTCTACATTCATGCATACATATTTGTTTTGGTCAAAGCTGTAGTGATATCTCAAATCATCGACCGTTAATCCTGAGTGTTTCCTGTTGTTTTCTAGATAACATTGAAGTGGCCTATCTGAAGACGTTCACGAAAGAAAACATTGTACAGTTCCACCGGGTGAGTAGCTCTCATCATCCATCTTCTGTATGCAGGTGTGTTGTTCAATCTGTCCTCCCTGAAAGATTGCACCTTGTTTCATTTATTCCCCCACCACTCTTATCCTCCACGTCCTGGTTCTATTCATAGCTGTGGAGGTGACACTGACACGATATGCTGTGCTCACAGAATATCCACAACAGTGGAGGCTCCTCAGAGAAGGAAGGGGAGGACCATCCTCCTCAGTGAATTTCATACAAACATAATTTTTAAAACATTTAAAAAGTATATTTTTTTAGATTAAACTATACTAAATATATTCACGTCACCAAATAATTGATTAAAACACACTGTTTTGCAATGAAGGTCTACAGTAGCCTCAACAGCACTCTGTAGGGTAGCACCATGGTGTAGCCGGAGGACAGCTAGCTTCCGTCCTCCTCTGGGTACATTGACTTCAATACAAAACCTAGGAGGCTCATGGTTCTCACCCCCTTCCATAGACTTACACTGTAATTATGACAACTTCTGGAGGATGTCCTCCAACCTATCAGAGCTCTTGCAGCATGAACTGACATGTTGTCCACCCAATCAAAGGACCAGAGAATGAATCTAGTACTGAAAGCATAAGCTACAGCTAGTTAGCACTGCAGTGCATAAAATGTGGTTAACTCAAAGCGAGAGAAAGACAATAGTAGAACTGTTTTGAACTAATTAATTTCCTCAAATGAAGGAGAAGCAAGAGTTTATTTTCTTTTCAGTTTCACTTAGCTAGCAAATGCAGCTAGCTAGTTTAGCCTACTTAAACACCCTGCTCAAACAGAGGGATGCTATGTTAGCTAGCTGGCTATGACTATCCAACACAACACTGGAACTCTTCCAAGTCAAGGTAAGCTTTTGGTTTTACTTATTTAGTGCTAAACTTCTTACTGACTGTACACTAACGTTACTGCATGATTATAGTGGGTTTACTAATGCGTTAGTTCTATTAGCTATGTTGACTATGACATTACTTTAGCTAATATGGTGACAACGATGTAAGCGGTGTGTAGCGGTTATGATATGGTTTGGCTTGGATTCTTTTTTTTCGCCTGGTCACGTGTTGTGCATTGAAGTCCACAAGCGAAGGAAAAGGTGAGAGGAGGAGCGCGCATAGATATGAGAAGGAATGCAACGTGGCTGCTATGAAAGTAAACTGTTTACGCATGAGCAGGGGTGTATTCATTCTGCCGATTCTGTTGAAAAACGTTTCTTAAACAGAAGCAAACGGAACGAAACTGGGATAAACATACCTGAATTTGTCCAGTATAAATTCTCATTTACAACTGTTGGACTAATGATTACACCCTATATCAGCTAGATGCAGGCAAGAGTGTGCAAGGCTGTATTGAATGTGTCACTGTCTGTCCATGTGTCACTGTCTGTCAACTCAATTTTTTCTCTCGACCTGTGTGCACCTACGTTGTAAACTTTCATTCATAAGCTAGGTTGTAGCAACCTCATGATGGGTACAGGGAAAATTTGAGTATCATGTAGTAGCCTAAACCTATCACTGTTACATTGAACTGGATAAATGAAATATGAATGACAGTCATATATACTGTAATAGAAATAAGGCTACGCTCATTAAAATAAATTAAAAAATCGTCCTCCTTCATATTAAACTGCACCGAACGCCACTGATCTACAACCATAACGAGGGGTTGCGTCACCGTCAGGGTGGTGTGTTTCAAGGGGATAAGGGGGCCAAGGATACTGAAGCAATGAAAGACTTCCTATATTTATATCTCAGCAGAAGCAGCACAGGCCCCATACAGAATATTTTCATTGTGTAATACATTTCACCATATTTTCCCCGCTCCACAGATTTATGACTGTGGAATTCACTTTGTTCTGATGCAGAAGACTGGAACATTTCTTCACCCCAATATAATTCATTTTCCGCAGACAGTGACCTTAATAGAGGCTTCAATTAAATTGTCTGTCTCTTCTCTCGGTGTCTCTATCTAACTCCTGTCTCTCTCTGTAGGATCTGTTGGCTGTGGATGCACCCAAGAGGCACAAGGTGTCTGTGCACGTCCTGTCTAGGGAGATGGACTCCTGTGAGTACTGTACTAGTGATGGAGAGTTTTTGGGGTGGGGGTTGCTTTGACTGTTTAACAGTTGAAATGTCTCTGTCCTTTGTTTAGGCCCAGTCGTGGGAGAGTTCCCTGCCCAGAATGACGTCAACCTGGTCCCTGCCCCCTCCTTGCCACAGGTAATGTAGTTATCCTTTTATAATACAGGAGGGGTGCGTGTCTGTGATAGAGAATTGGCAGAATGATGTAACTTTTGGGGCAATGTGATGTGTGTGTTATGTCTGTAATATACTGACCTGTCCATCTCGCTCCCACTGTGTACAGCCTACATTGGTGCAGGACATGAACGAGTTCAAGAGGAGCCTTCCGCTCTTTCCCCTGGCCAAGCCCCACATCAACTTCATGGCTGCCAAACTGTGAGAGGACCGGGCAGCCCTGCCCCCAGAGTAGCATGGGAGCACTGTGGGGTGGACCCTGCTCTGTCCATCTATTCCCCCTGAGGCAACTGGAGTCAGCAACACACTCATCTGACTAAGCCTGCATGTGTGTTTCTCTGTGTTTATGTATCTGTGTGTGTGATAGGCTGGAGGCCACTAGAGGTGCTTGGAAATGTGTGCGATTCCCACAACTTGGCTGTGGATCTCATCATAGCTCCTTGTAAGAGTAGAGGTCACACACAAAAACTCACCTAATTTTAGTCTCATGGAAAACTCCACCAACACACATTCCCGACAATGTATAGACTGTTGAAGCAGGGCTCATATTATAATTATAGAGGAATAGTACTAACTTAAAGAACCACAAGGCCAGAACCCTGTAAACCAGTACAAGTACCCCTTGACACTTCATAATGTGTTTTTAGTCGATTTAGCTACAGGACATGCTACTGTGGTGAGAGTAAACCGTTGGTTAATGATGATTATGTGAAGCTGTTGAGGTTCGCTCTACAAAGGGTGCACTTAATATCATTTTAGACACGCTGGACACATACTTCTTTCTTTCTTATGTACTCGTGCGACGCATCAAGGCACAGTGACAACTCCCTGAATTGTTATCACAAAGACACTGTGTTTAAATAAGATTAATGTGCAACACTATTTTAGACACAATTTCAGTTTGACACACCTATTATATCAGCCTTATGGAAATTATTCTATTTTAATCCATGATGTACAGGTTTTGAGATCTGGATCTATTTATTTTTTAAACTAGTAAAATGTCAAGGCCCTTTGGAGGAGCTGTTTTAAAACTGCTAATTTGGTGGAGAGGTGTGTTCATGAAGCTTTTATTTTGAACTAATGTGTTCTATAGGGTTGTATTATCCAAGCATCATCTCAGGGTCCCGCTAATCTTTTGCTTTTTGCTTTTATTTGAGATTGAAGAAAAATAAACGTCTGTAATTTGTTAATTACTTGTTGGAGGTATACATTTGTAATTTTATAGCTTTTATTCTTGTTCATGTATCATTCATATTTTAATCTGGTTGTGTTCGACTAGTGATTCTTGCATAGGGCCCCCCCCCCCCCCCACCCTTTCTCCGTTTGAGACTTAGCTTGTACCCTAAAGGTGGGGGAGGGGGGGTGATTATTGGTCATTCTCTGGCAGTGAAGATGGTATATTACAAATCTGGAGCAATAGAGATAAAACTCTATGGATGGAGCAGTCAGCTGGATACACACCACAGCAGTGTCTGGAGTTTTACTCTGTGGGTCAGACTTGGAACAGGGTCATTGCAGTCTTAAAGATGCTATCCTTCAGAAAAACATAAAGGACTGTTATAGAATGTCTGGTGGGGTAAACAGATTTTCAATCTGGTCTTTTCTCAGGACACCCTTTTAAAAGAATCATGTTTTGTCTGAAGGGTTTCAAAAGAGGCTTATGGATGGAGGGTTACGGTGTAGTCAGGCCTGTGTTTCTAAATATGCACTTCTCACTAAGCAATAAACTGGGGAACCTAAGAGCAGTGTGGCTTGAAACACACATGGCCTCTGTACTGTTATATAGAAGCGGGGGACACTGCATTCTTGAGTCCTTGCTCTCATCCAGCCTAAAAACGGACACATATTGAAAGGTGGAACTGACCTTTTTCTGAGTGGTATGTGATGCATGGATAGTACTCATGCCAGCGCCATGTCTGTGTCTACACCATGGCCTAGTCTCTCAGGTGTTAACAAGCATTGCCAAGTCAAACTACCGCTGGCACCAACCACTCTTTGATACAGCAAATGTCAGCTTTATGTGGTCTCCCATATGTTCTCAGGCCAATATATATCAACTGCAACGTTAACCTAATGTGTTTAACCACTAGGTAGAAACTGGCATTTCTTATGGATTTATGCTCAAACTGAACCCAAAGGTGCTCTTTCCACACGAAGTACAGCTGTACACTGACATAGACTGAACATTCCCTTGAATTCCACTGGTTTGGGTTCAGTGCTTAGCAGTGGCCACCCTACAATGGTAGGGACCAATAACTGATCTGCAGTCAGTGTTCCTTTTGTAGGACTAACAGTCTCTGGCAACCAGTAGTTGTCACTGCTTGCTAATGTATTTAGGGGGAAACCAACCAGTTTTTCCTCAATAGTTTCCATAAGTAATCAGTATAGACTCGAACATGGGAATAACTGTGTTGGTTCATTTTGCGAAACTGGGTTGTATTCATTAGGCACCAAACAGAAGAAAACTGACAAACAGGGAGGGACTACTGAAATAAGAAATGCTTGTTTTGATTTTCAGTTGCAAAATTGTTTTGCTACATGTGCCCTACTGAATACCAGCCAGATCATATGAAACTCTTCAAATGGAAGGAGGTTCAGTGAGACTGTCAGTGGACACTGCTGTAAATTGGCTGGTTGAGTTGCTGCAGACATGTTCATGGCTCAGTAATGCAGGAGTGCTTAAGTCTTAAGTTTATTTTATTTTTATTTCCTCCTGTGTGTTTATAACTAATAAATGACTGTATACTGGAACAATAGTTGTCTGTTATTAAAAGATAGACTCCAATATCAGTCAACACAGGATTTTTATCTCAGAAGAACACACTATACTAGTATTACAAAATGATATATAAACCGAAGGTGTTATCTTTCAGCAATATACTATGAAATGTGATAGCCCCTTGTTCATATCTATGGAATTTGTCCTACAGTGTGCATCTGGACCTTAGAATGAACTCAACACATCCACTTCAAGGTTAGAAAAAATACATTTATAATCGATCATGAAATTATAAATTTAGAAGCAATGTCTGTACAATCCATGTAATATACAACTTCCTCACTCTTAGCATAATGTTGTTGTTTTTTTACCTTGAATTTAAAAGCTGAGCTGACCACAGAGATTACATCTGTCTACCAGACACAGCTAAGAGAGAGATTAACATAAAATATTCTAGTGGTTGGTTTATGGCATGCCTTTTTTCAAGTCGTATATTGTATACCGTTTGTTTTTTTAATGAGTGGGGCAGTTCCACTCACATTTTTTGTTTATTGGACAGGATAGATGGAGAGTTGCTACAAATAGCAGTGGACCAGATTCAAACCCATATTGCAGCGGCTTAGACCACTGGACCACCTGTGTACTGGTTCTATATAGTTCTAGAGCACTTCTAGAAATATAGTTGTAATTACATCCCATTCTATGACTGCCTTGAGCCAAATGCACTAAAATAAACAAAGCAGGTGTTAGCAAGGATGTATCTGTGGCGTATGTGATTTGGGTTAAAATATGAGATGTTACACGAGTCAGTCACGCCTTCGTTCAGTAGACAGCATGCCATCAATTTTTGCTAATTTAAAAGGCAATGCTGCATGTGTCAGATCTATATGATCCATTTACCCACCTCCCAACTGCGGGCTTGCACATCACATTCGTGCTCATCCCATGAGTAGAAGACATCTGTGCACTGATTCTTATTGAGTATTTCATATGAAAGGTAGAAGTGAGCTGTAGGATTATAGATGCTTATAGATTACATTTTAGTCATTTAGCAGACGCTCTTATCCAGAGCGACTTACAGGAGCAATTAGGGTTAAGTACCAACAATTAAACAAAATCATCTACAAACAATGAATGCGAACACTTCAAGGCATAGGAGTAAAAACACACCCTAAAAAATGTCATCCAATACTTCACTTATTCTGCAACTACTGTATGTACAGACAATCACACTTTGTTACGAGGTTTGTACTGTGCTTCTAAATAGGAGATTAATGATGATGACCATGTATTTTCAGTCACAAGCCTGGGGATATTTACCAATGGAAACATGAGTGGCAACAATGTCTGAAGGGAGCAGGTAAGATGATCTTCCTTCCTTCAAATAATAATCTCTTAGTGATAAAGATACTTTAGTCTTATTTATCTCTTAAAACACATGCAATACAGGAAAACAATATTCCTCATTAAACCCCTCACATTTGCAAACAAAATTTCAAAAATGATTTATAAAACTTTCCTGCCTAATAATTACACGTGTCCCAGATTTATCTTCTGAAAATACAACAAGCACTGGTTATGTAAAAAAATAAATAATATAATACTCCAAACTCGCTACTGCAACACAGCAGTCACAAAAACACAAGTCACATTCCTGTGTGCAATATGCATGAGCATGTGTCTCTGCCTGCACGCATGTCTGTATTAGTGTACGTGTGTTAAAGTTTTAAAAACGCAATAGATTATGGCGATAGTCATACAGCATGAATGTCAGCAGCATAGGACAACGACTCCACAGAGAGCAGAAACATGTGAGGCGAGGCTGCTCGGAGGGGTATAAGAGGTAGGGGGCGCCAATGATCCCCGTGTCCGTCAATCTGTCTGTCCGACAGTGTTCCTGCTCAGAGTTCACTGTTCTTCTCCATCCACTCCCCCTGTGTGTCAGTGTGCCTGTCCAGGGCCTTCTCAGGCCTCCTCTGCCTCTGGGAAGTTGAGGATCTTGCGGTGGGCTTGCCTCTGGTACTGCTGCTGTTTGAAGTACACCTTAAACGCTCCCTTGACGGCCACAAACGCGATCCCACCCTGCAGACAGGGCATAAAGAACAAAAGCTCAGGTTGGGGGGGGTGGTGGAGTCTTGTGAGGCCTGTGGGCATCATAGAGCAAAACAAACTACATGTGTTCGTGAGAGTCTCACCTTTCCACAAAGGGGTCGTATTAGTGTGTAGCCCAAACTGTTCGGACGCTACAGATATAAGTTGGCAGATCGTTGGCGTGGTTACTGCCAAGCTTATGGTAGAGAAATGAACATTACATTCTCTGGCAACAGCTCTGGTGGAACATTCCTGCACTCAGTATGCCAATTGCACACTCCTTCAAAACTAGAGACATCTGTGGCATTGTGCTGTGTGAAAAAACAGCACATTTTAAAGTGGCCTTTTATTGTCCCCAGCACAAGGTGCACCTGTGTAATGATCATGCTGTTTAATCAGCTTCTTGATATGCCACACCTGTCAGGTGGATGGATTATTTTGGCAAAGGAGAAATGTTCACTAACAGGGATGTAAAAAAAAAATTTGCACACATTTTGAGAGAAAAGTTTTTGTGCGTATGGAACATTTCGGGGATTTTTTATTTCAGCTCATGAAACATGGGACCAACACTTTACATGTTGCCTTTATATTTTTGTTCAGTGTATATAAATAGTGATTTTTTAAAATTAACATTATGAATATTGCTAGCAACATAATAAACTAATTTTGAATTACATACCTACAGTAGAAGAGAAAAATATAATTTCTAATGATGTCAACTTCATTTCTCACATCTTCATATTGAGCAAATTACACTCATTGGAGGCCATTACACTTTGAAAAAGCACCGGTGAATTGGCTACCAGTGCGGCAAATCCCGCTGGCTGCTGGTAAGCTTTCTTGACTTGGACATACATTTTTGCCAACACATGGCTAACCTTTGTTTAGCAAGCTAAACAGCAGCTCTTAGCAAAAGTGTTTGGAGTTACCTTTCTAGTTAATAGGCTATGTTAGAGTTTACATTTCCTCTTCCAATTATAATGTGGGGACATCAAAATCTACCAAGTCTATTAATGTTGTTTACTTCTCCTTCCCACCTGACAAATAGGTTTTTTCCCTCATCAATCTACACACGATACCCCATAATGACAAAGCAAAAACAGGTTCTTAGACATTTTTGCAAATGTATTAAAAATAAAAAGCTGAAATATCACATTTACATAAGTATTCAGACCCTTTACTCAGTACTTTGTTAGAGCTCCTTTGGCAGCGATTACAGCCTTGAGTGACGCTACAAGCTTGGCACAGCTGTATTTGGGGAGTTTCTCCCATTGTTCTCTGCAGATCCTCTCAAGCTCTGTCAGGTTGGATGGGGAGCGTCGCTGCACAGCTATTTTCAGGTCTCTCCAGAGATGTTCGATCGGGTTAGAGTCCGGGCTCTGGCTGGGCTACTGAAGGACATCCACAGACTTGTCACAAAGCCACTCCTGCGTTGTCTTGGCTGTGTGCTTAGGGTCGTTGTCCTGTTGGAAGGTGAACCTTCGCCCCCAGCCTGAAGTCCTGAACGCTCTGGAGCAGGTTTTCATCAAGGATCTCTCTGTACTTCGCTCCGTTCATCTTTCCCTCGATACTGACTAGTCGCCCAGTCCCTGCCACTGAAAAACATCCCCACAGCATGATGCTGCCACCACCATGCTTCACCGTAGGGATGGTGCCAGGTTTCCTCCAGACACGACGCTTGGCATTCAGGCCAAAGAGTTCAATCTTGGTTTCATTCGACCAGAGAATCTTGTTTCTCATGGTCTGAGACCTTTAGGTGCCTTTTGGCAAACTCCAGCCGGGCTGTCAATGTGCCTTTTACTTCCATCTGGCCACTCTACCATAAAGGCCTGATTGGTGGAGTGCTGCAGAGATGGTTGTCCTTCTGGAAGGTTCTCCCGTCTCCACAGAGGAACTCTGGAGCTCTGTCAAAGTGACCATTGGGTTCTTGGTCACCGCCCTGACCAAGGCCCTTCTCCCCCAATTGCTCAGTTTGGCATGGCGGCCAGCTCTAGGAAGAGTCTTGGTGATTCCAAACTTCTTCCATTTAAGAATGATGGAGGCCACTGTGTTCTTGGGGACCTTCAATGCTGCAGAAATGTCTTGGTAACCTTCCCCAGATCTGTCCCTTGACACTATCCTGTCTCGGAGCTCTATGGACAATTCCTTCGACCTCATGGCTTGGTTTTTGCTCTGACATGCACTGTCAACTGTGGGACTTTATATAGACAGGTGTGTGTCTTTCCAAATCTTGTCAAATCAATTGAATTTACCACAGGTGGACTCCAATCAAGTTGTAAAAACATCAAAGATGATAAATGGAAACAGGATGCACCGGAGCTCAATTTTGAGTTTCATACAAAGGGTCTGAATACTTACGTAAAATAAGATCTTTCTACCTTTTAAAAAAAAAATTATTTATTTTTTAATTGTAAACAATTATAAAAACCTGTTTTCGCTTTGTCATTATGGGCTATTGCGTGCAGCTTTATGAGTTTTTTATTTTTATTTAATCCATTTCAGGATAAGGCTGTAACGTAACAAAATGTGAAAAAGGTCAAGGGGTCTGAATAATTTCAGAATGCACTGTATAGCCATTGCAAAAACCCTGCAATCACTACATAGGAGGAATATGTGGTCCATATAACTACAATGGCCAAAACCCAGGCCCACTGTCTGTCTGTGTATGACTAACAGGACACAGAGGTTCGTTTTTGTTACCCACCAGGATGGTCCTCTGCAGGTTGGAGTTGACGCTGCTGAACATGAGTTTGCCAACGATGGTGGCGATGGTGGGAAAGACCAGGGCGCCACACAGGATCCTGGTGGCTGACACGTGGTCCGCCAGGGGGCTGGCCTCTGCCGGGATACGAGGCACTGGACACCCAATCCCTGAGAAAGACAGAGAGGAGGGTGCAGGGTCAGGATGGGTGAGGTGCATTGTGGGTGTTGATGTTTTGCCAGTACATCTTCACACAGTTGGATATGCTAAACAAAACACACAAAAACACATTCATCAAGTGATGGGTTCGGTTTCTACCCACATCAATCACTATCCTTGATGATGAGATCAGTGGGAAAACCCCACTGCTACTGAACCTACATACCACCACCACAAGCCACAACGGACGGACCCCGTCTAAGCGCTCTTTTATCCCCACAAACACTGCTCACACACTGGGTCAAGCCACATTGTTCACACAACATTACAACAGTCTTTAACACAGGTAGCATCATCCATCAAGTATCTAATAAGATCTTTATCACCCACTCTTCATCATACAGACACACACAATGAATAAGCTTTCACATAACACTGGTGTTGCAGAACGGCTTGCATCCCTACCAATGTGTCCTTTCTGACCTGGGAAGATGCTGTTGAGGATCTGCAGCTTGTTGGAGTACTTCCTCCAGAAGCGCAGCACGTAGTCCTCCCAGCGGATCATCTTCCCCAGGATCAGCATGACGGGGATGGTGGGCAGGCCGATAAGCAGGAACAGGGGGTCTGCCCGCTCCATCACATCCAGGCCCTCCTTATGGCCCACCACCTGGGCACAGGGGACACCATGGTCAAGATTGGTAGCTTAACGATAGAGTGCGTCCGAAATGGCACCTTATGTAATGCACTGCCAAGTCAAATGCACCCGTAGTCTGTCGATAAACACAGCTGTGTGTGTTTGTGCTTTCACCTGCATGACAGTGACGGCCCCGTAGGTGACAGCGGTCCAGTAAATGGAGCCCACCATGATGCCAGCGGCAGCGAAGGGACAGGCCTTGGAGATGAGCCGGTCAGCCAGGTCTAGCACATACACCACCGGCCCTGGAGGGATACAGAAAGATAAGAGTTAAAAAGAGACCACACACACCAAGTATGAAGAAGGTGATAGTGTTTGTTACAGATTGTAAAATAGGGTCGTGAAGGGTGTTGTCCCGTCTGTGGCCTGGGTCATATTCATTAGGGAACACCGTAGAAAATCGTTTTGCAATGGAAAACCCTGTTTTAGTGTCGGTTTTCAATCACTGGCCATTTTCGTGTGAACTCTTTTCACTTGAGCATTTTATTTGTTTTTACAGTGAAAAAGGGCCAAGCAGAGTCCATCTAGAACGCTACAAATATCTCATGCTGAGGTGGAGTAAAGTAGAGCACCAATCAGACGAAACCTCTCCAGGAGGGGTCATAAGATGGCTGCTCTCCTGGTGGTAGAATTCTTAGTGTACAGTACACACCAGCGGTGTCAAACTCATTCCATGGATGCCCTAGTGTCTGCAGTTTTTTTTCTTTCAATTAAGACCTAGACCAGGGGTTCCCAAACTTTTTCACTCCGGCACCCCCTTCCAGCATTGGGGAACATCCCGCGCCCCCCCTACACGCACGTCTATTTCTATGGGCACAAGCACTGTTCATGACAAACTGTTCACACGCCTCTTGTTGGTGGAGGTTTAAAGCTTATTTCCTGCAATTCTACAGATTTTGTAATGGTGTGCAGAGAACATTTTGCTGTTTTAAAGCTCATTTTCTTGCAATTCTATACATTTTGTCATGTCTAATGTTTATTCATGTGATATGAGTCACTCAAACATTACAACAAAATCTATGGGCTAAAAAACCTAGCTAAAAAACTTTAGCTGACATGGGCTAGTTGATTTGAACATTTCTGACAAGCTATAATAGCTCTCTAAAAGGTATGCAATGACTGACATGACAGGAGGAAAACTGATGCACTACCCAATTTAAAAATTGCACCTTGTGCATTCTACTATTACAACTTTCTGACCCCTAGCACACCCCAGTTTGGGAACCACTGACCTAGACAACCAGGTGAGGAGAGTTCCTTACTAATCACTGACCTTAATTCATCAATCAAGTACAAGGGAGGAGTGCAGACACTCAGCCCTCTGTGGAATGAGTTTGACACCTGTGGTATACACCATTCACCCTACTCTCTGACCCTAACCCGTGTCCTAAGTACAATGAAAGTAGCCCTACTTGAAGTACAATGAGGAAGTGATGTCTTAAGCAATGAGAAAAAACACAAAATAAACTAAAGGGAAAAAAAACATAATACACATACATGGTCAAAAGAATGTGGACATCTCATTCCAAAATCATTGGCATTAATAAGGAGTTGGTCCCCCCTTTGCTGCTATAACAGCCTGCACTCTTCTGGGAAGGCTTTCCACTAGATGTTTGGAACATTGCTGCGGGGACTTGCTTCCATTCAGCCACAAAAGCATTAGTGAGGTCGGGCACTGATGTTGGGCAATTAGGCCTGGCTCACAGTCTGCGTTCCAATTCATCCCAAAGGTGTTCGATTGGGTTGAGGTCAGGGCTCTGGGCACAAACCATTTCTGTATGGACCTCGCTTTGTGCACGGGGGCATTGTCATTCTGAAACAGGAAAGGGCCTTCCCCAAACTGTTGCCACAAAGTTGGAAGCACAGAATTGTCTAGAATGTCATTGTATGCTGTAGCGTCAAGATTTCCCTTCACTGGAACTAAGGGGCCTAGCCCGAACCATGAAAAACAGCCCCAGACCATTATTCCTCCTCCTCCAAACTTCTTTGGGGCAGGTAGCGTTCACCTGGCATCCGTCAAACCCAGATTAATCTGTCGGACTGCCAGATGGTGAAGCGTGATTCATCACTCAAGAGAACGCGTTTCCACTGCTCCAGAGTCCAATGGCGGCGAGCTTTACACCACTCCAGCCGACGCTTGGCATTGCGCATGGTGATCTTAGGCTTGTGTGCGGCTGCTCGGCCATGGAAACCCATTTCATGAAGCTCCCGACAAACAGTTATTGTGCTGATGTTGCTTCCTGAGGCAGTTTGGAACTCGGTAGTGAGTGTTGCAACCGAGGACAGATGATTTATACGCGTTACGCGCTTCAGCACTCGGCGGTCTCGTTCTGTGAGCTTGTGTGGCCTACCACTTCGCGGATGAGCCGTTGTTGCTCCTAAACGTTTCCACTTCACAATGACAGCACTTACAGTTGACCGGGGCAGCTCTAGCAGGGCAGAAATTTGACAAAGTGACACATTGAAAGTCACTGAGCTCTTCAGTAAGGCCATTCTACTGCCAATGTTTGTCTATGGAGATTGTATGGCTGTGTGCTCGATTTTATACACCTGTCAGCAACCGGTGTGGCTGAAATAGCCGAATCAACTAAATTGAAGGGGTGTCCACATACCATGTAGTGTAGATACATGTAGGCCACACTCGTGAAATATTCAATGAGGAAGGTAACTTCAGCAGTGAGGAAAAGCACACAGAATACACAAAACAAAAAACACACACACACACACCGTCGTGAGACATTCCTAAAGTACAATGAGTAAGGTGATTTCAGCAACGCGTAAATGCTCAAAAGAATGAGCTTCCTTTATTTAGCATTCCTGTTGTGCTCAGAGCAAAATAATGTGAAGTATTGGGTTTGACCGGAAAACATTTGTGCTGGAATGTGTAGTGACAAAGAGGCTCAGGCAGATAGGAGAGGAATGGATTGTTATTTAGATTAAGGCTGCGGAACACCTTTACAATGCTAGAGGGAGACCATGTGTGTGAACCTGGCTATAATTCATCTCTGTGCCATAAGAACAGGCCTGTGTCAAAGATCAGATTAGGCAGCCACTGTGTGTCATATATAGTAGCCTACCCCATTTTACCCCTTATTAGACACAGTCAAGTAATAGCTATGACCTCAATCTTCCCTTCTTTTTCTTCCTCATCCTCCTCTCTCGCATTCTAGAGCACTAAGGAGAAAATCATTCAATATTTACAGGGACGGGAGGCAACCTGCTTTAATCACACAGGCCCATCCAGAAACTATTAATACCTGCAGCAGGAGACCAGTGGAGAACATTAAAGGGAGAAAGGGGTCCGGGACATCAGGTCTCCTTGATGTGATGGATTGTCCTTATCGGTGGCTATGCGGAGCTGTCTTTTTCAAAAAGTAGGCTACACCCCAAAGTGTCACTTGGGAGACTTTAATGCTGCGTCATTGTTTGAGCAGGGTTGGGTTCATTTCTATTGTAATTCTGCTTAATTCAGGGCATGAATAAAAAATGCAGCCCATGTCATAATTTGAAAACCTAAAGCATCCGTTTGACGTTGAATGTTTTAGTGATCCTCGACTAGGCCAATGAGCTGATTATGTGGCACTAGTCATCGTGGCACTACTTGGCACTGTTGCCATGGCACCTGTAGCAGCAGAGCCCATCTCCCTCTGCTGGACCTGAACCACTGGTCATATCCAACTCAGAGATAGAGATTTGTCTCCCTAGGCAGACAGGTTGCCTCCCACATTAACAATGTTCCAGGTCTGGGATTTCAGAGACAGACATCAAATCAGTACATAGACACTGTCCACTCCTCTTGCAGAGTTTCTTCTGCATAGAAAAGTATTGGGCGGGCTGCCTAAGTGTTTTTTTCAGGGCTGCCTATATCCCCAAAACATTTATAAAGAATTCACAAAAATATGTATAATGTATACATGGTTTAAGTCGTTTAAAGTTTACACTAAACATTTTTCCATCCCCAAAATTAGTTTCACCTAAAAAACACCACCAGTCAAAAGTTTGGACACCTACTCATTCAAGGGGTTTTTCTTTATTTTTACATTATAGAATAATAGTGAAGACATCAAAACTATTAAATAACACATATGGAATCACGTAGTAACCAAAAAAGTATTACAAATAGCCACCCTTTGCCTTGATGCCAGCTTTGCACACTCTTGGCATTCTCTCATCCAGCTTCATGAGGTAGTCACCTGGAATTATGGCAAGAACAGCTCAAATAAGCAAAGAGAAACAACAGTCCATCACTACTTTAAGAAATGAAGGTCAGTCAATACGGAACATTTCAAGAACTTTGAAAGTTTCTTCAAGTGCAGTCGCAAAAACCATCAAGCGCTATGATGAAACTGGCTCTCATGAGGACCGCCACAGGAATGGAAGACCCAGAGTTACCTCTGCTGCAGAGGATAAGTTCATTAGAGTTACCAGCCTCAGATATTGCAGCCTAAATAAATGCTTCACAGAGTTTAAATCACAGACACAGGGGACTGTGTGAATCAGGCCTTCATGGTCGAATTGCTGCTAAGAAACCACACCAATAAGAAGAAGAGACCTGCTTGGGCCAAGAAACACAAACAATGGACATTAGGCCGTTGGAAATGTGTCCTTTGGTCTGGAGTCCAAATTTGAGATTTTAGGTTCCAACCGCCGTGTCTTTGTGAGACGCGGTGTGGGTGAACGGATGATCTCCGCATGTGTAGTTCCCACCGTAAAGCATGGAGGAGGAGGTGTTATGGTGTGGGGGTGCTTTGCTGGTGACACTGTGTGATTTATTTAGAATTCAAGGCACACTTTACCAGCATGGCTACCACAGCATTCTGCAGTGATACCATCCCATATGGTTTGTGCTGGTTTTGTTTTTCAACAGAACAATGACCCAACACACCTCCAGGCTGTGTAAGGGCTATTTTACCAAGAAGGAGACTGATGGAGTGCTGCATCAGATGACCTGGCCTCCACAATCCCCCGACCTCAACCCAATTGAGATGGTTTGGGATGAGTCGGACGGCAGAGTGAAGGAAAAGCAGCCAACAAGTGCTCAGCATGTGGGAACTCCATCAAGACTGTTGGAAAAGCATTCCAGGTGAAGTCGGTTGAGAGAATGCCAAGAGTGTACAAAGCGGTCATCAAGGCAAAGGATGGCTATTTGAAGTTTAACACTTTTTTGGTTACTACATGATTCCATATGTGTTATTCCATAGTTCTGTCTATCTATAACACACACATGGATTCGGCTATTTGAGCCCGTTGCTGACAGGTGTATGAAATCGAGCACACAGCCATTACATCTCCATAGACAAACATTGGCGGTAGAATGGCCCATACTGAAGAGCTCAGTGACTTCCAACGTGGCACCTTCATAGGATGTCACCTTTCCAACAAGTCAGTTTGTCAAATTTCTGCCCCGCTAAGTGCTGTTATTGTGAAGTACAAACGTCTAGGAGCAACAACGGCTCAGCCGCGAAGTGGTAGGCCCACACAAGCTCACAGAACGGGACGCCGAATGCTGAAGAGCGTAAAAATAGGCTGTCCTCGGTTGCAACACTCACTACAGAGTTCCAAACTGCCTCTGGAAGCAATGTCAGCACAATAACTTTGTCTGGAGCTTCATGAAATGGGTTTCCATGGCCGAGCAGCCGCACACAAGCCTAAAATCACCACGTGCCATGCCAAGCGTTGGCCGAAGTGGTGTTAAGATCGCTGCCATTGGACTCTGGAGCAGTGGAAACGCGTTCTCTGGGAGTGATGAAGCACCCTTCACCATCTGGCAGTCCGACGGACGAATCTGGGTTTGGCGGATGCCAGACGAACACTACCTGCCCGAATACATAGTGCCAACTGTAATGTTTGGTGGAGGAGGAATAATGGTGTGGGGCTGTTTTTTCATGGTTCGGGGTCGGCCCCTTAGTTCCAGTGAAGGGAAATCTTAATGCTACAGCATACAATAACATTCTAGACGATTTTGTGCTTCCAACTTTGTGGCTACAGTTTGGGGAAGGCCCTTTCCTGTTTCAGCATGACAATGCCCCCGTGCACAAAGTGACGTCCATACAGAAATGGTTTGTCGAGATCTGTGTGGAAGAACTTGACTGGCCTGCACAGAGCCCTGACCTCAATGCCATCGAACACCTTTGGGATGAATTGGAACGCAGAATGGAGGCAAGTCCCCTGCAGCAATGTTCCAACATCTAGTGGAAAGCCTTTCCAGAAGAGTGGAGGCTGTTATAGCAGCAAAGGGGGGACCAACTCCATATTAATGCCCATGATTTTGGAATGAGATGTTCAATGAGCAGGTGTCCACATTCTTATTTTTTGTGAAAATAATTTTAGGGATGAAAAACATTTACAGTGTAAACTTAAATTACTAAAACCAGAAAGTATGCAGAAAAGAGAATGGACATATTGATTTTTAAATAAGATAATCTTTAAGAACTAACAAATCACCAATCAGGGAGAACCTAAAATTCAAAAATTGATGCATTCAGTATTTTCTGTCATGCCATGTCATATTTTGTTATAATGTGAGTCACTCAGATAGCATGAGCCATGGCAAAATGTGTAGAATTGCAGTAAATTAGCTTTACAACTGCAAATTCTCTCAGCCTAAAATAGTGGGTCTAAAATAATGTATAAGACATCACACAAAAGATTTCGCTGTGACACTTCTGTGGATGATAAAAATAGTTGTTGTTCTGATGTGATTAATAAGGAGCATCCAGACTCTGCACTTGATGAATTCATGAAATTGCTTCTTCCAATTATTGATAATCATGCACCTGTTAAGAAACTAACTGTTAGAACTGTTAAGGCTCCATAGATTAAAGAGGAAATGAAAAACTGTATGGTTGAAAGAGACGGGGCAAAAGGAGCGGCTAATAAGTCTGGTTGCACATCTGACTGGCTGACTTACTGCAAATTGAGAAATTATGTGACTAAACTCAACAAAAAGAAGAAGAAACTGTATTATGAAGCCAAGATCAATGATATAAAGAATGATGGAAAAAAAAAACTTTAAATGAAATGATGGGCAGAAAGACAAATTCAACTCCATCTTTCATCGAATCAGATGGCTTATTCAGCACAAAACCATTTGATGTTGCCAATTATTTTAATGACTACTTCATTGGTAGAATCAGCAAACTTAGGCAGGAAATGCCAACAATGAACAGTGAGCCATCGTATTCATGCATAAAAAAACTAATAATAAACTAAAAGCATTGTAAGTTTGAATTTTGTAAACTTAGTGTGGGAGAGGTGGACAAATTATTGTCATCAATCAATGACAAACCTCCTGGCATTGAAAACGTGGATGGTAGCTGACTCTATAGCCACTCCTATCTGTCATATCTTTAATCTTAACATAAAGGACAGTCTTTGTCCTCATGCCTGGAGGGAAGCCAATGTCATTCCGCTCCCCAAGAGTGGTAAAGCGGCCTTTACTGGTTCAACCAGCTCTTAGCAAACTGTTGGAAGAAATGGTGTTTTACCAAATGCAATGCTATTTCTCTGTAAACAAATTAGCAACAGACTTTCAGCATGCTTATAGAAAAGGGCACTCAACATGTACTACACTGACACAAATGACTGATTGGTTGAAGAAAAATGATAAGAAGAATGTGGAAGTTGTACTGTTAGATTTCAGTGCAGCCTTTGATACTATTGACTATTGACTATTGAGAAATATCAGCCCACAGAGAGAAGAACAAGATTGAACTTCACTCAACTTTCTAGAGCAGTGGTCACCAACTGGTCGATCGTGATCTAAGGCATTCCTAGTTGATCGCCAAACATTTCTGTAAAAAAAACAACGATAAAGCCTTGTGTTCCTATATTTATTTCTTCGTCTCGGGCTGCTGGCGGTAGGTGCACCCGATTCAGCTGCCCTGTGCGCCGGGTAGGCAAACTGTTGCCATTTTGAACCAGTTAATGTGTCTGACGGTACAAACTCTGCCTTCCCGGCGGGCCCAGAGAGCAAATCAAGTGCACTATAAGCCCATTGCTGGTCAATTGGATGGCTCAGATGACAGTGTCTGCAGTAACGTAGCAGGTATAAAAGAAAGTTAAAACCATGACTAGAGAGAGACTGTCAACGAATACAGCAAAGATATGCTGTTTCTATGAGTGAATTCATGTTTAAGTTCTTACTCAGCACTGTCAACACTTTTATAAGCCATAAAATGCACGTTCTTCCTATTTCCACTCAGCGCTACAAGCACTGCAAGAGGTAACGAAGGAGTAGGAAAGTGTATCGATAGGCGAGCGTTGTTGTAATAATTAGCGGCTTGGGTCTTTTTTATTATCAAGGAATATTTCACTTTCTCTGTTCATAGGAGTAACAAGATGAATTTGTGCATGTGGCAGAAATAATGCGGTGCGACTCGAGTTTCGCCATCAGCTGGAAGACGGTGTCCCTTTTTGGTCAGTGTCAGTGGAGGAAAGGGAGACCGGAGGGATGTTGAGAGGTGGACCCTCAGTCTGCTGCTCTCTCCCTCTGCTGAGACTGACCATCAGATGCAGGCACCATCAGCCCAGTAAAATTTTAAATATATATTTTTATGTATGCTCACTCAGCTGTGCTTCACAAGTAATACAACAACGGATCCTATTACCGGTGTGATCATATAGCCTACCACAAATGTTGAAATATAATTTTAAAAAATTGCCCGAACAACATTGCATTCACTGGCATGTCAATTCAAGCAAAGCCAATATGTGGTGATAATCTATTGGGCCTATAGCTTACTGCACAAACCTCATTGCTACAGTACTGTTTTTAATTGGATAATGTTGCATAGGCATGCGTCTTTAAGTAATGTTTAAAAAAATCTGAGCGGTAGATCTCGGCTTTTTGACTCAGTGATCTTGACTCAGAAAAGGTTGGTGACCACTGTTCTAGAGTGTTCTTTGTTAATACTATCAACATTTCCCTTTACTGTGGCAATTGGGACCGAATCAACGCAATATTAGCCACTTTCAATGCATCATACAGAAACAAAACGAACTATGCAAGATATTTTGTTGTAGGCAGAACGCATCGGAGTAGGATTCTATTGCATTGACACACACTACTCAGCCCATACTTTACATAGACCGGTGTGGCATAAACAATCAGAGCTACAGTAGGCCTATATGCAAATATACCATTGCCATATATGGATATGTGCCATTTACTTTGAACTGGACTGTGTTTACAGCATGAGCGGTCGTGAGTAGTTGCGTTTGTTTTGAGATCAAAGCGAGAGCTGCATGTAGCCATGTGTGCACATTTTGTTCATATCCTTTGGCAGTTAGTTTTTTTTTGGTCTTAAAAGTGGCAGTGTTGTATTTTGAGACAGGCTTGAATAAGCTAAGTAGCCAATAGGCAGAGGGTAGCATAATTTGTCTGATTCTCTGTAATAAGTGGTTCCTTGCATCAAAACAACATTTTCAGTCACCTCCTTGTCTGAAGGACAAGTGGATAAACAGGTTAATGTCAAGCCCTGCATGTTGTTGTTTTTTTTTCAAAAGTGTCATGCAATGTAGGCCTAAATTGAACACCACACATTGGTTGCTACTGCAGGCTGAATGATAGAACAGCCATTTCCATGTTAAAATGTTATGGGATGCATTTTCTCCATTGTTTTTGATGGTAGGCCACTCTGGTAGGCCTACATTATGATCAAATAGCCACAGTAGCCTGCATAGCCACTGCTAAAACTGTAACTTAAAGCAGGTACAGCCTCAGTGTTCACAGGAAACGTGCGCTGGAAGTCGCACAGAATTTTCACAACGTTGAAGTTTGCGCTCAGCAGAGCTGAAATTTGCTCATTGCCCCCAAAAATGGAGTTTACATTGGTGGTGACCACAACTGGTCAAATAATCCAGCAATGCCCACTGCTAAAACAACAGTGACTTTATATTTGCACTGAATGCCTATAGTGACGCTGCTATTTTGGGAGAAAGCCATGAAATCAGGTCTCAAATGTAAGAACAATGGTGTTTCAGTCCAAGATGGCTGCTTTCTCCCTCTACTCAGCATGCAAGGCAGTCATAGGACTGCAGCGGGCTTTTTAGCTGGCTACAGATACCTGAAGGAACAACGGAAGGGTGACATTTGTCACGTCAAAGCTGCCAAAGGCACAATGGGGAACAAACACTTTTAATTTCTAAAAGTAGTTACGAACACATTGGCTTCCTGCGTCGTGTCAGTTCTGCCACTCCTATGTTTGCCAACCAGATTGATCTCGTGCCACTTGAGCACATTAATCTGGGCATATTTTGATGACAGTGTCGGAATCCCTTCCGCTTTGTCCCAGCCTAAGCATTAAACCATCCACAGTCAGGGGGAACTGGGTCACACTTAATGGCAAAAAGGAAAGCTGAGCAATTCATTTCAGCAAATTCCTAATTAACATAATTAAAAGAGGACGGGTGGGATAGAGAGAGAAAAACTGCAACTGCATCCCAGTTCCTCACTGGCGGGCAGGCATGTTGGCACACTGTTCCAACCCACTTTTTTTTACCCTCTCCCAGAAGGACCAGCAAGGTCACACCGTCCCTCATTTTACACCACCGGCCAAATCAGCATGATAGGGTGGGTGGAAATCATCAGTTGCTGAGGTTTTAAAAAATCTAGCTAGCTTCCCATACCAGTGCTAACTGCACTTTCCTTTCCTACTAGAAATCTCAGAGTTTACAGCCCACAACTAGCAGAGAAAAACCTGACACAAGTGGTGTGCTACAGCCAAACACATTAATCAATGTGATGCCGTACTAACCTGAGGCCCGGCCCTGAGAGTAGGAACACGAGTAATGCCTGTCAGGCTAACAAATGAGCTGGGCTCAGCAGAACGCCCCGAGAAAATAACTACACTTCAGCATCTTAACACCACCCAGCACCCATCTCTTCAGCTCTGCCTTTATTAGACCAATCGAAAGTTGTCCTCCAATGTCTGTGAGCTGCGAAAGTGCCATGTTTCCGAGATTGATTAAAGTCACTGAAACACCCTTAAAGCCATTCCCAACAGAAGGAAAAGTAAACAATTTCTAAAGAAGTTTACTTCTACTTTTAGCACAGTCGGGTGAATATAAATCCAGACACAGAAGCTGTTTAGTCCCGTGTCTGTCTGTAGGCCTATGCCCCAGTGATCAAGCCCAGAACACAGACTAGTACTTTACATTAGAAGACTGTAGGAAGGAGCCAGCAACATAGTGCTGTTCTTTTTGTGTTCACTTCAGAGCGCAGCACTCTGCTTACTTCAAAGCACACTATAATGCACATGTCTATGTCTCCTAAGCATACAGACGAAGCCATAGATATCCTATTAAATTCGATATGTAATTCTATGAATGTAGCTGTGTTCACTTCAAAAAAGGTAGAGGCAGCCCCCAGTGAGGTGCCGTGATGTAGCCTAGCACTTAAACGCACAGAGGAAATCTAGGTAAAGCTCTACGGCACAAGTTGTAAACAAGATGTGCTAATCGGACCTAAATAATCAATTAAGCACTACTGATAACCCCAGAGAGACCCACTGACGCTATACTAGCACACTATCCTCTTGTGTCCATCGAATCTGCCTGGCTGCCTGAGCAGAATACTGTGTTGAGTTCAGCTGGAAAAGCACACATCAGACAGTGTGACATCATGACCTCTGGAAGCTATGTCATAATGTGGCTGCAGAAGTCTAATGATGGCATGGTGAAGTTACATAAATGTCAAGAGGAAAGCGATTTGTCAGAGCGTTTCCAGTCCCCAGGGCAGGCAGGGTATTACAGAGGAGAATGGGGAGTCGCCGGGCAGATTGCTGAATCAGGTGGTAGGCTGGCAGCGTCAGTGTGCTGCTGATTCGTTGTCTGAGCCGTCGGCTATTTTTCAGGCCTAGGTTTTTAGTGATTCATCAGCAGCAGTGGCAGGCAACCCCAGTCTCCTCTCTGCCGCTGGTTGATGAGCTGCTCTCTTCATACCGTGGCCTAATTTCATTCTCTCCCTCCCACTCTCTCTACACCTCTGTCTGTATGTCTGAACACAGTGGGAGTCAAAGGAAGCTTGCTCGGGGGAGCAGGCAGACTGGTACACTTCACTGACTGCCACATCATTAGGCCTCTCCTCTTTTTCTCTTGCCATCGATCATCCTTTCCCATCTACCAACCATCCCATCCCCATCTTTTACCCTCTCTCTGCCTCCTACACAGCCCAGTGGGTGTCTACCTCAGTCTCTTTCTCCAGGCACCAAAGACTGTCTCTTCCTCTGCCCATCTGTATGCTCCCTGGCCTTCTGCAGGAAGTTATCATTAGTGTGGGTGCACAGGTCTTACCACGCATCAGCTCCCCATCTCTCCCTGTGTCGGAAAGTCTCCGAAAGCTTTCAGAGGACTTTCATGCTCTGTTAAATCGAAGTTCACATAAGCCCCTATGAGCCTGTGTACACGACTCAATAAACGATGAGTGATCGAGGCCTAAGCCTACTACACGATTATACAAAGGTCGTTAACTTTCAACAGATTAGGGCACATTTAGAGGAGGTAAGCCAGTTGAGAACAAGTTCTCATTTACAACTGCGACCTGGCCAAGATAAAGCAAAGCAGTGCGATAAAAACAACACAGAGTTACATATGGGGTAAAACAAAACAAAGTCAAAAATACAACAGAAAATATATATACAGTGTGTGCAAATGTAGCAAGTTATGGAGTTAAGGCAATAAATAGGCCATAGTGCAAAATAATTACAATTAGTAGTAACACTGGAATGATAGATGTGCAAGAGATGATGTGTCGGTAAGATGCCCTGACAACTGATGCTTAAAGTTAGTGAGGGAGATAAGAGTCTCCAGCTTCAGAGATTTTTGCAGTTCGTTCCAGTCATTGGCAGCAGAGAACTGGAAGGAATGGCGGCCAAATGTGGTGTTGGCTTTGGGGATGACCAGTAAGATATACCTGCTGGAGCTCATACTACGGGTAGGTGCTGCTATGGTGACCAATGAGCTAAGATAAGGCGGGGATTTGCCTAGCAGTGATTTATAGATGGCCTGGAGCCAGTGGTTTTGGCGACGAATATGTAGTGAGGGCCAGCCAACAAGAGCGTACAGGTCACAGTGGTGGGTAGTATATGGTGTTTGGTGACAAAATGGATGGCACTGTGATAGACTACATCCAATTTGCTGAGTAGAGTGTTGGAGGCTACTTTGTAAATGACATCGCCGATGTCAAGGATCGGTAGGATAGTCAGTTTTACAAGGGCATGTTTGGCAGCATGAGTGAAGGAGGCTTTGTTGCCAAATAGGAAGCCGATTCTAGATTTAACTTTGTATTGGAGATGCTTAATGTGAGTCTGGAAGGAGAGTTTACAGTCTAACCAGACACCTAGGTATTTGTAGTTGTCCACATACTCTAGGTCAGACCCCTTGAGAGTAGTGATTCTAGTCGGGTGGGCGGGTGCAAGCAGCGTTCGATTGAAGAGCATGCATTTAGTTTTACTTGTGTTTAAGAGCAGTTGGAGGCTACGGAAGGAGTGTTGTATGGCATTGAAGCTCGTTTGGAGGTTTGTTAACACAGTGTCCAATGAAGGGCCAGATGTATACAAAATGCTGTCGTCTGCGTAGAGGTGGATCTGAGAATCACCAGCAGCAAGAACGACACAATTGATGTACACAGAGAAAAGAGTCGGCCCAAGAATTGAACCCTGTGGCACCCCCATAGAGACTGCCATAGGTCCAGACAACAGGCCCTCCGATTTGACACATTGAACTCTATCTGAGAAGTAGTTGGTGAACCAGGCGAGGCAGTCATTTGAGAAACCAAGGCTATTTAGTCTGCCAATAAGAATGCGGTGGTTGACAGAGTCGAAAGCCTTGGCCATGTCGATTAAGACGGCTGCGCAGTACTGTCTTTTATCGATCGCGGTTATAATATCGTTTAGGACCTTGAGCGTGGCTGAGGTGCACCCATGACCAGCTCGGAAACCGGATTGCATAGCGGAGAAAGTACGGTGTGATTCGAAATGGTCGGTGATCTGTTTGTTAACTTGGCTTTCAAAAACGTTCGAAAGGCAGGGCAGGATGGATATAGGTCTGTAGCAGTTTGGATCTAGAGTGTCACCCCCTATGAAGAGGGGGATGACCGCGGCAGCTTTCCAATCTCTGGGGATCTCAGACGTTACGAAAGAGAGGTTGAACAGGCTAGTAATAGGGGTTGCGACGATTTCGGCGGCTAATTTTAGAAAGAAAGGGTCCAGATTGTCTAGCCCAGATTATTAGGGGGGGGGCATGGGCAAGTTGCAGCGGAGGGTGCAGAGCTGGTGACCGGGGTAGTGGTAGCCAGGTGGAAAGCATGGCCAGCCGTAGAAAAATGCTTGTTGAAATTCTCAATTATTGTAGATTTATCGGTGGTGATAGTGTTTCCTAGCCTCAGTGCAGTAGGCAGCTGGGAGGAGGTGCTCTTATTCTCCATGGACTTTAAAGTGTCCCAAAACCTTTTGGAGTTAGTGCTACAGGATGCAAATTTCTGTTTGAAAAAGCTAGCCTTTGCTTTCCTAACTGCTTGTGTATATTGGTTCCTAACTTCCCTGAAAAGTTGAATATCGCGGGGGATATTCGATGCTAATGCAGTACGTCACAGGATGTTTTTGTGCTCGTGAAGGGCAGTCAAGTCTGAGGAGAACCAGGGGCTATATCTGTTCTTATTTCTGAATTTTTTGAATGGGGCATGCTTATTTAAGATTGAGAGGAAAGCACTTTTAAAAAGAACAACCAGGCATCCTCTATTGACGGAATGAGATCGATATCCATCCAGGATACCTGGGCCAGGTCAATTAGGAAGGCCTGCTCGCTAAAGTGTTTTAGGGAGTGTTTGACAGTGATGAGGGGTGGTCGTTTGACCGCGGACCCGTTACGGACGCAGGCAATAAGGCAGTGATCGCTTAGATCGTGGTTGAAGACAGCAGAGGTGTATTTAGAGGGTAAGTTAGTCAGGATGATATCTATAAGGGTGCTCATGTTTACGGATTTAGGGTTGTACCTGGTAGGTTCCTTGATAATTTGTGTGAGATTGAGGGCATCTAGTTTGGATTGTAGGATGGCCGGGGTGTTAAGCATATCCCAGTTTAGGTCACCAAGCAGTACGAACTCTGAGGATAGATGGGGGGCAATCAATTCACATATGGTGTCCAGGGCACAGCTGGGGGCTGAAGCAAGCGGCAACAGTGAGAGACTTATTTCTGGAAAGGTGGATTTTTAGAAGTAGGAGCTCAATCTGTTTGGGCACAGACCTGGATAGTATGATAGAGCTCTGCAGGCTATCTTTACAGTAGATTGCAACTCCACCCCCTTTGGCAGTTCTATCTAGACGGAAAATGTTGTAGTTGGGGATGGACATTTCTGAATTGCTGGTGGCCTTCCTAAGCCAGGATTCAGACACTGCTAGAACATCAGGGTTGGCAGTGTGTGCTAACGCAGTGAATAACTCAAACTTAGGAAGGAGGCTTCTGATGTTAACGTGCAGAAAACCAAGGCTTTTACGGTTACAGAAGTCAACAAATGATAGCTCCTGGGGAGTAGGAGTGATACTGGGGGCTGCAGGGCCTGGGTTAACCTCTACATCACCAGTGGAACAGAGGACTAGAATAAGGATACGGCTAAAGGCTTTAAGAACTGGTCTTCTAGTGCGTTGGGTACAGAGAGTAAAGGGGGCAGATTTCCGGGCGTTGTAGAATAGATTCAGGGCATTATGTACAGACAAGGATATGAGTACAGTGGAGGTAAACCTAAGCGTTGGGTAACAATGAAAGAGATAGCATCACTGGAGGCACCGATTGAGCCGGTCTCCGCGTGTATGGGGGGTGGAACAAAGGAGCTATTTGAGGCAGTTTGAGAGGGACTTGGGGCTTTACAGTGAAATTGTATAATAAGAACTAACTGGAACAGCAATAGGCAAGGCATATTGACATGGGAGAGAGACATAAAGCAATCACAGGTGTTATTCGAGAGAGCTAAGACAACAACTGGTAATGGCGATAAAGTTTTGGGCTGAGGCTAAACAGGACAGGGTACCGTGTAAAGGAACAGTCCAACAGGCATCAGCTGTGCAGCTGAGTGATCATAAGGTTCAGTGAACAGCAATATGTGAGTCCGAGAGCAGTTCGAATTGGTGCTACAGCACAGGCTAGCAGGAAGCACGGCTGTTGTTTGCATGTGCTAGCGGGCCGGGGCTAGCAGATGGATCTTCGTGGTCGTCGCAACGGTAAGCCTGTTGAAACCACAGACGATTACGTCGGCAGAACAGTCGTGATGGATCAGCGGGGCTCCGTGTCGACTCTAGGAGGTCCCGTCCGGTTGACAGAGAGGTAGATAGCTGGGAGATGGGCCTGACTCGAGGCTAGCTCAAGGCTGATTAGCCAACAACAACATCCATTTGGTTGCAGCTAGCTAGTTGCGATGATCCGGAGTTAAAGGTCCAGTGATTCCGGCAGAAAAACCGATATATTCTTGGTCGATAACGCGCTCTAAAGACAGTGCAGACTGGCCGATAATAGTCCAGGCTAGAGCTGGCTGGTAGGTAGTGCAGGCCACGGACAATGGTGAAAAACCGCTAACGGTGGCTAATAGCAAGTAGCTAGTTAGCTGGCTACTCCCGTCCGGTAGACAGAGAGGTAGATAGCTGGGATATGGGCCTGGCTCGAGGCTAGCTCAAGGCTAACTGGTGCTTGCTTCGGGGGCAGTAGTGATTAGCCAACAGCAACATCCATTCGGTTGCGGCTAGCTAGTTGCGATCCGGTGTTAATGTCCAGTGATTCAGTTATTCCGGCAGAAAATCCGATGTTCTGGGTGAAAACCGCTAACGGTGGCTAATAGCAAGTAGCTAGTTAGCTGGCTGGCTAGTTTCAACTGGAGATTCTAGATAAAAGGTAAGTCAATAATAGAATCCGTTCCACATTGAGTGAGGCGGGTTGCAGGAAAGTATATTTAGTAGGAGGATGAAAAGTGTGATAGGGAAATATGTACGAAAAATACAAAAAACTGCCTATTTACACGGACACACACACACACAGAGTACACAATCCCTCATCTATCATTGTTAATGCCTGGAAATGAAAAAAACACCGGGGTATTCAAAAGAAAAAGGAACACAAACAAAACTTGTGGAGGATGTGTGTGTAGGGGAACTGATGAACTTGATAATAAACATTTAGGACATATTTCATGGATGGCTAATCTTGTGAAGACGCTGGCCAAAAACAACCGACCACAAAGAAGTTCTACTGATCAGCCAGATAGTAAAGGGGGCGATGAAACAAAGTGTCCAGAACAAGTCTTCAGTAGCTACTGAATGGGAATGAGAGATTAGTTCCTCTCTCTGTGTGTGTGTGTGTGTGGGGGGGGGGGAAGGGGACATGGGATTGGAGAGTAAACAGGAGACATCTCTTTTTTTCCTCCTTTCACCTGTTTTGAAGGTTAACCGGATAAATGTACCAGTGGGGGCAAGGGTAGAGTGTGACACAGACACTTATCCCAGAATAACCAGGCAGGCAGCAGGCATGGTGGGCCTCAGGAGAGAAGACAGAGACAAGGTTATTTACTGAACATGCAGGCAAGCCCAGTGTCAGGCTACTCCATACACCCAATTAGCATTTACATATTGGGAGAAAGAGAGAGAGTAATGCCCATCTAGAACAAAAGAAGAGGAAAATATTCACATTGAGATTCACTAGTCGCCTCATCTACTCATTATGCGGAGAATCAGAGATGACATTCAAAAAGCCTGCCACCGAACCAAATTCCCCAGTATGGATTCATGCTCCATCAATGTTATCTGAAATACTAAGCAGTAGAGACGGTTCCATGATGGGACACAGGATAATTATGTTTTCAGTGAGCCAGATACTTTTTTTAAAAAATGGGTGAGTGAAGTGAACGTGAACATGGAAATATAAATGCCACTGATCTGATTTGTGTTCTAAGTTCACAGAGTACTGCTTGAGAATTATTGGGTGCCGGTTTGTCATGTGCCGTGACTTTATCAATGACACATCATTAGTTCTGTCCTGTACTTGGCATACGAGACTAGGAACTGTCCCAGAGTCTTCCCATTGAACCGAAGCTCCAGAGACGAGGTAGAACTAAGTGCCCTGATCTCTATGCTCCAGTCCTGCTGCTTATAGCAACACAGGTGACTGACAGCACAGCCAGGCCTTCATCTAAAAATACAACGTGGCCCTGCTTACCAGCAGAGCTTGCCCTCCCAAATACATTGTCTTATGTCCAGGCCCTACTTCATAGGTTGTACCTAGTCCCAATTACACACTAATTAGACGTGTATGCAGAGTGATTTAATAGCTTACCAGGTGCTATAAAATGTACAAGTGTTATTCCCCAAAGCAGTTTCCAGGGTTTCCACTTACATAAAAGTTTCCTCTCTTACGGTGACTGACGGAGCTGAAAGGTCTGTAATCGCCGAACGAACAAACGCTGAGCTGAGGAACAAACGCTAAAGGAAAATGACATTTGCAAGGCAACACTTTTTGGAGAGGTTTGGCTGTGTTTACTTGATAACTAAGTGCCAGTGTTGGGAACAATCAGTGTCCCCGTCACTCTGACGTGCTGGGGTTAATTACAGTGGGCAACTCTCCTCTCTACACCCCCTCTCCAAATTGGCATTTTCCAGTGAGGCTGAAGCTGGCCGGTAATGAGCGGGTAGCAGACCTGGGTTCAAATACTATTAGAAATGATTTCAAATGATTTCGCTGAGTTTTATTGAGCTTGCCTGGTGCAATGGAACTGCTAGAATAGTCGCACAAGTGCCAAGCCCACCTATCTGGCACTCCAGGCAGGCTAAAGCAAACTATTTCAAATGTGTCTAATAACATTTGAACCCAGGTCTGGTAATGAGCATCTGGCGGGTGCCCTGCCCGCTCCAATTCCTTGTGTTACTTCTCCCTCAAAGGGTATATTTACCAGACTCACCAAATAACCTACCCTGGCTTTGGGAGTAAATAAACATGCAGTGAGTTGAGACAGGCTGAGTGGTTTTTAGAGCTCTCAGTTCCCCCCTCCTAATTCACAGCACTGAGTCACTGTCCCTGTGCTGCAACCGTTATTAGAAAGACAGCAACAACAGCCATTAGTTGTCTATGTCCTCAAAGGACCAATTCAGAAGTTCATTTAGGCATGGAAATTGCCTTCTAATGCTACTTCCCCTTTGGAAGGGTAGGGAAGTGAAGGGTTGTTATGACATTTTGACAGTGAAGTGACAGTAAAGTGAGATACTACAAATTTGACCGTGATTCAGCTGTTATTACGTGGCTGTGTGCTGACAGACGCAGCAAAGCTGTCTCGATCTGTTAGGTAAGCTGCCATGGAATTACAAAACGCTCTAATGACATAAATATCTTTCACATGGGCCTGAATCATAACTGACTGAAATCATAACACATCACATAAGCAGTTAATGCATGTTAATCTCTTTACTCCTGATGTGTGAAAATCAGGAAAGACACTCGCTTGAACAGGGTGAGACCAATTCAATAATGTGGCCTACAAACAGCGTGAAAGCATCAATTCAGGAACTCGCTGTAACGTTAACTACCTCCAGCTAATATTCCAGGAACATTCCAGCCCATATCCCACAGGCCCCCACCCCTGTCATATCATACCCAGCTTGGGGAAGACGATGAGGTATTCGGCGTTGCACTGAGGACAGGCCACGCGGGCCGTGCTGTTGCCCCTCTGCTTCTCGTCCACCCAGCGCTGCAGACACGCCTGGTGCACCCACTTGGTGGAGCCGCGGCAGCGACACGGACGCACCCACTCCGCCGTGCGGTCATCCTCGTCCGTGGCAAAGCACACCCAGCAGCTCCTGAAACGCACACAAACAGGAGAGGGTTTGTTCCACAGGCACATAAACACACACGAGAAGGCTAATGCACCCACGCATGCACCAACAGTGGCTGAAACACTGGGGTCGGTCTTTTTATCAATGTCTGTATACCAGTTAAGTATTCTCAGTGCATTTGACAATGAATTAATGGTTGTGTGTCAGGGAGAGGGTTTGCATTCATCCAGATTATGTGACCTCCACCCTGTAAACCTCAGAGCTACCAAACACACTGGCTGAATCAACAGCATGTTCAGAGGCAGGAAACACAACCAAAGCCTCACCCCCTGGGCACTGAGTGGTATGTAGGGAGAGAGAGAGCTCCTCTGGAACAGGATGAGAGAACAAACATACCCAAGACAAGACCTACATGTGACCTTGCATTCACCATGAAATGTAGGCTTAAAATGAAATAAGGTTAAAGCCTACAAAACCCCCAAACTATTGAGTAATACAATTACTCTGTGAAGGTCATAATAGTCCGTCCGTGTGTCATACATACATACATACATACATACAGTACCAGTCAAAAGTTTGGACACACCAACTCTTTCATGGGTTTTTCTTTAATGTTACTATTTTTCACATTGTACAATAATAGTGAAGACATCAAAACTATGAAACACATATGGAATCATGTAGTAACCAAAACAAGTGTTAAACAAATCAAAATATATTTTATATTCTTCAAATAGCCACCCTTTGCCTTGATGACAGATTTGCACACTCTTGGCATTCTCTCAACCAGCTTCACCTGGAATGCTTTTCCAACAGTCTTGAAGGAGTTCCCACATATGCTGACCACTTGTTGGCTGCTTTTCTTTCACTCTGCCGTCCGACTCATCCCAAACCATCTCAATTTGGTTGAGGTCGGGGGATTGTGGAGGCCAGGTCATCTGATGCAGCACTCCATCACTCTCCTTCTTGGTAAAATAACACTTACACAGCCTGGAGGTGTGTTGGGTCATTGTCCTGTTGAAAAACAAATGATTGTCCCACTAAGCCCAAACCAGATGGGATGGCATATCGCTGCAGAATGCTGTGGTAGCCATGCTGGTTAAGTGTGCCTTGAATTCTAAATAAAATCACAGACAGTGTCACCAGCAAAGCACCTCCTCCTCCATGCTTTTCGGTGGGAACTACACATGCGGAGATCATCCATTCACCCACACCGCGCCTCACAAAGACACGGTGGTTGGAACCAGAAATCTCAAATTTCGACTCCAGACCAAAGGACACATTTCTACCGGTCTAATGTCTATTGCTCGTGTTTCTTGGCCCAAGCAAGTCTCTTCTTCTTATTGGTGTCCTTTAGTAGTGGTTTCTTTGCAGCAATTGACCATGAAGGCCTGATTCACACAGTTCCCTCTGAACAGTTGATGTTAAGATGTGTCTGTGAAGCATTTATTTGGCCTGCAGTTTCTGAGGCTGGTAACGCTAATTAATTTATCCTCTGCAGCAGAAGTAACTCTGGGTCTTCCATTCCTGTGGTGGTCCTCATAAGTTTCATCATAGCTGTTGATGGTTTTTGCGACTGCACTTGAAGAAACTTTAAAAGTTCTTGAAATGTTCCGTATTGACTGACCTTCATGTCTTAAAGTAATGATGGACTGTTGTTTCTCTTTGCTTATTTGAGCTGTTTTTAAACATAATATGGACTTGGTCTTTTACCAAATAGGGCTATCTTCTGTATACCCCCACTACCTTGTCACAACACAACTGATTGGCTCAAACGCATTAAGAAGGAAAGAAATTCCACAAATTAACTTTTAAGAAGGCACACCTGTGAATTGAAATGCATTCCAGGTGACTATCTCATGAAGCTGGTTGAGAGAATGCCAATATTGTGCAAAGCTGTCATCAATGCAAAGGGTGGCTATTTGAAGAATTTGTTTAACACTTTTTTGGTTACTACATGATTCCATTTGTGTTATATCATAGTTTTTATGTCTTCACTATTATTCTACAATAAAAATAAAGAAAAACCCTTGAATTGAGTAGGTGTCCAAACTTTTGACTGGTAGTGTATATATACACATATACACACACACAGTATTCGGACCCCTTGACTTTTTCCAAATTTTGTTAAGTTACAGCCTTATTCTAAAATTGATTAAATAGTTTTTTCCCCTCATCAATCTACACACAATAATGACAAAGCAAAAACAGGTTTTTTGAAATTTTAGCGAATTAGTTAGTAATACCCTTTACTCAGTACGTTGTTGAAGCGCCTTTGGCAGCGATTACAGCCTCGAGTCTTCTTGGGTATGACGCTACAAGCCTGGCACACCTGTATTTGGGAAAATCTCACATTCTTCTCTGCAGATCATCTGAAGCTCTGTCAGGTTGGATGGGAAACATCGCTTCACAGCTATTTTCAGGTCTCTCCAGAGATGTTCGATCGGGTTTCAGTTCGGAATCTGGCTGGGCCACTCAAGGACATTCAGAGACTTGTCCCGAAGCCACTCCTGCATTGTCTTGGCTGTGTGGTTAGGGTCGTTGTCCTGTTGGAAGGTGAACCTTCGCCCTTGTCTGAGGTCCTGAGCAGGTTTTCATCAAGGATCTCTCTGTACTTTGCTCTGTTCATCTTTCCCTCGATCCTGCCTAGTCTCCCAGTCCCTGCCGCTGAAAGACATCCCCACAGCATGATGCTGCCACCACCATGCCTCACCGTAGGGATGGTGCCAGGTTTCCTCCGGATGTGACACTTGGCATTCAGGCCAAAGAGTTAAATATGTGTTTCATCAGACTAGAGAATCTTGTTTCTCATGGTCTGAGAGTCTTTTGGTGCCTTTTGGCAAACTCCAAGCGGGCTGTCATGTGCCTTTTACTGGGCAGTGGCTTCAGTCTGGCCACTCTACCATAAAGGCCTGATTGGTGGAGTGCTGGAGAGATGTTTGTCCTTCTGGAAGGTTCTCCCATCTCCACAGAGGAACTCTGGAGCTCTGTCAGTGTGACCATCCGGTTCTTGGTTACCTCCCTGACCAAGGCCCTTCTCCCCTGATGGCTCAGTTTGGCCGGGCGGCCAGCTCTAGGAAGAGTCTTGGTGGTTCCAAACTTCTTCCATTTAAGAATGATGGAGGCCACTGTGTTCTTGGGGACCTTCAATGCTGCAGACATTTTTTTTTACCCTTCCCCAGATCAGTGCCTTGACACAATCCTGTCTCGGAGCTCTACGGACAATTTCTTCGACCTCATGCCTAGGTTTTTGCTCTGACATGCACTGTCAACTGTGTGACCTTATATAGACAGTTGTGTGCCTTTCCAAATCATGTCCAATCAATTGAATTCACCACAGGTGGACTCCAATCAATTTGTAGAAACATCTCAAGGATGATCAATGGAAACAGGATGAACCTGAGGTCAATTTCGAGTCTCATAGCAAAGGGTCTGAATACTTATGTAAATAAGGTTTTTCTGTTTGTAAAAATTTGTACAAACCTGTTTTTGCTTTGTCATTATGGGGTATTGTAAGTAGATTGATGAGGAAAAAATATAATTTCATCAAATTTAGAATAAGGCTGTAACGTAACAAAATGTGGAAAAAGTCAAGGGATCTGAATACTTTCCTAATGCACTGTGTGTGTGTGTGTATGTATGTACAGTTGAAGTCGGAAGTTTACATACACTTAGGTTGGAGTCATTAAAACTTGTTTTTCAACCACTCCACAAATTTCTTGTTAACAAACTATAGTTTTGGCAAGTCGGTTAGGACATCTACTTTGTGCATGACAAGTAATTTTTCCAACAATTGTTTACAGAGATTATTTCACTTATAATTCACTGTATCACAATTCCAGTGGGTCAGAAGTTTACATACACGAAGTTGACTGTGCCTTTAAACAGCTTGGAAAATTCCAGAAAATGATGTCATGGCTTTAGAAGCTTCAGATAGGCTAATTGACATCATTTGAGTCAATTTGAGGAGTACATGTGGATGTATTTCAAGGCCTACCTTCAAACTCAGTGCCTCTTTGCTTGACATCATGGGAAAATCAAAAGAAATCAGCCAAGACCTCAGAAAAATAATTGTAGACCTCCACAAGTCTGGTTCATCCTTGGGAGCAATTTCCAAACGCCTGAAGGTACCACGTTCATCTGTACAAACAATAATACGCAAGTATAAACACCATGAGACCACGCAGCCGTCATACCGCTTAGGAAGGAGACACGTTCTGTCTCCTAGAGATGAACGTACTTTGGTGCGAAAAGTGCAAATCAATCCCAGAATAACAGCAAAGGACCTTGTGAAGATGCTGGAGGAAACGGGTACAAAAGTATCTATATCCACAGTAAAACGAGTCTTATATCAACATAACCTGAAAGGCCGCTCAGCAAGGAAGAAGCCACTGCTCCAAAACCGCCATAAAAAAAGCCAGACTACGGTTTGCAACTGCACATGGGGACAAAGATCGTACTTTTTGAAGAAATGTCCTCTGGTCTGATGAAACAAAAATATAACTGTTTGCCCATAATGACCATCATTATGTTTGGAGGGAAAAGGGGGGGCTTGCAAGCCGAAGAACGTGGGTGTGGGTGCTTTGCTGCAGGAGGGACTGGTGCACTTCACAAAATAGATGGCATCATGAGGAAGGAAAATTATGTGGATATATTGAAGCAACATCTTAAGACATCAGTCAGGAAGTTCAAGCTTGGTCGCAAATGGGTCTTCCAAATGGACAATGACCCCAAGCATACTTCCAAAGTTGTGCCAAAATGGCTTAAGGACAACAAAGTCAAGGTATTGGAGTGGCCATCACAAAGCCCTGACCTCAATCCTATAGAAAATGTGTGGGCAGAACTGAAAAAGCGTGTGCGAGCAAGGATGCCTACAAACCTGACTCAGTTACACCAGCTCTGTCAGGAGGAATGGGCCAAAATTCACCCAACTTATTGTGGGAAGCTTGTGGAAGGCTAACCTAAACATTTGACCTAAGTTAAACAATTTAAAGGCAATGCTACCAAATACTAATTGAGTGTATGTAAACTTCTGACCCACTGGGAATGTGGTGAAAGAAATAAAATGAAATAAATCACTCTCTACAATTATTCTGACATTTCACATTCTTATAATAAAGTGGTGATCCTATCTGACTTAAGACACATAATTTTTACTAGGATTAAATGTCAGGAATTGTGAAAAATTGAGTTTAAATGTATTTGGCTAAGGTGTATGTAAACTTCCGACTTCAACTGTATGTATGTTGTATGTATGTATGTATGTATGTATGTATAAATAAAAAACACATACACAGTGTATGCTGTTACACTGCAGCTGAACCAAAAATCAAAATCCCCCTATATCTGAGGAAGATATAAGAAGCTTGGGAGTGCACTGTCCGCCCCGGACCAAGTAAAGTAATCTCATCCATGGCCTCAGGGGGATAGCACTTGGTGAAAGTGGGCAGTCAGCAGAAAAAAAGTCACCTCCTAAAACACAGGCTTTCATACTTGGGGTTGATTTTCGAAGAAAGTGTATTTTGTTAGGCTAGGCCTAGCTCTTGGGACCGATTACAGAGTAGCGTATTGATCGAAGATTCCTCTCAGACAGTAGACTAAATAGATGTGTCCTGGAATACAGAGCAGAGACACACTCTGGTGCAGTGACCGTGCACAACTCAAACAAGATCAATAACAAAGAATCTGCTAAGTGAGCAAAATGAACTGAAATGCTGTTTATACCTACATGCCGAGCAGCATCAAAGGGTAGGCAGCCTATTTACAGCCTTTTTACAAGCATAGCCTACAAAAGTATTTGATCCCCTGCTGATTTTGTACGTTTGTCCACTGACAAAGACATGATCAGTCTATCATTTTAAATGGTAGGTTTATTTGAACAGTGAGAGACAGAATAACAACAAAAAAATCCAGAAAAATGCATGTCAAAAATGTTATAAATTGATTTTCATTTTAATGAGGGAAATAATTATTTGACCCCTCTGCAAAACATGACTTAGTACTTGGTGGCAAAACCCAGGTTGGCAATCACAGAGGTCAGATGTTTCTTGTAGTTGGCCACCAGGTTTGCACACATCTCAGGAGGGATTTTGTCCCACTCCTCTTTGCAGATCTTCTCCAAGTCATTAAGGTTTCGAGGCTGACGTTTGGCAACTCGAACCTTCAGCTCCCTCCACAGATTTTCTATGGGATTAAGGTCTGGAGACTGGCTAGGCCACTCCAGGACCTTAATGTGCTTCTTCTTGAGCCACTCCTTTGTTGCCTTGGCCGTGTGTTTTGGGTTGTCATGCTGGAATACCCATCCACGACCCATTTCAATGCCCAGGCTGAGGGCAGGAGGTTCTCACCCAAGATTTGACGGTACATGGCCCCGTCCATCGTCCCTTTGATGCGGTGAAGTTGTCCTGTCCCCTTAGCAGAAAAACACCCCCAAAGAATAATGTTTCCACCTCCATGTTTGACGGTGGGGATGGTGTTCTTGGGGTCATAGGCAGCATTCCTCCTCCTCCAAACACGGCGAGTTGAGTTGATGCCAAAGAGCTCCATTTTGGTCTCATCTGACCACAACACTTTCACCCAGTTCTCCTCTGAATCATTCAGATGTTCATTGGCAAACTTCAGACGGGCCTGTATATGTGCTTTCTTGAGCAGGGGGACCTTGCGGGCGCTGCAGGATTTCAGTCCTTCACGGCGTAGTGTGTTACCAATTGTTTTCTTGGTGACTATGGTCCCAGCTGCCTTGAGATCATTGACAAGATCCTCCCATGTAGTTCTGGGCTGATTCCTCACCGTTCTCATGATCATTGCAACTCCACGAGGTGAGATCTTGCATGGAGCCCCAAGCCGAGGGAGATTGACAGTTATTTTGTGTTTCTGCCATTTGCGATTAATCGCACCAACTGTTGTCACCTTCTCACCAAGCTGCGTGGCGATGGTCTTGTAGCCCATTCCAGTCTTGTGTAGGTCTACAATCTTGTCCCTGACATCCTTGGAGAGCTCTTTGGTCTTGGCCATGGTGGAGAGTTTGGAATCTGATTGATTGATTGCTTCTGTGGACAGGTGTCTTTTATACAGGTAACAAGCTGAGATTAGGAGCACTCCCTTTAAGAGTGTGCTCCTAATCTCAGCTCGTTACCTGTATAAAAGACACCTGGGAGCCAGAAATCTTTCTGATTGAGAGGGGGTCAAATACTTATTTCCCTCATTAAAATGCAAATCAACTTATAACATTTTTGACATGTGTTTTTCTGGATTTTTGTTGTTATTCTGTCTCTCACTGTTCAAATAAACCTACCATTAAAATTATAGACTGATAATTTCTTTGTCAGTGGGCAAGCTTACAAAATCAGCAGGGGATCAAATACTTTTTCCCCCTCACTGTACATCAATAGGCCTACAAGGCAGACAGCGTCAGAATGTCTAGGACCATATGCAAAGGAAAGAGACTACCTGCAAGTCTTTTCTCAAACATGTGACCGTCACCTACTAATAGAAAACAATGGGCATAATGATTATTTGATCAATGCAGGAAGAAAGAATGTAATCAATAGTAGCACCCAGCGATAAACCCTGTTGATGTGTATGAGTTTGTCTCCTATAGCCTACTAGTTTATAGCCTCCTAGTTTAGCTCCATGCTTGATACGGTGTGTGTGCCTTTGTAACACAATTCCACCAGTGGAGGCTGCTGAAGGGAGGATGGCTCATAATAATGGCTGGAATGGAGTCAATGGAATGGTATCAACCACATGGAAACACGTGCTTGATACCGTTCCATTGACTCCAATCCAGCCATTATTATGAGCCATCCTCCCCTCAGCAGCCTCCACTGCATTCCACATATATGCCAGATGTCTTGTAGAGCAATATTCTAACACCTGTGTTCTAGTCAGCAGAAGCAGAGAGGGTGGAGTCGGAGCAAGGAGACGGAGAATCATCATCTTCCTCCTTCTCCGGGACATTCAGACAGATGAGTTCTGAACCGGAGCTAAGCCATAATTGAATAGGTCATCTCTCCCCCTTACTACTGGTATTCAGCTCAGCCAGGGAGTAGGCCATAAGGGTCATTTAGCAACCTGTGAGCCTCCTCCTACTAATGTTGCACGGTATACCAAAACCTCTGTACATTAGGTACTAGAATTTGCTATGTTCGGTCCTCCTCTTAAAGATGAGTCACGTGATAGAGAGGATCAAGTCTGTATCAGTGCAGCCACTTTATAGCACGTAAAGCAAAGTGCCTGCTCCACTTAGGCTGCTCATTCATTGCTAGAGCTGTCTGGGCTGCATTGTTAGCTACCCAGTCATGCTGCACAGAAATTAACACACTTGAATAATGCAGCACGGCATGTAGAAACTTCATAACGGTTCGCAAAACAATATCCTTACAGGCTACAACACTTTTACAATGCAAGACGATACCAGTAGCTTCCCGCTTTAATCGTAGGCTAACATTCCTTGCTATCTTACAGCTGAATTCACTACCCTAGTACTTTTTGATAACCATAACGCAAAATATGCTGATTTCAAAGCTGATTGTCACCAAAAACATTACCAATTCACTTAGTCTCCCTCACCTCCCATCTGGTTTCCACTAGATTCCATAGCAACTGGGTCCCGTAGTCCTGACGGGCCAACACCAAGTGGTGAGGGTAGGCAACAACACCTCCGCCACATTGATCCTTAACACGGGGGCCCCACAGGGGTGCGTGCTCAACCCACTCCTGTACTCCCTGTTCACCCATGACAGCATGGCCATGCACGTCTCCAACAGGGCCTAAAATTTACATCCGCCACCTGCGGGTATATTTTGGTATTGGCGGGTAAGTTGTCTATTTCATCAGCCACGTTGGCAGGTGGTTCACAGTGGGAGCATTTCACCCACATTTGTGAATAAAAATAATCAAGTATGATCACATTCTAACAAAAGAAATGCTGCAATAGCTGTTTTCAAACTTCAAATTTCAGCCATTTAGTTTCATAGCTAGTAAATTAAAATCGCACAAAGTCAAAGAACTACGATAGCCTATCCCACCTCGCTCTGCAACATTCCCTGGCTGGGGCTGTGCGCACGTAAAGAGCTGAGTTACGCACGTGAAGAATTTAAATCTTGTCGCACTGCCTCTCCATAAATGTTTGTCAATGAGAATAGCCCCCTATTTCCAATCTGTCCATATGACATTTACATCTCAATTTGCATAATTACACTAAACCTTGAACAGTTGGCATTTCAATGGGTGAATGAAATAATTAATCTTTACCTCCCATAAAATGATGACATAACTCCAATAAGAAGAGACAGGAGGTGATGGATACGTTTTCTACTTGTGATACGCTGTAGAATTTTGGATATCGTCATCAGGTCAGTCTATAATGATAATATGGCATAACTATTACCTATAGGCCTACATACACTATAACAATGTCATAAATGTATCATAAAAGATAAGAGCCTAATCGCTTTAGTCTTCATGGTTACATTTTATGATTAAATTAACCTACATCAACCCTGTCCAAAAACTAGCCGATCAGATACTGAACAAAAATATTAAACGCTACATGTAAAGTGTTGGTCCCATGTTTCATGAGCTGTAATAAATGATACCAGAAATTTTCCAGATGCACGAAAAGCTTATTTCTCTGAAATTATGGGCAGACATTTGTTTACATCCCTGTTAGTGAACATTTCTCCGTTGCCAAGATAATCCATCCACCTGAGAGGTGTGGCATATCAAGAAGCTGATTAAACAGCATGATCATTACACAGGTGCACCTTGTGCTAGGGACAATAAAAGGTCACACTACAATGTGCAGTTTTGTCAAACACCACCACAGATGCAGGAATGTCCACCAGAGCTGTTGCCAGAGATTTTAAAATGTTAATTTCTCTACCATAAGCCATCTCCAGAGTTTATTCATCGTAATCTTTGTGGTAACTTTACCAGTAGCATGCAAACACTTGGTAGCAGAGAAATAAAGGAAAAAGGAGATCTTGTAAAAGTAGCTAGGGTTCATATAGGCCTAGGCCCAATATAGGTTATGCGCAATCTTTAAAATAAAATATTCTGGTGCTTATAACCCCTGTATTTTTTAATTGCTGGCAATTCTTAACATTAATATCTCAAATATTTTACATTGTGCGCCCACATTTCTGTGTGTGCTCCCACATTTTTAAACTTGAGAACAAGTGCTCCTTGTAATAAATGTCAGCATAGAGCCCTGGCATGGCAGCGGCATGCAGAGCTGTTACACATTTAGCAATCGCAGAGGCTTCCTTCCACCATTTTCACTGCACAAAAGTTAGCCCTCTTATCTAAAAAATATATGTTTTCACAGTTCAAAGATCCAGTTATTAAAATGTGCCATGCCACCTGCTTTAGTAGAAAACAGCTCACCCTGTGCGTTTCACTTGTTGTGCCCAAAGCGGTTATCAAATTTGTTTTATGGCACTCAGACGCAAGCTGGGCCATTCTGGCAAATATGGCACATAGTGGAAAATAAAACATTGGCAAGGTCACAGACAACAGGCCTACTCTACAACAGGAGCAAATCGATAACTCACTCTGGAGCACCACCACAATCCATAGTCAAGGCATTCATCACAGGTCTCTAAATTTTAGATGAGCTTCGATTGCAAGGTTTAGCCTAAAACCTCTATGGAAAAGGCGCACAGTACTACATAGAGCCATGACTACATGGAACTCTATTCCACATCAAGTAAACTCATGCAAGCAGTAAAATTAGATTTAAAAAACAGATAAAAATACATCTTATGGAACAGCGGGGACTGTGAAGCAACAAACATAGACATGAATACAAACACAAGATAAATGAGGTATAGAGTAGGGGCCTGAGGGCACACAGTTAATATGTTGTGAAATCTGTTATGAATGTATTGTAATGTTTTTCAAATGTATAACTGCCTTAATTTTGCTTGACCCCAGTAAGAGTAAGCTAATGGGGATCCATAATACATACACATACCCCAATGCATATTGAAGTTTATCATTTAAAAGCAGAATCTAATTTAAAATAGCATTTTCCATTAGGGTTTAGCGATATTGTAGTAGACTTCAGATTTGAACTGGCCTGGGGTAGGTACGCTCTTTCCCAGGTTGTGTTTTATTGTGAGGTGAGTAAGATTTTAAATGTACACATAGCACATTGGAAATACATGTGCATCTTGTTATCAGACTCAGGAAAGGAGCATACCCAGGTCTGGGCCAGGGTGACCCTGGCAACCTTGACTAGTGTGAAGGGCAAAGCAGTAGTACAGTTCCACCACACCTTAATGAAAGGCTACATTTGAACAGGCAATTAATTTGTGTTCGTTATCCACCACCTTGACAGTACAAAATCCTAATCAGTCCCCTGAGTATTCACTCAACGCCCAAAAAGGGAGGTTGCATGATGATTATGGCCATCCTCTGCCAGATGTCTCGCGTAACACCCCCCCCCCAGCTCACATCTGATGATGGTCCAGCGCACTGATCCAGACCCATGGTTTTAGTTACCTAGCTGGATGAAACAATGACTATAGCGTGCAACATATGACTAGCTGAACTACAAAATACTTGCCACAAGGTAAGAATTTGTAAAGTTATTAACTATGAATCCAAGGGCCACCTAGCTAGCTACTAACGCGTTAGCTAGCTTCGCTACTGGTTTGGTAACTAGCTAACGGTAAACTCAACTCACCTGTCCAAATTCTGTTGCATTACCAATGCGCTCTCTTCCGACATATGGCCAATAAATGTAAAACAACAGTACACTTAAACGTTTTGAGTGTATTAAGTCCCTATGCAGGTTAGATAGCTAGCTAGCTTGGCCTTGTTGAAAGCGGCGAGGCCTTTTCTGTTGGCACGAAGTCGAAGAGGTTAGCTAGCTGGCTAACTTGTCTAACCGAAATGAACTAGCTAAAACTTCAACTATAAACCAATTCCTTTGGAGTCATTATAACTAATGCATTACTACTTGATGCTTCATCTAAGGTTTCAGTTTATTAGTTTGCTAAAAACTACTTTTTAACGCGACGGCTTGACTCCATTGACCGCCCCTCTATGAGGTAACGCACCGGAACTCGTGATGCGCATTGCGTCACCAACAATAACAAGCCCGTCAGAGGCTGAGAAATCACACATTTACAAGATGCCTGGGATATGTAGTCCGACCCGACTTTTCCTCCTTCATGTGGCCAAAGAAATATCTAATTAATACTCTAACTTGTGCAGGCGGACCTACCTAAGAGGCACTAAGCCTACTTGGGAAGACGAGCATCATGAAGATACACATATGGCTACAGAATACTTCGTATTGCGGTAGGCTGCATTTGTTATAGCGCCCTGTAGCGTTTTTAAGCCACAAGCTTCGGGGAGTACATCTCATTTAATGGCTCAGTTGTATCTTTATTCTCTACATTTTATTGGTTAAAATGACTGCAAAATGTTGCGACAAGGTTTTGCAGTCATGAAAGATATTGGGCAAATGTAATCTGGGATACATTTTTTTTTCTTCCCCTAATTACATGGGTCTGTGGTCGGTGAAGAAAAGCAGCCTCATCTAATGTAGCTATTAAAATATCGCCTAGTCAGACCGTTACTCTATTCCAGCTGGCTGATAAGCGTTATTAGATATATACTGTTTGGCTTAGCACAGAATGTTTTACCAACCTTAACTTGTCGATACTTCCTCAATTTCCGACTTGGAAGACAACCAACCTATGTACGTCCATGTCTAATTGCAGGGGCTTCGTTTGAATTTAGAAAATGCTCAGTTATTAAATTAAATGTTTTGCTCCATGAAGTAATTCAACAATGTGTACACTGCCATCTTATCTATTTAAAATATTCTCTCATTGATTGAGACAGGTGGGTGTCCACCCCAAAGTGCTGCATGTCATGACACTCACCTTTCTCAATCAATGAGAGAAGATTTGAAATAGACAATGGTGGTGTACACATTGTTGGATTACTTAATGTAGCAAAAAAATGGATTTCATTTTTAACGGAGCATTTTCTAAATTCAAACGAAACCCAGCAACTAGACATTCACTTTTAGAAGACTGGATGTATTCCAAGTCGGGAATTGAGGAAGTATTGACAAGTTAAGGTTAGTTGAACATTTGCTGTGCTAAGCCAAACAGTACCTAACCTGTATTAAAAACTGGGTGGTTCGAGCCCTGAATGCTGATTGGCTAACAGCCGTGGTATATCAGGGGTATGACAAAACATTTATTTTTACTGCTCTAATTACGTTGGTAGCCAGTTTATAATAGCAATAAGGCACCTTGGGTTTGTGGTATCTTGCCAATATACCACGGCTAAGGGCTGTGTCAAGGCACTCTGCGTTGCGTTGTACTAAGAACAGCCCTTAGCCGTGGTATATTGGACATATACCACACCCCCTCTGGCTTTATTGCTTAATTATAAACTGGGTGGTTCAAGCTCTGAATGCTGATTGGCTGACAGACGTGGTATATCAGACCATATACCACGGGTATGACAAAACATTTATTTTTACTGCTCCAATTACGTTGGTAACCAGTTTATAATAGCAATAAGGCACCTCGGAGGTTTGTGATATATGGCCAATATACCACGGCTAAGGGCTGTGTCCAGGCACTCTGCGTTGCGTCGTGCATAAGAACAGCCCTTAGCCGTGGTATATTGGCCATATACCACACCTCCTCAGGCCTTATTGCTTAAATGGCTAATGGAGCATCACATTAGCCATTACAATCTGCTAGCTACATCTAGCTCACTAAAAAACCCTTCTCTAGGGGTTTCAGCAGTTAGCTTCGCCCACGGCTGTCCATGTGAACTACACTTCCTCCCCAGTTACGTGGTCGCCTCGTAAACAAGCTGTAACATGGAGATATTGCCTTGTGGGAACACTAACCCAATTTAGCGTCTATGAATGGGTTAATGATGATCCAATCAAACTATATATTGTTGCAGCAAATAGCATGTTTGATAGTCAATAAAAAAAGTCATCTTTAAATACTAACCTGATTTAATGCAAAAATGTATGGGCCTACATGCTAAACAAAAGCTGACCAAAAACAATTGTTTTTTTCCGACCAAACTTTGCATTCTAGACAAGTTATACTAATAAACTACAAATCCCGGAAGCCTCCTCATCCATGCGCCGCTGTCGATCAGCTGTTGAAGCAACTGCTGACTACCTCCGCACGAAGGGTAACTCATTTGTCATATCTAAACCCAGACGAGGCAAACAGAAATAGTTTGGGTGAACGATAAAGGTAAATTGAATTTAATGTGAAACAGAAAACCGACACGGGTGTGCATGCTGTTGCCGTGTTTGTACAGTTGTGGATTAGGGTGGTCGGATATGAATGTATTTAATAGCCCGCTTGTGAATGTATCGAATGTCTTGTATAACCAACGCGTAGGGAAACTACGACTTTTAGTTTGTCAAAATTGGTATATTGTTTTTCTTTTAGGCTGGTAAACTGCCCCCGTATTGATTACTTGATGACCACGAATAGGCAGCGTTTATGCATCGAGGAAAAAACAAGGATTAACCGGTGTCCAGAATGCTGTTCAATATTTTACTTTCTGCGAGAAGTCAACGTCACACCTGTTAGGAATACGCTATTCTAGATGCCTGAGAATTAAAATAATGTGCTCAACATAAATTTGACAGCCTACTGTGTTTGAGTCGTTTTAGCCTATTCTTAATACCTTCTAAATACCACTCTATGTGGCTTTATTAGGCCACAGTTATCTCGAATGGTTCATAATTAAAATTGACAATAAACCGTACGGTATCCTAACCATCATTCAAGTGTGACTGTGTGCACTGCAAGCAGAATGATTTTATACTGTTAATAATAATAATACTGTTCTCAGCGATAGGTCTAATTTTGTCTATAATTATGCTAACGGACGCCCAGAATAAACATATAAAGAATTTATGATAGCCTTAAAATATTAAATTAATATAAATATACATTAGAAATATTATTTTGATCAATGCAGGCAGGCAGGCATGAAAGAAGAGGCGCAGCACCGCTCCTCTAGGCTTTTGTGAACATAGATATGCATATAGGGCTGTCTCTGTTATAGCACCCATTTGCACCCTACTCAGAAAATCAGCATATAAAAACGAGACAGGAACATTTACCAAGTTGAATGGGGTAATTTAAGATGCCTCTTATTGTAATCTCTATAACGTTCATGCTTTCAGGGTGAAGCTATTAACCTATGTAGCAAGTCATTCTGTGAAGTCACTTAAAATTGTAGATCATGTCTAAGCTACTACTAGGCTAATGTCATACAAAAGTACAAGCAAAGAAAGCCTAAATTCATCATCTCATATAGCTACTGCAGCAATCATTGTCACAGAAACTTAAGAAAAAGTGCCTTGCTCATTCCATAGGAAATAGCTATCCGTAATGTATCCATTTTACTATGAAGTGGGTGGATCAAGGTGGCGTGTCTCTTTAACCTTGAAGGACGCAACAGCTTTATTTACTGGAAATTAATTCAGGGGTGGTTCTAGGGAGGAAAAAAAACAGGAACAAGAATCAGTTTCACATTGCAGTTCGGAGTTCCTGGGTAAAGGAAAATGAGACATGGTGAATATCGGTGTCCTCCACGTGTATCTCCCGCATACATCCGAGTGGAGCGCTGGCGTCAGAAAGGGTGACACTATTGAATCTCTTGCTGAAGTGCACTTTATTGTAACACACCAGCAGTATTAGATTTTTTTTCTAAATGGGTGATCACTAATTTGCCTTGCAGCAGCACAATTCCCCTCTCGGAGTTCTCACTAAAATATCACAACAGCCCAGAGAGCCTTGTCTACGACATTCTCAATAATAATTAACTTATCTGTTTTTCCCTTTTCAGCTCAGCAAACCATGCAGGATGATTTACTGATGGACAAAAACAAAGCCCAACCTCATCAGCAGCAAGATCCAGCAGTAGACCCTCCCTCCACCCCGACCCCCTTGGATTCCCCTACATTAGATGAGAGCCCGTCGAGTGTGAGTAACCAAGCAGCTTCAGCGCTCAACAAAGAGAAAGTGCAGATGGAGTCTCCGATTCTGCCGGGTTTGAGTTTTCATCAGCCGCAGGAAACCGGTGGCACCCTGTCCCCCTCATTTGGTAGCACTTGGTCTACTGGAACTACGAACACCGTGGATGACAATTTTCATCAAGGAATACCCTCAGTGAACGGAACAATGCTTTTCCAGAACTTCCCCCATCACGTCAATCCGGTATTTGGAGGCAATTTCTCACCTCAGCTTGGCTTGGCACAGTCTCAGCATCCACAGCAGCAAGCCCAGCACCAGCCGGCACAGCAACGGAGATCCCCTGTTAGCCCCAATCAAGGTCATTTTCCACAGAGAAACGCTTACAGTCACCAGTCTGTCATGAATAGCAAGGCTTCTTCACCTGCCTCATCTTCGGGTTGGAATAATCACCAAAATACCACTTGGAGCGCAACCTCCAATCCCTGGAGCGGTCTCCAGGCAGGCAGGGACCCGCGAAGAGCTGTGGGAGTCGGGATTGGTGTAGGGGTGCCGTCATCCATGAACCCCATCTCCCCGATGAAAAAGCCCTATTCTAGCAACGTTATAGCACCCCCAAAATTCCCGAGAGCTGGTCCCCTCCCCACGAAATCTTGGATGGAGGACAACGCCTTTAGGATGGACAACGGCAACAATATGCTGCCTTTTCAGGTATGTTTGGCCTAGTAATAAGGAAACCTTTATCCAATTTGAAACATTTTCTTAATAAACAATGTTGGTATGTAAATTAAACGCAAGAGGCGAAAGTGTTAGAAGACGATTATGATGATGACGTCATGTCCACATCATGAGAGAACATTTGAAACTGTGTAGAAGTAGCCTATATGTATGCTCATAGGTTGCATTTAAACACTACCAGAGTGAGCTGGCATAATAAGAAAGAAATGTAACCATTTAATGCAATAACCATATAGACTAACCAAGTTCTCAATCTCTGTCAACGAACTAGGCCTATAGCTTACTGGTTCAAGCATTCTACCAAATTATAAATATCAGGTTATGATGAATATTCTTCATGTAAATGATTCTTTAAAATAAAGGAAGTTCGTTGATTTTAGTCTCCTGCAACCCACACAGGCACTGGTTCAGATCATTAGAACAGCCTAAATCTTAATTATAACAATGTTAAATAATTGTCATAATGGATTGTTTAGTATGTGATTAGGCTATTATGACGTTATGATATTGATTAGTCTATTATTACTTTATAATAAGGTTGCTATGCATCATTTCCGATTTTCCATCGGTGTCAGCACAGAAATAGAATGAATAGAATGGACCTCCCCATTCAAGTCAATAATAGCATAATGGGTTGACTGGCAGCCATTTTGTGATTACCCATTGGAGCAAAGCAGGAAGTGTGCCCATCAATCTGTGCTGTGATTTGTTGAATCAACTCAACTGACCTTACAAAAAATACATTTAGCATCATTTGAATGAACATTCTACGTTACCATGAAACTTATTCCATCACAATACCAGGCAGCCATTGCGAGTGTACCCATTAGTTTACCAGTCAAATTGCCAGGATTAGAGGTTCCTAGCCTGTTCTATTAATTATATTTCTATGGTCAGAAGTCTGACTCCATTGAGAAATGGCTCTGGAGTTCACTTCCCACACTATCCTAGTAAAAATCATCGCAATTATTGAAGAAAATTATATATTTAATAATAGCTCTTAAAGGGCACACTGCTCGTATGTAATTGGCTAGTTTTAGTCTAGTGGGTGGTATTAGTCATAATTACATTGTAACAAAGTGACGTTTGAAACATTGTTTGCGACACCTATGTCAGTTCAACCCCTCTCCTGTTGTTTTACTGGTTTGTAATGAACGATTCTTTTCACTGTGCAAACTTTTTACTTTGTCACTATAGCCTGATGTGCCATAGACAGTATCACATGACATCAATTATAACATTTGGACAAGTAGTTCAGTTTATTCAGGCCAAGTTATTAAAAAAAGCTATAGACATAAATGAAAGGATGCACTAGGCTATAGTCACTTGACAACCAAGTAATGAACAGTGCCGGTTCAGTAAACTGTGATTCTGTAGAATCTTTTTTTAGTTTAGTTTTACATTGTAGGCCTTTTTAGATAGGCCTAAGGGGAAGGTCCCTTTCTGAGTCATTAACTAAATAATGCTACACTAATTTAAAGGAGAGTACTAGAATGCTGCCAATGTAAGTCACATTTTCTATGCCTAGTTTGCCAGCACTGCAGTGGAGATAACGTAGGAGTTATGTGTGCTTTTAGTCAGTGATAGATGCTGTCTCAGCGCAGCCTTCTCTGATGTCTACAACTACATCAGACACAAACCAATGAAATGCCGTCCTATCTGCCCATTCTATTTAGGCTACCACTATTCTTGGGCCTGAGACACCTCCTTTTTCAAAAGCAGAGACAAAGGCATTGTTTAATGGAGATACAGTGACTTCAGAAACTGTTCTCACCCCTTTACTTTTTCCAAATTTTGTTGTGTTACAAAGTGGGATTAGAATGGATTTAATTGTCATTTATTGTCAACGATCTACTCAAAATACTCTAATGTAAAAGTGGAAGAACGTTTAGAAAATGGTTAGAAAATATATGAAAAATAAAACGCATATCTTGATTAGATAAATATTCAACCCCCTGAGTCAATACAGGGTCGGCAGGTAGCCTAGCGTTTAAGAGCGTTGGGCCAGTAACCAAAATATTTTGACTTTTATTTATTCTCAAAATTCTTCAAGCTCTGTAAATTTGGTTGTTGATCATTGCTAAACAGCCATTTTCAAGTCTTGCCATAGATTTTCAAGTGGATTTAAGTCGAAACTGTAACTAGGCCACTCAGGAACATTCAATGTCGACATAAAGTTCATTTCTTTGCCACATTTTTTGCAGTTTTACTTAAGTCCCTTATTGCAAACAGAATGCATATTTGGAATATTTTTATTCTGTACAGGCTTCCTTCTTTTCACTCTGACAATTAAGTTAGTATTGTGGAGTAACTACAATGTTGTTGATCCATCCTCAGTTTTCTCCTATCACAGCCATTAAACTCTGTAACTGTTTTAAAGTCACCATTGGCCTCATGGTGAAATCCCTGATCGGTTTCCTTCCTCTCCGGCAACAAAGTTAGGAAGGACGCCTGTATCTTTGTAGTGACTGGGTTTATTGATACACCATCCATAGTGTAATTAATAACTTCACCATGCTCGAAGGGAAATTCAGTGTCTGCTTTTTTATTTTTACTAATCTACATAGGTGCCCTTCTTTGCGAGGCATTGGAAAACCTCCCATGTCTTTGTGGTTGAATCTGGGTTTGAAATTCACTGCTCGACTGAGGGACCTTACAGATAATTGTATGTGTGGGGTACAAAGATTAGGTAATCAAATCAAAATCATGTTAAACACTATTATTGCACACAAAGTGAGTCCATGCAACTTTTTATGTGACTTATTAAGCACATTTGTACTCCTAAACTTATGTAGGCTTGCCATAACAAAGGGGTTGACATTTCAGCCTTTCCTTTTTAATTAATTAGTAAACATTTCTAAAAACATAATTCCACTTTGACATTATGGGGTATTGTGTGTAGACCAGTGACAAAAAAATCCAAATTTAAGTCATTTTTAAATTCAGGCTGTAACAACCAAAATGTGGAAAAAGTAGAGTGTTGTGAATACTTGCTGAAGCTTTCATTGACGGGACCACGGAGAGAATGAAAATATATAAATTGTGCGTCTGGAGACTTTTCTTACCGGACTATAGGAGTTGGATCGTTTCTCATTCCAATATGCCAGAGCCATTTACAGACAGTCAAAGCAGAGACCCTTTGATATTCTGCTGTATTATCATCAGAGGCAATTGTCATTTCAAATCTTTGAATTCCCTTGAGTGGCAAGTTAAAAAAGATTTCGACATAGTCCTCAAGGAGAGGACAATCAAAACATAATTACATGGTAGTACGCTACTACAAAAATACTGTAGAGCTATTGTCAGGATTGACAAATAGGAACTTTAGGGTCAACCACATGGGCACAATTATTGTGTGTTGAAAAACAGAATAGGAATGAGGCATTTTACATTTTCTGATATCCCAATATGATTTTTAGCTAATCATTGTGGCCTTATCAGTTAGTTAACACATATCAAATAGTCCTATGTTATTAAAATGTGATAACATAGATTAAGTTAGTTGTGTAGTACTGTCTTTGCAACAACCGCTACATTTCTCTAGGCCAGTATTGTTCCCGTATGCCATTGTTTTTTCCTGCGTGTTGTGACTGATGGTTTGTGAGTGGGGGCTTACGTTAACACAAGAGTTACAAAAAAAAACAACAAGCAACGCAACATTGCTGTCACTGCTAACAATGCTGACTTCATTTCTGTTATTTCTTTTAAACTCATTGCAGCACAGTTTTCCCAAATAGTACTTGTTGCTCTGTGAATAACGTTTGTCTCCCACATCCTGAACAGCTAGTGACTAAATCATTGCAACTAATTGATGTCCAAAATAGGACTCACAGACAGCTATTGGAAAGTATTTTTCACTGAAAACATATGGATTTGTGACAGCCTAGGAATTGCCAATTACTGATTCCTGTATCTCTCATTTACAGATTCAGTGTCAGAAGAATATTCAGTTACTACCAGGCAATGGTGTCGTCTCTCATTAGTCTCTCTTGTGTTCTCAAATATTGTCATATACAGTACCAGTCAAAAATTTGGACGCACCTTCTCATTCAAGGGTTTTTCTTTATTTTTACTATTTTCTACATTGTAGAATAATAGTGAAGACATAAAAACTATGAAATTACACAAATGGAATCATGTAGTAACTAAAAAAGTGTTAAATAAATATATTATATATTTTATATTTGAGATTCTTCAAATAGCCACCCTTTGCCTTGATGACAGCTTTGCACACTCTTGGCATTCTCTCAACCAGCTTCACCTGGAATGCTTTTCCAACAGTCTTGAAGGAGTTCCCACATATGCTGACCACTTGTTGGATGCTTTTCCTTCACTCTGCTGTCCGACTCATCCCAAACCATCTCAATTGGGTTGAGGTCGGGGGATTGTGGAGGCCAGGTCATCTGATGCAGCACTCCATCACTCTCCTTCTTGGTAAAATAGCCCTTACACAGCCTGGAGCTGTGTTGGGTCATTGTCCCGTTGAAAAACAAATGATAGTCCCACTAAGCTCAAACCAGATGGGATGGCGTATCGCTGCAGAATGCTGTGGTAGCCATGCTGGTTAAGTGTGCCTTGAATTCTAAATAAAATCACAGACAGTGTCACCAGCAAAGCACCCCAGCCCATAACACCTCCTCCTCCATGCTTTATGGTGGGAACTACACATGCGGCGATCATCGGTTCACCCACACCGCGTCTCAAAAGACACGGTGGTTGTGACCAAAAATCTCAAATTTGGACTCCAGACCATAGGACAAATTTCCACCAGTCTAATGTCCATTGCTCGTTTTTCTTGGCCCAAGCAGGTCTCTTCTTCTTATTGGTGTCCTTTAGTAGTGGTTTCTTTGCAGCAGTTCGACCATGAAGCCCTGATTCACACAGTCCCCTCTGAACAGTTGATGTTGAGATGTGTCTGTGACTTGAACTCTGTGAAGCATTAATTTGGGCTACAATTTCTGAGGCCGGTAACTCTAATGAACTTATCCTCTGCAGCAGAGGTAACTCTGGGTCTTCCATTCCTGTGGCGGTCCTCATGAGAGCCAGTTTCATCATAGCACTTGATGGTTTTTGCGACTGCACTTGAAGAAACTTCAAAAGTTATTGAAATGTTCTGTATTGACTGACCTTCATGTCTTAAAGTAGTGATGGACTGTCGTTTCTCTTTGCTCATTTGAGCTGTTCTTGCCATTAAATGGACTTGATCTTTTACCAAATAGGGCTATCTTCTGTATACCCTTCGCTACCTTGTCACAACACAACTGATTGGCTCAAACGCATTAAGAAGGAAAGAAATTCCACAAATTAACTTTTAAGAAGGCACACCTGTTAATTGAAGTGCATTCCAGGTGATTACCTCATAAAGCTGGTTGAGCGAATGCCAAGCGCGTGCAAAGCTTTCATCAAGGCAAAGGGTAGCTATTTGAAGAATCTCAAATATACTTTGATTTGTTTAACACTTTTTGGGTTACTACATGATTCCATATGTGTTATTTCATAGTTTTGATGTCTTCACTATTACTCTACAATGTAAAAATAAAGAAAAATCCTTGAATGAGTAGGTGTGTCCAAACTTTTGACTGGTAGTGTGTATACTGAAAAAATACAGTGAGGAAAGAAAGTATTTGATCCCGTGCTGATTTTGTACGTTTGCCCACTGACAAAGACATGATCAGTCTATAATTTTAATGGTAGGTTTATTTGAACAGTGAGAGACAGAATAACAACAACAAAATCCAGAAAAACGCATGTCAAAAATGTTATAAATTGATTTGCATTTTAATGAGGGAAATAAGTATTTGACCCCCTCTTATTCAGAAAGATTTCTGGCTCCCAGGTGTCTTTTATACAGGTAACGAGCTGAGATTAGGAGAACACTCTTAAAGGGAGTGCTCCTAATCTCAGCTTGTTACCTGTATAAAAGACACCTGTCCACAGAAGCAATCAATCAATCAGATTCCAAACTCTCCACCATGGCCTAGACCAAAGAGCTCTCCAAGGATGTCAGGGACAAGATTGTAGACCTACACAAGGCTGGAATGGGCTACAAGACCATCGCCAAGCAGCTTGGTGAGAAGGTGACAACAGTTGGTATGATTATTCGCAAATGGAAGAAACACAAAATAACTGTCAATCTCCCTCGGCCTGGGGCTCCATGCAAGAAATCACCTCGTGGAGTTGCAATGATCATGAGAACGGTGAGGAATCAGCCCAGAACTACACAGGAGGATCTTGTCAATGATCTCAAGGCAGCTGGGACCATAGTCACCAAGAAAACAATTGGTAACACACTACGCCGTGAAGGACTGAAATCCTGCAGCGCCCGCAAGGTCCCCCTGCTCAAGAAAGCACATATACATGCCCGTCTGAAGTTTGCCAATGAACATCTGAATGATTCAGAGGAGAACTGGGTGAAAGTGTTGTGGTCAGATGAGACCAAAATGGAGCTCTTTGGCATCAACTCAACTCGCCGTGTTTGGAGGAGGAGGAATGCTGCCTATGACCCCAAGAACACCATCCCCGCTGTCAAACATGGAGGTGGAAACATTATGCTTTGGGGGTGTTTTTCTGCTAAGGGGACAGGACAACTTCACCGCATCAAAGGGACGATGGATGGCGCCATGTATTGTCAAATATTTGGTGAGAACCTCCTTCCCTCAGCCAGGGCATTGAAAATGGGTCGTTGATTGGTATTCCAGCATGACAATGACCCAAAACACATGGCCAAGGCAACAAAGGAGTGGCTCAAGAAGAAGCACATTAAGGTCCTGGAGTGGCCTAGCCAGTCTCCAGACCTTAATCCCATAAAAAATCTGTGGAGGGAGCTGAAGGTTCAAGTTGCCAAACGCCAGCCTCGAAACCTTAATGACTTGGAGAAGATCTGCAAAGAGGAGTGGGACAAAATCCCTCCTGAGATGTGTGCAAACCTGGTGGCCAACTACAAGAAACGTCTGACCTCTGTGATTGCCAACATGGGTTTTGCCACCAAGTACTAAGTCATGTTTTGCAGAGGGGTCAAATACTTATTTCCCTCATTTAAAATGCAAATCAATTTATAACATTTCTGACATGCGTTTTTCTGGATTTTGTTGTTATTCTGTCTCTCACTGTTCAAATAAACCTACCATTAAAATTATAGACTGATCATGTCTTTGTCAGTGGGCAAACGTACAAAATCAGCAGGGGATCAAATACTTTTTTCCCTCACTATATATAAATGCAACATTCAACAATTTCAAACATTTAGCTGCGTTACAGTTCATATAAGGAAGTCCGTCAATTGAAAAAATTCATTAGGCCCTAATCTATAAATTTCACATGACTATGGATTTCCACCCACAGGGCAGCAAGGCCCAGCCAATCAGAATGAGTTTTTCCCCACAAAAGGGCTTTATTACAGACAGAGTCCCCAGCAGTGGCCTTTTATTGTAACCAGCACAAGGTGCATCTGTTTAACGATCATGCTGTTTAATCAGCTTCTTGATATGCCACACCTGTCAAGTGGATGGATTATCTTGACAAAGGATAAAATGCTCACTAACAGGGATGTAAACAAATGTGTTCACAACATTTTAGAGAGAAGCTTTTTGTACATATGGAATATTTCTGGGATATTGTATTTCTTCTCATGAAACATGGAACCAAAACTTTACATGTTGCATTTATATTTTTGTTCAGTATAGTAAATATCTCCAGTGTAGGCTACTTTGAACTTGTACTCACTGAGTGGGCAGTATTTGTTTATCCAATCAAGAGGTAGAGCCCCGGGGAAGGTAGTGTGAGCCAAAATGTGAAACTGTTGCAGGGAACAACATGTGCCAATGGAACCTGGTCCGGGGCAGAGGGTGAAGTTCAAGCCTGATTGAAACATATCGAGTAGATATAGATAACTATTGTCTGTTGTTTTCTCTTTTTAAACCCTTTCCCTTTGCTACTATTTAGCTATCTTTCTATTTCATTTAGTGAACTTTTAATCTTTTTGCTCTCTATTTAGCTAGCTGTGGAGGTAGTTATGAGGAAAACAAGGTCAGGGGGCCACATGCCATGGGCTCAGAGTGCCCTGTTTGCTAAAGTGAAATTCAGGCAAAGGAGATATCAAACCAAGCACAAACTGTTGAAGAGTGGTTTAAAGTCACTTCAGAGTATCACCAGGGTCATCTTCATTAGGGCACACTGTAGCACTTTTAAAAAACGTATTCTCATGAACCATAAGTCCAAATAACACTAAATCGGTATGTGGTACATCTCTTAACTTAGTTTGAGGAAAGTTAAGGGATTGGTTAAGAGATGGCCGAGTTATTGATAAATCATGAAATCCGATTTTACGTGTCCATTTAAATCCTTTGTAAATCCTCTTCACAATGGTCTATCAACTCTAAACCTTTTAGGGTCATCAAATACATTACCATGATGAACCATGTTAAGTATGGTATTGATATTATAAAAAATAAGGAAACTATTAACAATTAACTTTTTGGACTATGTACCGCTAATGCTTAAAATAATCATACAAAATCTTCTCATGGACTAAAAGTCAGATTCACTCCAAATTTGGTGTTTGAACTCATCACAATAGTCCCTAAAGAGTTTGATAATATAATGTTATTGCAGTCAAAGATGGCCACACTATACCAGTAGATCAGGGGTCTCCAACCTTTTCTAGCATGAGAGCTGCTTTAAGAAAATGAAATGCTTTTTTTTTTTTTCTAGCTTTCAAATAAGCACATTCTTCTGCAACTCTTCCCCGGGTCCTTAGTGCACTACTTTCTCTTGTATACTATGTAAAATAATGGTTAATAAAAAACTCTAAGGGGGTCCCTATAAAATCTGTCATTTAGTTTTCTCCCAAATTATGTTTATCTTCCCAAATGTTTTTTCTGTTTTTTTTTCTTCTGGGTTTTTAGGTTTTTTTTCACTCTCAAAATTACAATTGTTCATAGAGAAACAACGAAATTGGATGTTCTGAGTCCATGTCGATGCTTAAATCACATCAGAATAAAAAAAATGTTTAGGTCTTAAAGAAAAAGAACAAATGTAGATATTTTTTTGTGTAATTCCCCTTTTAATTGCACATCTGGCTCGTTTAATTCTACATCTAGCGAGTAGGCTTGGGCAGTATCCAGTTTTCATTTCAACCTTGTGCCATACCGGGATATTTGGTCATACCGGCACTGAGCACAAAGGGCGCCATTGTATTTCGAAGATGAGCAATGCTAACAAGTACATGTCAAATCCCATAGAGAATGCTAACTAAATGCTAACAAGCACATTGCAAACATTTTTATACTGTTTCTGACCTAAAGTATTTGCAGGACAGACGTGCCAGCTCAAAGTTATACAAGTAACTCAAAAATGCTACTCACAGTTTGCTGCACACACAAAATACATATTAGACCGCAAGGCTCTTGATCCAGGAGGGGATTCTCTGCTGTTACCAAGTGAAACTTGATTTTGGAAGAAGCTAACCACTTAGCTAGATGGCTAACTAGCTACTAAATTAGCAAACCAAATGCACAACTGCAACTAATAGTTATAAGATATCTAGCTGGTAAACATTTAGTTGTGAATTCCATACAGTAACTAGATCACCTAGATCACCTGGCTGCACAACAGTGTGTGACTCACAAGGTTCCAGTCTCTTGCCTTTGTGCGCTTGTAAACAAACACCACATGACTGGAGACTACCGGTCAGCTTCATAATGAAATATTGTGACAGGTGAAATGAAGAACGCAATCTTTATCTCCTAACTTATTGCAAGTTGACTGCAGGTATTTACTTAAATGTAGCTATTATTAGCTACAAATATTCACATTTATAAAAACTTCAAAGAAATCGTGTCAATGGTATTGAGGGTATTTAAAAACCACCCCGTGGCTATTTCCAAATACCCCGGTATACGTTATACTGGCCAAGCCTACTAGCGAGTGAGTAATGTGCTGTCTAATGTGCCGGTCTAGCGATGGTTCTGTACTGCTGCTGCTCACTTCATAGCAAAGTTAGCAAATAATAGATACATTATATACTTACTCATGATATACTTCTACCAGGTAAGCCTACTTTGCAGTTAACATTTAATTGAGAAGGTTTTGGGGTAAGTATTTCTGTCAACCCACAAGATGGTTATCACATCAACTGGCTACGCACGGAGTGAAAGACAAACGCGCACACCACACAGACAGATGGGCAATATTGCTGGAAATTAATTCTCAGATATTGTGTTACATTTGGCTTTTTAAGCCAATAGTGGCTAACCAGGGGTGGGATAATGTCATTGTTGCATTGATTAGATAGTAGCTGGGAGCTTGCGGTGTCTGATACTTGTGAGATTTGTTTAGGACAGTTTGCGGTGGAACACGTGAAAATTGCATGTACTTTCAGAATTGTTTGGCGACGACTCATAGGTGGGCTGCTAGGTACTGGTAGCTCGCGATTGACCTGTTGGAGACCCCATGCAGTAGATGCATATTAGCACATACGCTAATATGCTAAAAATACTTCTAAAATCTTATTCTCATGAACCATATGACCAAATGACACCAAATCTGGAATGTAGGCCTATCGTACATGTCTTAACTTAGTTTGAAAAGCTAAGGGATTGGTCAAAAAATTGCTGAGTTATTGACAAATAAAAAATATGATTTTACGTGGCAATCTAAACCACTGTAAATCTACTCCAAGGGACCTATCTACTTGAAACTTGTCATCGCTATCATGGACGTCCCTAAAATGAACCACACTGAATTTGGTAGTTATATCTCAAAAACAAGGAAACTATTAACAACTCATTCTTTGCATATGTTACGCTAAAGCTCAAAATGTGCAATCGTCTTCTCCTCATGAACAATGTGAAATAGTTCCGAACTCTCCTATTGCTGTTCACCGGACCTTATGATAACTCAGCTATACAGCTGATGCCTGCTGGACTGTTCCTTTTATACGGTACAAAATCCTGTTTATGTTTAGCCTCAGCCCAAACTTTGTCGCCATTACCAGCTGTTGTCTTAGCTCTCTCGAATAACACCTGTGATTGCTTTATGCCTCTCCCATGTCAATATGCCTTGCTTATAGCTGTTTCGGTTATTTCTTAGTGTACTATTTCACTGTAGAGCCCCCAGCCCAGCTCAACCTGCCTTAGACAGCTCCTTTGTCCCACCCCCCATACACACGGAGACCGACTCAATCGGTGCCTCCAGTGATGCTATCTCTTTCATCGTTACCCAACGCTTAGGTTTACCTCCACTGTACTCATATCCTTCCATATCCTTGTCTGTACATAATGCCCCTTTTTTTCTCTGTACCCAACGCACTAGAAGACCAGTTCTTAAAGCCTTTAGCCGTATCCTTATTCTACTCCTCCTCTGTTCCTCTGGTGATGTAGAGGTTAACCCAGGCCCTGTAGCCCCCAGTATCACTCCTACTCCCCAGGCGTTATTAATTTTTTACTTCTGTAACCGTAAAAGCCTTGGTTTCTTGCACGTTAACATCCAAAGCCTCCTCCCTAAGTTTGAGTTATCCACTGCGTTAGCACACTCCGCCAACCCTGATGTTCTAGCAGTATCTGAATCTTGGCTTAGGAAGGCCACCAAAAATTCAGAAATGTCCATCCCCAACTACAACATTTTCCGTCTAGATAGAACTGCCAAAGGGGAAGGAGTTGCAATCTACTGTGTAGAGAGCCTGCAGAGCTCTATCTTACTATCCAGGTCTGTGCCCAAACAGTTTGAGCTTCTACTTCCAAAAATCCACCTTTCCAGAAATAAGTCTCTCACTGTTGCTGCTTGCTACAGACACCCCTCAGCCCCGAGCTGTGCCCTGGACACCATATGTGAATTGATTGCCCCCCATCTATCCTCAGAGTTCATACTGCTTGGTGACCTAAACTGGGATATGCTTAACACCCCGGCCAACCTACAATCTAAACTAGATGCCCTCAATCTCACACAAATTATCAAGGAACCTACCAGGTACAACCCAAAATCTGTAAACATGGGCACCCTCATAGATATCATCCTGACTAATTTACCCTCTAAATACACCTTCGCTGTCTTCAACCAGGATCTCAGGGATCACTGCCTTATTGCCTGCGTCCGTAATGGGTCCGCGGTCAAACGACCACCCCTCATCACTGTCAAGCACTCCCTAAAACACTTTAGCGAGCAGGCCTTTCTAATTGACCTGGCCCGTGTATCCTGGATGGATATTGACCTCATTCCGTCAGTAGAGGATGCCTGGTTGGTCTTTAAAAGTGCTTTACTCTCAATCTTAAATAAGCATGCCCCATTCAAAAAATGCAGAACTGAAAACAGATATAGCCCCTGGTTCTCCTCAGACTTGACTGCCCTTGACCAGCACAAAAACATCCTGTGGCGTACTGCATTAGCATCGAACAGCCCCCGCGATATGCAGCTTTTGAGGGAAGTCAGGAACCTATATACACAATCAGTTAGGAAAGCAAAGGCTAGCTTTTTCAAACAGAAATTTGCATCCTGTAGCACTAACTCCAAAAAGTTTTGGGACACTGTAAAGTCCATGGAGAATAAGAGCACCTCCTCCCAGCTGCCCACTGCACTGAGGCTAGGAAACACTGTCACCACCGATAAATCTACAATAATCGAGAATTTCAACAAGCATTTTGCTACGGCTGGCCATGCTTTCCATCTGGCTACCACTACCCTGGCCACCAGCTCTGCACCCTCCGCTGCAACGTGCCCATGCCCCCCCACACAAATTCAGACAGCTGATGTTCTGAAAGAGCTGAAAAATCTGGACCCCTACAAATCAGCTGGGCTAGACAATCTGGACCCTTTCTTTCTAAAATTAGCCGCTGAAATTGTCGCAAGCCCTATTACTAGCCTGTTCAACCTCTCTTTCGTAACGTCTGAGATCCCCAGAGATTGGAAAGCTGCCGCAGTCATCCCCCTCTTCAAAGGGGGTGACACTCTAGATCCAAACTGTTACAGACCTATATCCATCCTGCCCTGCCTTTCGAAAGTATTTGAAAGTCAAGTTAACAAACAGATCACCGACCATTTCGAATCCCACCGTACCTTCTCTGCTATGCAATCCGGTTTCCAAGCTGGTCATGGGTGCACCTCAGCCACGCTCAAGGTCCTAAATGATATTATAACCGCGATCGATAAAAGACAGTACTGCGCAGCCGTCTTCATCGACCTGGCCAAAGCTTTCGACTCTGTCAACCACCGCATTCTTATTGGCAGACTAAATAGCCTTGGTTTCTCAAATGACTGCCTCGCCTGGTTCACCAACTACTTCTCAGATAGAGTTCAATGTGTCAAATCGGAGGGCCTGTTGTCTGGACCTCTGGCAGTCTCTCTGGGGGTGCCACAGGGTTCAATTCTCGGGCCGACTCTATTCTCTGTGTATATCAATGATGTTGCTCCTTGCTGCTGGTGACGCTCGGATCCACCTCTATGCGGACGACACCATTTTGTATACATCTGGCCCTTCATTGGACACTGTGTTAACAAACCTCCAAACGAGCTTCAACGCCATACAACACTCCTTCCGTAGCCTCCAACTGCTCTTAAACACTAATTAAACTAAATGCATGCTCTTCAACCGAACGCTGCTTGCACTCGCCCACCTGACTAGAATCACTACTCTCGGTGGGTCTGACCTAGAGTATGTGGACAACTACAAATACCTAGGTGTCTGGTTAGACTGTAAACTCTCCTTCCAGACTCACATTAAGCATCTCCAATCAAAAGTTAGATCTAGAATCGGCTTCCTAATACGCAACAAAGCCTCCTTCACTCATGCTGTCAAACATGCCCTCGTAAAACTGACTATCCTACCGATCCTTGACTTCGGCGATGTCATTTACAAAATAGCCTCCAACACTCTACTCAGCAAATTGGATGTAGTCTATCACAGTGCCATCCGTTTTGTCACCAAAGCCCCATACACTACCCACCATTGTGACCTGTACGCTCTTGTTGGCTGGCCCTCACTACATATTCGTCGCCAAACCCACTGGCTCCAGGTCATCTATAAATCACTGCTAGGCAAATCCCTGTCTTAGCTCACTGGTCACCGTAGAAACACCCACCTGTAGTCTGCGCTCCAGCAGGTATATCTCACTGGTCATCCCCAAAGCCAACACCTCCTTTGGCCGCCATTCCTTCCAGTTCTCTGCTGCCAATGACTGGAATGAACTGCAAAAATCTCTGAAGCTGGAGACTCTTATCTCCCTCACTAACTTTAGGCGTCAGTTGTCAGAGCAGCTTACCGATCACTGCACCTGTACACAGCCCATCTGTAATTAGCCCACCCAACTACCTCATCCCCATATTGTTATTTATTTTGCTAATTTGCACCCCAGTATCTCTATCATCTTTTGCACATCTATCATTCCAGTGTTAATACGAAATTGTAACTATTTTGCACTATGGCTATTTATTGCCTTGCCTCCATAATTTACTACATTCGCACACACTGTATATATATTTTCTGTTGTATTTTTGACTTTATGTTTTGTTTACCCTATATGTAACCCTGTGTTGTTTTTATCGCACTGCTTTGCTTTATCTTGGCCAGGTCGCAGTTGTAAATGAGAACTTGTTCTCAACTGGCTTACCTGGTTAAATAAAGGTAACATTTGTTTTTATATATTGTGCTTGTTTTATCCAACTGATCTTGTCCTTTCTTTCATCCCTGTGAAGCTCGTTCATTGCTGCTTACGGCTATATTTTGCATTAACTTCCTGTGTTAGAAAAGGGTGTGCGTAGTGTATGTGAGCGCTACCTTGCCAGTTTTTTATTAGCCTAAGTTTAGTTTTCCTCAATGATAAAGTTGCTCTTTATAATACTTTAGTTATGCATGAGGTTTCATTGATAACACTGAAGCTTAGCCTGGCAACACATACAGGACAGTCGCTAGTGAAAGTCTACACACCCCTTGCACAGTATTCACATTTAGCTAAAAATGAATATATTGGGATTATAGAAAGAAAAATTATAGAACATTTTCCAAATGAATACAAAATTAAAAAACAAAGATGTCTTGATTGTGTATGTCTTCACACCCCAGAGTTAATAGTTGGTGGAAGCACCTTTGGCAGCCATTACAGCTGTGAATCATTTTGAATAACAGGAGGTTGGTGGCAACTTAATTGGGGAGGACCGGCTCGTGGTAATGACTAGAACACATGGTTTGATGCCATTCCATTCGCTACGTTTCAGCCATTATTATGAGCCGTCCTCCCCTCAGCATCCTCTACTGTTTTTAATAATATTCTATCAACTTTGCATGACTCTTAGGGCAAAATGTATCCATTGTTTTTGTCAATATTGCTTAAGATTAGTACATTCGGTTGGGAATCATTGATGGACAGCAATATTTAAGCCGTGTCTCTGATTTTCAAGCAAATTTAAGTCAGGACTGAGACTGGACCACTCAGGAACACTCAACACTTATTGGGAAGCCATTCTGGTGTGTCTTTGGAATTAACATTTGTGTAATTGTCCCGCTGAAAAATAAAACTCTATCCCAGGGTTAGGTTTTCAGAAGACCAAGGGGGGTTTTCCTCTTTTTACCTGGACATTGCTCCTTTCATATTTATTTTGATCTTGACAAACTCCTGAGTCCCTGCCAGTGACAAGCATACCCATAACATGGTGCTGCCACCACAATGATTCACAGCTGTAATGGCTGCCAAAGGTGCTTCCACCAAGTATTAACTCTGGGATGTGAAGACATACACAATCAATAATAATAATAACTTTATTTGTATAGTGCTTTTCATTACAAGTAACTAAGTGCTTCACATCATAAAATAAAAGTACTAATGAAGAAAGAAAGACAGGAGGAAGGAGAATGAAAAAAGATAATTTAAATCATACATTGAAGCTTTACATTAAAAGCGTCTTTATAAGTGTCTGTCTTCAGCAGGGTTTTAAAATTAGTCAATGAATCTGCAAGCCTGATTCTATGGGCCCTAATGGCAAATGCCCTGTCTCCTTTCGTTTTCAACCTAGACTTTGGCATGGTCAACAGTGCCCTGCCAGAGGATCTCAGGCTGCGTCCTGGCTCGTAGGGAGACATCTGCACATTTATTTAAATATTTCATTTATTTGGAATTTTTTTATAAAATGTTAGTTTTTTTAAATCATTTTCTTTCACTTTGGAAATGTGGAGTAGATTGTGTAGATATGTACGAAAAAAAGTATTTTTTATTTTTTTTAAAATTATTTTTGTACTTTTTAACTCTTTCTCCCCAATTTCGTGATATCCAATTGGTAGTTACAGTCTTGTCCCATCGCTGCAACTCTCGTACGGACTCGGGAGAGGCGAAGGTAGATAACCATGCGTCCTCTGAAACACGACCCTGCCAAGCTGCTCCAAAAAAATCAAAAACCTTTTCAGATGTTTTTATAAGGCAGAACAATGTGAAGACTGAATCATTTTGAATCACAGGAGGTTGGTGGCACCTTAATTGGGGAGAACGGGCTCTTGGTAATGGCTGGAGCGGAATGAATGGAATGGTATCAAACACTGTGCACGGAGTGTGTAGACTTTCACTAGGTACTATGTTGCCCCAAGAGTTGTGCAAAGTGGGTAGAATCTGATTCAACATGATTCACAGCTATAATGGCTGCCAAAGATGTCTTCCACCAAGCATTAACTCTGGGGTGTGAAGACATGCAATCAACACATCTTCAGGTTTTCTTTTGATTGAAAATTATAACATTTTCTGTAATCTTTCTTTCACTTTGAAAATGTGGAGTAGGTTGTGCACATCGGTAGGACATTTTTACAATTAAAAAAAATAATTGTAAGACAGCAAAATGTGAAGACTGTGCAAGGGGTGTGTATACTTTCACTAGGCACTGTATTAAATCAGAGGCTTAACAATACATCTCTTAAATATCTCTCTAAGCCCAGGAAAATTGTAATATCATACCTGTGCACTGTATGGATGAATCAGATCCCATATGGACAGTGCTTCAAAGATTCTGACTGAGGCTCTGTCTAACAGTGGATGCCAAAATCAAGGTCTGCTTAACAAACCTGTTAACGCTTAGGCCTAGCTCACCCTGTTGAGCAAACATATGGTCACTTTCAGCTCCAAAAACTCTTCCAAAGCAGAAGTCAACCATATCTTTCATGTTTGGTCTGTTTCCAATAACGTGGTTCATAATATTGCTCATTAAGGTACTCTCATTACCTGGTAATGGGTCAGATGAATAGAGACAATTTGAGAATAGGGATCAGGTACAATGGCACCATAGTCTGTATCCCACATGCTGGATCTCCTATGTGATGTATTAACACAACAATAAAAGCAGTAGTGGAGGAGATGCAGTGTATCTCCTCAGGGTCGGATTCATTAAGGCAGAATGTAGCAAAACCTTTTGCGATGGAAAAGGAAAATGAGCGTTTCTTATCGGCCTAATGAACACGCCACTGACTGTGAATGATGCCCCTCACTCTCTGTGTTTAGGATCAGAAGAGTGCGTGGTGGAAAAAGAGGGGAGGGTAATGGAAAGCTCAGCATTTTAAGTGTTTACCGTTTGCACCAAGTGGGCAGATTTTTATCTGCCGCGGCGGTGCTGTGGGTCCAGAGAGGGGGAATAATGCTATTGAATGCTCAGCCGAATGCACGACAATAGCACTGGTGTGCAAACAATGTGGCCCCACGGCCAGGGCAGTGGACTCACAGGACACAGCTGCCAAGGGCTAGGCCTAACCCGAACTCCTGTGCTGCACGCACACTCACCAGGCACGCTGTACGTCACTCCGTTACTTGCCTACACCCTGTCATTCCATCACTCGCTGATTTAATCAATCGCCTACGATAAAAGGTTTTATGATAAAAATGATCTACTAGAAAGTCTCTGTCTGATTCTGAGGTTACTAGTATCGACACAGGCTCCATATTGGATCAGTCTCTCCCTCAATGAACCAGGAAGTGGGCCAGATAAGCTCACTAAATTAGCTCTGTAGTCAGTGCCAAAATACACTGCTCAAAAAAATTAAGGGAACACTAAAATAACACATCCTAGATCTGAATGAATGAAATGATCTTATTAAATACTTTTGTCTTTACATAGTTGAATGTGCTGACAACAAAATCACACAAACATTATCAATGGAAATCAAATGTATCAATTTCTGGATTTGGAGTCACACTCAAAATTAAAGTGGAAAACCACACTACAGGCTGATCCAACTTTGATGTAATGTCCTTAAAACAAGTCAAAATGAGGCTCAGTAGTGTGTGTGTGGCCTCCACGTGCCTGTATGACCTCCCTACAACACCTGGGCATGCTCCTGATGAAGTGGCGGATGGTTTCCTGAGGGATCTCCTCCCAGACCTGGACTAAAGCATCCGCCAACTCCTGGACAGTCTGTGGTGCAACGTGGCGTTGGTGGATGGAGCGAGACATGATGTCCCAGATGTGCTCAATTGGATTCAGGTCTGGGGAACGGGCGGGCCAGTCCATAGCATCAATGCCTTCCTCTTGCAGGAACTGCTGACACACTCCAGCCACATGAGGTCTAGCATTGTCTTGCATTAGCAAGAACCCAGGGCCAACCGCACCAGCATATGGTCTCACAAGGGGTCTGAGGATTTCATCTCGGTACCTAATGGCAGTCAGGCTACCTCTGGCGAGCACATGAAGGGCTGTGCGGCCCCCCAAAGAAATGCCACCCCACACCATGACTGACCCATCGCCAAACCGGTCATGCTGGAGGATGCTGCAGGCAGCAGAACGTTCTCCACGGCGTCTCCAGACTCTCACGTCTGTCACATGTGCTCAGTGTGAACCTGCTTTCATCTGTGAAGAGCACAGGGCGCCAGTGGCGAATTTGCCAATCTTGGTGTTCTCTGGCAAATGCCAAACGTCCTGCACGGTGTTGGGCTGTAAGCACAACCCCCACCTGTGGACGTTGGGCCCTCATACCACCCTCATGGAGTCTGTTTCTGACCGTTTGAGCAGACACATGCACATTTGTGGCCTGCTGGAGGTCATTTTGCAGGGCTCTGGCAGTGCTCCTCCTGCTCCTCCTTGCACAAAGGCGGAGGTAGCGGTCCTGCTGCTGGGTTGTTGCCCTCCTACGGCCTCCTCCACGTCTCCTGATGTACTGGCCTGTCTCCTGGTAGCACCTCCATGCTCTGGACACTACGCTGACAGACACAGCAAACCTTCTTGCCACAGCTCGCATTGATGTGCCATCCTGGGTGAGCTGCACTACCTGAGCCACTTGTGTGGGTTGTAGACTCCATCTCATGCTACCACTAGAGTGAAAGCACCGCCAGCATTAAAAAGTGACCAAAACATCAGCCAGGAAGCATAGGAACTGAGAAGTGGTCTGTGGTCACCACCTGCAGAACCACTCCTTTATTGGGGGTGTGTTGCTAATTGCCTATAATTTCCACCTGTTGTCTATTCCATTTGCACAACAGCATGTGAAATGTATTGTCAATCAGTGTTGCTTCCTAAGTGGACAGTTTGATTTCACAGAAGTGTGATTGACTTGGAGTTACATTGTGTTGTTTAAGTGTTCCCTTTATTTTTTTGAGCAGTGTATATACCAAATGGCCCTGAACTTTATAGGCTGAAATCCATATGGAGCTAACCGTTTTTTTTTTGGTGCCGTACCCGCCCCACGCCGGTCACATCAATTCCAAGCCGCACCCGATATCCAGAATCGGGACAGATTCTTCTCTGCAACCCGACCCACCCGCATAGAATTGTTCCAAGAGCCGATCCGTGACCTGCCAAATAACATGAATTCATTTAATTGTTTTCACGACTCCAGAGCAGTAGGCTATTATTCCCCTCCCTGCATGAATTAATTTGTATACATGTTTATTCAACATTTGGGTCATTTTTACAATGAGATGCAGCACATTGACTAATTTGTATCAGGCAATGTGACAAAAGGCCCGGAAAATCGTCAGAGACTCCAACCACCCAAGCCATAGACTATTTTCTCTGCTGCCGCACGGCAAGAGGTACTGGTGCATCCAGTCTGACACCAACAGGCTCTTGAACAGCTTCTATCCCCAAGCAATACGACTGATAGATAGCTAACAAAATAACTACACAGACTATCTGAGTTTACCTTGTATCTGTTATTGAGCTTTTATTTCAATCTTTGCACTGTCTCTAGGCACACTCACAGGGCCCTACAAACCCAGTAGCTGTCACTTCAACACACACACAAACACTCCATGTGCTTACTCACACATAATATGCACATACATTTATACTGACTCTACACACCTGCACACCCACTCAACCCTATACAGAAGGAATGAAAATGAATTATTTAGGCTATAATATTATTATTATTATTATTATTATTATTAGGAGGGGGAGAGGGGAACAGGACTGAGTTTGGGAAACCCTGGCCTAGGCTACTCAAACTTTTACCAGTGCACCGGTTTAAACTTGATATGGCCTGCGTATGGTCTAAATGAACGAAAGCCTGAATTAACATAATCATTAGTCGATGTCCGTGCCCCCGTGGAAATCTAATTAGCATAATAAAGAAATCCCCATGAAAATCCATTAGTTTAAGCTAGAGATATCCGTTTTTTTGCATTGGATGCGTCTCATTCCACCACATGTCGTACTTCCGCATCTGTGGTGAAAGGTGACCGAGCTAGAGCGGTGTTTGTCAGACCATTAGACATCCTGAAAATTGGTCTTCTCACAAAATTGTCTGTAGTGTTGGAACGGTTTGGCCTACAAACTATTATGACCTCTCTATGGAAAGATGAGACTCTCACGAACACGTACATGTTGGTTTTGCTCTAGGACGCCCACAGGCCTCACAAAACTCGTCTGAAGGTCTCCCAGTACCATTTAAAAAAAATTTTTAAAAAAAATTATAAACCAAATTGTTTCCTAATCTCAGATATAGGACAGACACTTCAGAACAAACTTCCTTTAGATTTTTTTTGGGGGGACTATCTGTTGTTCCATGTAGTGAATTTGTTATTCAATGCATTTGTATGGGCTAATAGCACTAAGGCTAAAACTAATTTTCCATCCCAAAACAAGTCATATTTTTTTATACTTCAAGGGGTCTTAAAATAAAAAATCAAATAGCTAAATGATCCTTGGTATGACCTTGTTAAAACAATTCCATATAGCTTAGTAGAACCCCCCTCCCCCGGCTTAGACAGGGCGTAAACAAATACCTGCTTGCACTTTTTGCTGGCTTTGTATCCATCTACCGGGTTGTTGTCCTTGTCCACAATGACTCCAAAATCCTTCCAAACCAAACTGGGGATTTCACAATAGTGTTTTTCATATTTCTCTGGGTAGGCCTACGTGAGCCATTTTCGCATGAGCTAGGCTAGCCAGGGAAAGTACACTCGGCAACTAATTATCACGTGGGGGGATGAAACACGTTTCAGCACCACACAAATAAAGGACAGTTCCCTGATCCACTGCGTGCATGGCTGGTAGCCTAAATGTTTGCCTCACCACTCACAGAATGGAATTCGCAACACAACAAGCTCCTGGGTTTGTAAAATAATATAATTATCATGATTTAAAACGTTTCCCACCCGCAATATAATTGTTCTGAACCGCGAGCCGACCCACGGGTTGAAAGAATGTTTTCATTCCACACGCCAGCTGATTTTTTTTATTTTTTTTTGCTGGTCAACTGCAGTGGACCATGGGTATCCGACCCAATGCAGGACTCTAGTTCAGAGGGTGGCCACATGGCAGGTCTGCTAGCCTGGAGGACTAAATACACTGATTCGTCACACACACACACACACACACACACACACACACACACTGCTAACTTCAAAAGAGCCCACTCTGGAAATGAAACATGTTGAGTGTTTGAGGAAAGAGCACACTCACAAATCACGCCATTCTTGGCACTAGTTTAATCTACTCTTGATTTTCTAGGTGTGTCCCTACTCTTGAAATCCTCTACTATTTACATTCCTATCAGACCAACGAAAATCTGCACACTGTGCAGTTCCGTCGGCTAATGTAAAATACTCTCTCTCTTTTAGTTTCTGTTGACTAATGCTTGGCTGTCTAATTGAGATTCGCTAGGATTACAAGACCAGCTGGTTTTGGCCTGCGTTGACAACAGCAAGGCAAAATGCAAACGCAAGATTCCAATGGTTTCTGCTGTGTAATATCAGGCAGCATGGTCTGTGATTGTCTTTGACTTGGACATGAGTTGTAAGAGGCCCTCATTTAGTTGAAACCCTGCTCTCCCCTTATCAGGTCACTGCTGAACTTTCAACAAATTGATATGATTGTATGTTTTGTGCATCTGTGTGGATGATGAGTGTTCCTTATCCTCTCACAAGTCATCAAGTTATTATCGCTATTATCTCCAAGCTAGTCTTAAGCAACATCCACAGTGTCTAGTAGTAGTGATGTTGTCGTACTCTATTTTGATAACTAGCTGAGATAAGATAACTAACCTCTGACCCCTCTCTTCTCTTGCAGGACCGGAATCGGCCCTTTGATGCATTTAGCTTGCACTCTTTGGAGAATTCCTTAATGGATATGATAAGGACTGACCATGACAAAGGTAAACCCAGCTGGTGGCCCACCAATGACTATCGCTGATATATCATTTTGCAGGCTAGGAATAATCATACATCCACGCTTATGTTTTTTTGGGCTTCATGGGAATAATCTTTTGATAAAACCATTTGTTTTATTTTGCTCTATTTGCCTTCTTTATCACCAATACAATCTAGTTTTTGCAATCGTAATTTTAATACGATAAATTAACCACTGGCCTAACCTGCAAAATCAGACACAATTTTCATGCACTCTGTGTAGTGTACGCTTTTTTTTTTATATTCCTTACAAGCTGCTTCTCTGCATTTTCTTCTGACTTTATTCAACTACTCATGATTACATTTTTGCTTCTGTTTCCCGGGTAAATATTGTGGTCCGTCACATGTAAATATTTATATTGATGTCACTTGTGTCATGGCATGTTGCCATGTTTTGTGGTTATCTGTTGTTGTTTTGAGTGACCATGTGTGATTGATTGTTCACATGTGTGTGCTCCTTTGCGTGCCTCTTTTGAAGGTGTGTGTGTTTGCGTGTGAACCATTTTATTTATTACTACCGTAATCATTGACAGACTTTTATTTGGTGCCGTTATGGCAAAGTGAAGGTTGTTGTAGTCAGATTGTATTTGTTCCTGTTATTAAGTTGGGAGGAAGGATATAAGAGAAAGTCAAATTAGTATGAAACTGAGCTAAAGTTACCCCTTATATGCTACTCCTCTTCTGCGGGATGACAATAACATTGAGTCAAATTCATTTGGGTCAAACAAGTGGGTTCAAATGTGTCTGTTGGTTGCTCTAAAGGCTGGCATAGTGATTATTTGATACAAAGAAATAGCAAATCAAAGCAATTATTCAAATGCCTTATTTTAGAGAAACACAAAGGTAGCCCTTAGTCTATCTTTATCAGAGCATAGAGCGTTCACTGTGAAAAGCAACATGTTGTTTTGTAATGGAGACTCCCCAAATTCTTTGATGTCACATTGTATGTATGTCACAGGCTCACAGATTCCTTGAGATAATTCTGTCAGGTCACATGCCTATTATGAAAACTGACTCCATTGCTTTCAGATCTCTGTTGGACTATTGGCCTCTGTCATGTTCAGTGTTGTTTTCTTAGCCTGCCAGACAATGGAAATGTTTGGGGGGGGGGTTATTATGAGTAGCGGCCTGCTGCTTTCTCATGCATAGATACTGTTTTTTCAATATTGTGTCAGGAGAGGATTGTTTTAATGCTGCAAAGGTTGTCCCGGGCAGGCTCAACTTCACTGGAACTAGAGGGAGGGGAGGAGACCGAGACCTCTCCTGAAAATGTTCCCCTGTGGGAGAGAGGGGGGAGAGAGGACGATGGTTCCACATTCCTGCCCCAGCACTGTTTACTCCCCTTCCTCATGTCAACAGCGTGGGGCTGCCTTCAGAGAGGCGTGCTGCCGCTTGGCCTGTCACAGAGCAGGTCTTCCCTGTTGGTGTCCTCCTTCCCTAACCTTGGCTCCACTGGCTTTGGCTGCCCTAATACAGCAAGGCACAGGACAGCCATCTATTTGTGCTGTCTTGCCAACAGTCATTGACAATGGCCATTGACTCTGACCATACGAGTTAGCAAGACAGCACAAACAGATCTGGGACCAGGCTAAGGGATAGCCACCTAGATCTGTCACTTGCACTCAGGGGTGAAAGTAAGCTGGCCCGGTACCGAAGAAATAGTCCTGGCAGAAGAAATAGTGGGGGTACGACGTACCGTTAAAACTGATAATTACTTTACTTTATAATTACTAATCACAATAATTAACCCAAAATTCCAAGAAAACTATAGGCTATTACACCATTCTTTAACATTACCGCATGAAAAATTAGTGAATTGACTTAAAATCCGGTGATCTACACTCCAAATTGTGTTATGGTTAGAGGAGAACACTTTGATTTTGCCAAGATGAGTGTCAGAGACCGAGGCCCGCGGACAGCATTGGACGCACCAATTCCGGCTACAAATGTAGGCCTAATGACAATCTCAGAATGTCATTACAATACATTTGTAGGTGTTTTGTGACCAATGTATCTTTTTATTCATCAAATTGCGGGTGCACATTGAAATTGTTTGGATGCTGGAATTATTTTGTGAGTGGACGACGGTGCATGGGTAGCATGGGAAGGGATTGTTTGACAATCAGATGAAAGCCTCATGACTGGTTGTGTTTATGCCACATTAAAAGGTAATACATGTTGAAAGGGATATGACAAATCTTTGCTAGGCCCACAGAGATCATATGAAATTAATATGGATTCTAAATGTAATTCTTAGATTACACCTAGGCAATAAAAAAATAAATACACTTTGCTTATCCTTTCCCTGTGTTATTATCTCAAAGTGATGCTGACTCAGTGTTTCCGTTGCAGTCATTCAGCCGTGGTGCTGCGCCACACCAAAATCATTGCCGCCACTGCAAAAAAATATGGCACATGAAAAAATATTTCTGCTAAGGCGCACTTCGAAGATGCTAGAACAGTCCACGTTTACATTTCCTCTGCAAACAAGTCATGAATAGAAAAATCAGACAACCCCATAGTAGAATAGTTTATCTATTTACCTAGTCGGCGTGGTGTTTTGTGTTCTATACAAGATAAATGTTCCTCTCGAGGCTCATTTCAAGTTATGAGTGATCGGGAGGGAAACATGCATGACAAGCAGTCAATGCACAACAATTCTTGCAATCGCTGGGAAAACAGCTGTTTTAATGGCTTTTTTACTTTATTTATTTATTTCTCAACTCTTAAATATTAGCGAACTACACCATTTTAAACCCAGAGTTTTTAGCAGCAGCATTTGCCTCTGCAGAGTGCCCCAACAATCGGATGTTCTGGTTTTCAGAGGAAATGGAAAGAGAGCCTGTGACCCAACTTCCGCTTTTAGATGTTAACAAGGCGACACTCCATCTTAACTCTTCCTCCATCTTAACTCTTCCTCCATCTTAACTCTTCCTCCATCTTAACTCTTCCTCCACATTTACTAGATTGGTTGAACAGTGCAGAAGAGAACCTCCTCGTCAAGACCAGTATGTAGGGGGTCTAGTTTCAGGCGATTATTTTACGCCTGCTATGTTAGGTTAGCAGCAGCATGGTTAGCAGCAGCATGGTTAACACTAAGCAATTAGCTGTGAGTGCATAGGGGAGAGTGGGGCTAAATGTAACAGGGTAACTTGTAGGGATGTGAATGTGAACCACCCTCAGTCTGACTGTGATGTTGAAAAGGGCAAGCCTCTATAGAGTTGACTCTGTGTTTGAAGCGGAGTCAGTCCAGAGACTCCATCCAGGGGGAGGGAAAGGGAGGAGAGAGGCCACTCCACTGACTGCCACTCCATTCTTGTGATCCTCTCCAACTCCTGAATGTTGATTAATCCGATCGGAATGGCATGCATGGGGAATTTACGCTCTGTTTTGAAAGTTGAAAGGGAGCAGGCAGGGCTGGGATGGCCTGAACAAACAGGTCCGCTGAACTCACGTGTGGAGAGTAAGGGTTAGAGTTAGGCCTCCCTTGCACCCCCCCCCTCCCCCGGCCTGGAAAAACACCAGCAGCCTCTACTGCAGCCACCAGAGTCCAAGCTGCTGTGGCTATGGCGCATGCACACACAGACCTCTGCACATACACATCCACTGACACAGGACAAATTGCTCCATAGACTGACTAGCATATACCGCCACATGCAAATCAGGCATTCTATTCAAAGCATTCATGTCATGTCCACACACATCTGCTGCTCAGCCGGTCTGCCTCAAATGGTCTTTCAAATGTGACTGTATGCCTCGGCTACAAATAGACTCCATTGTTAATTTGTGTTCATTTTACTCAACTTGAGCTTTTAAATGTATTTAGTGTATTTAGTGATGTTTGAATTACCATGAATTTCAGCAGTGCATAGAAACATGTAGCCTAGTAATAACAAATAGGCCTACTGTTTGTTTCGAAAAAGCAAATTAATTTAGCCTTCTTACAACTGACATTATAGAATTAAAAAGAAACACTTGATTGTGTGTGTGGGAGAGGGTCATTCTGGGTTATGTGTGTGGGGTGATGTGGACATTTGCATTGGTTGGATGAAGACATATAGGCTTATATGACAGATGGGGTCAGTTGCTGTGTAGGACTACATGCTAAAAGAATAGCATAGTGGAATCTGATGCAGCACACTGGTAAACTAGAGTGCAGTAATCACATCTATGCTGTGGTTGATCAATGAAACGAGTCTTCTAACTGTAAATACGCATCTCAACTAGTTTAAACTCTGCAGTCTCTCTAACTTGAGTACAGATCTATTGAGCAATGCTGTTTGTCTTAGTGTGTTTGTTGATTTACAAATCAATAGATAAAACCTTACTCTTGACGCCCATTTTATTATCAGGAGGGACACTGGAACTTCAGAGTAGACTGATGGGGCAAGAGAAGGAAGGGGAAAGAGCAGTGAAGGCTGTTTATTTTGGGTCAGAGATGTCACAACAGCCTGACCCTGAGGTAAAAGGTCATTAAAAGGTCACCCAGACATTCAGGCTCTCTTGGCCAGGCTGACCGATAAGCTGAACTTGACCTAGTCCAGCCAAATGTAGGCTAGGCTAACTCAAATGTGCACCTTTTTAAATAATTTGCTCTATCACTGATGACGACAGAGGATGCGTCTGAACTTTAAACAGTCTGTAATCATTGTTGGGAGATAACTTTCTTAGCTTTGCTGAAAGTGGGAAAGGTTAGACACACACACACGCTCCATTAGCTTAGGTTAGCCTTTGTCCATCCAGCATCTACTAGTACAGTAGTTGATGATAATTCTTATTCTGTTGGCCTTTCATTGAGGTTATTATGTTTTTTTTGTAGGGAAATATCTCAACTCTTTCATTTCAAGAACATCTAGTGTAAATAAATCTGTCATTTTCATCCTTTGAGCTTTTCAGACAGTTGGAGGGTTGCATTTCATTGCCAGTAGCCTGGGTGTGAGACTCCCTCCTAGTCTCAGTGTTTTTGTCGGCAGGGTTAACACTTCCACACCTCCCCGTTGACTTGCCATTCCTCCGCATAACTGCTGCTTGGGCTTTTTCCAAAAGCAGTTATTGAGTAGCTTTAATACATAATTTAATGTGGAACAGAGGGTAAAAAACGTGGCTAAGGCAGAGTCAGGGAGAAATCCAGGGATAAGGCAGTCGCTGATGAGCACCTCATGGAATCTAGAGGAAGGTTAACCCTTTAGGATCATAATTTGCTGTACAACACTTCTCTAAATGCAGCCCCATGAAAACCAGTCCATTTAGGCTAAACCAAACACACCTTTCTAAGGGCTCGTCTTGGGGAATTTCTGCATATAGAGCAAAGGTGTTTTGGAGAGATGAGGACACTAGTCTATTACTTGGAGTGTTTTTCTTTTTTTTTTTTACCTGGTCCTAGGGATCCAAAGGGATGCACATTTTAGTTTTTGCCTTTAGCGCTACACCTGGTTCAAATCATCAAAGCTTGATGATGAGTTGATCATTTGAATTACCTCAAATGTGCACTGCCTTTGGGTCCCTAGGACCAGGATTAAGAAACACTGCTCTAACCCAGGGGTATTAAATCTCATTTTGAGCATTCGGTCTTCAACGAGGTCTGGAGGGCCGCACAGAAAATGTGTTATAATTTCACACTGTCAAAACTAGCAAAATAATCCAGTGTTTTTGGAATTGACGATGCTCCCTGACTGTCTAGCTTTCATTTCGGTGATTATTAGCGAGCTGGACACAGTCAAGAAACTGTACTGATCACACACACAGTCTGAGAATAGCCCCAGGCCTCACCCTGAGGTCATGCCACTGAACTGGGGAAGCAGATGGCCCAGGGCTATTTTAGGGCTTACAGGAGCAACTGTCCACTCTGTCGCCACTAGAATGCCTGGATCTTTCTTATTAGGCACCAAATGGAAGGAAACAGACTAAAACAGGGAGGGGACTACCTGAACGTGTCCAATAAGAAACTGTCATTTTAGTTTTCCGTTGCAAAACGCTTTGCTACGTTGTGCCCTAATGAATACGACCCTGGTTTAAGTAGGACTACCATGGACCAAGGCTATTGAATAGGCAAAATGGAGGCATCACGTCGCTTTCCCGTGCAGCTAGAGGGCTGGATATATTCAGTGTTGGCTGTGTGACCTAACACTCAAGTAATGCTGTCAACATTGAGTGTGGCTCATGTCTATGTCTCGCCACAATTCAAACAAAAGAAAACCACACATTTTATTCTAGAGTATGAGTCAGGGATGTGATCATACCAAGTTGTTATCTTCCATTACTTTTACAGTAACAGTTTCTGAGAAAGAATGGGCCTATTTCCTCTGGGGACTGACTTTTGACAAATCCTTTTTGACAAATGACACAACATGCTCACTCGGGCATGTCACAATACAGTGATGCTGGCACACACAATAAGATTTCTTCACTCAAGATGGCCACACTGTACTCTCATTCAGTTGGAAATGGCAGTAGGAGAGAGCGAGGTTGACAATCAACTGTGTGTGTGTGTGTGTGTGTGAGAGAGATTTGGAAGAAGAAAAATATTGGGTGTTTTTATCAATGTCAATCAAACAAGATATAGCAATCACATGATTTGCACAGCAACATAACATCAGCAAGAAGGGGGGATAGATACGTGTGCGCGCAATATTGCCATATAAGCCCCTCTGTTCTCGTGCTGGATTATGAATCGTTGAGAACCTTGAGGAAATTCACATCTGCTCTCATCTGTTGGACGCGGTGGCTGCACTGGCTTCTATCCCCTCCCCCTCTCTCGTTTTCATCAAAATCTCACTACTAGTTTCACTGCTGTTTCCAGCTTAGGAGGAGGACTATGTTGTATTCATTAAGCAGATTGAAGCTAAGGGCGGCAGGTAGCCTAGCGTTTAAGAGCGTTGGGCCAGTAACCAAAACGGAAGAATACAAACTGAAACAGAAAGGGACTATACCTGAACTTGTCCAATAAGAAACGCACATTTTAGTCATTTAGCAGAAGCTCTTATCCAGAGCAACTTACAGGAGCAATTAGGGTTAAGTGCCTTACATTTTTCACCTAGTCGGCTCAGGGATTTGAACCAGCAACCTTTTGGTTACTTGCCCAACGCTCTTAAACGCTAGGCTACCTGCCACCCTTAGATTAATTCTGCCCTAATGAATACGACCCTGGTCTAAACTGTTGAAATGCTTTTATCTGTCTGCTGCCACTTAGTTTTTAAACTTTTTTACACCTTGTCTTGTTTGGGCCATTCCGGCTTGCAACACAGCCGCCCCGTCTCTCACAAGTTTCTCTATGGAGTGCATTCGGAAAGTATTCAGACCCCTTGAATTGTTCCACATTTTATTACGTTACAGCCTTATTCTAAAGTGGATTAAATTGTTTTTTTCCCCCCCTCATCAATCTACACATAATACCCCATAATGACAATACAAAAATAGGTTTTTAGAAATGTTTGCAAATTTATTAGAAATAAAAAACGGAAATATTACATTTACATAAGTATTCAGAACCTTTACTCAGTACTTTGTTGAAGCACCTTTGGCAGTGATTACAGCCTCGAGTCTTCTTGGGTATGACGCTACAAGCTTGGCACACCTGTATTTGGGGAGTTTCTCCCCTTCTTCTCTGCAGATCCTCTCAATCTCTGTCAGGTTGGATGGGGAGCGTTGCTGCACAGCTATTTTTAGATGTTAGATCGGGTTCAAATCCAGGCTCTGGCTGGGCCACTCAAGGCCATTCAGAGACTTGTCCCGAAGCCTCTCCTGCATTGTATGGCTGTGTGCTTAAGGTTGTTGTCCTTCGCCCCAGTCTGAGGTCCTGAGCGCTCTGGAGCAGGTTTTCATCAAGGATCTCTCTGTACATTGTTCGTTCATCTTTCCCTCGATCCTGACTTGTCTCCTAGTCCCTGCCACTGAAAGACATCCCCACAGCATGATGCTGCCACCACCATGCTTCACCGTAGGGATGGTGCCAGGTTTCCTCCAGACGTGACGCTTGGCATTCAGGCCAAACAGTTAAATCTTGGTTTCATCAAACGAGAGAATCATGTCTGGCCACTCTACCATAAAGGCCTGAATGGTGGAGTGCTACAGAGGAACTCTGGAGCTCTTTAAGAGTGACCATCGGGTTCTTGGTCATCTCCTTGACCAAGGCTCTTCTCCCCCGATAGTTCAGTTTGGCCTGGCGGCCAGCTCTAGGAAAAGTATTGGTGGTTCCAAACTTCTTCCATTTAAGAATGATGGAGGCCACTGTGTTCTTGGGGACCTTCAATGCAGCATAATTGTTTTGGTACCCTTCCCCAGATCTGTGCCTCAACACAATCCTGTCTCGGAGCTCTACGGGCAATTCCTTCGACGTCATGGCTTGGTTTTTGCTCTGACATGCACTGTAAACTGTGGGACCTTATATAGACAGGTGTGTGCCTTTCCAAATCATGTCCAATCAATTGAATTGACCACAGATGGACTCAAATCAAATTGTAGAAACATCTCAAGGATGATCAATGGAAACAGGATGCACCTGAGCTCAATTTCGAGTCTCATAGCAAAGGGTCTGAATACTTATGTAAATAAGGTATTTCTGCTTTTATTTGTAATACATTTGCAAAAATGTATTAAAACCTGTTTTCGCTTTGTCATTATGGGGTACTGTGTGTAGATTTGATAAATTATTATTTTTAAATAAATGTTAGAATAAGGCTGTAACGTAGCAAAATGTGGAAAAAGTCAAGGGGTCTGAATACTTTCCGAATGCACTGTATATAGACGTACACGCGGTAAAACAAGATGTCTGCCCCTGACATTCACCCATACTGGATAGGCTAAGTGCAGATTTTGAGCACTGTGATGAAACTTGTTGCCCTGTTGGAGCCAACACGTTAGTTGCACGTTTTCTGTTGGGTAATTGATGTAGAAATATCTGCCATTTAAAGGCATGGATGACTTGCTGGACCATCTTTTCATTACGTGAACTCCTGAACCCTGTTTCTCGTTTGTCCATGGTAGTATTTTGCTGCCCATATGTTTGAAAACCAGCCAGTAGTTTAGTGTTGTAGAAAGGAAGGACTGGGGAATTGAAAGTCTGTCACTGTGTGGTTGTTACTCAAAGATAGATGCTAATTTGTCTTTGCATACAGTGAATCATAACTCAACTGTTAACTAGGAAACAGTCTGCTAGAGTGATTCCCCACGAAACCAGGACAAAACAATACCATTCTTTTGGGGATATTCACAATATTTTATCTATAGAATGGTCTTTTGAAGGAAGGATTGGTGACATATATTTCACATTTGTATCTAAAAGCATAATTGAGAAATAATTAATTAGTTGGAATATTTATGACATTTGGGCCTTACCCAGGCCTCTAAATCTCCAAAAATGCAGTATGTATTTGTGTGTATGAAAGAGATCGAGCCAGGAGAGAGAGGTACTTTTGACAGTACTACAGTCTGTACCAGGAAGTCCTTTCACTGGTTGGTGTGGAGGTGGAGGATGCCTGGGCATGTCCACAACACACTGACAGCCAGGCCTTGTGACGCTTTCCCATTGTCGCCAGAGCAGAATGCATGCTCTGTCAAATTCTTTGCATTGGAGTGTCCATTGTTTGTGTGTGAGCTGCGACGCATGAGAGCGAGAGAACTGAATGACTGTTTTCCATAGCCTAACCTGCATCTATTTGCTGTTTATCACACACGTTTGCCCTGGTTTGGTTTCTCAATGATACTTATTTATTTTCTGTGGGTGTCTTTTACCAGGTTATGACGACAGTATAAAATATGCGTAACATATTATATGCCACATCTTGTCCTCTCAGAACATTCACATAAAAGTTATATGTTTCATGTTAGCATTTCCATGTTTTGTGTTGTTGGTATGGAGCGTGATGAGTGTTGTGTTTGCAGGTTATAACCTGTCATCTCTTGTTTTTCTACAGGACGCATGGGTCTGAACTTTCACCACCCCGGAGCAGATCACATTATGCCGTTGAACAGTGAGTAGTGTTTCAGAACATACAATAGGCTATTTCCCTTTAAATCCCTCTATGTTACAATGTTATTATGGATGTATGTATTTGTGCTTTAATTGTGGCATTCGGTTTGACACGCAGAGTGGTGCCATTGTGTTGCTTCTCTGTTGTACGGAAACTAACAATACAAACCTATTCAGAAGTAGTGTCATCATGACACACCTATGCAGGATGCCTCAGGATATGCCCTAGGGTTGGGGCAGCGATCGCCACAGGGCCCATACACAGTAGGGCACAGATGCCCACTCATGCTAATCCCACCTCGCACCCCAAGTGTTACCCCCTGACACCATAAACCCAGCATGGACCTATCTCTCAGCGCAGAGCAGGGGGGAACCACAGTCAACGACCCCTGAATACCGGTTCTAAAAATAGCCGACCTGTAACACTAGATTACCCCCCCCCACCCCTTTTCCGTGTCTGGGAGATAATTATTTTTCATAATTCATAAGTGTCACTTTTTCTCCCTCAGTCCAGTTTTTTTCTTTCTTTTCCCTCAGAGTTACAGACAGTGAGTTGGCAAAAGGCTCTTCCTTTCAGCGTTGTCAAAACTTCTGTGAGAGGAAAGCGGATTGGGGTGTCCATGGTGACTGGTGGAGCTCGGCTCAAGACATCTGGGAGTGTTAGTCGAGCCCTGGGTCATGATCATTAGGCACCAAATGAGAGAGGACTGACTAAAACAGGGAGGGACTACCTGGACTTGTCCAATAAGAAATGCTAATTTTGTTTTCCATTGCAAAAGGTTTTTAAACGTTTTCTGTTGCGTAACCTTATGAACACGACCTTGGTTTCTCCTCACTCGCCTGGTTGGGGATGCCAGCAGGGGAAGCAGTGAGAAAAGAGAGGAAATGAGGATGAATGGAAAAGGAGAAGATATCCAAGAAGGCTTATAGTAACTTGTTTTACTGCTGTCACAGCTTGACAACACTGCTGTCTGTTTTCTCTTTAACTAGTTATTTTCATCATCAGTCCTTTGGGAAACACATTTCAAATAGATGTTAAACTGCTGTTCTAGAGGGTTTAACTTAAGCACAGATCTCAGATCTGCACGGAGCTCTGGCATCTGTCAGAATTTACCCTCGCAGCTGTAGTCTCCAATGTCAGCACTGCTTTAGATGTGAGGAAAGCTGGTTAACGTTAGTCTACTCTTCATCTCTCCATTGTCTCAGCTGTATGAAGCCTTGAGTCTTTCCACTGATTTTGTGGCTAAGATGGAGGATGAACCGTAAGGCCAACAACATGGATTTATGGTTGAAGATGAACTGATATCTTAGTAGAAGTGTAAGGGCCTAGCAGATATTTTTCAGAACCGCTCCTCTCCGTACAACAATGCTTTGAATCTGTGCCGACATAACAGACATAACGCTCCTCATGCCCAGAAGATCTTCCCGTCATCCCTTCAAAAATCTCCTCTCTGACACTCACATTTCTGAGTCTCTGCTTACTCCTGTTCCTGCCCTCACTCTCATCCTCCTTGTCTTATTCTCCCCCACCAGAGTGACTGACAGTTTCCCAACAGCACTTACTAGTCTACACTAGATCAGCGGGTTCCACCCGTCCACCGTTTTCCCCTTGTTGCTAGGCGCCTTTGTCTCTCCTAAGGCCCTGACAGTGGGAGAATAAAATGGAGAACATTGGTCTGAACAACGGTGCTCTGTGGTGAGAAGAGCCAGAGAGTTTTAATGAAAAGCCAGTAAGCGAAGAGGCCTGGATACAATGTCTCTGTCAAGAGCAAGGGGGGGGGGGGAGGGAGGGAGGGGGGTCGCAAAAGGGCACCAGCACAATGGAGGCCCCATATTGGTTTTTAGGAGAAGACTGTTTTCTCTCTCTGTGACACTTGACTGTGAGAAGGTCTGTTTAGGGATGTATTACCAGAAGCCCCTCTGCACTGTCTACTGGCATTAATGTTATAGACTGTTTGTCTCTTGTTTGCCTTTTTCTCAGCCACAGCAAGGCTCCTATTCAGGCATATTGGGTGCATTCAAGGAAGGTTTTTGAAATTTCACGTGTGAAAACGCACACACACCAAACAATACATTTGTTGTGGTCTTTCATGTAAGTCCTTTGCTACTGTGTTTCCTAAGCGCTAGCTAACACTTCAAAGGTTTGTTCCGAAAGCCCACGAATACCGTAACTAATGTGATGGAGAGAAAAGTCACAAAGGCTTATCTCTGTCTGCTGTACCTTTTTTGGCCTGTTCACTAAATTGAAATCTGCCAGCCAACCCTATCACATAGTAGGGCAGTCCTCCTCTCACAGTTTTCCTGTCCGGACCCTGAGACTCAGGCTTCCATGGCTCCATCCACAGGGCAGCTGTGAGTGGACATTTCTCACTGGATAAAGACTCTGTTTCACTAGTTCATGATTTAATGACATCTGTCTATGCGTGTCGCTATATCAGCCACATTCATGAATATTGACGCTGGGCAGAAATTAGAGTAAACGTGAGCTAGGTAGTAGTCCCTGTTTATTGCCTGAGATGATAATCTGGATAATAGGGTTTAGTCATTGCTCTGTTATTGCAGGTGAATATTTTGGAGTAGTAAGGCATATTATATCTCATTCTCCTCTGCCCGGCTAGGGCAGGTGCAGCAGGTTTCCTGTGGGCTACTGCCAGCTAACCCATAATGAAGCCTTGTCTCCCTCCATCGCTGATGATTAGGTGTGGCCGTCTGTGTCTGTGGTTTCGCTGTTGCCTTGGTGATGTTCTGCCTGGTTGTCTTCCCACGAAACCCATGTCTCTGTCCCTCTCCTTTCCATACCCCTCTCTCTCCCTCTCTCTCCCTCCCTCCTTCTCCCACTGTTCACAAGCAGCCAGGAGCTATGGCCGCAGAAGAGGTAACTTGTGGAATTTTACTGTGTTTCTGCTTGCCAAAATGAATGGGATGCATGAGCACAAATGCTTGTGTCTCTCCGTACGGGTGTTTCTCTTTCCAGGGCTGAGGGTTCTAGTGTGATGTCACATGATCTGCCTTCGTCTGTGCTGTGATTGGATGAAATCATGTTAATTTACGCACCTTTTTGTTTTGACGTCATTGCATTTAATTCAAGTCGGGGAGAGGCGGATGATCAAATGACAGTATTCAGACACCTTGACTTTTTGTTACGTTACAGCCTTATTCTAAAATGGATTAAGGAAATAAAAATGACAGAGCAAAAACAGGTTTTTATAAACCTTTGCACAAAAAATTAATAATAATAATGTATATAACATTTACATATGTATTCAGACCCTTTACTCAGTACTTTGATGAAGCACCTTTGGCAGAGATTACAGCCTCTCTGTCAGGTTGGATGGGGAACGTCACTGCACAGCTGATTTCAGGTCTCTCCAGAGATGTTTGATCGGATTCAAGTCCGGGCTCTTGCTGGGCCACTCAAGGACATTCAGAGACTTGTCCCGAAGCCACTCCTGCGTTGTCTTGGCTGTGTGCTTAGGGTTGTTGTCCTGTTGGAAAGTGAACCTTTGCCCCAGTCTGAGGTCCTGAGTGCTCTGGAGCATGTTTTCATCAAAGATCTCTCTGTACTTTGCTCCGTTCATCTTTCCCTCGATCCTGACTAGTCTCCCAGTCCCTGCCACTGAAAACATCCCCGCAGCATGATGCTGCCACCACCATGCTTCACCGCAGGGATGGTGCCAGGTTTCCTCCAGACGTGACGCTTGGCATTCAGGCCAAAGAGTTCAATCTATGTTTCATCAGACCAGAGAATCATGTTTCTCATAGTCTGAGAGTTTTTAGGTGCCTTTTGTCAAACTCAAAGCGGGCTCAAAAGGCCTGATTGGGGGAGTGCTGCAGAAATGGTTGTCCTTCTGAAAGGTTCTCCCATCTCCACAGAGGAACTCTGGAGCTCTTTAAGAGTGACCATCGGGTTCTTGGTCACCTCCCTGACCAAGACCCTTCTCCCCCGATTTCTCAGTTTGGCCTGGCGGCCATCTCTAGGAAGAGTCTTGGTGGTTCCAAACTTCTTCCATTTAAGAATGATGGAGGCCACTGTGTTCTTGGGGACCTTCAATGCTGCAGACATTTTTAGGTACCCTTCCCCTGATCTGTGCCTCGACACAATCCTGTCTCAGAGCTCTTCGGACAATTCCTTCGACCTCATGGCTTGGTTTTTGCTCTGACATGCACTGTCAACTGTGGGACCTTATATAGACAGGTGTGTGCCTTGCCAAATCATGTCCAATCAGTTGAATTTACCACAGGTGGACTCCAAGTTGTAGAAATATCTCAAGGATGATCAATGGAAACAGGATACACCTGAGCTCAATTTCGAGTCTCATAGCAAAGGTTCTGAATACTTATGTAAATAAGTTATTTCAGTTTTTTATTTTTCTACATTTGTAGAAATTGGTCTGAATACTTTCCGAATGCACTGCACTTCCGAATTTTGTATCCAAAATAAATGTTTTTTACAAGGTATCATAAAAACATTGAGGAAGTACACTGACTCAGAAACTATTTATGTCCTGAATAGAAAGAATGGGAGTTGCGGACATGCTCTTCTCTGATTTGGAGTGTTCAACTAATTCATATTTCCTCACTGAGGAAAGCCCTGGTAACATTTGCAACTTTGTTAAAATGTTGTTGCAGTGCTTGCATTTGTTGCATCTAAGAATTATAGGACTTTTTAAGTCTGACTGTTGGCAGTACATTATTCCACATGTAGACAGCGCTTATGACTCAGCGATCAACAGATCGGACGGTTATTATCTTTAAGTCAGCCGTCCTGTATTTTTCTATAGCTGTGTGCCTGTTAGCATGGTAAGTAAAAATACATGTACAGTAGCCTACGCCTAAAAGAGGCCTCTGACATCGTCTACCTCCAGATCTTAGATACATGCAGCTCCATTCAGTCAGTACACAGTCCTCTTTGCCCTCACCTGTAAGAGGTCATCTACTGCTGTGGCAAATGGTCAGCCGTCTTGCCCTCTATCCCTCCTGCACCCTCCACCCCTTGTTCCTATCGCCTGCAGGAACAAGGGTCTATCTGGTGGAAGAAGGCTATGAAGGACTTAGGGGGTTTTCTGGATCAAAATGGGGCTTAGGTGGTGGGCATGGCGGGGCGCCGGCCAAAAGTTTTAGAGGCCCTCCTGTTGGCCACATTGACAAAATGTTGCATCTTTAAAGATAATTTCCTGCAATTCTACAAATTTTGCCATGAGGCTGAGAATGTTTTTTTGCAGTTTTATAGCCAATTTCCTGCAATTATACACATTTTGCTATGGCTTATGCTATCTGAGTGACTCAAACATTATAACAAAATCAATGGGTGCCCCATGCCATGACAAAAATATTCCTGAATGCGTAATTTTGGGAATTGTAGTGTCTCTGACTCTGTTTTTGGTGATTGTTAGTTCTCAGAGGATTTTATAAAAAAATATATAGGTCAATTATATTTTTTACATACTCTTTATCTGGTTTAGTTGTTTAAGATTACACTGAAAACGTTTTTTTCGATCCCAAAGATTATTTTCAAAAACATAAATATATATATATATTTTTTTTTACTGTTTGAACATAGGCAACCCGAAAAAACACAGGTGGCTCGTCCGAGGAGGGCAGGCAGGCCCACAATGTTTGAAGAAAGAGAGTTCATGAAGCAGCATGATTGTGATTTGACCTTCCTCTGTAAGGAGACTGCTATTGTTACCAGTTATAATAACACCATCTCCTCTCTCTCTCTCTCTCTCTCTCTCTCTCTCTCTCTCTCTCTCTCTCTCTCTCTCTCTCTCTCTCTCTCTCTCTCTCTCTCTCTCTCTCTCTCTCTCTCTCTCTTTCATATCCTCCCTGTCTTCACCTCTTCTGTTTTGTACCCTTCTCTTCTCCCTGTTATCCTTGCTTGTCATCTCTCTTTCCCTCTCAATCCCCCCCTATCTCTTTCTCTCTCTCTCGCTCCCCTCTCTCTCTTTCCAGGTCGCTCTTCACTCTTTCCCTTTGAGGACGGTTTCCTGGACGACGGGCACAGTGACCCCTCTCTGACTGCGGGGTTGAACTCGCCCACCCGCTGTCAGAACGAAGAGCGGATGGAGCGCTACTCCAGGAAGGTGTTTGTTGGAGGCCTGCCCCCTGACATAGATGAAGGTACAGACGGATGGCAGTGGCACTAGCCTGTGTCCCAAATCTGTTTGTGTCGTCTTGCCATCTCCTATGGTCATTGTCAGTGTTTGCCGTGGCAATGACCATAGAAATTGGCAAGACAGCACAAACAGGTCTTGGACCAGGTTAGCACCTTATTGTACAATCACTATATTTCCTCATAGAATGTCCATCAGCTTCATAGCACATGATTAATAAGCTTAGATGTTTTGTACTGGCTAGGATAGTAAGGGTGGGGGGGGGTTATAAGCCAGATGTGGGTCTACAGATGTATTTTGGTGGTCTGCTGGTTCAGTGGGCTAAATGGGCAGCATGTAGCCTAGCGGTTAAGAGCGCTGGACCAGTAATCGAAAAGTCACTAGTGCGAATCCCCAAACCGGCAAGGTGGAAAAATCTGCCGTTCTGCGCTTGAGCAAGGAAATTAACCCCTAAGAACAACTGCTCCCTGGACGCCGATGATGTGGATTGTCGATTAAGGCAGCACCTCTCTGATTCGGAGGGTTAAATACGGACGACACATTTCAGTTAAATTAATTCAGTTGTGCAACTGACTAGGTATCCCCATTTCCCTTCCCTTCTGTAAGTCTGTATGCTGTCTATAAGTCACGGAGCTGGTTCTCTGGGCCTGTGGACTGACTGGTTATGCTCTGTGGGTTTGTGGCAATGAGCTGGCAGTCAGTCTGGTATCAGATGTGATAGTGTGTTATCTCACGGAGTGTGAAGAGGGCCTGAGGGCATAGCAGGATCTGGAATGGTGACACTGCTCAATGTGGCTCAGACGTGCACATGAATTTGGAAGACAAGCATTTTGGTATTGTTGATGGCATACAGTGAGGGTAGACAACATTTTTGATGGCCTGCTTGACATGCAATTGCACATCATGTGGACAAATATACTCAACAAAAATATAAGCGCAACATGCAACAATTTCAAAGATTTTACAGAGTTACAGTTCATATGAGCAAATCAGTCCATTTAAATAAATTAAATAGGCCCTAATCTATGGATTTCACGTGACTGGGAATACAGATATGCGTCTTGGTCACAGAAACTTTAAAATAAATGGGCCTCACAATGGACCTTAGGATCTCGTCACGGTATTTCTGTGCATTTAAATTACATCGAAAAAATGCAATTGTGTTTGTTGTCCGTAGCTTATGCCTGCCCATACCATAACCCCACCATGGGGCACTCTGTTCACAATGTTGACATCAGCAAACCGCTCGTCCACACAACGCCATAGACGTGGTCTGCAGTTGTGAAGCCAGTTGGACGTACTGCCAAATTCTCTAAAACAACGTTGGAGGTGGCTTATGGTAGAGAAATGTCTATTCAATTCTCTGCCAACAACTCTGGTGGATGTTCCTGCAGTCAGCATGCCAATTGCACCCTCCCTCAACACTTGAGACATCTGTGGCATTGTGTTGTGTGACAAAACTGCACATTTTAATGGCCTTTTATTGTCCCCAGCACAAGGTGCATCTGTGTAATGATCATGCTGTTTAATCAACTTCTTGATGTGCCACACCTGTCAGGTGGATGGATTATCTTGGCAAAGGATAAATGCTCACTAACATGGATGTAAACAAATTTGTGCACAAAATATGAGAGAAATAAGCTTTTTGTGTGTATGGAACATTTCTGGGATCTTTTATTTCAGCTCATGAAACATGGGACCAAGACTTTACATGTAGCGTTTATATTTTTGCAAATTGCTCCATGACCATGGTAACATGTTTTTTTTTCTGTAGATGAGATCACCAACAGCTTCCGTCGCTATGGACACCTGGTGGTGGATTGGCCCCACAAAGCCGAGAGCAAGTCCTACTTTCCACCTAAAGGTAAGAACAGTTTGTTCACACCAGTCTGTAAAATAGCCTTTTTCATTGAATAAATATAGGAATGTTTGTGGGACACCAACTCCTGTCATTGGTTAATGTCATTGGTTAATCCTATCAACAATTCCTTTACCAGTCCAATTTAAGACCTCAGTCCACAGTAACAGATGTTATTGTTCAGTCATTGTCTCAGAGAGATCATGCTGCGCTTCTAAGGCATAGGTTGTGTGTGAAGGGTTACATTACCCAGAATTCAAGGGTCACCTAGGTCTCGAGTTGAGGCGTCTATTTATTTATATGGCCCCCTACTGCTATTTCAGGGATAGAAAAACACCACAGGCTCCTGAAGGGCCCAGAGCACTCAGACGAGAGGAGAGTTGTTTTTCTGTCAATACCTGGAGAGTGCAAAGGCTTTCTCCTGGCCCCCGGCCCTCTTGTGTTTCATTTGGACAGGTGACCATAGCGGAGATGGCCCTTCCTTCCAGGCCCCTCTTGCCTGTATCATGTCACTCCGCTGGCCCACCACACACACTTACACACACACACACACACACACACTTCAATGCGTCATTAGGGAAACTATTAAAGCAGAGGGTTGGAAATAGCTGACATTCCTCAGGCATATGGTAACACGCTGCATTTGGGGAAGCTGTGAAAATTGCCAGTTTCTTCCCTTTCCTTAGTTTTTGGGGGGTGGTACACTTTATTTTCAATAGGCCTCGGCTCAGGGCTCTCTAGTATTCCAAAGCTCAGGAGGGGAAAATACAGCATCCTTTTAGGGGAATGAGTTCAGGCTTGAGAGTCGGAGAATTCCTTGTAAGGAAGGGAGGGAGGGAAGACTTGGTAAGCCACAAGGAAACCACCACGGCTTGTTGTAATTTCCCACGTTTGTTGGTGTTGTAATGTAGTGTTGGGCCACCTAGGTTTTTAATAGGGGCCCTTCTTCCTTTTAAAACATGGATGCCATGTGAGAGCGTCTGAAATCCCTTGTTTACACTGTCTTCGTGAACTCGGCACGTTAGCGATACTGAGTGAAAGAGCTTGGACAGTCGCCCTAATGGCCAAGTTCTTAGCTGAAGGTTTGTGTGAGTGCACATCCTTTCGACTGTGTGTATGTGCCTTCACATGTATTTCTTTGTGTGTGTATGTGTCTGCGCATGTGTGTGTATCCTATCCTATCACAGGCTGTAAGGGGTGTTTCTAAGATGTAGGATTCCCATCAAGCAGTCATCAATCTCTCCCCATATTAAAAATGGTTCCAAGCTGACCTAATGGAAGTTGGTAGTCACTTCTTTCCATCCTGTGTCGCATTAAAATGAGCAGTTATGTGTCTCTGTACAATTATGGAATCATTTTTGGTTTGGGAGATTAGGATGAATCATGTTGTGGCTGGGCAGGGTCCATCTAGGGTCTGAACTGGGATCAGTTGCAAGCCTGGGGCCAGACAGGCAGTTATCCCTGATGGACAGGCCTGAGGTCAGTTCAAAGGCCACTGCACTGTTCCTAAACTTCCTAGTACCTTTGTCCCATTCTCTCATCCTGCCTGTCTGTTTGTCTGTCTGCCTGCTGGATGATGTCACCGACCAATGAGATCACCGTGACGGTGGTGCTGCTCACACCTGCTCAATGAGCCCTGGCCTGTAGTCCCAGGCATCACCGTTGGAGATGAGCTCCAAACGCTGCTGAAGCTATTTCTGTCCGCTCCGCATGGAGGTAGAGAGGAACGAGGGGGCTCGTTTGGGGTTTAGAGTGGCTGCTTTTAGGATAATGTGTCCGCGTCAGAGTCTGGATGCTGGGAGCTTATCCACGTTGTAGTTGGACGAGGCGGGCATAGGCTGGCATAGGCTGGCATAACAGGACAGGGCACCCCCTCTGGCTAGGAGGGCAGACAGACAGTCAGGCCACTCTGTAATGATGCCACTGAAGCTCCATTTGCAGTACCCTCACCTCTAGGGTGGGTTTAGCTCTCTACTCATGGTACAGAGAAGATGTGTGGGGGATGGTCGAGGATGCATTGAGTCATTTCTCACAAATTGAGACGATTTAGTGAAGCTTCATTTCACCTTCTCTGGTCTCGGCTGCCTGTGCTCTCGTCACACTCCCATGCCTATTTGTTTTAGGAAAGCAGATATTTGTGTCGCTCTCTCCCTCTCCCTCCTCTCTCTCCTCTCTCAACATGTAAGATGCTGTCAGCGGGGCATTTATTTACTTTCAGTGACACGAGTTACAGCTCCCCGTGGGTTTGTCTGCTCTCTCTCCACCCATCTTCTCCTCCATATCTCTCCTCCTCCCTCTTTCTCTCGATAGATTAGATAGGCCTACTTTCAGGGCAGCTTGGCTGTGTGTCTCATGTCTGCTCTCTCTCTTCTCTTCCTCTCTTCTTCACCCCTCTTCTCCTCCATCTCCTCCCCCCTTCCTTCCTCCTTTCTGTTATGAGGATATATAATGTCAGCAGGGCAGGTCGTTTGTATGTTTCAGTCATGATCAGTTGAGACAGCTTCCAGACTGGAAAGAGCTGATTTCTATGTTAGGATTGTGCTAATGAGCTGCAAGGGAGCTTTGCCAGAGTCTGCTCTCCATCCTTCACAGATAGTACTCACTGATTTATTGTCTACTAGTCCTGGGTCTGTATCCATAAAGGGTCTCGGAGTAGGTGCTGCTCTAGGATCAGTTTTGCCTTTCAGAGCATAATGAATAAGACAGCGGGGACCTGATCCTAGATCAGAACTCTTAGTCTAAAATGCTCTCTTAGGGCTGAAAATCTGGAAAGACACACTAGTTCCTGAATCAGGAAACATTAGCCTTGATGAGGATGTCACCTTATTAAATCAACAGACACAAACTTTAACCGTACTTTGAAACGAGTCTCAAAGCAAGTCTCATCGTTTAAACTTTGATTGTAGGAAACTGACTGTCAAAAAATGACGACTGTATTTTATGAGGTAATGTTGATGGTGGCTATTGATTTGTGAAGTAAGTTTTAGGCTGTAGTTGACTTAGAGAGCCACGGCGGATGCCCTGTGCTCCCAAGAGGAGTTAGCCAATTAAGTAAATGTTTGTTGGGAAAATTGGTCATAGTTTGTACAGCAGAGTTTTGGAACTTTTTGAGTCAAGGTGTGAAATTACAGTGGCTTGTTTGTGAGGTCATATGTTGGTGAGTGCCTGGTGAGACGGTGTTGGCCGTCGGCGAGGGAAAGAGTCGGGCGGTCCTGGTCGTGTGTCATTTTGTTGGCCGTAGGACCGTGAGGTAACCGGACCTGTCGTGTATCTGTAAACATAATTCTTTACTGCCCAAAACTGTCTGGCTGTATGTTTACCTTTCCTCCCTTGGCGCAGTCGGAAGCTCAGCAGTAAATCTCTATAAATCTCAGGCACGAGCCACTGCTGATCTGTGCTCTCCTCTTCTCCTCTGGTTTACTAAGCCTCTGCACTGCGGCTTGCCTGCCTGTCTGGCACGAATTTCCCTTCCCCTGAAGTGTGCACTTGCATACTTTCTCCCATGGATTTATTAAAGGGCAAGTTGGCTTGTTTTTAACCAAATCTGTATTTTGGATGTAAATGGCATGTTATAGAAGTGTCCGGACAGTTAGCGATTTCACTTGGTTTTAAGAAACTTACCCCACCAGATATAGGCTTCCTCATGCTCGTTCTGCAGTTGCAGGGGCACAGATAAAACATGAACAAAGGTTTCAAAAAGTCCCAAATAAATAATTTTAAACTCTCTCAGTATACTGATGCAGGTCTTTAGGTGTTGTACACATGAAATTGTGTCATTCCTAACTTTATCCGCAACGTTATATTCCATTTTGTTGGACTCGAGCTATACTTTTCCATGTGTGCAGAACGAGCATGAAGAAGTCTATCGATGGTGGGGTAAGTTTCTAAAAACCAAGTGAAAATGCAAAAAAAAGTGTCTGGACACTTTAAATCCAAAATACAGATTTGGTTGAAAAAAGGTGAATTTGTCTATTAACAATGGTGGAACCTCCCTCCCGCTAATGTTTACACCAATCCAATGCTTTTAAATCCACAACAGGGAATGTGTGACACACTTCTGGAGAATCGGGACGCAAACTGTCTTCCCTAGAAACTCTCAAACCCACCTCTAACTCTCAATGCCATCAAGGCCTGGGAAGATTGCATATGGACACAAATAAAACAGAAGGCTATACAAACCGAACTCCAACTAGCCCAATAACCTGACAGAGGTACTTAGGAATTCCCTGGATTACATATCAGCGATGGCACCCATCCTAATAGCGAAGTGTGTGTGCCTATTCCGCCTGTTAGATGTGATCTAACAGCTTTGGAGTTGCTGGAAGGTGACCGAAGTTAATCCTATACGGTGCTTTGAATCTGAGAAGGAAGGGAGCATTGTTTACTCACTGTGAGAGCCAAGAACTGCCTCCTTCATTTATTTCCTTCCCCACTGTCTCTTCCCCTCTTTCTCTCCTCCATACACACACCATTCACTTTCTCTGTCGCTCTCACGGTCTCTCTCGCTCTGTCTGTCTGTCTGTCTGTCTGTCTGTCTGTCTGTCTGTCTGTCAAAGTCATTTAGGGTGTTTCAGAAATTAATGTATCTCTCCTATTCCTCTCTTTCTCCCCCTACTCTCTTGCTCCGGGACGGAACACGCTGTTCCTTTCCTTGACTGCACCGCTGGCCATTTCTGAACACTGCAGTTCTCTCTCTCGCTCTCTCGCTCTCTCTCTCTCGCTCTCTCTCTCTCTCGCTCTCTCTCTCTCTCTCTCTGTGTCTCTCTCTCTGCGTGTCTCTCGCTCTCTCTCTCTCTCTCTCTCTCGCTCTCTGTCTGTCTGCCTGTGTGTGTCTCTCTCTCTCTCATTCTCTATTTATATCTCTCTCTATATATTTCTCTCTCTCTCTCTGTCTCTCTCTCTCTCTGCGTGTCTCTCTCTCTCTCTCTCTCTCTCTCTCTCTCTCTCTCTCTCTCTCTCTCTCTCTCTCTCTCTCTCTCTCTGCTCTCTCTCTCTCTCTCTCTGTGTCTCTCTCTCTGCGTGTCTCTCGCTCTCTCTCTCTCTCTCTCTCTCTCGCTCTCTGTCTGTCTGCCTGTGTGTGTCTCTCTCTCTCATTCTCTATTTATATCTCTCTCTATATATTTCTCTCTCTCTCTCTCTGTCTCTCTCTCTCTCTCTGCGTGTCTCTCTCTCTCTCTCTCTCTCTCTCTCTCTCTCTCTCTCTCTCTCTCTCTCTCTCTCTCTCTCTCTCTCTCTGCCTGTCTGTCTGCCTGTGTGTGTCTCTCTCTCTCTCTCTATTTCTATCTCTCTCTATATATTTCTCTCTCTCTCTCTCTGTCTCTCTCTCTCTCTCGTGTCTCTCTCTCTCTCTCTCTCTCTCTCTCTCTCTCTCTCTCTCTCTCTCTCTCTCTCTCTCTCTCTCTCTCTCTCTCTCTCTCTCTCTCTCTCTCTCTCTCTCTGCCTGTCTGTCTGCCTGTGTGTCTCTCTCTCTCTCTCTCTGCCTGTCTGTCTGCCTGTGTGTGTCTCTCTCTCTCTCTCTATTTCTATCTCTCTCTATATATTTCTCTGTCTGTGTGTCTCTCTCTCTCTCTCTCTCTCTGCCTGTCTGTCTGCCTGTGTGTGTCTCTCTCTCTCTCTCTGTCTGTCTGTCTGTCTGTCTTTGTCTGCCTGTCTGTCTGCCTGTGTGTGTGTCTCTCTCTCTATTTATATCTCTCTCTATATTTCTCTCTCTGTCTCTCTCTCTCTCTCTCTGTCTGTCTGCGTGTCTCTCTCGCTCTCTCTCTATTTCTATCTCTCTCTCTCTCTCTCTCTCTCTGTCTGTCTGTCTGTGTGTCTCTGTCCCTCTTTATGTAATGGCAGTCAAAAGGGGTTCTGTGAAAAGCCTATGTTTGGGTTTTCTATTCTGAGGGTATGAGGCACAACAGGCACACCTGCCTGTTTCCTTTGTCCGAATTGTCTTATGTTTTCCCCATGTTAGTCCCAGGAGGAGTCTGGTCGTAATTAACCAATAGTAGTGACACACAGATGGATTAGTCAGTTAGTAGTTGTATTATGCTGTCCTACAAAGGCAAAACGCAGTAAAGACGAATTTGGTAAAAAGTATTCTTTGATCTGTTGTAATGGCCAGGTATATTATCTGATTAATGTGGCATTTAGTTTCCTGACACAAGAACAAGCCAGCTGATCAAAATATATCATGGAGTATCAGAAATTGCTGTCTGTCTAGACAGAAAAATACTTTGAAGTCAGATTTTGCAAGTGAAATGTGGTTAATCGGTCAGGATGATGTGCTAAGTGAGGGTTAAGTGTGTAACCAGGCTGGACTACTGCCAGTCTGCCATTTGGACATTGAAAATACCCCATTCCACCTGGTGGTGTGTCTGTGTGTGCTTTGAAATATCCCGTTATGGTGAATCATATAATCAGCTTTTTCACACCATATTGACGCATCTTGTGATGCCTGAAGCTCCCTCTCCTGTGTTTTCAGTCCTCAGATATATTAAAAACAGCCTTCTACTGACAGCATTGACCTCTGGGGCCTCATGTTTTGCTTATGGCAAGTAGGGCTGGGAATTGCCAGGGACCTCACGATATTATCACGATACTTTGTTGCTGATGCAATATGTATTGCGATTCTCACGATTCTAAATGTATTGCCATTCGATACTGTGAATTATTGCGATTTGATGTTCTAAACATATTGCTCTGAAAATAGAGTCGCACACTATATGTAAACTCCCAGTAATTTATTGGGTTACCCTGAAGAAGGCACAGTGATACCGAAACGTTGGTGGTTTACCCAATAAATGACTGGGAGTTTATATATTGAGTGTGCGACTCACTTTATTTATTTTTATAGCTTACTGTTTATTCGCCGTTGGTCACCACCTCTACACAAAATAATGTTCTCTGGGTGTGCGCCAGCTCATGCTTTTTACCAAACATATTGCTCACCCTATGTCTAATGCAGAGGGACGAGAGAGCCACGAGACAATAAGTTTTGATCAGTCATGGAAAACGTAGTGGTGAAAAAGAAGAAGGAAACATATTGGAGTTTTGGTGCAGGAACAGCCAGCTAGGGCAAAAATAATATTGCAATATTGTCGATACGATATATTGTCAAAAATAATGTCCCGTAATGTAACTGTATAGATTTTTTCCCCCCCATCACTAATGGCGAGTGTGATGCACAGGGACTCATCTGTTGTGAAGCAGGGACGGGGAAGTGGGTACTGGCTTTGATGTGTGTGAGGCATCAGAGGCACTGAGTCCCCGTTGAAGGGCCTGGCTGTTCTGGAGAGGTGGGCAGTGGAGTGCTGGTTGTGACCTCACTGAAGGACCCTAGACACACACACTTCACTCTGGTGTGTGTAATGATGAGAGGATGTCTAGGCACTGCCGGGGCTCAGGGAGCAGCGCTAGAAGGCTGGGGAGTGGAAATGATTGGTGCAGTTATTTGTAGCTCTCATGGTGACATGTATGCATGAACTTGAACACGTATACTCTAATTAAGGGATGGACAACTGGCGGCCCCCCCTTTTGAAGGCCCTCGGATAAAACATATATATTTTTTTTTTACTCAGTCGGGGTCTCAACTTACTGTTGCATAGTAGAATACACAAGGTGACATTTCCAAATGTGGTTGTGCATCAGCAGATGTCATCACTCAATTAGCCCATGTCAGCATTTTTGATTTTTGATTGGTAAGTTAGTCTAGCGGCCAGCTATCTAAACGTAGTAATCATGGTCAAATTACCGGCCGGTAATGTTAGTCAGTCTCACTCAGATATCATATTAAAAACTGCAAACATTTCTCGCCACCCTACGGCATCTCATTTTCTTCTCCGCCTCAAGGCAAAATGTGTAGAATTGCATGAAATTAGTTATGAAAGTGCAGAATCTTCTCTCCACCCCATGGCAAAATGTGTGTAATTGCGGGGGGGGGGGATGCACATGTGGGTACGCAACTCCACAAGCAACTGCGACCCCTCATGATGAGTTCCACCCCATCAAAGTTGCCCATCCCTGCTCTAATTTGTGTAGCTATACACACACCCCCCTACATTTACACGTAGACTCTCTATCTCTCTCTCACACACACTTTCACAGTCCGTTGAATCTGCAGAGTCAGTGTGTTTTTCTTTACTCTTTTTCCCCTCCATCTGCAGCAGCAGTCCCTTTGAGGAATGTAAAACATGACAGTCTTCTGCACCATACTGTATGTCCTGTCTACGTGTTGGCCCGGCCTCCCTCCACCCTGCTGCCTGTTCTGCTGCTTCCCACGGCATGTTCCTGGTGCCTCCACGGTTCTGCTCAAATGACCACGGCCCCCTAATTTAGGATATGTCAAATCATGTGCATCGAAGATGGATATGTATGCTATATTTATGGCTCTGGTGGGTGCTAGCCTATTAGTAGTTGCCGCAAATGTCTTTTTTGGCGAGTGTACCCTATTCCACTGAATCGAATACCACTGTGATACCTTACATTTACATTTATTTTTTTGTACATTTTAGTCATTTAGCAGACGCTCTTATCCAGAGCGACTTACAGGAGCAATTAGGGTTAAGTACCTTGCTCAAGGGCACATCGACAGATTTTTTCACCTAGTCGGCTCGGGGATTAGAACCAGCGACCTTTCGGTTACTGGCACAACGCTCTTAACCACTAAGCTACCTACCGCAAATGTGTCATCATGTTCTTGTTTCGTTTACTTTTTATCATGATCTTTTGTTCACTCAGGTCACACAATATATATTATTTTCCTATCAATCGCTAATTCCTTTCTTTCTCTCGGTAGCTCACGCTCAATGTTTTATCTGTCTGTGTGTGTGTGTGTCTCTCTCTGCTGCAAAGCCAGACCTCATCATCCCACAGGAAGAAATCTCTCTGTTCCAAAATTGTTCCAAAAAGATTTGGATAGTATTAGGTTGATACATTTTGCATGGCATCCTATTTTAGTAGTGGAACAGAACAGACTTGCATTTTAGCTGTGTCAGCTTTCAGGCAGAAAGGCACTGGGTGTGCAGTGCTGTCTTCTGAAACCTTGATGAAGAGGATCAGACCTCAAGTAAATCGGCTGTAAGAGGAGATACTCTGAGAATATGAATAGACTCATGAAAAGAACAGGATGTCTTCACTTTCTTAGACTTACCTCTTTTGTCACTTTCCCTAAAAGTAATCTATGGGGCCATTCGGTGGTTCAGATTTGTTTCAAAAGCCACTGCTAACTTGAGATGCTCACTGAACTGTGCACTCATGAATTCATAACTATATAGACAGTACACAGTGTACTTACTGTGAATGGGGATTTTTTTAAACACTTCCTCCTTCCTATCTCTTTTCTCCCAGGCTATGCCTTCCTACTGTTCCAAGAGGAGACCTCTGTCCAGGCCCTGATTGACGCCTGCATCGAGGAGGACGGCAAGCTTTACCTGTGTGTCTCCAGCCCAACTATCAAGGACAAGCCAGTAAGTGAATGCTACAGTATTATACTGTACTGTAATACCTTTTTCACACTACTGAGCCAAACCAAGCCAAGCAGACCTGTACTGTGCCATTCTGGTTACACGTTCACCGTAGTTGCTGGAACTGGTAAGGAAAATAGCGAAGGCGGTACGGGTCAGGTTGCCACAATCATGTGAAAAGGGTATAAGTGTGAATTCCTTGTCAGACACAGTCCTTAATTAATTATGTATCTCTCTCTCTCCAGGTCCAGATCCGCCCCTGGAACCTAAGTGACAGTGACTTTGTGATGGACGGCTCCCAGCCGCTGGACCCCCGAAAGACCATCTTTGTGGGGGGCGTGCCCCGGCCTTTACGTGCAGGTAGGGTATTGGTCAAAGTGGCTGTTGATCAGTGGATAAGTTGGTGGATTAGCTGTGTAAGGTTGACTGGCATAGACTGTAGCCTACTGGCTGTAATCAAAAATAAAGTTGTGCCTGTGAGAAAGCAATCTACTTTGTTTCCAGGCAGTGAGCCAACTGGTGGTCATGTAAAGTATTCATGCAAGGCCCATTAGGTGGTATGATATATCTGTGCTTGGGACAAACATCACTGACTGTCTGTCTGCTATGTGACCTATGCTAATTATAACAACAGTCCCAAGAATGTTATTGACTATTGGCGAAGAATGTTATTCAAGTCGAATGTCGCATCTGTTTGTCTCGACAAAAATGAAGTTAAACTTTTTTCCTCAATTTTCATTAGACAAAACTAGAGGCATGCAGTCATAACATTCTCTCTCTCTCTCTCTCTCTCTCTCTCTCTCTCTCTCTCTCTCTCTCTCTCTCTCTCTCTCTCTCTCTCTCTCTCTCTCTCTCTCTCTCTCTCTCTCTCTCTCTCTCTCTCTCTCTCTCTCTCTCTCTCTCTCTCTCTCTCTAGTGGAACTAGCTATGATCATGGACAGGCTGTATGGTGGCGTGTGCTATGCCGGCATCGACACTGACCCGGAGCTCAAGTACCCCAAGGGGGCGGCCCGCGTGGCCTTCTCCAATCAGCAGAGCTACATCGCCGCCATCAGCGCCCGATTCGTTCAGCTGCAGCACAATGACATTGACAAACGGGTTAGTGAGACCAATCACTGTATTCAAAATGTCTGTCTCTGTATCAATAATGCTTCAGGAGTTGCCCTAAAAGCTGGATAACAGGGAGATATATTTAGCAGATGAAGAATGACTGGGTTGTGTTCATTAGGGCACGCAACAGAAGACGTTTTGCAACAAGAAACTTGTCCAGGTAGTCCCTCCCTGTTTCAGTCGGCTTTCTTCCATTTGGTGACGAATAAACATGACCCTAGTGTTACCTCCCTGTAGGTTTTCCTATGGTTTGCTGCTGTGGATCTGCACTACTTATCTCAAATTCAGTCTCTCTATACGTAAGAGCTGTCATTATACGCTGGTTTCCAACCAACCGCTCAGCGAGCCTACAATACAGGGAGCCCCGGTTAGGTCTGTGGAACAGAGTAAGCTGTGTAATCACCCTGGCCTTTGGCTGCTGGAGGGCTGACAGACGCGGGGAGGGTTTAATTATAGGACTTCCCTATACATGTATATTAACTTCAGCTCTGCTGCTGACAGGTTATTTTGAGCAAGCTAGCCCTATCGAGTATGGTCGATCGTAACCAACCAAGACTGATAGTCTGCCAGCCCAGAGAGGCTCATTGGGGGCTGCTCGGTCCACACTCCATCTGGGCTGCCATCATCTAATATCCAACCTCAGTGGCTGGTTGAGCAGACAGTGTCTTCATTCTGATTGACCAGGGCCGAATTCACATAGTCCAAGAGTAGGAGTGCTGATCTGGGATCAGGTCCTCCCATTCCATATACTCTTATTGATTATTACTTAAAAGTTAGATCCTAGATCAGTACTCCTAACTCTGAGATGCTTTTTGAATATGGGCCCAGATCACTAGACCACTAACAATGAACGTAATGGGCTGTAGATAAGACCTCTGCACTGCGAACCCTCACTATCAGCCATAGCGCCATAGAGATGGTATGAGAGAAATCTCTTTTCCAGATCCCTATATTTGTCTGAAGCCAAGGGAAGCTTGGAATGAATGAGGGGATACTGGCTGGGGGGATACATCGTTGGAGGCTCTACCCAGAAAAGCCCATCTGCTTCCCTCCCTTCCCCTCCCTCCGTACACACCATAGCCCCATTTGGTCAACCACCACTGCGCCACACCCAAGTTCTCTCAGGGTAAAGTAATGTTCATGCTTGTGGTTGAGGCCTAAGGCCTTGTTCACTGGTGTCCAACCACACCACTTTTGTTTTCATGCTTTATTTCAGTTCCACCCCTAGCAACACAATCATTCCGTTAACTGTAAATGGCCTCTTGGAATTGTCTTAATGATAGGCCAGAATGGTTCAATTACCTCAGACCATTGTGGTACTCACTAAGGTGATAATTGTATTTAATAGCCTGGGTGCTATTCTGTTTCTGGGTCGTATTCATTAGTGCATGCCGTAGAAAAACATAATGCAATGGAAAACAAAAAGAGGCTTTCTTATTGGGCAAGTTCAGGTAGTCCCTCCCTGTTTCAGTCCGTTTTCTTTGGATTGGTGCCTAATGAATACCCAGCTTTGCCAGCTTGTTGTAGTCTTTCCAAAGCCCATGTCTGTAGTCATGTTTCAGCTAGCTAGCTTGTCATGTCTTTCCAAAGCCATTGTTTTGTAGTTCTGGACTTTAGTTCTTTTTGAGCTGAGCTCAGACAGACAGTGCTTTACCATATGTATCTCCAGGGCTAGGGGTTTAAAGAGGACCCTTCATTACAATAGGCTGTAGTGGAGGGACATCTCTATGTAACCAGGCCCTGCTCACACACTGTGTCATCTCCATGGAGACACAGATTAGATAGTCTGTCCCTCAGCAACGGTCATCGGACTCCAATTATCTTGTGTGTGTGTGTAGCAGTATACCTGCTTCGGTGCATAAAGAGCCCCAGACAGTGGTCTAAGAATGTTGTTTAACACTTGGACACATGGCAGCCATTTTGGCTCTACAATATTCGCCACACCAGTTTTTGCAGTGCTTTATCCATAGAGAGGAAAATAAGAACAGCCAGAGACAGAAACATATTTGAGAAGTTGATATATTTAGCCTTTAAGATGTCACAGTGGTATTAGAGGGGCAAATAATACATCAACAGAAATATACGTTCCCAGACTCGGGCGCTAATGGCAATAAAAATGGTCAAACTTTTTGCATAAAGCATATAGACTACCTCAGTTTACATTCTGACAATAGATATTCAAGTTTGAATAGATATTCAAGTTTGAGTTCAATCTACACCTCAGGCCAAGAAGATAATAAACCAACGTGTCTCCTTTCTCTGACCTTTGACCTTCAGGTTGAGGTGAAGCCCTACGTCCTGGATGACCAGATGTGTGACGAGTGCCAGGGGGCACGTTGCGGGGGGAAGTTTGCCCCCTTCTTCTGTGCCAACGTCACCTGCCTGCAGTACTACTGTGAGTACTGCTGGGCCAGTATCCACTCCCGGGTGGGCCGAGAGTTCCACAAGCCACTGGTGAAGGAGGGGGGCGACCGCCCTCGACAAGTGTCCTTCCGCTGGAGTTGAGGGGGTTGAGATAAGCCCTGCCCCCACGACCCCACCCCCCCCAGCCCCTAAACTCTCTCGACCTGGGACAGCGCTACACCCCCCTCACCACCTTTGCTCTGCCCCCCTCCCCACCACCTCAACATCAGTGAAGATGAGAACTACAAATACATGGTTCTTTCTACAATGCTCGACTACAAACTCATTGTCCAGTGTACCCTTAATAATAATATTAGGGTGAAAAAAATTAATTGTGAAAGTCTATCTGCTTAGAATTTGCACTTTGGCACAAATACTCACTAAACACACATGGGATGGTATGTTAGAAAAACCTGATTATGTTCGAGTCCCCTGTTTCATGACCGGGTGGGTCAGTGTCTCCTGTAGAACCCCACTTAGCTGTGGCAGAAGTGAGACTATACAATACATATATATTTAAAAAGTATATATATTTTTGTTTTATATATCTATCTATACATATATAGATAATTAGATTCTATGTGAAAGGAACATGCACTTATTTAAAAAAAAAAATAATTGCCCCTTGTAAGATATATTACCAAACGCAAAAATTGAATTAATGCATACAGAAAAACGACATAGGTGGCATAAAATGTAGCAAGACTTAACAATTATCCAGTAGTGTGGGCCACAGAAGCCCAGATAAAAAAAAACAGCTATATTTGCTCTCTATATTGACTTTGAAAATAGTAAAATGAATACCTCAAGGCGAAATCAGATTTAGTTTTGCTTTTGATTAGTAGGGCTTTATTTTTTTAATAACATTATTTTCTAGCGTTATGTTAATGTAATGCTGCAATAGCTTTTGCTGCTATATCCATGGTATTAACAGATACCATAGTACTTTATTCAGGCTAGGGTGTTATAACAACTATGATGGCACCTGGTGTTAAGGATGATGACCGGCTATCATTGTAGGTAGCCTTGCGGTTAAGAGCATTGGGACAGTAACCGAAAAGTCACTGTGTTGAATCCCAGAGCCGACTGTGATAAATCTGTCGATGTGCCCTTGAACAAGGCACTTAAACCCTAATTGCTCCTGTAAGTCGCTCTGGATAAGAGTGTCTGCTCAATGACTCAAATGTAAAAAGAATATATATATATATATATATAATGGTGAGAGGGGGGCATCCATTACTACATTATGCCTAGTATGATGTGGGGGGGTGGGGGTGGGGGGGGTCGCCCCTTAATGCATGTATACAGTATTTCAATCAGGTTGCATGCAATAGAATTTCAGTATCATGTCTACTATTCAATTCTGCCCATGTTTGCACAACACAATAGATGTACATAAAACTAGCAAGAAACTGGACACAATAGGGAAGACTGGTAAAAGAATCCTACACCTCCAGTGAGATATAAGTTAACAGCCACAGGGGCAGTATGAGCACTGCTTCTGCACAAGGTGGCTAACATAACCAGATGACGAAACCTTCATATTAATCATGAATCCAACTAGATGTAGGATATATCATTTAAAACTGTCTATGATAGGTGAAGTACTTTTTTGCAGTGATTTGTTAATATAATTGTGGCATTTTTTTATACCGTATGTAGTTAGGTCTGAGTATGCCTATAGAACTGTGATTCGCTTTAACTGTTGTTGATGTCTGACATAAAAGTCATGTGAAACTTCATGAGCTAGTTTATGCACACGTATATATGTTCTCTCGTCCACACGTTTACACAAATACACACACCAGACCAGGGTTCAAATACATGTGTATTTGATTATTTTTTTAAATACTTATTTTCTGTGTATTTGAGTATTTTCTAATAATGTGGCCTGAATCAAGTACTTCTATTAAAAGTATTTGAAAGTATTTTCAAATAATTTCCTATAAATAGCCTACTATTTTAAAGTATTTTCAAATATCTGTGTTAACTGCATGGGCGTGTATTTGAGTCAGTGTATTTTAGTATTTTCAAATACTTTTCAAAGTGTATTTCCAAATACATTCCAATATTCAACTACTTGTCTTTTCAAATAAAAAATATCTAAATACTTATTTCCAAATGTCTTTGAAAGTAATTAAAATAACCTAAATAGTATTTGAACCCAGGTCTGACACACACTCACTGTACACAGATGGTTATCATTCTCTTACAAACACACACCTATGCACACAAAGTCTGACCCAAACACACAGAACATATGACACACAGACTTAAGTGAGCTTGACTCTGAAAAACACAGAACCACTGTCTGTACCGTTGACAAAGCGTAGGATCATGTCCCCAAAAAAACCAAAGAGCTCACATATGTTCAACTTAAACCACCAACACATACGGAGACCACAGATGATACTGCGCGAAGCATTAAGCCCCATGTCTGTGGGCTTCAAGGTGCAAGTTAAAAACATTTGTACTGTTGTGACAAGGCATTATAGACAGTGATGAGAAAACAGACACTACTGGAGACTTGTGGTTTAGTAAACCGAGCTTCTCAGCCCGCACATAACGTTGTCCCGACATGGCTACGGGGTTGTAATAACATTGCCAGAACATTGTGTGCTAGCTGGGATTACCGTATTGATCCAGATTTTCCTGCAAAGCTTGAAGTAGAATAATTACCTGCTAAAATGGTGGACATTGTTTTGAAAAAAAAAATGTGGGAAAAACGACAAAAAAAGAGACTAACCATGAATAATAATAAGTATCCCTATGAAAGTGAATTCTGGGTGTTTTTGTGATATTTCTTTCCCCGCCCAGAAGGGTTTTCTATGTTTGTTCCTTCTCTATAATATACATTTGTTATGCACTACTCTTTCTATCTGGACAGTTTTCAAGAGTCAGCTATTTTTTGGGTTGAGAGAAAAAACGAAAAAGCGTGCTTTCTGACTGACTTGATCTTTTTGCAATACCTCAATTTTGAAATATATTAGGAGAAAAATTGATATTTTCTAAGTTTATTCAAAAAAAAATAAAAGTAATTTAATTATTTGAGAGATGATTTAACAGGTGGTTGATTTTATTTTTGTCATGCTTATTTGCTTAATTTTAAATTGTGTTTCTTTGAAGAAAAACAACAACTGAAGGAACTAGAGCATTATAACTTTAATATAATGATGTAGTTAGCTGAAGTAAAGAGTCTACCTTATTACAGAGGTGGTTAGAGTGAGTTTCCCACTGGTCTGATACCTGTGGAAGTGCGGAGTCACCAAGACAAACATATAATGAGTGGTAGTGTTCTAAGGAAAACATTAATCCACAAAAAAAAAGAGTTCTATAGAAATAAGTCTATTAGGTGCACAGAAAGACAACTGAAGATACTTATATTTATAATCAATCATTTACTATGCTGACCAGAATTGTGAAAGAGATCTTCTGTTCATGTTATTTTTTAAGAACACTTTTTTACGTTTCCTAAAAGTATGTGCTCCCTTTTGTTTTGTAAATGCAACATACCCATGATATGTTATTCTGACATTGTTTAAAAAGAGACTGAGCAGATGGAGGTGGAGAGAAAATGTAATTATTTTCAACTGTAACTTGATCGAAAGCCCCCAAGGTGCATCAATTGAGTGGTGGCCTTCGATTCACGCAAGACTTGAATTAGTCCCATTTTTTTAAGGCTAAGAACCTGTTCTTTGTTGTAATGTGCAATACTGTTTGTAAAAAAAAAAAAGAGAAAAAAAAAAAGAAAGAAAGCGGCATAAATCTTTATTGCAAATTTATTTTCATTGCATTGTGATTCACTAAAATAATTTTCTACTGTTTATTTACCTACTCTACATGCTAGTACCTTCCAGTAGTCATGTAGCCTTTGTACTGAGAACATTTATTATTTTTTTAGATTTTTGCTAAAAAGACTTCAAACATATTTAAATATTTTCCTTTTTGTTTAGTGTTTTCTTTAAATACTTATTTCTCAACCATTAAGTTATTTCTGGTGGAGACTTTCATATCTGGTCAATGTCATTAATATTATTTTGCATTTTTACATGGAATAAATTAATTTTATGATGCTAATTCTTTTATAGTTTTTTGTTTGTTCACTATTTTATTTTTGGAAACTGAAAAACCTTTAATATTGTTACTTAAGTGTCTAGACTTTTGAAATGCAAAGCCTATGTTAACTCGCTGATGTTGCTTACATTAGTGTGACGATGATCGAAAGAAAGGAAAAAGAACACGATGACGGTTGGTATTGTTAATTGATTGGCAATGTAAAACAAATGAATAGGCAATACAATAAAAAGGCAGAATGGCGCAGTGTATTGTGGAAGCTGGACAACGATACCAACCTCTCCTATTGCTTCTGCTGCTACTACTATAACCCCCACCTTCTATAGTCAATGACATTACTTTCAATAACATTGTATGGCCATGTCACACCACTTCCACTGATGTGAACCCCCCTCCCTTGAGTTTCAGATGGTGGGTTAACCCCTGTAGTAGCCTGAAAAGTGGCTATGTGCACCATTGAGATTGTATTTAAGTATGAATGTAAATGTTAAGTGGAGGGAGTGACTTGTTGGAATCCATTCATCTTAATAAGAGGAGTCATACATCTAAATCTTTGGCATGTTTTCTTTCTGTCCCCAAACCAGCTAGATTGCTATAGTGTATGAACTGGCCTTAGATTTGAAATTCATTTGACCCAAGAAACCCTTTAACATCCTCTTTTGATATTATGTGGTGTGTTCTTAGGGGATGGCATTGACTTGATTTTGCCCTAATTTTACATAGACTAATTCTCCACATGAAGTGTTGTGACATCACTTCCTGTACTACAGTATGGTCATCAATAAGAGAAAAAAACACCAATGCAAATGCTGGTCCAAGAATGTTACTTCTAGCTTTTCTCTTCTACCAGTTTGTACTAATAACCTTCATCTCTTCTACTAACCCAATGGTTGCTTTCTCCCAAGGGTCAGTATTACACTCATACCACCAAGTATTTGTCTAGTATTTATCATTTTTATACCCTGACAATAATAAGCACCTGTGTTTGTGCAACTGAAAGGCTAAGATTTGGTAGGAAGAAAATCATGTGTTTGGTGGAGGCATTTTCATATAATCTTCATTAAATATACCTATATATTTCACGTAACACTAGAAATAGTATGTTTTCACTTATGCTTCATGGATGTTCTCTCTGGGTAGTCAGTAGGCCTCTTCATCATGTGATAAACAAAAAAGATTCAAAACCTGCTCAATAGTTTTTTTTCAGACAAAATCACTACTTTTAAGTGTTCATTTATTATACTTTGTATTTTTGGTTTGATTACTGGTTCCATCTTGACGAGGCTTTGAGAATGTTTGGACGTATGGTGTCTGAATTGGTAGTATAACTGATTTTAAAAAACATGGAGCTCTATGCTGCTAATGCTTACTACTACTACTACTTCAAGTGTGCAGTTCCCACCTTACTTTTCCCTTTTCTGTACTAGTAACAAGCAAATCTTATTAAACGTAGTTGTATGATGCTGTGAAACATTGTCGTCTTTTGCATGGCCTCCTTTTGCACCTCTTCTCCCATCCCTTGTATTTCCTCCTGGAATAAGGTGCTCGACTGTGTGTGACTGGAATGGAAAGATGTGAAGTGAGAAAAGAAACGTATCAAGATAACTATACTGAACAAAAATATAAATGCAACAATTTCAAAGATTTGATTGAGTTACAGTTCATTTAAGGAAATCCGTCAATTGAAATACATTTATTAGGCCATAATCTATGGTTTCACATGACTGGGCAGGGGTGCCACCATGGGTGGGCCTGGGAGGCAAATACGCTTTTTGTGCGAATGGAACATTTCTGGGATCATTTCAACATGGGACCAACACTGTTGCATTTATATTTTTGTTCAGTATAAATTCAATTTCTAAAGAATTATGTTACATTAGGATTACTGAAGCAATGTAGGCTTATCAGTATACTTCAAGTAAGAAGAGGGATTATGTTTAGGTCAATAGGGTTTTAGCAGCATTTACAATGTGCATGCAAGTTAAACCTTAGTTGTGCCTTTGTCACAAGCGTCTACTAATGTGATATGTTATATCACAAGTCTTAAAGGGTTGACCAACTTGCACTATTGTACTTGACAACTCTTCTTCCAAGCACTCCCTTTTCCATGTTTGTGCATGTTCAGTGATCCATAATCTATAACTGTCCCGCCATGCAGCAGAACCCATCATGCTACATATAAACTCAGCAAAAAAAGAAACATCCCTTTTTCAGGACCCTGTCTTTCAAAGATAATTTGTAAAAATCCAAATAACTTCACAGATCTTCATTGTAAAGGGTTTAAACACTTTAATATAATATGCCATTTAGCAGACGCTTTTCCCATGCTTGTTCAATGAACCATAAACAATTCATGAACATGCACCTGTGGAATTGTCGTTAAGACACTAACAGCGGTAGGCAATTAAGGTCACAGTTATGAAAACGTAGGACTCTAAAGAGGCCTTTCTACTGACTCTGAAAACCACCAAAAGAAAGATGCCCAGGGTCCCTGCTCATCTGCGTGAACGTGCCTTAGGCATGCTGCAAGGAGGCATGAGGACTGCAGATGTGGCCAGGGCAATAAATTGCAATGTCTGTACTGTGAGACGCCTAAGACAGCGCTACAGGGAGACAGGATGGACAGCTGATCATCCTCGCAGTAGCACACCACGTGTAACAACACCTGCACAGGATCGGTACATCCGAACATCACACCTGCGGGACAGGTACAGGATGGCAACAACAACTGCCCGAGTTACACCAGGAATGCACAATCCCTCCATCAGTGCTCAGACTGTCCGCGAGAGGCTGGACTGAGGGCTTGTAGGCCTGTTGTAAGGCAGGTCCTCACCAGACATCACCGGCAACAACGTCGCTTATGGGCACAAACCCACCGTCGCTGGACCAGACAGGACTGGCTGCTCTTCACTGAGTCGCGGTTTTGTCTCACCAGGGGTGATGATCGGATTCGCGTTTATCGTCGAAGGAATGAGTGTTATTCCGAGGCCTGTACTCTGGAACGGGATCGATTTGGAGGTGGAGGGTCTGTCACGGTCTGGTGCAGTGTGTCACAGCATCATCGGACCGAGCGTGGTACCCTTCCTGCAGTCTCATCCTGACATGACCCTCCAGCATGACAATGCCATACTGCTCGTTCTGTGCGTGATTTCCTGCAAGACAGGAATGTCAGTGTTCTGCCATGGCCAGCGAAGAGCCCGGATCTCAATCCCATTGAGCACATCTGGGACCTGTTGGATCGGAGGGTGAGGGCTAGGGTCATTCCCCCCAGAAATGTCCAGGAACTTGCAGGTGCCTTGGTGGAAAAGTGGGGTAACATCTCACAGCAAGAACTGGCAAATCTGGTGCATTCCATGAGGAGATGCACTACAGTACTTAATGCAGGTGGTGGCCAAACCAGATACTGACTTACTTTTGATTTTGACCCCCCCCTTTGTTCAGGGACACATTATTCAATTTATGTTAGTCACAGGTCTGTGGAACTTGTTCAGTTTATGTCTCAGTTGTTGAATCTTGTTATGTTCATACAAATATTTACACATGTTAAGTCTGCTGAAAATAAACGCAGTTGACAGTGAGAAGACGTTTCTTTTTTTGCTAAATTTAGGTGTCTGAGGAAAGGTACCACACCCAACCTGCTTCAACAGATAAATCATTGAGAAGTACAGCCTTATTCCCTTGCAGGTAAGGGGCTGATGCAGCAACTGAAGCCCTGTTTATACCTTATGACAAGCGTCCTTTTTCCTGATCTTGTCCACATTTTGACAGGTGTAGACGATTAAAATACATTGATCTGATCTTCATGACCCCCTCTGGATGTAGTCGGGATGCATTGTGTCTGGATATCTTACAAGCGTAGATGGATCTGGGCCCGGTTTCCCAAAAGCATCTTTGGGCTAAACTCATCGTTCGAACCGTCGTAGGAACATTGTTAAATCTCCGAGCTGTTTCCCAAAACCATTGTTACCAAAATTTCACTTGTTACTGCCTCAGACCACTCATGGAACAGCTAAGTGCGTCATTAGATGCTTTCTTGCACTTCCGCGTCACTTTCGTCAAGTTTGTATTTGCCCTCTAAAAAGTAAGGTTATGATGCAGATGATATGGCCTATGGTGCCTTTTGAGAGTAAAGGGAATCTGGATTCACAAGGTAGTTTGTTCTCCCTACCAGATGTGTAGCAGCAATGTGTCTGAAAGGTTTGGGAGTCAGTAGTTAATGTAAGCAATTGCACTAGTTTGCCCATCACCTGCTCAGACTAAAGCTCTACTATTACTGACAGTGTATAGTCATCTTTACTTTGTCCCGATAAACTGTTCATTCAGAGCTAATCTCAGTGCCATCATTCCTAAATGCAAGTACACACCCTCTACTGGCCATGTTCAAAGTTATAGACAGTGTTCTTCAATCAACATAGGAATGCAGTCTATGGGGACAACAGAGTACGCACAAAACAGGACGCCCACTGAAAGGTCTAGAATTTAATATAACTATCAGTTTAAACAAGAAGTAACAATTAAAGAAATATTTACAGGTCTGCATTTTCTTAAAACTCTGACAAGTCCCCTTGGGGGGCCAGTTTCAGTTTGGCCCCACGGTATAAGTCCCTGTGAGGCTGCTTCAGTGCAGTGCCATTTAGAGTAACATTTCACAAGGTTGGGGAGGAGCAGCACTGGCCATGGCCACAGCTTTTCCAATCCTGTGCCAGACCAGCCAACTGATCGATACAGAGTTCTATGTGGCGAGAAAGGTCAAGTGAATGTGCTTACACAGGACATGTGTGGGGGATGAGTCATCTATAGTCACAGGTATAAAACCCAAAACACCCCTACTAGCCGGTAGCAACAGTACAATCCAGTAACCAGCTATAAAGAGCCAGCACACTAGTGTGTGTGTGTGTGTTCCTATAGGATGGCTTACAACCATCCTTGCCCCCCCCCGTTCTTTCTTTCTTTCAGTCACACATCTTGTTTTTGGCTATAATGTCAATATAACACTGGTAGTCCTCTAAAAGTGGGTGTGGGAGTGCTTTAAGACTTCAGTTTAGAAGGCGGACCACCACAGGGCTGGAGTGGTCTCTGGGTAGTCCCAGCTTGCTGCTCCACTGTACAGGCAGTCTCAATGAGAGACTAGAGGACCCTGCTCCACTGTCCCCCTGGGACAGGAGGGCACACATGACTAAAGGTGGGAAGGCTGTCTAGTAAGTGGGCTTTGGGGTAGGAGAATACTGAGGGAGCCATAGGGATAACCAGCATCAGACGGGCAGATGGCACTGAACCCTGGATGGTTTAGTCTGGCTAGGTAAGAGGGGCTAGGAGGTTAGTGGAGCGAGTGCATGAAGCTGTCCAGGTTGTATTCGGTTTCGTACTGCTGCTGGTCCCACAGGTCCCCCAGGCCGTCCAGCACGTTCTTAATGGAGGCTTTCCCTCCGGAGGATGACGACTCACCCTTATCATCCTTACCATCCTAGACGGAGAGAGACAGGTTGGAGAGATCGAAACATGTAGAAGTAGAATGGCTAAGAAGACAAAGATAAATAAATAATGCACGTGTATGTGTGTGTGTGTGTGTGTGTGTGTGTGTGTGTGTGTGTGTGTGTGTATCCAAGTGAGTGCTACTGACCTTGTCCAGGGTGAAGAGGTTGAGGAGCTGGTCGGTGCCCATACTCTGCAGACTGGCGTTCTCCTGGCTGATGACCGTGTTGGCGATGCTCATCTTGAACTTCTGCAGGCCCATGATCTTCTCCTCCAGGGTGCCACGCGTGATCAGACGATACACGTTCACCACGCGTTTCTGCAAGAAGAGACACACCATTACAAAATGTGGCACTTCTCACTACGTTGACTGCCAACCGCCAAGCCTGTGCACGTTTGAGATGAACTACGTTGCAGTTGGATGAGTGATTCTGCGCCTCTGCTTACTCAAAACTGATCCACTCAAACATGCTATTGCCTGATTCCCACTATAGGGCTGAACCAAACCACACTGGCCTGGATATTTGATTTGACATTTGTGTCCATGCAGAGGCACTAGAGTACCTGTCCTATCCTGTGGGCGCGGTCCATGGCCTGTAGGTCTCTCATGGGGTTCCAGTCATGTTCCACAAACACCACCGTGTCGGCGCCGGTCAGGTTCAGACCCAGACCACCCACATGGGTGGTGAGCAGCAGCACATCAATGGAGGGGTCGTTGTTGAACCTGAGAGCGAGCGTGACGGAGCACAGTAGAGAGACAGCGACAGAAGGGCAGTGCCATTACATTCAGATGAGATTTGTGAGTGACATTTCAGCAAAGAACGCACTGACTGTGCCGGAGTCTGGTGCCCCTGACTACACATACACCCTGGTGACGTTGGTTCAAGCCTCAGCTCGGCCTACTATCTATGCCCAATACCGGTCCCTCAAACTACTTCCAAGTGGTCCCGTCATAAAAACAAATAACATGGAAGGAGTGCTGGCGTCACTACTAATGACAGTATTCCAGGCTTGATTGACACCAACGCCATTTATTTGCGTTGTCCCACACAGGACCCAAAGACTCCCTCCATGCTCCTCCCTTCTCACCTGGAGACGATGGCGTGGCGCTGGCCCGCCGGGACGCTGCCGTCCAGACGCAGGTAGGCGACGGTGGGCAGCTGGGGCTTGAGGAGGTCGTGCTCCACGATGTCCAGCATGCTCTTCAGCTGACAGAAGATCAGCACTCTGTGCGGGGCCACCACCGCCTCTGTGCCCTCCGCTGAGCCGCCGCTGCCCAGACCGCAGTCCAACAACAACTGGTCGAGGGGGAAGAAAAAAAGCTCAGTATAACAATTTACTCACTGGGTGTTTTTATCTGTAAGGGTTGAGTAGTATGGACCTCACTACTATCCCAATAACCGCCACTTCTGAAGCAGAGAAGATTGAGCGATAGTTATAGAATGGTACGTGAAGGCAGAGAGGGGATAGAGGTGGTGCGTGGCTGAGATTGGGTTTAGTGTAAGGACTGGGGAATGAGTGGCACCCAGAGGTGGGGTATAGGGGTAGAGTGGTACCTGTTTGAGGGCTGAGAGTTTGGGCGAGTGCTGGATGTCTCGGAGGCTGGAGTGTTGGGCTGCCAGCTGGTCTGTGATGCGCTTGTACTCTGGGTGCTGTGGCAGCAGTACCAGGCTTGGGTGGTTACACAGCTTCCTCAAGTACTGCAGAGCCTGGAGAGGGAAGAGGATGTAGATAACAAATTCCAAGTATGGTGTATACACACAAATGTATATTGTGTCCTATTTCACACATGTACGTTATACGCATGTGTGAATTGGAAATGTGTGCCGAGGCGGTGCAGCAGTCTAAGGCAGTGTTTCCCAAACTTGGTCCTTGGGCCCCCATAGGCGCATGTTTTGGTTTTTGCCCTAGCACTATAGACTGGATTCAAATAACTAACTCATCATCAAGCTTTGATTATTCCCCCGAGACACCCTCGGAGAGTGGGGTCACGGTCAGAGTCTGCCATTATCAACGGCGACCCTGGAGAAATTATGGTTAAGTTCCTTGCTCAAGTGCACAGACAGATTTTCCCCCTTGTCGGCTCTGGAATTCGAACTAGCAACCTTTCGGTCACTGACCCAACACTAACCGCTAGGCTACCTGCCGCCCTCTAGATATACCATATCAACCGGATCATGCATGACATATTGTTTCGATGCAGGTCACATGTGAGAAAAGTGGCAAAAAAAGGCCCCAGAGACAATCCCAAAACTAAAAAGAAAGCAGTTACATACATTGACGTGCGTCTGTGTCTGTGTGTGTGTGTGTGTGTGTGTGTACCTGGAACACGTGGCCCGTGGCCTTCAACTTGGGCTTCTCCTCCTCGTGGATGGAGGCTGTAGAGATGGTGTCCTCCACACTGACCTTGGCCCGGGACTTGGCAAAGTCCTCATACAGCTGAACCTGCAGACAGAGAGGGAGAGAGAGACGTGTGTTTGAGGGGATCAGTTTGAGCAAGGTAAGGCGCAGAATTGCTCATCTTAAATCATATAATGAGTAGTTATTATGTGATTTGTAGATCAGTGATTTCTGTCTGCAATGTAGTCAATCGCAAAATCGCACACAGATCAGGCTTTCATTTCATGGATTGTAACATGAACATTTGTTGCAGCAGCCTCAGATTTACTTGATATGGTGACTAGATATTGGAATAAACACAGGGTAGGCCATCACAAGACATAAGCTAATGCTGTCCTCTTCATATTAAAAGGCCATCTACATGACGTTATAACAGTGTTTCAGAGGTGGGTCCTCCATGGTGTACCTGTAGAGGGCTGAGGTTGCAGTAGTAGTCCTGGATGATCTTGGGGGGCAGGTCCTGCAGCACGTCCTTCTTCATTCTCCTCAAGAGGAAAGGCAGCACCTGGCGATGCAGCGCCTCCATGGCCAGCACCCCTGGAGTGGAGGAGCGCAACACCGTCGGCACAAGAAACAAAAACACAGTCAGATTTTTGTATTAATTTTTTTTGCCGTGAAAAATCAAGTGTCGCAATATCGTCAGACTGGTATTGTCACAACCCTAGTGACAAATGAACAAGACCCAGCTTCCGTGCACTCATTGTTAGGCCCTCGCGGAAAATCCGATCTTACCGGCCTCTTGCTCGCGTGACGAGCTCTTGGCGTCACGGCTGGCCAGGATGGGCTTGCCGTAGCGGGCAGCAAACTGGCGCTCTGTGCCCAGGAAGCCGGGCATGAGGAAGTCAAAGAGCGACCACAGCTCCAGAACATTATTCTGAGGAGAGGTGGTAGAGGGAGAGAAAGAAAGTGAGAGAGTTGTGTTAGACTGAAATAAATGCTGCGACTTGGAAGTGGTCTGACTGCTTGGACTGAACTCATCTATAAAAAGAAGTCTACAGCGGCAGACTGGACAATAGGCATTCACTGAATCTTAAGTACATCACCATTAATGTCACAGGCTTGGCATAATGTCCTTATTTCATTTCATCCACTAATACACCCATCAATGTAAAGACAATACTGCCAACCGCCCCACAGAGTGGAGGAACGAATCATTAGGCCAGAACAGATAAATGATTAGGCAACATTGATTTGATGCAGTGAGCACAGAACATTAACAGGCTCAAGAGGATCATGGTCTTACATTAAAGTTTAGTACAAAAGTGTCAAAACAAACACACACACTGCAACAGATGCATTCCACTGCAGATGCCTTTGTACATTTTAGTCCGTAAAAAAATGTGCAAAGTTTCACTCAGGAAAAAAGGCTCCTTATCGGCTGAAGAAAATGCCCCCACCTGGATGGGCGTTCCTGATAGGATGACTCGGAAGTTGGCTGCCAACTGCTTGATGGCCTTGGAGAGCTTGGTCTTCCCGTTCTTGATCACATGGCCCTCGTCAAGGATACAGTAGTTGAATTTTACATTCCTGAAAATGTAATATATTATTTATAAAATGACATCCACTATTCCAAATGAGAGATGGAGAAAACACATTTCATTTTTTTAAATAATCACCTAAAAAAGTCAATGTCGTTTCGTACAACATCGTACGAGGCAACTATTAGGTTGTGCTTTTTCACTTGATGCTGTAACCTGCAATAGAAAAAACAAGAACTCATGTATTATTTTAACCTCATAATAATTTAAACAAATGATGCTGTGTTCTCCTACGCAACCTCTCTGTGGTGGAATCACGTGTATGTTTGGGTGGGTAAGGGTCAGTCTAGGGGTCTTACCGTGCTCGCTCGTTGGGGGGTCCTGTGTAGTGCAGGGGGTTCAGGTACTCTTTGGTGCAGAACTTGCCCACCTCGTCCACCCAGTGGCCCGTCAGGGTGGGGGGGCACACCACCAGAGAGGGCAGGGGGGTGCTGTCTGCTGCCTTGGTCTTGGCATACTCCTGCGCCCTGCACACAATTAATATAACTCCTTCAACAACAGATGTGCTGACGGTGTATAGTTTAAAGTCAAAACAGTGGACACGTTCCAGGACGACTACATTGCAGTTGCCTGCCAGATTTCACAACGCCTGGATAGGTATTTAATCCAATCAAGCTTTATTTATATAGCACATTTCAGGCATGGATGCAACGTGCTTCACAGAAAAACAAAGGGAAAAAATAACTATTTACTACATACACCTTTTTTAAATGAAAGACTAAAAACCACCTTAATGAAAAGCAGCGCTAAAAAGGTGCGTTTTAAGATCCCTTTTAAATATGTCCACAGTTTCTGACCCCCTCAGGTTCTCTGGCAGACTATTCCAAAGGCTAGGGGCATAGTAACTAAAGGCTGCCTCTCCATGCCCTTGGCTTTGGGATAGTTAAAAGGCCAGTGCCAGAGGACCTGAGGGACCTACTGGGTACATAACTAAAAAGCATGTCTGACATGTATTGGGGTTCCACAAATGTGGATTGATTTAAAAACCAATAGAAGAATCTTAATTTATTCTACAACCTACAGGCAGCCAGTGCAGACACATTAAAACCGGTGTAATGTGTGCTCTCCATCTGGTCTTGGTCAGTACCGGTGCTGCAACATTCTGTATGTTTTGCAGTTGACCAATGGCTTTCTTGGGTTGACCAGACAGGAGAACATTACAGTAGTCAAGCCTGCTTGTAATTAAAGCTCTGTCGCAGCCGGCCGCGACCGGGAGACTCATGGGCGGCGCACAATTGGCCCAGCGTCGTCCAGGGTAGGGGAGGGAATGGCCGGCAGGGATGTAGCTCAGTTGATAGAGCATGGCGTTTGCAACGCCAGGGTTGTGGGTTCAATTCCCACAGGGGGCCAGTATAAAAAAATATATATATATATATATATATAATAATATGTATTCACTAACTGTAAGTCGCTCTGGATAAGAGCGTCTGCTAAATTACTTAAATGTAAAATGTAAATGAGTCTTTCTGTATCAGCCTGAGAGAGAAACGGCCGCAACTTGACAATGTTCCTCAGGTGGTAAAAAGCTATCTTGGTCACTCACACACGTGTGATTTGAAATAGAGTTCAGAATCTAAAGTTACACCTAGGTTTTTTACCTTTACTGTCCTGAATTAGAATGTGCGGCCAGATTCTCTCTCTATGCTTTGGCTCCAAGAATAAGTGCCTCGGTATTGTTTTGATTTAGCTGGAGGAGGTTGTGAGCCATCCAAGTATTTAAAATCACCAATACAGTCTAATAATTTATCTATGGAGCTAAAATCCACAGAAACTTAAATTTGTGTATCGTCTGCGTAGCAGTGGAAAGCAATGCTGTGCTTTCTTATAACGTTGCTAAGGGGTAACATACAGTGCATTCAGAAAGTATTCAGACCCCTTAACTTTTTCCACATTTTCTTACGTTACCTTATTCTAAAATGTATTAAATTATTTATTTGTATCAATCTACACACAAGACCCCATAATGACAACGTGAAAACAGGTTTAGAAATGTTTGCAAGTGTGTGTGTGTGTGTGTGTGTGTAATGTATACATACACAAAAAAAAAACTGAAATACCTTATTTACATAAGTATTCAGACCCTTTGCTATGAGACTCGAAATTGAACTCAGGTGCACCCTGTTTCCATTGATCATCCTTGATGTTTCTACAACTTGATTGGAGTCCACCTGTGGTGAATTAAATTGATTGGGCATGATTTGGAAAGGCACACACTTGTCTATATAAAGTCCCACAGTTGACAGTGCATGTCAGAGCAAAAACCAAGCCATGAGGTCGAAGGAATTGTCCGTAGAGCTCCGAGACAGGATTGTGTCGAGGCACAGATCTGGGGAATGGTACCAAAACATTTCTGCAGCATTGAAGGTCCCCAAGAACAGTGGCCTCCATCATTCTTAAATGGAAGACGTTTGGAACCACCAAGACTCTTCCTAGAGCTGGCCGCTGTTCTTGGGGACCTTCAATGCTGCAGAAATGTTTTGGTACCGTGGAAGTGACCAAGAACCGGATGGCCACTCTGACAGAGCTCCTCTGTGGAGATGGGAGAACCTTCCAGAAGGACAACCATCTCTGCAGCACTCCACCAAATCAGGCCTTTATGGTAGAGTGGCCAGACTGAAGCCACTGCCCAGTAAAAAAGGCACATGACAGCCCTCTTGGAGTTTGCCAAAAGGCACCTAAAGGACTCTCAGACCATGAGAAACAGGATTTTCTGGTCTGATGAAACCAAGATTGAACCCTTTGGCCTTAATGCCAAGTGTCACGTCTGGAGGAAATCTGGAACCATCCCTACGGTGAAGCATGGTGGTGGCAGCATCATGCTGTGGGGATGTTTTTCAGCGGCAGGGACTGGGAGACTAGTCAGGATCGAGGCAAAGATGAGCGGAGCAATGTACAGAGAGATCCTTGATGAAAACCTGCTCCAGAGCGCTCAGGACATCAGACTGGGGCGAAGGTTCACCTTCCAACAGGACAATGACCCTAAGCACACGGCAAAGACACTGCAGGAGTGGCTTCGGGACAAGCCTCAATGACCTTGAGTGGCCCAGCCAGAGCCCGGACCTGAACCCAATCTAACATCTCTGGAGAGACCACAAAATAGCTGTGCAGCGACGCTCCCCATCCAACATGACAGAGCTTGAGAGGCTCTGCAGAGAAGAATGGGAGAAACTCCCCAAATACAGGTGTGGCAAGCTTGTAGCGTCATACCAAAGACGACTCGAGGCTGTCGTCGCTGCCAAAGGTGCTTCAACAAAGTACTGAGTAAAGGGTCTGAATACTTACGTAAATGTGATATTTACGTTTTTCATAAATGTCTAAAAACCTGTTTTTGCTTTGTCATTATGGGGTATCGTGTGTAGATTCATGAGGGGAAAAAAACTACTTGATCTATTTTAGAATAAGGCTGTAACGTAACAAAATGTTAGAGGTCAAGGGATCTGAATACTTTCCGAATGCACTGTATATCAAAACTCATCAGGTCTTGCTTGACTGATACCCAGCCTAATGTTTGATCTTATCTCAAACTCATCACACTTAAGATGTGGAGGAAAGTTCAGAGACTTGCGGGGGTAGGATTTATCAGGCCATCAATGGTAGAGAAGAACACTCAAATTATTCTGATTATTAGTGATCAAGTTAGAAAAATGTACCCGTCTGGCATTTCTAATTGCCTTGGTATATATGCCAAGTTGCACTCTCAGAATATCATAATTGAACAGAAACTTTGACTTTCTCCACTTCCGCTCTGCAATTTCTTATTAATTGATTAGTTTCCTCACTCATCCAATGGGCTCTCTGTTTGGATGTGGCCTTTTTCAACCTTACTGGAGCTATGGCATCAATGGTTGCCCTTCATTTGCTATTAAAGTTAACTAAATCACCACAAGAGGAAAGCAGAATAGGTGATGGTGTATTGTTCATACACACAAAATCTGTAGCAACTTCAGAGGTAAGATAGCGTTTCTTAATAAGGTATTCAGTATTACTGGGCAGTGTAAGGGGCAACAAGGCAGTAAAAAATACACAGTGGTGATCAGATAAAGCAACATCAACAATAGAGGATATGTCAATAGAAAGCCTCTTGGTAATAACCAGGTCCAGAGTATGGCCACGGTTATGGGTGGGTCCAGTAGCATGTTGGATAATAATAATAAGCCATTTAGCAGACGCTTTTATCCAAAGCGACTTAGTCATATGTGCATACATTTTTACGTATGGGTGGTCCCGGGGATCGAACCAACTACCCTGGCATTACAAGCGCCATGCTCTACCAATTGAGCTACAGAGGACCACTTCAGAGGATAGAGCTCAAAAGATTCATCAATTCAATTGCCTTGGAGTCAGCCTCTGTCAACATGAATATTAAAATCACCCAACAATGATTTGATCATAGTTCAAGGACAATAGACTATAGTTCAAAGAAATCAGTAAATAAAGTGGGGGCAGTGCTTTGATGGCCAATGCAGGCTTATAGCCAGCACTGGTGGCTGACATTTAAACAGCAGAGCATGATGCTCAAAATACTTAGTCGCCAAACGACATGTCTTTACAGCTGAGAGCATTAGTAAAAATAGAGGCTGTCACCCCACCCTTTTCCCCTTTTCTGATAGAGTATGAAAAGCTGTAGTCGGGGGGGCTTCAGTAAGAGTAGCACTACAATCTGAAGCAGCCATGTTTCAGTGAGAAACATTTACATTTTAGTCATTTAGCAGACGCTCTTATCCTTACAGTTAAGTGAGTGCATACAGTTTTTAAAATATATATTTTTCATACTGGCCCCCCGTGGGAATCGAACGCACAACCCTGGCGTTGCAAGCGCCATGCTCTACCAACTGAGCTACACGGGGCCCAAAAACATGCAATCAACTTTGTGCTCTGTAATGAGGTCATTCACGAGAAAGGTTTTACTAGTGATTGCTCTAACATTTAAAAGCGGCATATTCAATGAGTGTGGGCCTCTCTGCCCCTGGGGCATCAGCCTCGAGGTAACCAATGGAACAACCACCAAATGATTAACGTTACAACCAGGTTTTCTGACAGTCTCCAATTTATCAGAATGGTAGGAGATGACAGTTTGTATAAACTCACTAGAAGGCAGCGTTAGAGGAACATAAATTAGGTTACTCACAATAACCATAGTGCCATTTCTATAGGAGTTGATATGGTTTCCAAGTCCTCTGTTGCTTATTCTGACAGGGAGGACTGGAGTACTACCAGACCCTGTCCATCAGTCTAAAACAGTTCGCGATATTGCTGGAAATAATCCTATAACCCCTGCGGTTAGGGTGAATCCAGTCTTTTAAAAGTGCTTGTTGCTCCCACAGCAAATCAAAGTTGTCACAAAAGGAGACATTCCTGTCCTTGCAAAGTTTCTTCAGGTACTCATTTAGGGCAACGAGTCGGCTGAAACGCTCCGAACCCCATCGATAGAACGGGAGGGGGCCAGAATTAATTATTCTCTTCCCTGTGCTAGCGAGGGTGTTACAATTTATTTTGTAGTACTCCCTCAGATCGCCTAAACGAAGGTAATTAAAACCTATGCGAGTGACGATGATGTCGAATAACAGCGTAGTTGGCCAGAACCGTAGGCAGGAGGGAGTTAATGTTATGGAAACAGGCTCCTGGGTCACCTTGGTCCACAGACTGTAGGCAGGCCAAAATCTCTCACCGTCGAGCTGCCCACAATGATGATGGTCGTGATGGAATCCGATGGTTAAGGAAGAGGGGGAGTGGGATGGGACTGCCTCAGGCAGGGGGGATGGAGACTTCGAGCCAGGCTAGCCTGATTCTTCGCACCAGCAACAGCGGATTGCGTCGGAAATCCCAGGAATGTGGTGGCTGGCCCGAGACCCTTCTGTCGTCTTGGGTCAGCAACCTGCTGAACTGTGGTGGCCATGTGGGAGGGTGCCACTGGGCGGCCACTGGCTGTTGGTATATTCCCATGATCCGTGCTGACTCCCGGGGCTGGTAGAACTGTCTCAAGCGGGGCAAAGCTGTTTGATAGCTGAATCGGATCTTCTCGGATAGATGAAGGGTGGCCAGACTGCCTCCCCGATCTCCTACGCCTTGCGAGATCCAGTCGCCCATGGGCCGCGGAGTTGAGCTTAACATCTGTCCGTTGGATTGGGACAGATCAACGCCGCCCGACTCAACGACAGCTTTGCTATAGGCATTTAAAACCGATTCGGTTTGCCTGGGCTACAGTAAGGTTGGTGTACTTAGAAAATAGGTCATCCTTTTCTCATAGCCAGAGGATCTCTTCCCTAAGCTGCTTGATGGTGGTGCATTTAGGGCAGACAAATCCCTGTCCAATTTTCAGTTCCACAATCTTGTGATTGTGTGGAAATCATCAAAACACCTAAAGCATTTGTGACCAGCCCTGGGAAAAAACACCAGTGGGCTTGCACTGCTAGCGTTAGCCTGCTCTGTTTTCATGACGGCTAGCAGCTAACTGCTACTTAAGAGGAATCCGGGACGCAAACTTGCAGTCCCAGTCGTAAAGGCTAAACGCATTGCAGAATCCAATAATAAAAATAAAAAACTAACTAGGATAAAGAAATATTTAATGAAAACGATTTCATAAAAAATGAACCGAGTGTAGACTGTAGACCGTTCTGTTGCGTGCTCTGAGGACGTCTGGTAACCACATATGCTATAGCAATCTGATGCTCGACTGCAGTCGATGACATGGCATGCAACCATTGGATGATGCAAACAGCGCAACTGCAATATAGTCGGCCTGGAACACGACCAGTGTGTGTGTGGTCATGCAGTTAAGTACCTGAGGTAGTGGTCCCCAGCAAGGATGCAGATGGACTGCAGGGTCTTGCCCAGGCCCATGTCGTCACACAGGATACCATGCAGCTTGTACTTGTTCAGGAAGGACAGCCAGTTCACTCCGTCCTGGAAAGATCAAAGTTATTGAAACGGTCCATCAAATTATTCATTTTAATAACCTTGTCAAACATTTTACATACTAGCTCTGGCAGAGAGGGACAACGATGTGATGCAAATGAGCTGTTGCACTGCATTTTATGCCACACCTTGTGAAGTGATGAGTGAAAGGGTTCATACACAAACATTGTCACTGTGCTGATATTTTGCGTATGACTACATCGCAGGCAGAATCACTGATCTACAAATCACTTTTCCATTAGAGAGAGATGGAGGTTGGGGACATAGCCCATCCATTTCACCACTTTAAAATGTGTTCTGTCCTAAAGCCATTTGTCAGCAGCAACCGCCCTCCCTGCAACATTTAAAGCAAACCCTATTTGTAGAGGCTGGCAGAAGACAATGAGACCGAAGATGAAGTGGAAAGTGCTGAATTGCTTGCAGAGTTCTTTAACTAGTTAGAGACAAGGCCATCCCTCATCCTTTAGTCCTGGAGCATATCTGAGGAGCAGTGGATGCCACACACATGCTTTCCAACCCTGTTCCTGGAGAGCTACTGTTCTGTAGATGTTCACTCCAACCCTAATCTACCGCTGCTGAATGCCTCTTGATTAGAGTTTAACCAAGAGGCATTCAGCCATGGCATTGTAAACACTCTTGTTTGGTTAGCTAGCTGCTAGCTAATGTTAGCATAACTAGCTAGCTCCTTCTGTGCAAATGATGTTTTTGCTGTTATCTAAAGAAACGCCCTGGAAATGTGTTTATGGTTGAACTTTATGTACGTTTTCCTTCAAAATTGTTGCTCAAAGCTACACGCATAATGGTTGTTTAAGCACCACAAGAGATAGACTGCTCTACACAGCTGCTAGCTGCTGAGACCGAGAGCACACTGCACAGCAGGGTTGTCACTAGTTACCACAGCCACAAAGTCAAAATTGGCTATATAGTAAAAATTCATGAAAACAAAAAATCCCTTTTTGGTCTTAATTTAAGGTTAGGGTTAGGCATAATGTTAGCAGTGTGGTTAAGGTTAGGGTTAAAATCAGATTAAGAAATTATAGCAAGGAGGTTGGCAGAGCCAAGCACGAGCTAGCGAGATCCTATTGGTGCGTTCTAGCATGCATCTGCATATTTCCGTTAGGGAACACCTCCTCCGTGAAGTGCACGTATACAAATATCGGTGAAATATTGGTCTCATTGTTCTATCTGTGGATAAGCCATAATTATTACTTTGTGCTTGTGGTAACTATGACAACCGCACAGCAGAGCTCGTTGTGTGTTGCGCTTAAAAGGGTCTGTGCAGAAACACTGACTTTCTGGTAAAGAAATTGAATTGTTTTAAGATGGTTATACCATGGATCCTTTAGCTATTTGACTTTGAATTTTAATGACCCCTTCAGGTATAAAAAAAATTATATATATTTTTAATAAAATAAAATATTGAATTTGGCCTACTACTATAGCCCATAGAAACGCATTGAATAACACATTCCTAAATGGCATAAAATAGTCAAAATAACTCATAAGGAATGCGATTTAAGCGTCTGTTCTATATCTAGGAGATATAAGAGAGCTCAGGAAATATTTTAGTTTTTTGGACACATATTTAACCCCTTATTTTTGTTGGCACAGAACTACCTCCATCCGTTTGTATGGGTTACCTTCAGACGAGTCCTGTGACACTTGTGGGGGTCGTAGAGCAAAACAGAGAACCCCATGACGTTTGTGAGAGTCCCCCCTTTCCATAGAGTCAAACCGTTCGGACACTACAGTTTGTGAGAAGACCGATTTTCGGGATGTCTCATGGTCTGACAAACACTGCTGTAGTTCTGCCACCTTCCATCGCAGATGTGGAAGGCCGACATCCCTAGCTCAAATATATATCTCTAGCTTAAACTGACGGATTTTGATGGGGATTTTTTTATTATTATGTTAAACAGGTGCGTCAATAGACTTAAGGATTAACCGATAGTCCCCACAAAATTATCGGTCTATAGGTTCATTTGTATAATTTTGTGGAATTAAATTGTGTCAGAATATAACAAATCTCGTCACTCAAAAAACTGGAACAGTGTTGGATACGACCAGAATTATTATTTTGACTAAAATTGTAATGTACAGTGAGTTTGAGTTAGAAAGTAGCTTGCGTAACGTCAACTAATGCTCAGTCTCTAGTCAGAGCGCGCTGCGAGCAGAAACCTGTTGCTAGGCAACTCAGACAGGCTGAAGCAGCCAGAGCAGGGTGCAATGGAGCAGAGACAGAAAGGAGAAGCATTCTAGTTGTTGCATGTTTAGATTTCCCCTCTTTCTACATTAACAGAGATATTCATCTCTGTCACATGAAACCATCTTTACATGGTCTGCTTCCTTACAGAAGTTGTACGTTCAATAATATGAGACGATCGGCTTCCTATTGTCCATGTTTTTAAAGCTCTTAATTTCCATTCCTTGTACCCATGCTAGGGTGTTAGGTCACGTGACAATCTTGACTGAGAATACTGCTGTTTCACTCTGGTGCTCACTTTATAAATCATATTTTGATCAACTGTGAATTTAAATAAATGTAAATCTTCCTTAATATGTTATGAATAATGTGTAAATGTCAATTGCTCCATCAGTGGGGCCAGAGCGGTTTTACGCTTCTTCTGACAACCACTTTTCGCGTTCTCCTGAAAATACTGCTTTCACATTCGTCCATTTTGGGAGGTGTTATCTTGTCCAATCATAAACGAGTTAAGTACCAACTCGAAGTATACAAGTTGACTGACGTCGAAGGAGGTTTGTAGAGAAAGCTAAAAAAATGCTTGAGTGAGAAGGAAGCAAGCTATTATCTACACTGTTTGACCATATAGATCAGATTCTTGGGAACATTTTGCTATGCTGCGGTCAAGATTTCATGCAATTTTACAATATCACCTTTGCTAGAGTAGCTATCAGGAAGGTTAGCCACCGCACACAGTTTTAGAGCAGGTGGGCAGAAGAAAAATAAGACGTTGAGTCAAATTACTGTTTCTGTTACAAGCACACTAAAACCCTAAAGGTATGACCTCTGGTTAGTACTGTAGCATATGTGTGTGACTAATTGCATTAGTAGGTCAAAATAAATAACTTAAGTGGAAAAATACTAATTGGTCAATGATTTATTGCATGCAACATGAAATGTATACATGTGCATACCGTAACACTTCAATTAATAGCCCAGGCTTTAATTTGCTTCAATCACTGGACACAACAGGCGCTTTCTAGAGACAGACTTCTATATTTCCTTAATGTACACAGCTTTTGTTCATTTGCATAGTTAATTGTTTATTTCCAGCATTCACTACCAGCATTTTAATCAATTTCTTCATTTCCTGCACTTATGTGTTATCATTTACACACTGTCACGTTTTTTTTTTGTCTTAGTATGCTTTAAAATAAAAAAAAATAAAAAGACAGAATAATTATCCTGACTGTGCATTTGTCAGTTCTTAATTTCACCACTAGACGGCGATCAGACGATTTCTTGGGGTCTGTATTCCCGAAGTTGTGTTTTTGTGCTTGCCAGTTAGCTAGCAGCCAAAAGCTAACAGTTACTTACTGCTGATAAAAATGGCTGATTGCCATAACTATTCCAAGTCACTACTGAATTATGTAATGTAACAAATTAAACATTCAACCTTGTAAACAATTAATGGTAACCTAATCAACATTTAATTTAGACAGGGCGTTTATTTAAAACAGGTGTTTATTTGCTGAAATGTGTGCCGTTGCCAGGCTACTGAAAAGGAACAGGTGGCTATTTGTGTTTAATTGAAGTTTCCCGGTATGTATACAGTGCATTCGGAAAGTATTCAGACCCATTGACTTTTTCCACATTTTACAGCCTTATTCTAAAATTGATTAAATACTTCCCTCAATCTACACACAATACCCCATAATGACAAAGTGAACTGGTTTTTAGAAATTTTTGCACAAGTATTCAGACCCATTGCTATGAGAAATTGAGCTCAGGTGCATCCTGTTTCCATTGATCATCCTTGAGATGTTTCTACAACTTGATTGGAGTCCACCTGTGGTTAATTCAATTGATTGGACATGATTTGGAAAGGCACACACCTGTCTATATAAAGATCCCACAGTTGACAGTGCATGTCAGAGCAAAAACCAAGCCATGAGTTCGAAGGAATTGTCCAAAGAGCTCAGAGACAGGATTGTGTCGAGGCACAGATCTGGGGAAGGCTACCAAAAAATGTCTGCAGCATTGAAGGTCCAAGAACACAGTGGCCTCCATTCTTAAATGGAAGAAGTTTGGAAGCACCAAGACTCTTCCTAGAGCTGGCTGCCCGGACAATCTGAGCAATTGGGGGAGAAGGGCCTTGGTCTGGGAGGTGACCAAGAACCCGATGGCTCCAGAGTTTCTCTGTGGAGATGGGAAAATCTTCCAGAAGGACAACCATCTCTGCAGCACCACCAATCAAGCCTTCATGGTAGAGTGGCCAGATGGAAGCCACTCCTCAGTAAAAGGCAGATGACAGCCCGCTTGCAGTTTGCCAAAAGGCACCTAAAGGACTCAGACCATGAGAAACAAGATTCTCTGGTCTGATGAAACACATATTTAACTCTTTGGCCTGAATGCCAAGCGTCACATCTGGAGGAAACCTGGCACCATCCCTATGGTGAAGCATGGTGGAGGCAGCATCTGGCTGTGGGGATGTTATTCAGCGGCAGGGACTGGGAGACTAGTCAGGATCGAGGGAAAGATGAACGGAGCAAAGTACAGACAGATCCTTGATGAAAACCTGCTCCAGAGCGCTCAGGACCTCAGACTGGAGCGAAGGACAACGCCCCTAAGCACACAGCCAAGATAACACAGGAGTGGCTTCGGGACAAGTCTCTGAATGTCCTTGAACCCGATCGAACATTTCTGGAGAGACCTGAAAATAGCTGCGCAGCGACGCTCCCCATCCAACCTGACAGAGCTTGAGAGGATCTGCAGAGAAGAATGGGAGAAACTCCCCAAATACAGGTGTGCCAAGCTTGTAGTGTCATACCCAAGAAGACTCGAGGCTGTAATCGCTGCCAAAGGTGCTTCAACAAAGTACTGGGTAAAGGGTCTGAATACTTACGTAAATGTGATATTTACGTTTTTCATAAATGTCTAAAAACCTGTTTTTGCTTTGTCATTATGGGGTATTGTGTGTAGGTTGATGAGGGAAAAAAACGATTGAATAAATTTTAGAATAAAGCTGTAACGTAACAATGTGGAAATAGTCAAGGGGTCTGAATACTTTCCAAATGCACTGTACATATTTAATTTTAACATGCTCATAATATGTATAACCCCTGAAAATGTCATGTTGATAGAACTTTCCTATCTTGAGATATTTTAGTTTCTGTATGTTAATCTGAATCTACCGGTGTCATTTTGGTGCCATTTTTGGAAAAGGCTTTGCCATTGACCGGTGCATTATCTCCTGCGACCTTTCGACCCAGAATTCGGTTACACAAATTGTAATATCTCAGCAATGGTAATGCCCACAGATATTAAACAAAGTGCACTGTGCTGAGAGTTGTATCATTTGGTATGCTCAGTTCAGCAATGCTATTTTACCCTCCTAACACCCTACCCATGCATAGTACTTTGTTGTCACCTCATTTTACTGTTTGGAACGAATGTAACCGTTTGTTAACCGATTAATGGAGGATGGTTTGTCGGCTGCAAAATTGACTGATATTTGCATCCCTACTTTAGCTGTAAGCTAGCTAGCAAAGTTAGCTTTATGTGAATGCTCAATGTTATTTTGCTAGCTACTAGCTAGCTAACGGTATCTTTCTTTGTGAAGTGCTCTAGCCTGTATGGACATTGCTTTTCCGAACTGTAAATTAATTTAGAGTTCAACATTTCTGCATTATTGAAGTGTGATAAATTATGTGCAGCATGAGTGGGTAGCAAGATCCAGCCTATAGGTTCCTCGATGAAAGGCTTAGTAGCAATGAGTGAGTTGTGCCGGCTGTAGCTTGCAGCAGTTTGACACAAGAGGCACAGTGCGCTCGCGCTATAAAGGGGATATCGGCTGCACCTATAGCCAAGGACTGTTAGCCGATAAGACTATGAAAGGGCTAATATCGGCCGAAAAATATCGGCCCGACCAATTGTTGGTAGAATTCTAACACCCACAAAATGTAAATGCACAAAGAAAAAAAAAGGCCATGTAAACACACACCTGCTGATACTTGCGGAGCTCAGCCTTGATGGGCACAGGGATCTTGTAGTTCTCCAACTTCCTGCTGTCCAGCAGCTGCTCCATGAAGTGACGCTCTCTGGCCTTCTGGCGAATCAGATCATCCGACATGGTGGGAGGATCCGGGATACCCGCCTGAAAAAATAAAAAGTTCAGACTCAAAACTCATACCTTTTTCACATCACTAAGCTGAACCAAGCCCAGCTGTACTTTGCTGGCCTGGTTTCACATCCACCATAGTTGCTGGAACCTTGCTGGAAATAATGAGAAAATAAAATATCTGAGCTCAATACAATTGGGGTCTGCATGATAGTGTGAAAAGGGTGTAAGACATCCAAACAAACATTACCAGCTGCAAAAGCCAAGCCTCCTAAATGTTTTATACGGGAGTCAACTGTGCGTGTCTCCGTATGGGAGGTAATTTGGCTGACATTGAGCCGTCCCGGTTCTGCAATGCGCCGATTTCATTACTCCCACTTAATCTTTCTGATTGAAGTGAACAAATAAACTGACAACACTTAACCGCTGACAGATGTCAATGTCGCCATCAATAAAAAATGCCCAACTTCATTAGAGCACACACACCCTCCAAATGACCATCACATAAAATACAGCCCCGCTATTCAGCATAGGAAAACAGTGAGATACTGCCCTCTACTGGGCAAAAGGCAAATAACCATATTGCACAGTAGGAAGTAACACTGCAGATAGCATGTATATGGCAGATATAGCGAGTGTTTGAAATCGACTACACTGCAGTCGGACTGCGCAGAATCACAGATCTACAAATTACCTGGCACCCAAAAAAGACTAAACTACACCCAAATAACTACTTGCTCAAACAAATCTCCTTAAAATATACTGACTGTGCTGTATTGTTGTGTGTGTGTTTACCTCAAGTGGCAGCAGGCGGATGAGGGTGGCGAAGCACTGCGTGGCCATGAAACGGACACTGTCACTGGGGTCACTCATGCGGCCCAGCACCGGCACCACCAGCAGCACAATGTACGGCACGATGTCCACATCCAACTGCTCCATCACACCTGGGGGGGTCAAGGGGTCAAGGACAACCAACCACACGACACCCACTCCCCTGGTTTCATTATTACACCCATTCTTTCAGTTACATCAGGTCTTGTGGGGTTATGGGTTCGATTCCCGCTGGGGTCACATATACAACAAATGCATTCATGCACTCAATGTACTGTTGGATAAAAGTGTCTACTCCATGGCATGTCATTTTTCTATCTTACATAAAAACATTGGTTGGTAGCCCATACATGGGAACATGTCTGACTGACATCGTATGAAGGATACAGGCCATGGCCTCGATGGCCCCCTCCTGCTTAGTGCCATCCTCGATGCACCCCAGCCAGGGCAGCACGCGCTCCAGGAACAGGTTCATGGTCTCCATGGTAGCGATCTTACTGAGCACGCCAACGCAGCGCGCCGCCATGTGACGCACGGCCGTGTACGGGTGCTGCAGACAGGTGAACAGGTGGGGCAGGTGCTCCAACAACTGAAACACACAGGGGAAGAACTTACTAGACAGACAATACACTCCAAAATCAAAGTGTCTGATGTTTTCATGTCAAAGTCCTCTGTTGAGATAAACACACGTACCAGGCCACATGGAGGTGTTTTGGATTGTGGCAGGTGATGTACATGCCACTATCCAAAACACCGCCACGTAATTTCCAGATACCGGTGCTCATCTTCACCATTAATTTGGGCTTGAGGCATATAGTTGGACCTACACAGCAGATGGTGAGGGATGTGGACTCATCTTGACCGACTACTTTTGAGGTTTGAAAACATTGGAGAAAGTTGTGTAATTTCCCTTTAAATGAAAGAGAGCTTTGAGAAGTCAATCTTTTACTGGGGTTTGGTAGATAGGGTGTTGGTGGTTCTACTAGTGAGACTCCTGCATGTTGTCTTACCAGAGGTTTGAGCTCGGGGGCCATGGCCCCAGCCGTGACCTCCAGCACCTGCAGAGAGTTGACCAGCTCCTGGGCCGCAGCATCCCCCCTCTCCAGCTGGAGCTTCCCATCTACAACACCACAGAGCAGAAATGCATCAATATCTCTTCATTGTTGACGACACACACAAGCGGTATATGAAGATGCCCATCTAGAAGTGGACAGCAAATAGCAATACATCTTGGTCATGTTCATTAGGCACCAAATGGACTGAAACTGGGAAGGGCTACCTTTCCTTGTCCAATAAGAAACGTTTGTTTTCAGTTACGGTGATCCCTAATGAAAATGACCCATATGATCTAATGAGTAGTGTAGCATACCGATGCCTTGGTTGTCCTCCACCACGGCCCTCAAAGGTCCCACCACAGACTCCCAGAGGTATGGCAGTGACCCCGTCAGCTCCTGGCCAAAGTGCCTGGCAACCGTTATCAGGGAGAACTCGGCCCCTCTTCTCTGGACGAGACATGGCTTTTTATTCTGAAACGGTCAAAAATAAACCATCTTCATCAAGAACAGTCAATACACAGGTAAATGTTCAGGTAAACGTTTGCTCCCTCTCAGTCACCCACCTCATCAGTGTCTGTGGTGATGGTGCTGCCGGGTGGCAGTTCAGTGGTGGGGGTCTTGGGGGTTTTGGGGGTAGGGCCCCTCTTGCTGGTGATGACGAATGCTGCCCTCTGGTGGCGGTACAGGGTGATGATGCCCTTAGTCTTATTGACCATGTGGTGCATGCATTCTTTCTCCGACATGCCAGCTAGGGGTGAGAGAGAAAGGAACAACAGAGTGAGTGTCAGAGGGTTCTATGTCAAATCTGTTTCTGGCAGCCACAACCTCGTTAGTGTTAATCTGGGTCATGTTCATAAGGCACCAAACGGAACAAATCTGACTGAAACAGGGAGGGACCATAAGATCTTCTCAATTTTGTCTACATTTCACTATGGTGTGCCCTAATGAACACGAACCAGGATTAAAACCTTGTTGTGTAACCCATCCCATACCTCTAGCAGTCTCCTGAATGGGGGGCACGGGGCAGGCCGCGGAGGGCGTGAGCAGGGGGTCCACACAGACCGACGAACACAGGTTCTTGACGATCTTGGAATTGGGACATGGCTGCCTACCAGCACACTGCTGCAGCAGCTTGGCGATGAAGGAGGCGGCGTAGCCCTGAACCAGGGTGTTCTCCTCCCGCTTAGCCGCCTCCATCAGCGGACGCACCACCGGGTTCAGCTTGTCTGGTAGCGCCTGCAGGTTGGGATGTGGGAAAATGAAAATGAGCGTTTGTTTCTTGGACAAGTCCAAATAGTCTGTTTGGTGCCTAATGAACACAACCCAGATTTAACGCTGTACATTTCAGTTTCCATATGACTCCATGTACTTCTCTGGCTAATATTGCTGATATCAATACTAATACTATGCATTTATACTGAACAAAAATATAAACGCAACAATTTCAAATATTTTACTGAGTTACAGTTCATATAAGGAAATCAGTTCAACTGAAATAAATAAATGAGTCCCTAATCTATGGATTTCACATGACTGGGCAGGGGCGCAACCATGGGTGGACCTGGGAGGGCATAGGCCCACCCACAGCGGGAGCCAGGCCAAGCCAATCAGAATGACTTTTTCCCCCACAAAAGGGCTTTATTACAGACAGAAATACTCCTCAGCACATTTCTGGGATTTTTTATTTCAGCTCTTGAAACATGGGGCCAACACTTTACATGTTGCGTTTATATTTTTGTTCAGTGTAAATGAGGATTAAAAATACATGAATACTGAATAAAACAGCAAATAGAGACAATGACCTAATCTGGAATGCCAAATAGGCCTTCAATTAAGAATATAATGCAAAACAATGCTTTGGCTAAACAGGTGAGCAGAGGGGGAAAAAAATACTTACAAAATGGTAAATCTACACTGAGTATTTTTATTTTATCTTTATTTAACTAGGCAAGTCAGTTAAGGACAAATTCTTATTTACAATGACGGCCTACACCGGCCAAACCCGGACGACGCTGGGCCAATTGTGCGCCACCCTATGGGACTCCCAATCATGGCCCGTTGTGATACAGCCTGGAATCGAACCAGGGGGTCTGTAGTGACGCCTCAAGCACTGAGATGCAGTGCCTTAGAACGCTGTGCCACTCGAGTATACCAAACATTAGGAACACTTTCCTAATATCGAGTTGTGCACCCCCCCTTTTGCCCTCAGAACAGCCTCAATTCGTCAGGGCATGGACTCTACAAGGTGTCGAAAGCGTTCCACAGGGATGCTGGCCCATGTTGACTCCAATGCTGCCCTCAGTTGTGTCAAGTTGGCTGGATGTCCTTTGTGTGGTGGACCAATCTATATTTACATTTTAGTCATTTCGCATGGGAAACTGTTGAGCGTGAAAAACCCAGCAGCGTTGCAATTCTTGACATAACCCGGTGCGCCTGGTACCTACTACCATACCCCGTTTAAAGGCACTTAAATCTTTGGTCTTGCCCATTCACTCTCTGAATGCCGAACATACACAATGTCTCAAGGCTTAAAAATCCTTCTTTAACTTGTCTCCTCCCCTTAAACTACACTGATTGAAGTGGATTTAAGTGACATCAATAAGGGATCATAGCTTTCACCTGGATAGTCTGTCATGGAAAGAGCAGGTGTTCTTAATATTTTGAACACAGTGTAATGTTTTAAAGTACAAAATATTTAAAACAATTTGAATAGGTGTCGATATCCGGAAAGCAAAGTATCGATAAAGAAATCAAGTTGCCAGTATCAGTCAGCAGTATTAGATGACGTTGGTGCGGACTACCTGCAGGTTGACCACGGCGCAGGCGGTAAACATGTGGACACGCAGGTGCAGCTGCTGCCACTCTACACCGGTCTCGCCCACCGTGGACTGGGCCTGCTGACGCTTGCTGTCCAGTGGCTGAAACTGTTTGGACTTCATATCCAGACCCACGGTGGACTCTGCGAAGATGGTGGTCACCTATGTATGGAGGGAATAGCAGAAGATGGAGAAGGTGAGTAATAACATTCCTAGGTTTGTCATCGTTCAATACAATTGAGTTTAGCCTCCATTAACCTCAATAGGGTCTATAGTTGAATTCCATTTCGGAGTTTAGGGAAATGGAACCGATAGAGAACGACAGATTCAGGGCAAATGGATCCGTTTACAAAACAATCATTCCATTACCAATGTTCCAACATAACAGATTAAAACCAGAGGTCCCAATAACACAGAATTCAGAGTTTTTCACGCAGATAAGATAAAACAGTAAATAATATATTGCTGTGTTTTTTTAACGCAGGCATTTTGTAAATCTAAAAATGGTTCTCATTGTTATTTCTGCTCGCTTCAGTCCATCAGTTGCACTTTTCCACTCGAATGAAAAATCTTGCTAGTCTTCAAACCAATAAAATTCCTGCATTCAGAAATGTGCTCTTGATCAGCAGACATTGCTCTGACTGACGTTGACTTTTCTCCGGTGGTTTTAGCAAGTTAAAATGCAAGATTAACTTCAAGCAAAACATTAGGAAATGACGCTGATGGTCATGCATCGTCTATGCAAAAGATACCGTGCTCTTTCATTGTTAGCTAATTTACTTATGCGTGGCTGCTAACCAAATAGCGTAGCACTTCTGTTGTCCTCTGAGGAAAACGAAGCTATATTCTCCCGAATGTTTAGTAGCATTAACGTTTAGAAAATGCAGGTTTCTGAAACCTAATGCAATCCCTGGAGAACATTAAATATTGAATCATAAACATGAGTAATGACTTCAGAGAGCTCAAAATGTATTCTGCTAAATGCTGCATTTAATCTGTGTTGAGAATGTATGTTATGAATCTATGAAGACTTAACTAACGTGGTAAAAACACGGGACTAGTACTCTTAGTATAAGCATCCTAAACTAGGATTGTTTTTTTCTCCCAGCATAGGAACAGTGACAGTTGAAGAGGACCAGAGAGAGTCAATATTAGTACACTACAAGTCTCAGCACACCCCTATGTTTCCGTGGCAGACGGGCACAGGGCCTTCTTCCCAGACAAGCGAACACACCACAGAGACAGCACAAAGCACTATAGTAATCTAACTTTGCGAAATGAGAGCATAAGGTGCCCCAGTTATGTTCTGTAAAATCAAACATGTCGAATATTATAAGTTATAGTAACTTGATCCCCACTGAGCTTAGACTGAACCATGGAGATGGAAAGTGGCCAGCAGGTGGCTCAGAGGTTAGAGAGGCGGACCTGTAGCCGGAGGATCGACGAATCGAATCCCGGAACAGGCAATAAAGAAACGCGGTCTGAACTGGCACGAGCAGAAAAATGACTGTTCTGACAAATAGACAATTTAAATCCACAATGTCATTGATTTGGCTGCCATTTCATCTCATAGGGATGCTACACAGATACAGTGTCAGTGTCGTCCTCACCAGTTCGTTGGCCTGGTCGATAGTGAACACGCTGCAGTTGAGGCGGTCGCGCACGTCGATCTGAGCGTCGGCCAGCAGGGCGATGAGCTGCTTACACTCGTTCTGCATGCGTGTGAAGGGAATGGCGATCTCATCATAGTACAGCTGCTCTGACAGGATGGCTAACAGGCGAGGCTGGACCATGGCTGACACCACCTGACACTCCTGGGGCGAGAGAGGGAGGAGGCAAGGTTTCATTTGACATTGGCCGGGATTCAATGAAACTACAGTTTGCTGATATCATGTTGGCTATCTACAGTCCACCTTGGACGTCGGCTCAAGCAGAAATTTTAAGTAAAATCGCCCTGCACAGGTAGTTTGTGTTTGTTTGAATCCCGGCCATAAAAGCCGCTCTAAAATAAATCCTGACAGAATTGTGGTGAACAAACAAAACAATCTGACGAACGAAAGAGACTGGGGCCTTACCTTCTGCACGGCGGCCCACTCACAGAGGACCAGGGCCACAGCGATGCGCTGCAGGGCAGACTTGGAGTTGAGGTGGAAGAGCAACAACTGGCCCAGAGACTCAGCCGGCCGGATGTCCTGGGAGGACGAGTTGAGCTGCGGGTCGCAAATGCACCTACACAGGGCCCCCAACAGTCTGAAGTAGAAAAATATTTTACAGGTTCATAATTTATGCAAATGTTGTAACTGGATTTGTCACAATTCCACCATAGTGTTTATTTTTTCCCTTGCCTTCTTTTGTCAAGAAAACAAGTTTCATACTGGTTAGTTCAATGAGGAAAACACGCTGGGATGTGTGAAACGTTTATCGCAGCCGCTGCTAAATCATTGCCACCACTCTCCAAATAATATGATTTAAAATTGTCTTTTTGAATAATTTATCATGATAGTAAAACGTTTTCAGTGTACACTTAAATTAATAAAGCCTGATATCAAGTATGTAGAAAAGCTATACATTTTTTTAATAACATCTTTGAGAACTAACAATCACCAAAATAAAAACCAGACAATCAGGGAGAACTTGTCATGGCATGGGGCCCCCATTGATTTTGTTATAAATGTTTGAGTCACTCAGATTAGCTTTAGGAACAGTGTTGTTCAATAAAATCCCAGGGAAAACACAATCAACATACCGTGCATTCGGGACGTATACAGACTCCTTGACTTTTTCCACACGTTAAAGCCTTATTCGAAAATGGGGATTAAATTGTCCCCCCCCCCCAATCAATCTACACATAATACCCCATAATGACAAAGCAAAAACAGGTTATTTGAAATTTTAGCAAATTTATTTAAAATGTAAAACTGAAATATCACATTTACATAAGTATTCAGACCTTTTACTCAGTCCTTTATTGAATCACCTTTGGCAGCGATTAGTCTCGAGTCGTCTTGGGTATGACGCTACAAGCTTGGCACACATTAATTTGGGGAGTTTCTCCCATTCTTCTCTGCAGATTCTCTCACACACACACACTCAGGTTGGATGGGGAGCGTTGCTGCACAGCTATTTTCAGGTCTCTCTAGAGATGTTCGATTGGGTTCAAGTCCGGGCTCTGGCTGGGCCACTCAAGGACATTCAGAGACTTGTCCCGAAGCTACTCCTACGTTTTATTGTGTGCTTAGGGTCGTTGTCCTGTTGGAAGGTGAACCATCGCCCCAGTCTGAGGTCCTGAGCAGGTTTTCATCAAGGATCTTTCTGTACTTTGCTCCATTAATCTTTCCTCTCGATCCTGACTAGTCTCCCAGTCCCTGCTGCTGAAAAACATCCCCACAACATGATGCTGCCACCACCATGCTTCACCGTAGGGATGGTGCCAGGTTTCCTCCAGGCGTGACACTTGGCATTCAGGCCAAATAGTTCAATCTTGGTTTCATCAGACCAGAGAATGTGGTTTCTCATGGTCTGAGTCCTTTAGGTGCCTTTTGGCAAACTCCAAGCGAGCTGTCATGTGCCTTTTACTAAAGGCGTGGCGTCCGTCTGGCCAGTCTACCATAAAGGCCTGATTGGTGGAGTGCTGCAGAGATGGATGTCCTTCTGGAAGGTTCTCCCATCTCAAGAGGAACTCTGGAGCTCTGTCAGTGACCATTGGGTTATTGGTCACCTCCCTGATCAAGGCCCTTCTCCCCTGATTGCTCAGTTTGGCTGGGTGGCCAGCTCAAGCCTCTTAAATGTAATGGCAAAATGTAGATTTCTGCCCAAATAGACATACCCAAAAATGACTGCTATTCATGTGTAATTACATGGTGGTAAAAAACGTGGTATATTCGGAAAGAAGACATCTGGGAGATGATGAGGAAATGATCAGAAGATAGATAGGATACATAGTTCAGAATACACAAGATCAAGCACACACAAAATAACCGTTTGTTTTATTTTGAAAGTCATCTTTCATTGACAAGCTAAATTCAGCAAAAAAAGAAAGGTTCCTTTTTCAGGACCCTGTCTTCCAAAGAATTCGTAATAATCCAAATAACTTCACAGATCTTCATTGTAAAGGGTTTAAACACTGTTTCCCATGCTTGTTCAATGAACCATAAACAATTAATGAACATGCACCTGTGGAATGGTCGTTAAGACACTAACAGCTTACAGACGGTAGGCAATTAAGGTCACAGTTATGAAAACTTAGGACACTAAAGAGGCCTTTCTACGGACTCTGAAAAACACCAAAAGAAAGATGCCCAGGATCCCTGCTCATCTGCGTGAACGTGCCTTAGGCATGCTGCAAGGAGACATAAGGACTGCAGATGTGGCCAGGGCAATAAATTGCAATGTTCGTACTGTGAGACGCCTAAGACAGCGCTACAAGGATACAGGACTGACAGCTGATCGTCCTCACAGTGGCAGACCACGTATAACACCTGCACAGGATCGGTACATCCGAACATCACACCTGCGGGACAGGTACAGGATGGCAACAACAACTGCCCGAGTTACACCAGGAATGCACAATCCCTCCATCAGTGCTCAGACTGTCCGCAATAAGCTGAGAGAGGCTGGACTGAGGGCTTGTAGGCCTGTTGTAAGGCAGGTCCTTACCAGACATCACCGGCAACAACGTCGCCTATGGGCACAAACCCACCGTCGCTGGACCAGACATGACTGGCAAAAAGTGCTCTTCACTGACGAGTCGCGGTTTTGTCTCACCCAGGGGTGATGGTCGGATTCGCGTTTATCGTCGAAGGAATGAGCGTTACACTGAGTACTCCTGTACTCTGGAGCGGGATTGATTTGGAGGTGGAGGGTCCGTCATGGTCTGGGGCGGTGTGTCACAGCATCATCGGACTGAGCTTGTTGTCATTGCAGGCAATCTCAACGCTGTGTGTTACAGAGAAGACATCCTCCTCCCTCATGTGGTACCCTTCCTGCAGGCTCATCTTGACATGACCCTCCAGCATGACAATGCCACCAGCCATACTGCTCGTTCTGTGCGTGATTTCCTGCAAGACAGGAATGTCAGTGTTCTGCCATGGCCAGCGAAGAGCCCGGATCTCAATCCCATTGAGCACGTCTAGGACCTGTTGGATCGGAGGGTGAGGGCTAGGGCCATTCCCCCAGAAATGTCTGGGAACTTGTAGGTGCCTAGGTGGAAGAGTGGGGTAACATCTCACAGCAAGAACTGGCAAATCTGGTGCAGTCCATGAGGAGGAGATGCACTGCAGTACTTAATGCAGCTTTTGACCCCTCCCTCCCTTCCCCTCCCCTTTGTTCAGGGACACATTATTCAATTTCTGTTAGTCACATGTCTGAGGCACCTGTTCAGTTTGTGTCTCAGTTGCTGAATCTTATGTTAAACGCAGTTGACAGTGAGAGGACGTTTATTTTTTTGCTGAGTTTATAAGTGAATTATTGACGACTAGAGCTGGAAACACTTCAGATGGCTTCCACAACATGTGAACAATATCAGGAAAATGGGATTGATAGACCTAACAACTAGAAATGGGCAGATGTTTTAGTAAGTGGTGTCAAGTGTGGTCACGGGACATTTCCTAGTGTTCCTAAACCTCTCCAAAGTGGCATATGTCTGTGAATTCCAGTGCTATTACATATTTGCAATCCCTAAATGCTATTTGTTCAGTATAAAAAACAATTTCTACCATATCAACCTCACAAACATTGTAGTGTTGTTATGGGTTATCAGGGTACATTCAAGTGTCCTTTCAACCTCTCCAAATTGTCAGAATGTGGTAATTGCACTGTTTTTGCACACTGGATGTGCCTAAAAGTGATTGTTCACTATAAAAACTAAATTTCTACAACACCAACCTCTCTCAAACATTGTGGTGGTGTCGTGGGACATACAGGGGATATCCAAGTGTTTTTTCAACCTCTCCAAAGTGCCTGAACGTTTAGCCTAGGCATATCCAATGTATTGGTCCCACATACAAATGAACTGTTCCCAAAAACAATATAAAAGCAACATATATTTTTATCTAGTTTTTTATGTATGTCTTATCAAACAAAATTGGTTACACACGTGTCCTTCACTAAAAAGGGTGAAAAAATAGAAATAAGCTGAACAATTTACAAATGGCATTAGTCTTCATTTACATCCCAGGTGTAGATGATTAGATTTCACTTTCACCATAGCTTGTGCATGTCGTGATAGTCTTTGAAGCAGTCCCTCTCTGCCAGGTAAACAAAAAGCGAACTGGCATTTCGGACAGAAGAACCGGCATTTCACCCTTTATTCCCCCCTGGGTTTTGGGTAATGCTTGCAGTTCTTCCTTTTGTCTTTTGGCATGTGTGTTGGATAGTGGCGCTCACCTTGAGTGGGGGGTCTTGTGATGGTTGTGAGGTTGCTTTGGTCCCCCAATTCAGCCATTTCCAACGCCAGCTGCTCTCGGAAGGCCAACTGGGAGAGAGGGGTTTGACCTTTTGCTTTGGCCATCTGCTTGTGGAGAATGAAAGCATTTACTGTAGCAATGTCCACAAAGTGGTAAAACAAAGTCTTATACCACTTCCTGGTCTTGTGGAGGACCTGGTAGTAGCCTATCAGAGCATCAGATAGGTCAACACCCCCTATGCTGGCATTGTAGTCCTTCACAGAAACTGGGACATTCTTCCTCACCCCCATTGGCATTTTTCACCCTCCTTGAGACATGGTTGTTATTGAATGCCTTATGCTGTGTTGTGAGCATGATTACTTCCCTAGTGTCCTTCCATTTCACAAAAAGCAGCTTGTTAGTCCTGATCCAACGTATGGTCCCCCTCTCTCCGGTCTTTGTCATGTGGTTTACCTTGGTCTTGGGGAAACCCATTCTGTTAGGACGAATTGTGCCACAAGCCCCCATTGTCTTTTTCAAGAGGTCTATGAAAAGCATTGGACTAGTATACAAATTGTCCATAAAGAGCTTGTAATCACTGCCAAGTAAGGGGAAGTCCATCAACTGCATGACAGTGTTATAACTAAGGCCCTTCCCAGTGGGTGTGATCGCCTTGCCTTCATAGATGAACAAGTTCCACGTGTAGGCAGAGGCTGAAACGACTAGCACAAAGAGCTTGTAGCCCCATTTGGTCGGCTTATTTTTCATATATTGCTTCAAGCCAATTCAAGCATGAGGCAACCATGCACTCATCTACAGATAGACTTTGAGCAGGCTGGAAGTAAGTTTTGCATGCCTCTACCATGTCATGATAAAAGGGGCTTGACTCTTGCAAGACGATCACACCCTGCAGTGCCCTTCTTCTGGTCATTCTCCTGATCCTTTTGTGGGTCACTCGTGAAGAGTACGGTTAACAGCCAAGAATCGGTTTTCACTCATGATGGAGGTGGGGAACTTGAACCGATAGAGTGGGGACTTGCTCCAGTTGTCAACTAGTCTTGATACCTTTACCAGTCCCATGTAAATCACCAAGGAAATGTAGTTGAGCATGTCACCCATGGTGACAGGTTTCCAGGACATCTTCCTTCCCCCCTGCTGCTTCTTGTCCCCATACTTGTTGGTATGACTAATTAGTGTTCCCAGTACAGAGGTGGTAAAGTAGAGCTGAAACAGCTGTAAGCGGGTGTATGTTTCATAATATAATTTAGAAGACGCTTTTGTCCAAAGCGACTTAGTCATGCGTGCATACATTCTTTTTAACGTATGGGTGGTCCTGGGGATCGAACCCACTACCCTGGCGTTACAAGCGCCATGCTCTACCAATTGAGCTACAGAGGACCGACTGGTCGTTTTGGTTTAAACCTAAATTGTTCTGGCTCCACATCATCTTCAAGGACCGTATGCCACCTGTCCTCAGTTTCATCTCCCTCTGTTGTGCTGCTTCCACTGCCTCTGCCTCTCCTCTGTAGAGGCCAAGATCTCCTCCCTGCCCCTGCACCTCCAGATGAACTGGCAGAGAGGGGAGTGGTGCCAGGGCCTGCAGTGGGGGTGGTTGAAGAGGAGTGGGGTGTTTGCGGAGTAGTGGATGTAGAACCATCAGACGGGGTGATTGACATAGCAGTGGGGGGTGAAGACCAGCGGGGCGAAATTGCTGGGGAGGGGTGGCTCCCAAACGTCATCATCCAAATCCTCCACTCTGTGGTGAATAAAATAAAGGGATATATTGTTGTAAGACACACAGAATTACAGTTGACTAAATCTACAAAACATTACTGTAAAGTAAAAACACCAAGCCTAAACTTTACCTGTACAGTGACTCACATCGGTGTGAAGCACACACACGATGCAAACTAACACTTTGCAGAGGTGAGAACCACAAAAACAATGGCCATGAGAGTTTAGTGGCCTCTCCAAAGTTACAAGGATGAAACTTAGAACAGCAAACTAATATGAAACACATAATTCCAAAGTAGTTATTTTCTAACATTGAAATTACTTGTTACATAGGCATATGTAAACTAAATCCAAAGCAACAAAAGCAGACAACTTATAAAATGAAATACATATAGTAAATTAGCTATATAAAGTGAATGAAAATAAATGTACTTACAGATCTAAAAGTGGATCCAATCCTTCCAGAAACCAATCTTTGTCGGCCGAGTCGAAATCGTCGTTGTCCAAATTGCTCCCCGATCCGACTCCAGTATTTTATTCAAAGCTTCTATGTCGGTATACTTATTCATGGTTGCTTTCTTTTTAGGTTCCTGTTCAATATTCATAGTTTTTCCCTTTACATTTTTTTATTGAGAAGCCATCTTTTATACTAAAGCGATTAAATTAAAGCGATGAAATCTGTTTACAATGTAATGTAGCGTGCTCAGTGAGTCTCGTCTGAGCCAGGTAGCAATAGTTCGCATTACGCATAAAAAGGTTCTAGGCCTTGCTTTGTCCCACCCAGGTCAACTGCATATCCCTGGAAAGCTTCTCATTGGCTACAAGACTGTCAAGGTGCCATAGTAGTCAACCCCCTGTGTAATGGATGCCTACAGCACGTAAGCAGGCAACATATTTTTGATGCACAAAGACAGTCACTCGGTGGACATTCAATGTTTTACATCGAAGTCATACATCATCAGATAACATTAGCAATAGGTTAGATTTGTTCCTACCAACCTAAGGATTAATTTGATACACCCCCCCTTTTAGTCTCTCAGGATCCAACCGCTGCCTTTTGTCCCAATTCTACCATTTAGTTATTTTTCTAAAATATCTCTAGGGATTAAAATTAGATGGAGAAATAGAAACAGGGAGACTAACTTGGCGGCCATGAGTCGAGCCCGTGTCACCACATAGTCCCGCGTCATTGGGTCCTCGGTCACAGTTTCTGTGCCGGCGATGTACTCCTGAACAGTCTCCTTCACCTGAACCAAGGCTCCCTGGCGAGGCTTCCCACCAGCCTTCTCCTGTCAAACGATATTAGAGAACATCTGCATCAGAAACCTGGGTTAAGTTCAGTGATTTTTTGTTGTTGTTGCCCAAAACGGACTGGTACCGTCAGAGGTTGTCCAATAAGAACAGTCACTTTTGTTTTCCATTGCAGAAAGTCTACAGTGTGCCCTAATGAACAGCGCCCTAGACTATTTCACATCATCATACCAGACAATATGAGTAACCATCCTCTCACCTTGCAGCGAGACTTGACTTCCAGCAGCATGTTGATGTCTATGGGGATGTGAGAGGCTTGCATCATCAGACAGAGCCAGGCACCCATCCAGGGACAGCTGGCTGCCACCACGTACTGCTGAGGGGCCTGGCGCAGCAGCTCTGTCCACACCTACAAGACACTCATTAAAAACAGCAGCCAGGATTTACGGTTGCAAAATCCCAGGAACTTCCAATAAATTCCCTGGTTTATTAAAAAATGTTGTGACGTCATTACGTCCCGCTGTTTTTATCGACACGATCGTTAAATGGAAATGCACCCAAGCAGGCAATAGTCGCATCAGTTTTCTATACGTCTACAAAAATAAAATAAAAATAAATAAAAAGATCACTGGACAAGTTAATGGAAACATGGCTAATGTCATATTACTAAATACTAAAATCCTGTCGAGACAATTGGAACCTGGGGATGATTAGGTGGCCATGATGGTATGAGGGCCAGATTGGGAATTTAGCCAGGACACTGGGGTTAACACCCCTACTCTTCCGATAAGTGCCATGGGATCTTTAGTGACCACAGAGAGTCAGGACACGTGTTTAACATCCCATCCTAAAGACGGCACCTTACACAGGGCAATGTCCCCAATCACTGCCCTGGGGCATTGGGATATAGATAGATATGAACCCTGTCTTTCAAAGATAATTAGTAAAAATCCAAATAACTTCACAGATCTTCATTGTAAAGGGTTTAAACACTGTTTCCCATGCTTGTTCAATGAACCATAAACAATTAATGAACATGCACCTGTGGAACGGTCGTTAAGACACGAACAGCTTGCAGACGGTAGGCAATTAAGGTCACAGATATGAAAACTTAAGACACTAAAAGAGGCCTTTCTACTGACTCTGAAAAACACCAAAAGAAAGATGCCCAGGATCCCTGCTCATCTGCGTGAACGTGCCTTAGGCATGCTGCAAGGAGGCATGAGGACTGCAGATGTGGCCAGGGCAATAAATTGCAGTGTCCGTACTGTGAGACCCCTAAGACAGTGCTACAGGGAGACAGGATTGACAGCTGATCGTCCTCGCAGTGGCAGACCACATGTAACAACACCTGCACAGGATCGGTACATCCGAACATCACACCTTCGAGAGAGGTACAGGATGGCAACAACAACTGCCCGAGTTACACCAAGAATGCACAATCCCTCCATCAGTGCTCAGACTGTCCACAATAGGCTGAGAGAGGCTGGACTGAGGGCTTGTAGGCCTGTTGTAAGGCAAGTCCTCACCAGACATCACCTGCAACAACGTCGCCTATGGGCACAAACCCACCGTCGCTGGACCAGACAGGACTGGCAAAAAAATGCTCTTCACTGACGAGTAGCGGTTTTGTCTCACCCAGGGGTGATGGTCGGATTCGCGTTTATCGTCGAAGGAATGAGGGTTACACCGAGGCCTGTACTCTGGAGCGGGATTGATTTGGATGTGGAGGGTCCATCATGGTCTGATGCAGTGTGTCACAGCATCATCGGACTGAGCTTGTTGTCATTGCAGGCAATCGCAATGCTGTACGTTACAGGGAAGACATCCTCCTCCCTCATGTGGTACCCTTCCTGCAGTCTCATCCTGACATGACCCTCCAGCATGACAATGCCACCAGCCATACTGCTCGTTCTGTGCGTGATTTCCTGCAAGACAGGAATGTCAGTGTTCTGCCATGGCCAGCGAAGAGCCCGGATCTCAATCCCATTGATCACGTCTGGGACCTGTTTGATCGGAGGGTGAGGGCTAGGGCCATTTCCCCCAGAAATGAACTGGCAAATCTGGTGCAGTACATGAGGAGGAGATGCACTGCAGTACCTAATGCAGCTGGTGATCCCCCCCCCCCCTCTGTTCAGGGACACATTATTCCATTTCTGTTAGTCACATGTCTGTGGAACTTGTTCAGTTTATGTCTCAGTTGTTGAATCTTGTTATGTTCATACAAATATTTACACATGTTAAGTTTGCTGAAAATAAACGCAGTTGACAGTGAGTGGACGTTTCTTTTTTTGCTAAAATTTATTTTAGGGGGACCAGAGGAAAGAGTGCCTCCTACTGGCCTTCCAACAGCATCTGATCTCCCATCGAGGGACCAACCCTGTTTAGCTTCAGAGGCAAGACAGCAGTGGGATGCATGGTGGTATACTGCTGGCAAATAGGATTCAATGTTTATTGATCTTTAGAAAACGTCTACTACATCTGCCGTTTCTATTACACATCAATCTTTCTTTGCAAAATTGCTTTTGTCTAATAAACCTGGGTCAATGGAAACCTGTCTAGTGTGGTGTGTGTCTCAAACCTTTTGGATGAGGTCCAGGATCTCCTGATTGCTCTCCAAGATGCAGGACTGGAAGATGTGTCGGAGCATGTCTTGCAGGACCTGGTTGAGCCATAATGCACAGCTCTGGAACAACACAAAACAGACTTCAGTTATGAAAACGAAGAGTTGTACTCATACATTAGCATTCCAAAAATTGGCCCAATCTCAAAATCGACTCCAAGACCCTAACGCCCCACGTGTGTTGTTGACCTGAGAGGATTCGATTGGTATAAGCAATATGGTTAAACCTCCACCTAGCCCATCAAGGGGCAAGGCAGAGCTATTACCTTAATGCTTACACCTATCAAAACCTCTCAGATCTACACTAGTGCATAGGGGTCTATTTAGGATTGGGCCATTGACATAGTTTTCTTTTAAAACCCACCTGGTCAGCTTTGGATAGTAGGGTGAAAAGGGTCTCTAGTGCGGCCCGTCTGACTGATGATATGGTGTGTCTAAGGAATGGCCAGACCCGAGGGACGAGGACCGTTAGGGACTGCTGCATGCTGGAGGGACAAAAGAGAGCATTGTTAGGCCTGTCAACCCTTGCAAAAGTTGTCCTCAGTACATGCAAAGCACACTAGACGTTTCATTGACAAAGGGAACTAAAAACAACAAATCTACACCTTGTTGTACTTAAAACAAAATAACCACAACAAAAAAAAACGTACTTGTTTGAACGTTTCTCAGCCATATAAAACACCATTGACTTTACAAGACATCTGCTCTTTACCACAACAATTGTTAGCAAAACTTTTTCTAACTGTAGATCTTCATCGGAATGTTCCTTCAAGTACATGATGAAGTGGGAGAGGTTATCTGTACAGACAGGAGAGGAGTCACTCACCTGCACTGTCGGACTTGGGGGTAAGTGAGCAGAGAGGACAGTAGGGTCATGATGCTGTTGGTGGAGGCAGTCAGGTCATCCAGCTCCAGGAGAGCGTCCCACAGGGAGTTCACTATGAACGGGACCTGAACAATACAGAGAAAAAAAACTGTTTTATGTAGATCATGACTGCAGAGACAACTGCTATGGTTCACACAGCACTGAATAAAACAGAGCAAATAAACTCAACCTGGGAAAACAAAAATGAGTGTTTCTTATTGCATACAGTGCCTTGCAAAAGTATTCACCCCCCTTGGCGTTTTGTCTATTTTGTTGCATTACAACCTGTAATTTAAATGGATTTTTATTTGGATTTCATGTAACAGACATACACAAAATAGTCCAAATTCGTGAAGTGCAATGAAAAAATGTATAACGGAAAAGTGGTGCGTACATATGTATTCACCCCCTTTGCTACGAAGCCACTAAATAAGATCTGGTGCAATCAATTACCTTCAGAAGTCACATAATTAGTTCAAGTCCACCTGATCTCAGTATACACACAGTTTTTCAACCACTCCACAAATGTCTTTTTAACAAACTATAGTTTTGTCAAGTCGGTTAGGACATCTAATTTGTGCATGACAAGTAATTTTTCCAACAATTGTATCACAATTACAGTGGGTCAGAAGTTGACTGTGCCTTTAAACAGCTTGGAAAATTCCAGAAAATGTCATGGCTTTAGAAGCTTCTGATACGCTAATTGACATCATTTGAGTCAATTGGAGGTGTACCTGTGGATGTATTTCAAGACCTACCTTCAAACTCAGTGCCTCTTTGCTTGACATCATGGGAAAATCAAAAGAAAATCAGCCAAGACCTCAGAAAAAGAATTGTAGACCTCCACAAGTCTGGTTCATCCTTGGGAGCAATTTCCAAATGCCTGAAGGTACCACGTTCATCTGTACAAACAATAGTACGCAAGTATAAACACCATGTGACCACGCAGCCGTCATACCGCTCAGGAAGGAGACGCGTTCTGTCTCCTAGAGATTAATGTACTTTGGTGCGAAAAGTGCAAATCAATCCCAGAACAACAGCAAAGGACCTTGTGAAGATGCTGGAGGAAACAGGTACAAAAGTATCTATTTCCACAGTAAAACAAGACCTATATCGACATAACCTGAAAGGCCGCTCAGCAAGGAAGAAGCCACTGCTCCAAAAACGCCATTAAAAAAGCCAGACTACGGTTTGCAACGGCACATGGGGACAAAGATCGTACTTTTTGGAGAAACGTCCTCTGGTCTGATGAAACAAAATAGAACTGCTTGGCCATAATGAACTTCGTTATGTTTGGAGGGAAAAGGGGAAGGCTTGCCAGCTGAAGAACACCATCCCAACCTTGAAGCACGGGGTGGCATCATCATGCTGTGGGGGTGCTTTGCGGCAGGAGGGACTGGTGCACTTCACAAAATAGATGGCATCATGACGAAGGAAAATGATGTGGATATATTGAAGCAACTTCTCAAGACAGTCAGGAAGTTAAAGCTTGGTTGCAAATGGGTCTTCCAAATGGACAATGACCCCAAGCATACTTCCAAACTTGTGGCAAAATGGATTAAGGACAACAAAGTCAAGGTATTGGAGTGGTCATCACAAAGCCCTGACCTCAATCCTATAGAAAATGTGTGGGCAGAACTGAAAAAGCAATGCTACCAAATACTAATTGAGTGTACAGTGAGGGAAAAAAGTATTTGATCCCCTGCTGATTTTGTACGTTTGCCCATTGACAAAGAAATGATCAGTCTATAATTTTAATGGTAGGTTTATTTGAACAGTGAGAGACAGAATTACAAAAAAATCCAGACAAACGCATGTCAAAAATGTTATAAATTGACTTGCATTTTAAATGAGGGAAATAAGTGTTTGACCCCTCTGCAAAACATGACTTAGTACTTGGTGGCAAAACCCTTGTTGGCAATCACAGAGGACAGACGTTTCTTGTAGTTGGCCACCAGGTTTGCACACATCTCAGGAGGGATTTTGTCCCACTCCTCTTTGCAGATCTTCTCCAAGTCATTAAGGTTTCGAGGGTGACGTTTGGCAACTCGAACCTTCAGCTCCCTCCACAGATTTTCTATGGGATTAAGGTCTGGAGACTGGCTAGGCCACTCCAGGACCTTAATGTGCTTCTTCTTGAGCCACTCCTTTGTTGCCTTGGCCGTATGTTTTGGGTCATTGTCATGCTGGAATACCCATCCACGACCCATTTTCAATGCCCTGGCTGAGGGAAGGAGGTTCTCACCCAAGATTTGACGGTACATGGCCCCATCCATCGTCCCTTTGATGCAGTGAAGTTGTCCTGTCCCCCCCAAGAATTGAACCCTGTGGCACCCCCATAGACTGCCATAGGTCCAGACAACAGGCCCTCCGATTTGACACATTGAACTCTATCTGAGAAGTAGTTGGTGAACCAGGCGAGGCAGTCATTTGAGAAACCAAGGCTATTTAGTCTGCCAATAAGAATGCGGTGGTTGACAGAGTCGAAAGCCTTGGCCAGGTCGATGAAGACGGCTGCACAGTACTGTCTATTATCGATCACGGTTATGATATCGTTTAGGACCTTGAGCGTGGCTGAGGTGCACCCATGACCAGCTTGGAAACCGGATTGCATAGCGGAGAAGGTACGGTGTGATTCGGGGGGTGGGGGGGGGGCATGGGCAAGTTGCAGCGGAGGGTGCAGAGCTGGTGGCCGGGGTAGTGGTAGCCAGGTGGAAAGCATGGCCAGCCGTAGCAAAATGCTTGTTGAAATTCTCGATTATTGTAGATTTATCAGTGGTGATAGTGTTTCCTAGCCTCAGTGCAGTGGGCAGCTGGGAGGAATTGCTCTTATTCTCCATGGACTTTACAGCGTCCCAAAACCTTTTGGAGTTAGTGCTACAGGATGCACATTTCTGTTTGAAAAAGCTAGCCTTTGCTTTCCTAACTGCTTGTGTATATTGGTTCCTAACTTCCCTGAAAGGTTGCATATTGCGGGGGCTATTCGATGCTAATGCAGTACGCCACAGAATGTTTTTGTGCTGGTCAAGGGCAGTCAAGTCTGAGGAGAACCAGGGGCTATATCTGTTCTTAGTTCTGAATTTTTTGAATGGGGCATGCTTATTTAAGATTGAGAGGAAAGCACTTTTAAAAGAACAACCAGGCATCCTCTACTGACGGAATGAGATCGATATCCAACCAGGATACCTGGGCCAGGTCAATTAGGAAGGCCTGCTCGCTAAAGTGTTTTAGGGAGCGTTTGACAGTGATGAGGGGTGGTCGTTTGACCGCGGACCTGTTACGGACGCAGGCAATAAGGCAGTGATTGCTGAGATCCTGGTTGAAGACAGCGGAGGTATATTTAGAGGGTAAGTTAGTCAGGATGATATCTATAAGGGTGCCCATGTTTACGGATTTAAAGGTTGTACCTGGTAGGTTCCTTGATAACTTGTGAGAGATTGAGGGCATCTAGTTTGGATTGTAGGATGGCCGGGGTGTTAAGCATATCCCAGTTTAGGTCACCAAGCAGTACGAACTCTGAGGATAGATGGGGGGCAATCAATTCACATATGGTGTCCAGGGCACAGCTGGGGACTGAGGGGAGTCTGTAGCAAGCGGCAACAGTGAGAGACTTATTTCTGGAAAGGTGGATTTTTAGAAGTAGAAGCTCAAACTGTTTGGGCACAGACCTGGATAGTATGATAGCCTGCAGAGCTCTATCTCTACAGTAGATTGCAACTCCGCCCCCTTTGGCAGTTCTATCTAGACAGAAAATGTTGTAGTTGGGGATGGACATTTCTGAATTTTTGGTGGCCTTCCTAAGCCAGGATTCAGACACTGCTAGAACATCAGGGTTGGTAGAGTGTGCTAACGCAGTGAATAACTCAAACTTAGGAAGGAGGCTTCTGATGTTAACATGCAAAAAAAACAATGCTTTTACGGTTACAGAAGTCAACAAATGATAGCTCCTGGGGAGTAGGAGTGATACTGGGGGCTGCAGGGCCTGGGTTAACCTCTACATCACCAGAGGAACAGAGGAGGACTAGAATAAGGATACGGCTATAGGCTTTAAGAACTGGTCTTCTAGTGCGTTGGGTACAGAGAGTAAAGAGGGCAGATTTCCGGGCGTTGTAGAATAGATTCAGGGCATTTGATACAGACAAGGATATGAGTACAGTGGAGGTAAACCTAAGCGTTGGGTAACAATGAAAGAGATAGCGTCACTGGACAGCAATATGAGTCAGAGAGCAGTTCGAATTGCTGCTACAGCACAGACTAGCAGGAAGCATGGCTGTTGTTTGCGTGTGCTAGCGGGCCGGGGTTAGCAGATGGATCATCGTGGTCGTCGCAACGGGAAGCCTGTTGAAACCACAGACGATTACGTCGGCAGACCAGTCGTGATGGATCGGCGGGGCTCCGTGTCGACTCTAGGAGGTCCCGTCCGGTTGACAGAGAGGTAGATAGCCGGGAGATGGGCCTGACACGAGGCTAGCTCAAGGCTGATTAGCCAACAACAACATCCATTTGGTTGCAGCTAGCTAGTTGCGATGATCCGGAGTTAAAGGTCCAGTGATTCCGGCAGAAAAACCGATATGTTCTGGGTCGATAACGCGCTGTGCAGACAGTGCAGACTGGCCGATAATAGTCCAGGCTAGAGCTGGCTGGTAGGTAGTGCAGGCCACAGACAATGGTGAAAAACTAGTTAGCTGCCTACTCTTGTCCGGTAGACAGAGCGGTAGATAGCCGGGATATGGGCCTGGCTCGAGGCTAGCTCAAGGCTAACTGGTGCTTGCTTCGGGGGCAGTGGTGATTAGCCAACAGCAACATCCATTCGGTTGCGGCTAGCTAGTTCCGATCCGGTGTTAATGTCCAGTGATTCAGTTATTCCGGCAGAAAATCCGATGTTCTGGGTGAAAACCGCTAACGGTGGCTAATAGCTAGTTAGCTGGCTAGCTAGTTTCAACTGGAGATTCTAGATAAAAGGTAAGTCAATAATAGAATCCGTTCCACATTGAGTGAGGCGGGTTGCAGGAAAGTATATTTAGTAGAAGGATGAAAAGTGAGATAGGGAAATATGTACGAAAAATACAAAAAACAGGCTATTTACACGGACACACACGACCGCACTGCTACGCCATCTTGGATGCAAAGTAGCTAGTAGTCTAGCTTACTGTTGGCGTTTTGAAATAGGAAACAACTGAACTAGGCCTATATGAGCTTGTTTCAGATCTGCATCCCTAAACTAATCCATCAAGTTAAGTCTGACTACTAGGCTACCATTTATTCAACATGCCTCGTTGACATTGGTGAACTGACTATTATCATGTCATTAGCAGCCTACTGTTGACATACAGCTATATCAAGAGGTCAGCTCAAGAACTGATTAATTAACATAGACTGTTAAAAGATTAGTAGGCCTAACATAACTGTTTGTTTCCATCCACGCAGTAGCACACACTGAACTACGATTAGTGCTATCCGGGATCAGAGAGCTAGAGATGCGTCAAAAACCAATGTGCCAACTAGAAGCCTATTTTTGCGTATTTGAGGGTAGTTTTTCGTACCAGCGTACTTCTACCTCAAATTGCGTGCATGGTGGGCAAAATGTGTGCAGGTTGGCAGGTCTGAAGAAGTATACAATGACAGCAAAGGCAAAGCCATGGGAGAGGCATGACTATGTGAGAGGTGAGGCTTGAGAGAGGCTAAAGGGCAGTTACGGTGACCAGATGTAAAGAGTGACTGTGGTGAGGAGCTCCTGTCTGACCTTGTTGGGGAGTAGCTGCACTAAGCCATCCACCACAGGGATGAGGGCCGAGGCCGCCACCGCTCTGACATCATCATCCAGGTCCTGTAGCCCCTCCGTGATGGCAGGGAGCACCCGTGGAAGCAGAGCGGATATCAGGTCCTGAGAGGAAAGGGGTGGGGGGGGGGGGGAGAAAGCAAGGGAGGGAGAAAGAAGGTTATAGAAAGACAATGAGTGTAGTCCAGGGATTCAGCCACAGGCCAATTTTTTTCTGGAGTGGCTGGTCGGGGCCCGGAACATAATTACTAATAATTTGTAGATTGCAAATTGACCATAAGAAGCCCAAACAGATAATATTTGACTAAACCATCATAATTTAAAACCTGAATGAAAATACTTTGGATTAGATTTCCAAAATTAAAATCACTTGGAGCCGATTTGCTGGTGTTTCTAGTCTTTACTGTCCCCCAATAAAACAAATCTAATATATATTATTATTTTTTGCTTAGAAAACTTGGGGGACCAAATAAATGAAACCGCGGGCCAAATTCGGCCAGTTGGGGAACCCTGGTCTAGTCTATACATGTATAAAACTGGATAACACACATCATGCATGGTGGGCAACAGAGGCAAGCAGACAGGACAGGAGCAGGTGGTTATTGGTACCTGTCGGACTGCCAGGCCATACTTGATGCCCAGAAGACCCCCGTGCCGGACCTCCCACTGGTCCTCCGTCAGCAGCTTCAGCAGGATGTCTACTGTCATGGCAACGGCGCAGTCAGTCATGTGGCGCAAGGCCACGCCCAGTGTCTGGGCACAGGTCTCTCTAACCGGTGCCACCACCTGACCAGAGAGTAGAGAGACAGCATGTTAGACATACAGCAAAGCCTGACTCGTAAGTGCCGTGAATAGGGTTGAACAATTCTGTAAACTCTTGCATTTTTTAAAACATTTATGCAATATTGTTACCTTACCCTAGAGCAGTGGTCACCAACCTTTGAGTAATTAGCTGATGTACGAAGGGCTATATAAAATAAAATTGATTGATTGATTAAAAAAATCTCATTAAAAAGATTGACATGACTTAACATAAGCCTATTCAACATTAACCAATTAAAAACAGTTCTGTAGCAATGAGGTTTGTGCAGTAGGCTATTGGCCCAATACATCACTGCATATTGGCCATGCTTGAATTGCTACAGAACTGCGCTACCCAGCGCTACGGCTGCTGAATCAAGTGCACCTACAACCAACAGCGCGAAACAAATACAAAAAATAGGAACGCAAAGCTTTTTCTTTTTACATTTACATTTGTTTAGTGATCGACTAGGAATTCCTTGGAGATCGACCGGTTGGTGACCACTGCCCCAGAGGGAGTAAATAATGAAGTCTTATTGAATTAAATTCAACCACCCCACTCAATAGCACGGTAGGGTGGTGTGCTACAAGACACACCTCATCAGAGACAAAATCTCCAAAACGGTCCAGAGCAAAGACACAGAGCAGCCGGATGACCACGTCCTCCAGCCACTCCTGGTGGTGCCGCGCCATCTGGAAAAGGTCAGACATCTATTGTGGTCAGATATATTATAGGTAAACTGAAATATTAATGTTTGGTTTGCATAGAGAGAAGAGTCAGATACAGTACCTGTTCTGCAGTGCATCCGACCAGCTTCCCTCCTCCAGCACCTTGAGACTTGAGGATCTCCCTGAGGCCTGTGCCTGCTCCGTGTCGAATCTGGACACACAGACAGAGCACTAGTAGCTGCACAGCTCATTTTAGTGTCAGTCTAAATGCTGCCCCTTACGTGTTTATACATTGGATCCTTATAGAACAATTACACTGAACAAAAATACAAAACGCAACATGTAAAGTGTTGGTCCCATGTTTCATGAGCTGAAATAAAAGATTCCAGAAATGTTCCATATGCACAAAAAGCTTTTCTCTCAAATTTTGTTTACTTCCCTGTTAGTGAGCATTTCTCCTTTGCCAAGATAATCCATCCACCTGACAGGTGTGGCATATCAAGAAGCTGATTAAACAGCATGATCTTTACACAGGTGCTCCTTGTGCTGGGGACAATAAAAGGCCATTCAAATGTGCAGTTGTCACAACACAAAGCCACAGATGTCAAGTTGAGGGAGCATGCAATTGGCATGCTGACCACAGGAATGTCCAAGAGAGCTGTTGACAGAGAATTTATTGTGAAATTTCTTTGCCATAAGCCTACGTTGTTTTAGAGAATTTGGCAGTACGTCCAACCGGCCTCACAACCGCAGACCACGTGTAACCACGCCAGCCCAGGACCTCCACATCCGGCTTCTTCACCTGCGGGATTGTCTGAGACCAGCCACCCGGACAGCTAATGAAATTGTGGGTTTTCACAACCGAAGAATTTCTGCAGAAACTGTCCGAAACCGTCTCAGGGAAGCTAATCTGCGTGCTTGTCGTCCTCACAAGTGTCTTGACCTGACTGCAGTTCAGCGTCGTAACCGACTTCAGTAGGCAAATGCTCACCTTCGATGGCCACTGGCGAAGTGTGCTCCCAGTTTCAACTGAGCCGGTCAGATGGCAGACAGCGTGTATTGCGTTGTGTGGGCGAGCGGTTTGCTGATGTCAACATTGTGAACAGAGTGCCACATGGTGGCGGTGGGGTTATGGTGCAGGCATAAGCTACGGACAACGAACACAATTGCATTTTATCGATGGCAATTTGAATGCACAGAGATACCGTGACGAGATCCTGAGGCCCCTTGTCGTGCCATCACCTCTTGTTTCAGCATGATAATGCAAGGGCCCATGTCACAAGGATCTGTACACAATTCATGGAAGCTGCATACTCAGACATGTCACCCATTGAGCATGTTTGGGATGCTCTGGATTGACAGTGTTCCAGTTCACGCCAATATCCAGCAACTTTGCACAGCCATTGAAGGAGTGGGACAACATTCCACAGGCCACAATCAACAGCCTGATCAAATCTATGCAAAGGAAATGTGTCGCGCTGCATGAGGCAAATGGTGGTCCACCAGATACTGACTGGTTTTCTGATCCACGCACCTACATTTAAAAAAAGATATCTGTGATCAAAAGATGCATATCTGTATTCCCAGTTATGTGAACCCAATAGATTAGGGCCTAATGAACTTATTTCAATTTACTGATTTCCTTATATGAACTATAAAAATCAGTAAAATCTTTGAAATTGTTGTGTTGTATGTAATGGCGACGGAGGGGATGGCTGCGTTTTACAGGCTCCTAACAAACTGTGCTATTCTTTGTGTTTTTTCGCATTGTTTGTAACTTATTTTGTACATAATGTTGCTGCTACGTCTCTTATGACCGAAAAGAGCTCCTGGACAAAGATTTGTTCTTTAATGAATCCGACGCGAAGGATATAGTGCTTCCGAGACCAGGCCCAAATCCCTGTCATTCGTGTGAAGAAAATACGGAAATACAGGGGGCGGAGATCGGGGTGCATTGTTAGAATTTGTCGGCGAGTGGGTAACCCGCCTCTACCATCCGTTCTACTGCCCAACGTGCAATCACTGGAAAATAAACTGGATTATCTCCATTTGAGACTATCCTACCAACGGGACATTAAAAACTAATATCTTATGTTTCACAAGTTGTGGCTGAATGACGAAACGGATAATATACAGTTGGCTGGGTTTTCCATGCATCGGCAGGACAGAACAGCTACATCCGGTAAGACAAGGGGTGTGTGTCTATTTGTCAATAACAGCTGGTGCGCGTTGTCTAATATAAAGGTAGTCTCGAGGTATTGCTCGCCTGAGGTAGAGTACCTCATGATAAGCTGTAGACCCACTATCTACCAAGAGAGTTCATCTATATTTTTCGTAGCCATCCATTTACCACCACAAACCGATGCTGGCACTAAGATCGCACTCAATGAGCTGTATAAGGCCATAAGCAAACAAGAAAATGCTCATCCAGAAGCGGTGCTCCTAGTGGCCAGGGACTTTAATGCAGACAAACATACATCCGTTTTACCTCATTTCTACCAGCGAAAAAAAATCTGACCATAATTCTATCCTCCTGATTCCTGCTTACAAGCAAAAACTAAAGCAGGAAGTTGTCAGATGACGCGGATACTACGCTGCAGGACTGTTTTGCTAGCACAGACTGGAATATGTTCCGTGATTCATCCAATGGCATTGAGGAGTATACCATCTCAGTCACTGGCTTCATCAATAAAGGGCATCGACGACGTCGTCCCCACAGTGACCATACGTACATACCCCAACCAGAAGCCATGGATTACAGGCAACATCCACACCGAGCTAAAGGCTAGAGCTGCCGCTTTCAAGGAGCGGGACACTAATCCAGACGCTTATAAGAAATCCCACTATGCCCTATGTTTATTTAGTAAATATTTTCTTAACTCCATTTCTTGAACTGCATTGTTGGTTAAGGGCTCTTAAGTAAGCATTTCACAGTAAGGTCTACACCTGTTGTGTTCGGCGCATGTGACAAATCAAATTTGATGTTGCGTTTATATTTTTGTTCAGTGTACATAAAGAGTTGTAGGATTACAGATGACTTGAACAGGTCTGCTAAGACTAGGAAGGTCATTACCTCCCATGAGGGGTTGAAGAGGTCGTTACAGAGTTCATCACAGAAGCTCTCCAGGGGCCACTCCTGGGTCTGGAAACAAAGCACAAGATGAATCAGAACTTCTCTTCAATGTTTGGACAAAGACACTGATTTTATAACTATCCAGTCTGTTTTTCAAACGCCTAGTAAATTGATTCTCAAGTTCTGTGTTAAATAGTTTACTTTGACCGTATTCTTTAAAGGAGCTTTATCCTTGCTGACCAATCTCTTACCTCTTCCAAGAGACTGGAGTTGTCTGGAACGTTATCAATTAAGACTTTATGCTCCGTTGCCGGTTGATCAATGACTACGTTAGTAGTTTTCCTGCGCTTCTCCTCAGGCTCCCCCTCAAAACTGTCATTACTGCAGGAAGAAAAATATTGATCTGTGATTTGATTTCCCAACGCAGTCTTCAAATGAAGAAAGACCTGCATTATACAATTCAAATGGAAACCAAAGAGCGAAACACCTGGGTCTTGTTCATTAGGGCAAACGTAAAATTTTGCATTTCTTATTGGACAAGCCTTCACCTTCCACTCAGTTACAGAACCTTTTGGTGCCTAATGAACACAAAGTTTTGGAAGAAATAGGTCATACCTTCTCTCGTTGGGATCCAGGTCTCTGGATCGTTGCTTTGCCACTAGCTTGGCCATCCTCTTAGCCTTGTTCTTCTGTCGGTTGCTCATGCCCGGTCGAAACTCTGAGTCTATTATCTCTGCTGCCTGCATGGGCTGAAAAAAGATAAATTACAATTGAAAATGAGTCTCTATTGATAGAACAACAAAACAATGTAAACTTACTTTCAGACAAAGTAATAAGCTACAAACATCTTAAGATGGGAGTCATTAATTTATCTGACCAAAGAGAGATTGTTCCTCAGACAGGGAGCATAACATTGTGTTTTCTTCTAACAGTGACAAATATTTATTAACAAAATGTGCACAGATGACATCCCTAAGTGAAGGCTCTGTCGTAGCCGGCCGTGACCGGGAGACCCATGCGGCGGCGCACAATTGGCCCAGCGTCGTCCAGGGTAGGGGAGGGAATGGCCGGCAGGGATGTAGCTCAGTTGGAAGAGCATGGCGTTTGCAATGCCAGGGTTGTGGGTTCGTTTCCCATGGGGGGCCAGTATGAAAAAATAAAATAATGTATGCACTCACTAACTGTAAGTCGCACTGGATAAGAGCGTCTGCTAAATGACTAAAATGTGAAAGACCGCACATAATGACTCGAACCCTTGCACGTTGAAAGGTGCAGGCCAGATAAGACATTGGGTGGATCAGGAACTCTGCCGTCTCTATCTACACTAATGAGATGAAGATTCCAAGGAAACAGTGTGAGCCTTTTCAAGTATGCGGATGACATGGCGGAGAGCAGCTTTGTGGAGAGCATCCTCACGTTCACTATGACAGTCTGGTATGGCAATCTGAATGTGAGGAGCAAAAGCAAACTGACCAAAATAGTAACACACAGCCAGGAAAGTAATTGGTCGACCACAGGCACAGTTGAGCAGTGTGCTCCACAACGCAACCAAAAGGAAGGCACTGGCTGTCGTTGGCGACCCCTCCCACACTCTACACCTCCAGTTCGAGAGGCTTCCCTCTGGCCGGCGCTTCAGAATGCTCAAGGCAAAGAAGAACGTGTTCAAACATTCATTCGTTCCTTGTGCGGTTGGACTACTAAAGGCAACATAAATTGTATCGGTATACAGTGCATTCGGAAAGTATTCAGACCCCTTGACTTTTTCCACATTTTGTTACGTTACAGCCTTATTCTAAAATTGATTCAATTGTTATTTTTCCCCCCTCGTCAATCCTTTGTGGTAGCACCTTTGGCAGCGATTACAGCCTCGAGTCTTCTTGGCTACAAGCTTGGCACACCTGTATTTGGGAAGTTTCTCCCATTCTTCTCTGCAGATCCTCTCAAGCTCTGTCAGGTTGGATGGGGAGCGTCGCTGTACAGCTATTTGCAGGTATCTCCAGAGATGTTCGATCAGGTTCAAGTCCGGGCTCTGGCTGGGCCACTCAAGGACATTCAGAGACTTGTCCCGAAGCCACTCCTGCGTTGTCTAGGCTGTGTGCTTAGGGTCGTTGTCCTTTTGGAAGTTGAACCTTCGCCCCAGTCTGAGGTCCTGAGTGCTCTGGAGCAGGTTTTCATCAAAGATCTCTCTGTACTTTGCTCCATTCATCTTTCCCTCGATTCTGACTAGTCTCCCTTTCCCAGCCGCAGAAAAACCTCCACACAGCATGACGCTGCCACCCCCATGCTTCACCGTAGGGATGGTGCCAGGTTTCCTCCAGACGTGATGCTTGGCATTCAGGCCAAAGAGTTCAATCTTGGTTTCATCAGACCAGAGAATCTGAGAGTCCTTTAGGTGCCTTTTGGCAAACTCCAAGCGGGCTGTCATGTGCCTTACTGAGGAGTGGCTTGCATCTAGCAACTACCATAAAGACCTGGTTGGTGGGGTGCTGCAGATATTTTTGTCCTTCTGGAAGGTTGTCCCATCTCCACAGAGGAACCAATCACATTTTATTTATAAACACTTTTTACATCAGCAGATGTCACAAAGTGCTCTACAGAAACTCAGCCTAAAACCCCAAACAGCAAGCAATGCAGATGTAGAAGCACGGTGGCTAGGAAAAACTCCCTAGATGAGCTCCATCAGAGTGACCATCGAGTTCTTGGTCACCTCCCTGACCAAGGCCCTTCTCCCCCAATTGCTCAGTTTTTCCAAACTTCTTCCATTTAAGAATGATGGATGCCACGGTGTTCTTAGACCTTCTACACTGCAGACATTTTTCCCCAGATCTGTGCCTCGACACAATCCTGTCTAGGAGCTCTACGGACAATGTCGAGTCGCATTATAAAGGGTCTGAATATTTATGTAAATAAGGAACAGTGGGGAAAAAAAGTATTTAGTCAGCCACCAATTGTGCAAGTTCTCCCACTTAAAAAGATGAGGCCTGTAATTTTCATCATAGGTACACGTCAACTATGACAGACAAATTGAGGAGAAAAAAAATCCAGAAAATCACATTGTAGGATTTGTAATGAATTTATTTGCAAATTATGGTGTAAAATAAGTATTTGGTCACCTACAAACAAGCAAGATTTCTGGCTCTCACAGACCTGTAAATTCTTTAAGAGGCTCCTCTGTCCTCCACTCGTTACCTGTATTAATGGCACCTGTTTGAACTTGTTATCAGTATAAAAGACACCTGTCCACAACCTCAAAAAGTCACACTCCAAACTCCACTATGGCCAAGACCAAAGAGCTGTCAAAGGACACCAGAAACAAAATTGTAGACCTGCACCAGGCTGGGGAGACTGAATCTGCAATAGGTAAGCAGCTTGGTTTGAAGAAATCAACTGTGGGAGCAATTATTAGGAAATGGAAGACATACAAGACCACTGATAATCTCCCTCGATCTGGGGCTCCACGCAAGATCTCACCCCGTGGGGTTAAAATGATCACAAGAACGGTGAGCAAAAATCCCAGAACCACACAGGGGGACCTAGTGAATGACCTGCAGAGAGCTGGGACCAAAGTAACAAAGCCTACCATCAGTAACACTACGCCACCAGGGACTCAAATCCTGCAGTGCCAGACGTGTCCCCCTGCTTAAGCCAGTACATGTCCAGGCCCGTCTGAAGTTTGCTAGAGTGCATTTGGATGATCCAGAAGAGGATTGGGAGAATGTCATATGGTCAGATGAAACCAAAATATAACTTTTTGGTAAAAACTCAACTCGTCGTGTTTGGAGGACAAAGAATGCCGAGTTGCATCCAAAGAACACCATACCTACTGTGAACCATGGGGGTGGAAACATCATGCTTTGGGGCTGTTTTTCTGCAAAGGAACCAGGACGACTGATCCGTGTAAAGGAAAGAATGAATGGGGCCATGTATCGTGAGATTTTGAGTGAAAACCTCCTTCCATCAGCAAGGGCATTGAAGATGAAACGTGGCTGGGTCTTTCAGCATGACAATGATCCCAAACACACCGCCGGGCAACGAAGGAGTGGCTTCGTAAGAAGCATTTCAAGGTCCTGGAGTGGCCTAGCCAGTCTCCAGATCTCAACCCCATAGAAAATCTTTGGAGGGAGTTGAAAGTCAGTGTTGCCCAGCGACAGCCCCAAAACATCACTGCTCTAGAGGAGATCTGCATGGAGGAATGGGCAAAAATACCAGCAACAGTGTGTGAAAACCTTGTGAAGACTTACAGAAAACATTTGACCTGTGTCATTGCCAACAAAGGGTATATAACAAAGTATTGAGAAACTTTTGTTATTGACCAAATACTTATTTTCCACCATAATTTGCAAATAAATTCATTTAAAATCCTACAATGTGATTTTCTGGATTTTCTTTTCTCATTTTGTCTGTCATAGTTGACGTGTACCTATGATGAAAATTACAGGCCTCTCTCATCTTTAAGTGGGAGAACTTGCACAATTGGTGGCTGACTAAATACTTTTTTCCCCACTGTATATCTACATATATTTTTGTATGTAATTATTTTTGCAAAATGTTCTAAAAACCTGTTTTTGCTTTGTCATTATGGGGATTTGTGTGTAGATTGATGAGATTTTTATTTGTTTATTTTAATCAATTTTAGAATAAGGCTGTAACGTAACAAAATGTGGAAAAGGAGAAGGGGTTTGAATACTTTCCGAATGCACTGTATATGCATCTCCTCATAAGAAACAAGTCTCCCATAAGGACCTATAAACTCTGCCCATTAGATTTTCCACAAATGATACTTTTTGTAAAACACTACTACTCTTCCTTTCTATATGATTTGATTACATTTCATAGACGCCTGGTCTTTCGTCATGAAACTTTGCACAATGATGTCACTTCGATTGACCACATGTTATTTTCGAAATGACGCATAATATTGTATACTACCCTCAAAGTACATTCTGGGTTCAAAACAAGAAGTCCTACAAACACAAGCTTAGTACTGATAGAAAAGTAAGAGCTGTGGGATTATGATAAAGGTGTCAGAAACAATGTCACCACTACAGAGCCCTACATTACAAGATGGTGCCGACAGACACTGTCACCCGGTTTCTAGATCCTTGCAAAGACGGTTTTGATCACGTGGACTGGGAAATGTTCTGGGTTGCCTCAGAATAGTATTGATGTATACACCGACTCAGTGACTGGGTTCATCAGGAAGTGCATAGAGGATGTTTTCCTACTCTGACGATTAGAATTTAACAAAACCAAAAACCGTGGCTAGATGGCAGCATTTGTGCAAAACTGAAAGCGCGAACCACCGCATTTAACCACGGAAAGGTGACTGGAAATATGGACGTGTACAAAGAGACCAGCAACGACCTCCGTAAGGCAATCAGAGGCTAAACGACAATACAGGGACAACGTGGAGTCGCAATTCAACGGCTCATTTGTGGAATTTCTTTCCTTCTTAATGCGTTTGAGCCAATCAGTTGTGTTGTGACAAGGTAGGGGGGTATACAGAAGATGGTCTTTTACCAAATAGGGCTAAGTCCATATTATGGCAAGAACAGCTCAAATAAGCAAAGAGAAACGACAGTCCATCATTACTTTAAGACATGAAGGTCAGTCAATTCGGAAAATGTCAAGAACTTTTAACGTTTCTTTAAGTGCAGTCGCAAACCAAGCGCTATGATGAAACCGGCTCTCATGAGGACCGCCACAGGAAAGGAAGACCCCGAGTTACCTCTGCTGCAGAGAGAGGTAGAGTTCATTAGAGTTAACTGCACCTCAGATTGCAGCCCAAATAAATGCTTCAGAGTTCAAGTAACAGACATCTCAACATCAACTGTTCAGACGAGACTGCGTGAAATCAGGCCTTCATGGTCAAATTGCTGCAAAGAAACCACTACTAAAGGACACCAATAAGAAGAAGAGACTTGCTTGAGCCAAGAAACAAGAGCAAATGGACATTAGACTGGTGGAAATCTGTCCTTTGGTCTGATGAGTCCAAATTTGAGATTTTTGGTTCCAACAGCAATGTCTTTGTGAGACGCAGAGTAGGTGAACGGATGATCTCCGCATGTATGGTTCCCACCATGAAGCATGGAGGAGGTGGTGTGATTTGCTGGTGACACCGTCTGTGATTTATTTAGAATTCAAGGCACACTTAAGCAGCATGGCTACCACAGCATTCTGCAGCGATATGCCATTCCATCTGGTTTGTGCTTAGTGGGACTATCATTTGTTTTTCAACAGGACAATAACCCAACACACCTCCAGGCTGTGTAAGGCCTATTTCATGGAGTGCTGCATCAGATGACCTCAACCCAATTGAGATGGTTTGGGATGAGTTGGACCGCAGAGTGAAGGAAAAGCAGCCAACAAGTGCTCAGCATATGTGGGAACTCCTTTAAGACCGTTGGAAAAGCATTCCTCATGAAGCTGGTTGAGAGAACGCCAAGAGTGTGCAAATCTGTCAAGGCAAAGGGTGGCTAGTTTGAAGAATCTCAAATATGTTTTCATTGGTTTAACACTTTTTTGGTTACTACATGATTCCATGTGTTATTTCATAGTTTTAATGTCTTCACTATTATTCTACAATGTAGAAAATAGAAATAAAAGAAAAGCCCTTGAATGAGTAGGTGTGTCCAAACTTTTTACTGGTACTGTATATTTTTTATACCTAATTTTTGCGCTCTAAACATTCGTAAATTCCCATAGGAACACAGACATTAAGAAGTGCAGGCCATGCTTTCATTTTTCATTTTTACATACATATGAGAATGTTGAAGTCTCTACCTATCCATTGATGTAAATACATCCCCTGTCGGATTCCCAGTTCATCAACTAGATCGCAGTAGGTGATCACATGACGTCTCTTGGCCACTTAAATCCAGTTGCGTCTGGTTTGAGTAGTTAGTCACTAGCTAGGTTTCCATTCAATTGGCGACCGAGTTTCATGTGAATATTCTAAAATCCGCATAAAAACAATATGCACATTTCCCACCAGACATGAGTTTTCATCCAGTTTACTTGTTGCGGATAAAAGGCTGTGCGTGATGATGTAGTGCACATAAAAATAACTTTTATGGTTAAATTCCAGGGAAATTTGTATTAATGTACCGAAACCTAAAATGGGATTATCCTATTTTCAACTCTACTGATGGTTTTCAAATCAAATTTTATTGGCCACATGCGCCGAATACAACATGTGTAGACATTACAGTGAAATGCTTACTTACAGCCCTTAACCAACAATGCATTTATTTTTTAATAAAAAAGTAAAATAAAACAAAAAAAAGCATTGAGAAAACACAGCAGAAGTAAAATAAAATAACAGTAGGGAGGCTATATACAGGGGGGGTACCGGTGCAGAGTCAATGTGCGGGGCACCGGCTAGTTGAGGTAATATGTACATGTGAGTAGAGTTAAAGTGACTATGCATAAATCATTAACAGAGTAGCAGCAGCGTAAAAAGATAGCAGAAAGAACAGTCTATGACTAGGGTGGCTGGAGTCTTTGACAATTTTGAGGGCCTTCCTCTGACACCGCCTGGTATAGAGGTCCTGGATGGCAGGAAGCTTGGCCCCAGTGATGTACTGGGCCGTACGCACTGCCCTCTGTCACTAAAAATGTTTTATATAGCAATGTTGCACGACATACCAAAACTTCTGTACTTTTCCGATACTAGAACATGAAAAACAGTTATGTACTAGAATGTTACATCTGTCAAATGTGTCTCATGGATCAACTCTGTCCATCAGTGCAGCCGAGGTCCCCCTTATAGTGCGAAAAGCACAGTGCCTGCTCCTCTTAGCCTGCAATGTGAGTCTGGGCTGCATCATGTTAGCTCCCCACTCATGCTGCACGGAAGTTAACACACTTGAATAATGCGACATGGCATGTAGACATTTTGAAACTGTTAATTACTGTTATTACATTGTAAAATAATGTCCATACAGGCTAGAACACTTTAAAATGCAAGAAGATACCGGTAGCTTCCAGTTTTGTAGGCTAACTTTTCTTGCTAGCTTACAGCTGAAGCTATCATCAATTCACTATCCTGGTAATTTGTGTGTGATATATGCAAACCATAATATGCTGATTTCAAAGCTGATGGCCACCAAAACCAATTTATTTTAAACTTTTTTTTTTTAAGTCGCTCTCTTACGTCTCTCCCAAAGATGATCTATTGCGTCAGCGAACTGACTCCGGGCCGTCCCCCTCTTGCCTCGTAAATTACATCATTACTGGTTCAAGAGACAGCGTGCACTTATCAAATAAGCTACTTCTATGCAAATGTATGTCCCAAATGGAAGGGAAACAGATTGTCATCTGTATCCTCATGAAAATCAGCCAAAACAAGCTCAATAACTCAATGCATGCACACACTCCTATTGAATATGCATTCACCTGTATTGTGGATAGGCCTAGGCTACATTTTGATTTACCCTGTTCATCAATAGAGATTTACCATTCAAATAAATGATCACCATTATGTAGTTAGATTGTTTTTACCAAAGTAAATTTGATTGTATGATTGATTCATTAATGCATACATGGCTATCTCTGAAAAATGTTGACGTAAATAATGTCAAACGTATTGATATTGAACTCAAAAGATGCCCAACGATTGAACAGAGCAGTAGCTGAGTTTCTGTCTGGATCAAGTGCCATTCTGTGACTTTGGTTAATATGCCTTCTTTTTTTGCAGCGGTATCGTTTTGGTATTGAGTATCGTGATGGTATCAAGAATTGTGAAACTAGACCTGGTATCGAAGTAAAAATTCTGGTTTGTCTTCTTTGCCTTTCTCCCATAATGCAGCTCATCTATTTTGACTGATTACGTAACTACGTATCGACCATTATATTTAGACCATTATGTTACTATCAGTATAGTCTAGCGAGACTATCAGTATAACTGTCCGTTCTCTGAGTTCGTTCTGACAGCCCGTCCATTGTGAGCTATCAAGTTGATTTCCTGCGAGAAAAAAAAAATACTTAATTGTTTCTCTCTCTCCCCCCCCTCTCATTAATCCATGCAACATAAATGTGAATAATTGTCACTCATCAGCCCAAGGGGGTCCTTGTTTCCTCAATGCCTCTCAAAGCTCATTGGAGGAGGTGGTCTGAGGGAGGGACCTTGGATCCTATCCTCCAGTGAGCTTTGAGAGGCATTGAGAAAATAGGGACGGAGGAAGCAAGGATTTGACGGCCAGTAACGTTTTCATACAGTCTATGAGCCAAAGCATGTTATGTAAGGACCTCCTCCAATGTCTTCCTACTGGACAACCCAGTCATAGTTGGACAAGTTACAGCATGCCCCCTCTGGCCTCTGTCCAAGTTTGGTTATACATAGCCAGGTAATGCCTGAAGGGTCAAAAATATACCTGGCAATGCTGTTTGGTGCTGAAAGAAGCACTAAGCTTCTAAGCCCAGCTTCACACACCGAGTATGGTTACATGCACACAATAATGTGATTATTGTGGATAGTCATAATATAACAGTTTGATTAAAACATTTACATGATTTGCGAGAACAACGATTTCCCTAATAATCCTGTTTATATGGACACATCTGAAATCAGGCTACCTGATGGCGCTCTGATAAATGCAGACAATCGCCAATCAAGATGAACGTTCTACCACTGCGACCATGGTATTTTTGGGAAGCATATTGGATTCCGAGGTCGGACATATAAAGTTTGTATGTGAAAACTACTTCTAAGACTCATACATTCATTCAGTCGTCCCGAACTCACTCCACTCGTGCTAAAGAGGGAGGCTCGCTCAGCTGGTGCTAGCACATGTGCAGATCAAATAAACAGCTGGAACGACGATTAAAAGGTGTTTACCGGTCCTAATAATTCAAAAAATTACTCAGAAAACCAGTTGTCCAAAATCGGCGTATGTTTCCTTCGATTTTGACCTTACGCCGATTATGATGAGCAGAGTGAGGTGTTTACATGACTATTGCCATAATCAGTTTAATATTGAATTATTACTGTGCATGTAAACGTACTCACAGTCTGCCACTGTCGTGACCAGGATGAACCTATACTTAGAAAGCTAAGTTAAGGGCCTCCCGAGTGGCGCAGCGGTCTAAGGCACTGCATCGTAGTGCTTGAGGCGTCACTACAGATCCGGGTTCGATCCCAGGCTGTGTCGCAGCCGGCCGTGACCGGGAGACCCATGAGGCGACGCACAATTGGCCCAGCTTCTTCCAGGTTAGGGGCAAGTTTGGCCGGTCGGGATGTCCTTGTCCCATCGCGCTCTAGCTACTCCTGTGTCGGGCCGGGCGCATGCACGCTGACAGGGTCACCAGTTGTACGGTGTTTCTTCCGACACATTGGTGCAGCTGGCTTACGGGTTAAGCGAGCAGTGCATCAAGAAGCAGTGAGGCTTGGCACGGTCGTGTTTTGGAGGACGCATGGCTCTCGACCTTCACCTCTCCCGAGTCCGTACAGGAGTTGCAGGGATGGGACAAGACTGTCACTACCAATTGGATATAACGAAATTGGGGAGAAAAAGGGGTAAAAAAAATTACAATAATAGAAAGCTAAGTTAATGGGAAAGGATAGTAGCCTGCACTTGATGTTACCCCGGGATGAGTTCAGTAGTGAGAAAATGCTTTGCATCAGGGAGGGATTACTTGGATTTATCCAATAAGAATTTATTTTCCGTTGCAAAATGTTCTACAATATTTTTTGTTGCATGGCCTAATGAACACAACCCTGTGCTTCATAGGATGCTGTTCAAAGTTGAAAGGAATTACTGACTCCATAACTTGGAGCTCAACATACAGCAGCAGTGTAAAGGAGGAGAGTTGGAAATGGTGGTAGTGTGACCTACTCACCACGTGGTTGCCGGTACTGGAGCAGGGTTCAGAGCCCTTCCCTCCCTGTCCCTGGGTCTTAGGGCCACTCAGCGTGCAGGTGTACTGGGTGTCCAGGTCCTCATCGTTGAACAGCTCCATCGTGTCCATGCCGATGGCGGCACCCATGTCCAGTCCAAGCTTCCTCTGCAGCAGCTTCCTCTGGCGGGCCAGACGCTCTTTAGGGTCCACCTCACCTGGCAGGGGAGATAATAGAGAGGGTATGGTGCTTGTAGAAAATACCAACTCTGGAGAAACTCCCATTTATGTAGAGAACACACGGACACTTACGGCTGGCTTCCCGGACACAGATTAAGCCCCTAGTCCTGGACTAAAAATCTCCATTGAATGCGTTTTAGACCAGGACTAATGTGTGTCCCCGAAAACCAGCCTTTAAGGTTAAATGAGCGCTTCATTCTGCATGTTCCTGTATTTAGGGGACGTAAGTAGGGAGGTAGACTGACAGGAAGGCAAGTGAACTAGAGATCAGAGTATTGATTAACAGCAGAGGTCAGGTAAACTGTACTTTCACAGGCTGCAGCCACAATATATCAGAGGCACAAAAGTCACTCTGGACTAGTGTAGCAAAGCACACAAACATTAACTGTGACAGGACCTTGAACATATGAAAGAGTAGTGAATACTAGGAGGACTACAGGAGGCTGGGGGAACAAAAAATAAATAAAAATGATTATGAAGTTGAGATAGAGAACAAAGATTGGAGCCGTTTGAATTCAAACTCGTCACTTGGATCATCACATCGTCATGGAAAAGCAAACGAGAGCATACAGATCCAAATGGTCTAAAGGAAAAATCATATGGGCCCTGGTCCAAAAAGAATGCTATATATAGGATTATGGTGCCATTTGGGAGAGATTCAGAATGCAACATTGAAACTAAATCCTGACACCCTACAGTGTCAAATAATTGTTTGGAGTCAGGCACAAGTTACACAACGAATGTCAATACAGCGGCTGACTCAATCCAAGCATCTGGCTACTTGTTCAACAGAAGCACAACCAGACATAGCCTATCCATGTGGTCACATATCTGATTCTCCCATAACATTCCTTCTAATTGGATAATAACAGACACAAACCAACCTATTAGGAGCCTCACTGAGCACAGGTGTTCGTAGGAGGAGTTAAGAGTTAAAAGGCAGATGTTTACCATTCTGGCGGTTGGGGGGTGAGAGAGACGTTGGCTGGGTGGGGTTGGGGGAATGGGATGGGAGGGTGGGGGTGGAGGCCTACTGCTTTAATGTTTTACTTTCCTGTTTATACTGAATGCATTACTTAAACTTTAAAATATGATCAAAATTATCAATACTTTGTAGTTATGTACCTTTTGTAATGTTTTCATTTTTTCCTCTTCTGAGTGGCAGCCCACATGTACAATGTATGAACTAATATGGAATATGACATGATAATATTGATAAGAAAAAATGCATACCAGACTTGTCATCTTGGACCTCAAACTCAGCACCGGCAGAACCCAGCAGAGAAGCACCATGTTTGAGCAGGCGGGAGATGTCGAAGCGGTAGAAACTCAACCGGTCAGAGGAGGAGTCTTCTGGGGAGAAGTCTGCACACGACTCTGGAAGAGAGAGACACGAATTCCATTTTAATCATTTCGCAGATGCTTTTATGCAGAGCGACTTACAGTTTGTGCATTCAAGATAGCTAGGTGGGACAACCATATACCACAGGCATAGAAAGAAAATTCTTCCTCAACGTAGCTATCAATAGAGTCAGAGCTAGAATGGGGGGGGTCAAGAAAAGGAAAAACTTGCACTTTACTTGCCAGTATCACTTGTTTATTTCAGCTTACATATCAGTCCCTCAGCCTTCGTCAGGGCTTTTTTTAAAGTACAAAATGAGGAAGCATGCATCTTGAGTGCTTGATTGCTGATGAAATGTCAAGGGTTTCATTTCGATGCGTGACATGAGCCCGAACCGCTTTAAAATGTGCCTGCCCACGCCTACACACTCAAGTGCCTCGTCACCTCCTGTCAATGGTTACTTAAGAGCAGTAGAGATGCAGCGCTAACATCCCAGTTACATAACAACACCTATCATTACACCCATTCCTGATGGCTAAAACAAAGCTATAGAGGCCGTTAAAGGTAATTTAAATGCTAATCCTTTGTGTAATGGCACGTTAAGGCTTTATTTGTTACCTGCTGTCAGGATTAACAAAATACAGGCAGTTGGCTGTGACTAACGTGGCAGGTTGAGGTTGGTTCACCTTCTTTGGGCTTGGGTGACGGGTTCCACTCTGGGATATTCTTCACAATGGCCTCCACTGCCTGACCCGCAGCGATACGCGTGTCCCAGTTTGGACTTCTCAGGTACGTCAACACCTGTAGGTTATGGGTAAGCGAGAAAACATAAGACTCATAGGATGTAACACATCTCAATCAAATAGGTGACAGGTCCCATGTGGCTCAGTTGGTAGAGCATGGCGCTTGCAACGCCATGGTTGTGGGTTCGATTCCTACGGGGAACCAATACGAAAAATTTATGAAAATGTATGAACTCACTACTGTAAGTCGCTCTGGATAAGAGCGTCTGCTAAATGACTAAAATGTAAAAATGTAAATCAGATGGTGGGAACTTATGCGCTATTCCAGGTCAAACAGTCCACTTCTTTAATAATCACTTCAACATTCCCTGAGGCAACAAAGACAATGGGCTCTGCAACAGTCTATGACCTTTACGGGCCACCAGTTAGATTTTTCCAGACAAGGTAAAGGGGGGGGTGGGGGTTTGCAAATCTGTATGGGTTTTTAAAGTATGGATGCCCTTTTGGCAGCACTGCAGGCAGATGGGTGGGGAGCTGACAACAATGTGGAATCCCTGGATCGTATTCATTATTGCACATCGTAGCAAAATGAAAAAAACATTTCTTAAGTTCAAGTAGTCTCTCCCTGTTTCAGTCTTCTTCCTTTTGGTGCCTAATAAATACAACCTTGATGTAGATAGGGACCTGACTGTGGGCACTGATGAGGACAAGCCCAGCACCCACCTTCGACAAAAGGTTGTTGAGCTCATGCGGGTGGAGTTTGACCACATCTCCCAGCTGTATGGCTGCAGCCTTCCTCGTCACCGGAGTAGTCCCAGTGTCAAGCAGGATGAATAGACGATCAAGCCTGGAGGACGAGAAAGAGTGGGAGAGAGAAAAACAAGTAGACCATAAAATAAGCTTATGCATGCATTGGTCTACATTGCATATGAGAAGAGACTTGTGAGAAGTTGCATTCATTTTTTTGCATTTCCAAATTTAACAAAAGGATATCAACTCCACGGAGCGGGAACTTGAACTTCTGCTTTGTGAAATAAGGTGTATATACACACTTCAGTTTTGCAGATTGCATTGTTCATGGCACTAGGGAGGGCACTTCAAATCCAAACCATTAAATGAGTTATGACATCAATCCATCGAACCTAGAGTATACTGTGCATATTACTACAGTTTGATACGAGTATTGAACACATCTCTGCTAAAAATAAAACCGAGGGCCATTAAAAATGGCAATGCTGTGCAGTGTGGCAAAATGCCCATCCCACTCAAAGTAAAACAAATCCAACATAATCTCTAGGCTACAGATTAATACAATTGTGGTTAAGCGATGTATACATATTTTTGGGATTAGGAATAGTTTAGGCATGGAGAGAAAAAGTATTTTCCCCTTTGAGCATTCAATGCAAATGATCAGGGTGGAGCATTTAGGATTTGTTATTCATTGTTATTGTACTACCAACTAGTTAATTTCATATCAAAAGGAGGATGTTCAGCAGATTTAATATACAATGTGCATATCATTAGAATTATAGTTTCATAAATTGGCTGGAGGGTAACTGTCAATGAATCATTGCATCCAGGTAGCATTCAGTCACCTCTGGTAGAGATATATATATATATATAATGCATTAGCTGAAGGCTTCAAATAGGCATCCTCTTGCGAGCCTGACTAGACAAACTCAGACACACGATTGCCCATTATATTATTTAGCCAACTAACTTACACATCAAATATGACACGAGGGAAACAAGCCACCGTACAATAACCATACATTTGGGAGACTAATCTCATCAAAATAATCTCTGGATGAAACACAAGAGCGATAATCTAATTTGCAAGATGACAGACTGGCACATTTGCAAGCAGATTGCACTTCAATTAACGGTTAGCTAAAAGTAACTTGTCTCGTTGAACATATTAGCAAGATCAATTGTATGCTATACAGGTCTGCTAGTAGCTAGCTAAAAATACATAACGTTAGCTAATTGGCAATAGCTGCTGTTTTGTAGATGCTAGCTAGCTCAGTAAAACTGGCTGGCTAAATAAAATAGCTAAAAAGCTAGCTACCGTTAATTTAGTTAGAGCTAACGTTAGCTAGTTATTACCACCATGCATTTTCATACTAGTTGGCTAGCTAGGGAATCTCACCTTGACACGGCCATGACGATTAATTGAATGCGTAAATGTGCTCTTTTGTGATCCGCATTTAACAGAAGCGATCATTTATTTAAAGTTATCCTCTTTACTTGACGCTAATCCAATGCGATAGCTAGCTAGCCTAGGCAAAGGAGGCCCTGGTGCGTCTCTCTTTAGTCACACAGCTCACCACCCGAAACCAGTCGAAATGAGTTCATCAAATCATGGCTTCAAAGTAGGTCCCTCTTGTCTCTTCAATAACTTCTTCCTAAGTTAATTGCCATTTATTAAACTTATATCACCTTAAACCTTGTATTAACCTTCAGCACTACTCCCAGATAAGTACTTTAATCTAATACAATTTAAAGAATAGTTTTGCTGTCCGCTAAAGGGAACCCAGGAGGCTGATTTTATATGAGGAGCCATCTTGCATTTATTCCTTCCTCCATAGCAGACGCCGGCTGATTGGTTAGAAGCCATTTCAGCGACCAATCAAAAAGAACATTAAAGAGGAAGGTAGGAAGATAAAAAAAAAATCCTGGCATGAAATATTTTTTTTTCCTTTTGAATTGACAAAAGCCCGCCCACGCACCTTTCATTCACCAGACAACCTTTACAATCAGGTCTGTACAATGCATTTACTCAATGGTGCAACTCAAACCATGGTGATAGCTTTGATAAAACTAATTTATTAACATAACTGTACATCAAAGCTCCATCACCAAGTATTTTAAACTTTCTTCAGAGTCACAAAGTTTAATATTTCAAGCTGCTAATTAAGCAAAACATTTTGAAAGTGTCTAGCTACATTTTATACATTATTGAAGTGTCCAGCTTGCTAAATTTGTAAATAAAAATAAAAATAAAAAATTCAGCAAGCAGCCAAATCTGGCGGTCGTAGCTGAGTTTCAGAACCAGGAGCTGACCAGTGCTGAAACTGCCAGCTCGTGCAAAGACGAGACAGTTGATTTAGCTGTGTGGCCACAGCTAGCTAACACAGTGGAGCAGTGAAATTATGGCGAAGAAATCTCATTCTTTTGTTGGGTACAGTAGCTATGTTGCATAAAAATAATAGCTAGTAGATAGATTTATGGTCAATCAGCTGCTATCTAGCTACAGTGAGGGAGCTGTCTAAAGCAAAGCCAATCAAGTTCTAGCTAGCTAACTTTGGCTGGCTAGCTATGCATTTGGCAGGAACCTAGCTAGCTAGCAAACTAGCTAACGTTACTAGTAGCTAGCTAGCTATGTTGAGGGAAAATATTATAATAACTAGCTAACCCCTTTCATCTGTGCTGAGAGTAACTAGCTAGTACTTATCAATTGGTTGTTATTTTCCTACACTTTCACTGATGGTATTATTAGTCTTTTCTCAGAGTTTGTTTGTTTGATCTAGTTTGTTTGTTTGTTCTAGTTTAGCTAAAGTATTTTGTTTATTTGATCTCATGTTTATTTGATCCCAGGGCTACCATGGACCATGCCATGGCATGGTGACCTGGCTGCCAGGTCTCACTAGACCATAAACATCATCATGATTATGATGAATCTCCTCCAGATGTAGCCTAACATGTGGTTCTAGGATATTCAACTGAATTTAATAAATGTATATCAAATTTTTGCTCAACTTCAAGGTGACGCTTGAGGAAATATGAGGCTTGTGGCTATAACTTGGCAATAGTGAAACAGTTCTGTATGACATATCCATTTGTTTGTGAGGATGACAGAGGAGAATAAGGAAAAGCTTCAGCTTCAAGATGGAGTACACATCCAAGAAAGGGGTATTGGCATACTGCTTTAAAAAAATCATTTTCAGTAGAGAATTGTGCATTTGATTGTTGTTGTGTTGTGTTTACTGACTCCGCTTGGTTTTGACAGTGATACAACATCCCCCTCATATCAGGCTCAGCAGAAGTCAAGAAAGAGGTAGACTCATGCTCCAGGAATACAAGGTGAGATAGTTTTTATTTCCACTAAAGCTATATCCACGATATGTGAAAAGGTTGATATTGTCATTCTTATGTTCCCTCATCTAGTTAAAAACCCTTCAAAGTAAAATCAATGTTGCAAGAGAAGTGAGAATAAAAGAACCTCAGAAGATTGCTGATAAGCAGGTAGGGAAAATACAGGTCTTGTCATTTGTGCATTATAGGCTAGAAGTCTGACCAGGGTATTGTGCCTGGCTTTCATCGTTTGGTTGTACTATTGATTTGATACATACTTACTTAAATGAGAGAGTGCATTTCTCTTATAATCTGGCCTGTCTTTGTACTATTTTATTTTAAGTCATGCTCAGAGGAAGAAGCCTATCGATTCTTCTGCCATGAATTTGATGAGTTGGAGAGGAATGGACCTACCACTGGAACACTCTCACAACAGGTAGCCCAACCATAGTGAAGAATATACATTTGGTGGAAAATGTACAAAGATAGCTGTGATCATAAATGTATTAAAGGCCCAGTGCAGTCAAAAACATGATTTTCCTGTGTTTCATATACACTGAGTACAGGGATGCTGGCCCATGTTGACTCCAATGCTTCCCACAGTTGTGTCAAGTTGGCTGGTTGTCCTTTGGGTGTTGGACCATTCTTGATATACACAGGAAACTGTTGAGCGTGAAAATAGTTAATTGACCAATAAGAAAGAGAGTTTCAAACATCTCTGCCAATAACAGCACATTTTCCCCTCCCCACTCAGACCACTCCCAGACAGTCCTAGCAAAATTCTTGCTTGAGAAATTGCTCTTTGCTAAGAAGCTATTTTTGTTTCTTTTTGACCATTTTAATTGAAAACAATCACAGTAGCTAGGTTTCCATACAATTGGTGACAGGTGTTCATGCAAATATTCAAAAATCAGCATAAAAACAATACGTGCATTTTCCCACCAGGATGGTGATGACGTAGTGCACATAAAATACCTTTAGCGGTTAAATTCCCATGTACCGAATAAAAAATCCAAGTTAAATGGGTTTTTATCGTATTTTCAACTCTACTGATGGTTTTCTCACAAAAAAAGATGGTGTTATATAGCGTGTGCCCACTCTGTTATTGGCACATGCACTCTAGCCAACAGCTCGCAGATACAGTGCAGGTAGCCCTATAGCCTACATTATGAGATTATTATGGACAAAAAAATGCATTTGTCAAACGGCAGCCAGGCATCGATGATTATGTCACCAGAATTAGACCCTCGATATTTATTGGAAGGCTCATCACCTTGCACTTTCACCACCCTGTGAAGTTCATCATAATTTAGGGAGGACCACACAACATGTCATCACGTAAACTCCAAGTTTACTTTGATATGATGGTTATTATATAAATATTTGCGCATAAAATTGTTTCCACCGACATTTCGAGCATTATACATTTTACCGACAAAAAGATCCCACCTTGGTTCGGGTATTTTGGAAAGTTTACCGACACATTTTCTGTTTCCATCAGGCCTGTCATTACATTTTTTAGCCGACATGTACTTTACTCCCATAAAATTGTTGGATGGAAACTTGGTTAGTAAGGTACTTAATTGTTCCCCAGAAATTATTTGATATTGAGATACAAACGGCTGCATTGGACCTGTAAAACATTTTGTCATTCACCTATGTAACTGTGTTATGAAGTTGCCGCCACAATATTAATGTGCAGCCATTATTGAAACATGTTTATTTTGTTTCCATAATAGAGTGGGATAGATACTGTCATCGATATTGAGAATGTGGATGAGTGTCATAATCCTCTTGTTCCTGGAGATATTGAGACCCTTGATGTAAATCCAGACCTTTTATTTGTGCCCAGTGATTTACCAGGTGATGTAGGCCTACAGCCTTTATATTATCATCTTGAGATGGAAAGGATATACCTAGTGTTGATGTTTAGTACCTAATTGTTGCTTTTGTTGTTATTATAACTGAATGTGAAGGAAATATAATTTTAAAGTGAGAATAATTAGATTAATCTGATGACAGTAAACCAAATGAGGATTATACCAAGGTATTTGAAGCCCCGTTTTCTGGAGGATGAAGGATTTTATGTCTGTGAGAGACCCCAAGTGCCGAGGAAGATGATGAACAAAATGGACAACCGGCTGATTGAAGAAGAAAAGGTATTGATTCATGTTAGATCGATAATAAGTACATTCCGTTACGTAATCACAATATTTTCCATTTTGTATTTCAGTATGTTTAGGGAGTAAAGGTTGACTTATATTGAGTGGTTACATAATGCATATTTGTAATAATTTAATCGCATCATATGAGCAGCCTTTTCACGGCTCTCTTTAGAATTATGGTTATGAAACATGTGTTACGCAATATCTAAAAAGAGCACAGGAATGAGGAGTATTCATGTTCACATTCAGATTTCAACAAATGGTGCCTTTTACCATTCAGGAAATATATGGAATCGGATCTAATGAAACATTTTATGCAATGCTTAGCTAAATGACTAAAATGTAAAATTGCTGATATAAAGGCACATTACATTTGATCTGGTTTTATCTACAGCAAAGTACCACGCTGACCTTTTTCTTGTGTAAGCAAAAGTGAGCAGAGATGCTGTCCATTTGTTGTTGTTCAGGGACAGTCCTGGTTTGGAGAGAATGGTTGCGTGATTGCTATTCCGGACCCAATCCAGAAGTATTGGCATTGTAAAGTAGATTTCCCATTCTCAAGCCAGTCTCCTTGTCTGACCACGGTGCACATGAGGGTGAGTCTGTCCTTGAGTGTACTATGTGTGATGTAAAATGTGTAATGTTGTACTGTCTTATGAGTGGAATGGCTTGTTACATATAAAGTCCCTCTTTTCAAAGACACTTGACCTAATTCCACCTGTCATTAATACCATGCTTGAAGCACCTACAGCAGTCAGTAACACCATGTCCCCTTACAGCCTGATAAACTGCGAAGTGCAGGATCTGTTGTCTCTAATGCAGAGGCCAGTGCAGGGCTGTGGCAGCTTGACCTGAACCTAGCCAGGCTGAATTTCACCCACCATCCCCTGTTCTGTACAGAGCATGTGTTGGCTCAGAGACTGTATGAGCTCTATGAGCGTTATGAAACCCGTGAGATGAAGGGTGCAACTACCTTTCTGCAGGAAAAGGTACAGCACTATTATTAGATTTACGATTTAAATCATTTGGGGAAAGTAATGCAGTCATACAGTAGTATATTGTTAATCTGAAGAAAAAAAAATGTACCTCACACTGGTAGCTAAGGGGACTGAAGAAGTCAGAAACAGCCTTGACCACCACTGATGAAACTGCTCCTGGCTCAAAGTTACGGAATCTGAGACAGGAAATACGGTGAGAGGGATTTCTGTTCTAAGAAATACGATTATTTACTGTACCTATATGTTTGTAAAGGTATTGCTGTAATGAATCTGCTCACTGCAGAAAGACCCATGTAGCACTGAAGAATGAGAGGCAGGCAGACATCTCTCTGGTGAGGAACATTGTTGCTGCTTGGAAGCGCATCAAAACCCTCAGGGCCAAGAACGGCTATGTGAGCACCACTGTGAAACTACAGCTGCATAAGTAAGCATCATTTGTATTGTTTTGACATACACTACCAGTCAAAAGTTTGCACACCTACTCATTCAAGGGTTTTTCTTTATTTTTACTATTTTCTACATTGTAGAATAATAGTGAAGACATCAAAACTATGAAATAACACTTATGGAATCATGTAGTAACCAAAAAAGTGTTAAACAAATCAAAATATATTTCAAATAGCCACCCTTTGCCTTGATGACAGCTTTGCACACTCTTGGCATCCTCTCTCAACCAGCTTCATGAGGAATGCATTTCAATTAACAGGTGTGCCTTCTTAAAAGTTAATTTGTTTGAGCAAATCAGTTGTGTTGTGACAAAGTAGGGGGGGGGGGTATACAGAAGATAGCCCTATTTGGTAAAAGACCAAGTCCATATTATGGCAAGAACAGCTCAAATAAGCAAAGAGAAACGACAGTCCATCATTACTTTAAGACATGAAAGTCAGTCAATTCGGAAAATGTCAAGAACTTTGAGGTTTCTTCAAGTGCAGTCGCAAAAACCATCAAGCGCTATGATGAAACTGGCTCGCATGAGGACCGCCACAGGAATGGAAGACCCAGAGTTGCCTCTGCTGCAGAGGATAAGTTCATAAGAGTTACCAGCCTCAGAAATTGCAGCCCAAATAAATGCTTCACAGAGTTCAAGTAACAGACACATCTCAACATCAACTGTTCAGAGGAGAACGTGTGAATCAGGCCTTCATGGTCAAATTGCTGCAAAGAAGCCACTACTAAAGGACACCAATAAGAAGAAGAGACTTGCTTGGGCCAAGAAACACGAGCAATGGACATTAGACCGGTGGAAATTTGTCCTTTGGCTTGGAGTCCAAATTTGAGATTTTTGGTTCCAACCGCTGTGTCTTTGTGAGAAGTGGTGTGGGTGAACGGATGATCTCCGCATGTGTATTTCCCACCGTAAAGCATGGAGGAGGAGGTGTTATGGTGTGGGGGTGCTTTACTGGTGACACTGTCTGTGATTTATTTATAATTCAAGGCACACTTAACCAGCATGGCTACCACAGCATTCTGCAGCGATACACCATCACATCTGGTTTGGGCTTAGTGGGACTACCATTTGTTTTTCAACAGGACAATGACCCAACACACCTGCAGGCTGTGTAAGGGCTATTTTACCAAGAAGGAGAGTGATGGAGTGCTGCATCAAATGACCTGGCCTCCGCAATCCCCCGACCTCAACCAAATTGAGATGGTTTGGGATGAGTCGGACAGCAGAGTGAAGGAAAAGCAGCCAACAAGTGCTCAGCATATGTGGGAACTCCTTCAAGACTGTGGGAAAAGCATTCCAGGTGAAGCTGTTTGAGAGAATGCCAAGGGTGTGCAAAGCTGTCAACAAGGCAAAGGGTGGCTATTTGAAGAATTTCCAATATAATATATATTCTGATTTGTTTAACACTTTTTTAGTTACTACATGATTCTATATGTGTTATTTCATAGTTTTGATGTCATCACTATTATTCTACAATGTATAAAATAGTAAAAAATAAAGAAAAACACTTGAATGAGTAGGTGTGTCCAAACTTTTGACTGGTACTGTAGGATAGGCCTATATATACTGTACGTGCAAATTCTGGCCATAAACGTTCATGTAAGTCTTCGGTCATATCACATGAACAACACACATCGAGCCTCGTTATTGTTATTTTATTGTGTTACTATGTCCTTTTTTTTAAATTTAGCAAATATTTTTCTTAATTTTGTAACTCTGCATTGTTGGGAATGGGCTCGTAAGTAAGCATTTAATGGTCAAATCTACATCTGTTGTATTCCGTGGATGTAACCAATCAAATTAGATTTTGATTTGATTCATATTACTTCACCCTCACATTGACTTTTAAAGTCATTGCAAAGCATACAGGGTTTATCATCTTAAAGTAGGCTATTCATGTGTTCAGCATTTAGGATAGGGCAGTTGTTACCATAGAGATACTAGAGAACGCATCTCCTGTCTTTACAATGGCTGCTTCTGTGGCAGAGCCATTTAAGGCTACATCAATTTGAAAGTGTTCCATTTCTTTTACTTCTATGAGTGTTATGACAGTTCGTAATGAAACTGAAAAGGTGCATACTATCACTTAGTGTGTTGTAGTGGGTATAGTCTGAACAGGGATAAAGCCAAGGTTGGTGATTTACTGCCACTTGCAGTTATGGAATGTTTGCTCAGGAGTATAATCCATTGGCTGATCCCTCCTGCTGACCTGGATGGAATTCTGTGAACCTTGCTTAACCCATAGCAAGTTCCATCCATTTGACGAATGGCCCTCAGTGGCACTGCCAATGATACCAAAAAATATTTGGGTCAAGTGTGCCCTCTATCCAACTCTATGGTTGTAACCGGGAAGTATTTAGAAAGCAGTGCAATTGATCTTTTTCATTGAAACTAATCTCATTCACAGAGTGAAGGCCAGGATCACCGACAGCGCGACAAACAGAACTGGGACAGATGAGCACATGAAAGCAAGCGTCTTCTCTCTTGACAATCTCTTAACATAACTGTTATTAATAAACTATAGCAGTACTGTTTGTAATAACCTTTGTTGCATTGTTTTTCGCGTAAACATCATATTGCAGGCAAGGCTCTACACAGATGGAGACGTAACGATCAAGCAGCACTACCTGTGTAGGGAGCTGAAGGAGCATAAAGAAGAGGAGATATACATCCCTCCAGTTCCAGGACAAGAAGAGGAGACGTTTACTGATTCTGTCAACCAGAAGGCAGATCAGTTAGATCTAGTTCCTGTTCTTACTATGTGTGGTGTGGTCACTCCAACCTCTAGCTGTCCTCCGTAAGATTCTCTTCAGAAACATTTAAGCTAGTTGTTGTTTATCCATTCACTGGAAATGTTTGTTTTTAAGACTACCCAGTTGAGAGTGGACATGGCACTTACTTTGGCACTGACTGATATATGATCATGTATTTTGATGTTATCGATGTATTCAATTTGTTCATATTTTATTTATTTTACAGTGATGAGAAGGTTAGAAGATATGAACTGGCCAACCACAAAGTATCAGTGAACATATTCTATAATGGAAAGCATGTGTCTACCTCCGAGCCGTCCACGTTCGACAGTGACTTCAGAGTTCAAATTCAACAGATGTTCAACATGCAGATAATACACAGCCCAGAGAACATTATGCTTGAGGTGTGTTTCTCTTGCTGTCAATAATATTGTTAATTAGTTTTTTGCTTTTGAGAGATGCTATATTCTTACATTTTTCCAGTAACACTTAATGTGAAGGTACACTTTATAACGAATGTGTTTCAATGGGCTTATAAGTAGTTTATAAACTGTTAATTATTTGTTTTGTAAATTCACTATTCCAGATTTGTGAGACGGTGAAACACAAGAGCACTGTTGTGGCCAAAATATATGTGCCCATACCAGACAGGAACATGCTCTCTAGCAACGCTACAATGGAGAGGTCAGAGTTCAGCAGTGACAGAACCATCAAGGCCTACTACGCTGGTGTTGGGAGCAGTGAGTAACGTTGTAGCTATGGTTTGTGATTATTTGGAAGATGTGATATTTAGCATAGGTGAAATTGCCACGGGATGTGGGGACATGTAACACTTGATATTTAGTGATGAGCTATCCTGTGAAAGTCTATTAAAAAAGTTATGGTAATGTAGCTCACTATGTGTTTTTTTATTGTTGTATGAGGATAATGTCAACCCAGGTCTTTAGTGACAAAGCAATGGTCTTTTTAGATGTCCCATTCAAACTAGAGAAGGAGGATACTGAGGTGTGCCTCATGACCTCTGGGAGGCTGATGTATGTTGTCTCCTGGGCTGTGGATGAGAGTGGCTTTCCCATGGCGCCCACTGCCCCACCACACAGACCCAGCTTCACCAGGTGAGTCTGAACAACACCTGACTGACTTCCACAAGGTTGGCCTTCTTCGCACGCACACACACACATACATGCTCACACGCACGCAGGCTCGCACATACACACACACCTCTGTTTGTCTGTTACCTTATGAATTGAAGGCTTTTCTTAAGGCTGTCTTGCAATAGAAACCCTAACCATGTTACATTGTCTGTAGACCAATGGTCAGCGGTCCCAATGCGAGTAGGCTTGAATGGATCAGGGACCTTCAGTGTGACCCCAACCACCCTTCTAACACAGAACTCACAGAACTCCTTAGGGTGAGTGTTAACACTAGACTCAGAACCTCCACTTGTATTCTATCAAAATAAACCCAATGTTGTGTGGTTGATACAAAACATTCAGTGGTTGCCATGGATTCGAATCAGGAAACAGCTGGAGTGCTGAAACATGAAAGCTTGCCCGGAGCACTTGGTTTGAAGTGGACGTTTGAAGTAGCATCTCATATTGTTTGACCAATAGGAGGCCTGTGAGCAGAGAGACAGAGCCACGGGTCACTTCCGCCTACATGCCCTGGAGGAGGAGTTTGACTTCACCACCGAGGAGCAGCTGGAGAAGTCCAGACGCTTTGGTCTCCTGCAGCTGCGGAGCTCTCATGCTGTGGACGTCAGCCTCTCCAAACCCATCCCTCTCCACGACAGAGACATTACTGAAGCCATGTTCGCTGTAATGCCCTTTTCATTATTAGCCTGGTTCCAGATTAGTTTGTGCTGTCTTGCCAATTCCTACAGCATGGTCATTGTCATGCCAATGTTTGGCTATACACAGCATGAACAGATCTGAGACCAGAGTAGACTACTTCCTCATCCCTATATTCTGCAATGTTTTGGCTTGGTTTCATAAATAGTTTCATACAGGTACATACTTTACTCTCTTCATGCAATAACTTTGTGAGACTTTTGTTGCTTTGTTGTTTCTCAGGATTATGATGCATCCCCAAGTCTGTTCCTTATGGATGAAGACCCTATCACAATGCAGAGAGCACGCTCTATCCACTACATCCAAAAGGTACTCTTCTTCCTTCTCTAGATTCTTTCATCTGTAATTAGCATTTGATCATGTATGTCTGTGTTCACAGCTTACTCATATGATATGTTTGATATATGAACACGGGCTAACGAGTAGCAATTAAGGCATGTAATTTTCGATTGTCATGTGAGCTGTAATTGTTTTTTAGGCGTTGAATTTGGCACGAACGAAACTGTTGAACATCAAGAGGAAATACAAGTTCTCTGATATAGTCACTGAGTACCAAGAGGCAGATACAGTGATGTGAGTGTCAAGACTCTTTTTCTCCTTCACACCTCTCCGCATACAAATGGTGTTGCTGTACAGCCCACAAACCACGTCATAAAGACATCTAAAAGTATCTTTAGCTCTTGAGGCTTCTGCGAAATGGCAGACATAATAATAATTGAGTAGGTGCTTCTATTTGTCCTTTTCAATGTGTTTTTTTTGCATATCCCATTCTCCCTGAGACACCCTCGGAGAGCGGGGTTGTCACAGCCAGGGTCTGCCATTCAACAGCCACCCTTGAGCAATTAGGGTTAAATACCTTACTCAAAGGCACATCGACAGATTTTTCACCTTGTCAGCTCTGGGATTTGAACTAGCAACCTTTCGGTTACTGGCACAACGCTCTAATTGCTAGGCTACCTGCCACCAGGCTACATGATGATACATGTCTCTATGTTTTGCTCGGACACTTCTAGAATCCTAGCCTGGAATCCAAACTGGTATGCTTTGTTTCACCATTGAAATGGAGCATATCCATTTGGATTGCAGGCTAACACTCTCCACCCCATCAGGGAGTTCGACTGGGACATGTTCAGACTGAAGCGACCTCTCCGGCCTCAGCGTGTGAAGACGAAGATCATTCCTACCTGCTCCCTCTCAGACGGGGACCTGAGGATCCGTGTTGCCATCAACAATGCCCAGGCCTTGCCTGTTCGCCAGGAGGCTTTCCTCAAGTATTGATCCAAGTTCTACCCATCCTACTACTTTTACAACTACAGCTTCTAACGTCAAACCTATGCTATTACTATAACAAATACCTCTACGTCTACTATCATCACTTTACAGTACACCCAACCCAATACTACTTATACTATTAGCTGAACATATTCTCTATATCTACAAAATAGTTGGCAACAACCCCACAATGGCAGATACTTCAGCTTCTCATGCCTGCAGCTATCCTTATCCTAATATAATTCTCACTGTACAATGCGTGATGCAACGGTCCTCTTATCCAATTCTAGCAAAGATAATTTTTTTAAACTGAATTTCCTCCCCACTTGACAACCATGCTCATAGAGAACATAGTCAAAAATAGACACTACTTTATATTTCCTTGACAACGCAGGTCCATCTGTGTGGAAGCAGATCTAAGGAGTTGTGTTTTGTGTACCTTTAGGGAGATTCACGCAAGAGGCTCCTGCTGTGGTCTGACTAGCAGCAGCAGACACAACATGACAAGCAGCTCAGAAAAGGCTGTTCTACAGGTAAATTGGTAGAGGTAGCACATATTTGGTGATAAAATATCACAGATAGAGAGGTGATCAGTGTCAACAGCATATTGTATATTGAAACAGAATTCAGATTGCATTGACAGTCAGATACTACATTCACTTATTTTCCTGATAGCTTTTTTTGTCATATAGGCCACTGACATGACATGCTGTATATATGGCAATATGCTTATGTAGGTTCATAACAGTAGGTTGAGTTTGTCCCATGGTTGTGCCAGGCTCAGGTTCAGCCCTTCGTTGAGGTTAGGTTTCAGGAGACAACGTATGAGAGCAGCATAGAACAGGGACCCAACCCATGCTGGAGGGAAGAGTTCACCCTGGAGTTTAAGTACTGTCCTAATTCACTTTTAATTCCATCTCCAACTGGTTCAACAAGTGAATACTGTACATCCTTACACATATACCAGTACTGTTCATGCTAATAAAAGAAAGTTTCAGAAATGTAAAATGTAATGTTCTCTCAGATCCTTAGGGGGTGATTATAGCCACGCAGCCCTTTCCAAAGTACAAGACAACATTGTCATAAACGTGTTTGATGAGATGTCGTTTCAAGTCATTGAGGTACTGTAAGCCTCAACTATGCAAGTACAATCACTGTTCAAAGGCCACTTCAAATCACAGAGTGAACCGGAAATCAACATTCTGTCTGTCCGTCTCCGTCTCCATCTCTCCCTTACTCTCTTTTTTTCTGTCATCTTTCATCTCACCTGTGTGAAACCCAGAGCAGTTCTCTGAGAGGCTGTGGCACCCAGGTGTTCTCTGGCAGACAGTGGCTGGGCTCAGTCACCTTACCCTTCAGATCTCTGCTGCAGCAATCCAAGGTACTGTTCCGCACACACACCTTCAGGTTCTGCACCAGCCTGATAAAAGGATTTAAAGTCTGTCAGCTTTGTCCAACTTGGCCTAGTAATGTTGGTAAGCTGCTGTGGTTGCTTACTGTGTGTAATAGAAACAAAGAAAGGCACAGTGATGCCGAATCGTTGGTTGTTTACCCAATAAATTACTGGGAGTTTATACATAGGGTGTGATACTCTCTTTGTTTTCATAGCTTCCAGTTTATTCACCGTTAGTCAGCACCTCTATACTAAATAATGTTCTCTGGGTGGGCGCCAGCTCATGCTTTTTGTCTTCTCTGCAATCTTAGAAAAAAGGTGCTATGTAGAACCATATAGGGTTCTTTGGCTTGTCTCCATATGGGAACCCTTTTTGGTGGTAGGTAGAATCCTCTGCAGAGGGTTCTACCCAGAACCCTCTATGAAGGGTTCTTCATAGAACCCTTTGTAAATGGTTCTACTTAGAACCCTCTATGAAGGGTTCTTCCTAGAACCCTCTATAAATGGTTCTACCAATAACCCTTTTATCATCTAAAGGTTCTTCCTAGAACCCTCTATGAAGGGTTCTACCGATAACACTTTTATCTTTGAAGGGTTCTTACTAATTTTAGAACCTTGTATGAACGGTTCCACCAGCTTTACTATTACATTCTTTATGACAATACATTACATATCATAAGTCCTTTCTTCGAGGGCCTAGTTATACCCTAACCCAGTTGTGATAGGAAACTCCTGGTTTTAAAGACCACATCAGGACTGCAAGTCACATTATGCTGGCTTGCAAAGTGATGTGTAATTCCTATTGGAATCCCGCAACCTGCATTGAGAATGACTGCCAGGATAGGGAAGATTGGTTAATGAGTCTACCTAAATCATCTAAACTGGAACAACCATCTCAGTAACAGGTGCAAAAAGTCCAACTACTAACAGATTGGATTAGTTTAGAAAAATGTATGTTATTTGTCTTTGTGTAGCACAATATGAATCAACCAATCAATGTGCATGCAAAAACACAGATATTGAAACAAACAGTTCTGAAAATCAACCTGCAATAGAGCATGTTGAGAAATATTCTACACAGAGTAAAAATGACACAATCACACTAAACTCTGGTTATTAACACCAACTCTGCGGTTATTTTACACCACTTAGTGTTAAGTGGGGGCGGCAGGTAGCTTAGTGGTTAAGAGCGTTGTGCCAGTACCCGAAAGGTCGCTGGTTCTAATCCCCGAGCCGACTAGGTGAAAAATCTGTCGATGTGCCCTTGAGCAAGGCACTTAACCCTAATTGCTCCTGTAAGTCGCTCTGGATAAGAGCGTCTGCTAAATGACTAAAATGTAAATGTAAGTTAATTTAACTCCTGAATCAACACTATGTACACTGAAAAATCAACACTAGGTAAAACTGGTCAATTTGCTGTGTACCATACAATACATTGCTGGTTCACTCATAGTCCCTTCTGTTGTCCTACTCTCTGCTCAATAAATCACAGAAAATACTCATTTGAAAGACAGAAAATCATGGCAAAGATATCAACTATATCAGGACTGTATATGTAAAATGATTAAGGTACAAGATACATGCACAAATATTCCCATATACAGTGGGGGAAAAAAGTATTTAGTCAGCCACCAATTGTGCAAGTTCTCCCACTTAAAAAGATGAGAGAGGCCTGTAATTTTCATCATAGGTACAAATTGAGGGGAAAAAATCCAGAAAATCACATTGTAGGATTTTTTATGAATTTATTTGCAAATTATGGTGGAAAATAAGTATTTGGTCACCTACAAACAAGCAAGATTTCTGGCTCTCACAGACCTGTAACTTATTATTTAAGAGGCTCCTCTGTCCTCCACTCGTTACCTGTATTAATGGCACCTGTTTGAACTTGTTATCAGTATAAAAGACACCTGTCCACAACCTCAAACAGTCACACTCCAAACTCCACTATGGCCAAGACCAAAGAGCTGTCAAAGGACACCAGAAACAAAATTGTAGACCTGCACCAGGCTGGGAAGACTGAATCTGCAATAGGTAAGCAGCTTGGTTTGAAGAAATCAACTGTGGGAGCAATTATTAGGAAATGGAAGACATACAAGACCACTGATAATCTCCCTCGATCTGGGGCTCCACGCTAGATCTCACCCCGTGGGGTCAAAATGATCACAAGAACGGTGAGCAAAAATCCCAGAACCACACGGGGGGACCTAGTGAATGACCTGCAGAGAGCTGGGACCAATGTAACAAAGCCTACCATCAGTAACACACTACGCCGCCAGGGACTCAAATCCTGCAGTGCCAGACGTGTCCCCCTGCTTAAGCCAGTACATGTCCAGGCCCGTCTGAAGTTTGCTAGAGTGCATTTGGATGATCCAGAAGAGGATTGGGAGAATGTCATATGGTCAGATGAAACCAAAATATAACTTTTTGGTAAAAACTCAACTCGTCGTGTTTGGAGGACAAAGAATGCCGAGTTGCATCCAAAGAACACCATACCTACTGTGAAGCATGGGGGTGGAAACATCATGCTTTGGGGCTGTTTTTTCTGCAAAGGGACCAGGACGACTGATCCGTGTAAAGGAAAAAAATGAATGGGGCCATGTATCGTGAGATTTTGAGTGAAAACCTCCTTCCATCAGCAAGGGCATTGAAGATGAAACGTGGCTGGGTCTTTCAGCATGACAATGATCCCAAACACACCGCCCTGGCAACGAAGGAGTGGCTTCGTAAGAAGCATTTCAAGGTCCTGGAGTGGCCTAGCCAGTCTCCAGATCTCAACCCCATAGAAAATCTTTGGAGGGAGTTGAATGTCCTTGTTGCCCAGCGACAGCCCCAAAACATCACTGCTCTAGAGGAGATCTGCATGGAGGAATGGGCCAAAATACCAGCAACAGTGTGTGAAGACCTTGTGAAGACTTACAGAAAACGTTTGACCTGTGTCATTGCCAACAAAGGGTATATAGCAAAGTATTGAGAAACTTTTGTTATTGACCAAATACTTATTTTCCACCATAATTTGCAAATAAATTCATAAAAATCCTACAATGTGATTTTCTGGAGAAAAAAAATCTCATTCTGTCTGTCATAGTTGACGTGTACCTATGATGAAAATTACAGGCCTCTCTCATCTTTTTAAGTGGGAGAACTTGCACAATTGGTGGCTGACTAAATACTTTTTTCCCCACTGTAGGTATAGTTTAAAACAGTCTACTAAAAGTTTAAACACTGAGTTAAACAGTAATGCTCAGGCACTATTTAAAAGAAAGGGTTCTTCAGATGAAAACGGTTCTTGGTAGAAACCTATCCCTCTGCAAAGAATCCTTTTGGAACCCTTTTATCTAACAGTGGCATATCAGCAGTCAATTTGCCCATATCTTATATTTTGATAGGTGTATGAGAAACTGACCATCTGTACCCCACCGACCCTATTGGGCTACACATGGACAGGGGAAGATATGGTCAATGACCAGGGCATAGAGATACCCGCGACAAGAAATACCAGTTTCATTAATGTCTTCATCACTTTGGATCCAGCCATCTCTCTGAGTGATGACCAGATGGCAAAGGCAAATTATTTTAATGTTTAATACTGTTTAATATTAAAGAGGTACTATGTTTTAAAACCTCTTTGCCTTCAACTAAAAACACTTCATTGTTGTTATTTGATTTAGACTTTTGCAGTGGAAGATATTGATCGATAAGATATGGAATATAATTATTTTAAATCAGCATCCATTATCTTGATGTGCTTATGTTTAATGTCATGACTACTGTGATTGATAAGCAATTGTACAACTGTATAAGAACACACATCCATGGAAATGTACTATTTGCCCTATTCACATTTAGGATGGTGACCAGAAGCCCCTTTGGCTGGTGAGTATCAGTCCAATTTTGTATTGCTTATCCTAACTGATGAGTCATCCTTTTCCATGTACTGCTGTGGCTCCTACTGAATTCTGTGTTTGTATCTGTCTCCACATAGCTTTCCACAGACGAGGATGAGGACTTGCTGGACTTGACCTATGAGTATGAGAAGCAGTGTAAGGTGGCAGCAGGCCGGGTGAAGAAGCGAGTCATAACCACAGTGATAAACAGTGAGGGGAAGTTTGTCCTGGCACACCGGTTCTTCAAGCCACTTCCTCCTCCACAGGAAGTTGTACTGGACACCCCCGACAATAGCATGTCTGTTCTAGTAAGGCTCCAACATAACTAGATCTGGGTTCAAATACTATTTGAAATCTTTCAAATACTGAGCGTTTGCTTTAGTCTGCCTGGAGTGCCAGATGGGTGGGGTTTTCCGTTTTTGTAACTTTTATAGACAAGCTCAATCAACCCTAGCGAAAGTATTTCAAATTATTTAAAATAGTATTTGAACACAGGTCTGACTATAACATCACTATCATTAGAACGATTAAACCCATAACGTTCATGTCTAAAATATATTTGGTGTAGTTTACAGGCCCAAAAGTGAGTCATTAGCACATTAGTCAAAACATTTAGTTGAATCATTACACAAAATTGGTTTGGATGTACTAACATTTTCCAGCTAAAGACATAAACAACATGGAATCGTATGAAAGCACAGTTGTATTCATGCTTTGGAAGTTGTACTTATTTGGAGTTGTTTGGATGGAACTCAGTTAATTTGTTTATATGCATTATATTAAAGGGCAATTCCGCCACTTTTCAACCTCATATTCATCATCTCCAGCGCCAAACCAGTGTCAAAATATGTGAAAACAGCATGTTGCTATGATCTGTGGTTAAAAAGATAAGGGCCTAAAAAAATGCTTCTCTGTGACATCAAAGGGTAGGATAGATTAAAAGTAACAAATAGTGATTTTCAAAACCTGCAATGAGTTTCTAGCCCAAGGGAGGGTATTATGTTGCTCCCCATGTCACCGCGAATCTCATAGTGTTTGAAAATCTGTTTTTAAAATGTTTTAACGTTTGATGATGTCAATGGGTAGAACTTTTTAAATGTATATTTATTTCCTAAGAAAAATAGAATTGTGCCGTTTTCACATACAGTGGGGAGAACAAGTATTTGATACACTGCCGATTTTGCAGGTTTTCCTACTTACAAAGCATGTAGAGGTCTGTAATTTTTATCATAGGTACACTTCAACTGTGAGAGACGGAATCTAAAACAAAAATCCAGAAAATCACATTGTATGATTTTTAAGTAATTCATTTGCATTTTATTGCATGACATAAGTATTTGATCACCTACCAACCAGAAAGAATTCTGGCTCTCACAGACCTGTTAGTTTTTCTTTAAGAAGCCCTCCTGTTCTCCACTCATTACCTGTATTAACTGCACCTGTTTGAACTCGTTACCTGTATAAAAGACACCTGTCCACACACTCAATCAAACAGACTCCAACCTCTCCACAATGGCCAAGACCAGAGAGCTGTGTAAGGACATCAGGGATAAAATTGTAGACCTGCACAAGGCTGGGATGGGCTACAGGACAATAGGCAAGCAGCTTGGTGAGAAGGCAACAACTGTTGGCGCAATTATTAGAAAATGGAAGATGTTCAAGATGACGGTCAATCACCCTCGATCTGGGGCTCCATGCAAGATCTCAACACGTGGGGCACCAATGATCATGAGGAAGGTGAGGGATCAGCCCAGAACTACACGGCAGGACCTGGTCAATGACCTGAAGAGAGCTGGGACTACAGTCTCAAAGAAAACCATTAGTAACACACTACGCCGTCATGGATTAAAATCCTGCAGCGCACGCAAGGTCCCCCTGCTCAAGCCAGCGCATGTCCAGGCCCGTCTGAAGTTTGCCAATGACCATCTGGATGATCCAGAGGAGGAATGGGAGAAGGTCATGTGGTCTGATGAGACAAAAATATAGCTTTTTGGTCTAAACTCCACTCACCGTGTTTTGGAGGAAGAAGAAGGATGAGTACAACCCCAAGAACACCATCCCAACTGTGAAGCATGGAGGTGAAAACATCATTCTTTGGGGATGCTTTTCTGCAGAGGGGACAGGACGACTGCACAGTATTGAGGGGAGGATGGATGGGGCCATGTATCGCGAGATCTTGGCCAACAACCTCCTTCCCTCAGTAAGAGCATTGAAGATGGGTCGTGGCTGGGTCTTCCAGCATGACAACGACCCGAAACACACAGCCAGGGCAACTAAGGAGTGCCTCCGTAAGAAGCATCTCAAGGTCCTGGAGTGGCCTAGCCAGTCTCCAGACCTGAACCCAATAGAAAATCTTTGGAGGGAGCTGAAAGTCCGTATTGCCCAGCGACAGCCCCGAAACCTGAAGGATCTGGAGAAGGTCTGTATGGAGGAGTGGGCCAAAATCCCTGCTGCAGTGTGTGCAAACCTGGTCAAGACCTACAGGAAACGTATGATCTCTGTAATTGCAAACAAAGGTTTCTGTACCAAATATTAAGTTCTGCTTTTCTGATGTATCAAATACTTATGTCATGCAATAAAATGCAAATGAATTACTTAAAAATCATACAATGTGATTTTCTGGATGTTTGTTTTAGATTCAGTCTCTCACAGTTGAAGTGTACATATGATAAAAATTACAGACCTCTACATGCTTTGTAAGTAGGAAAACCTGCAAAATCGGCAGTGTATCAAATACTTGTTCTCCCCACTGTATGTTGACACAGGTATTGTGCTGGAGATAATGAAAATGCGGTTGGAAAGTAGTGGAGTTGCCCTTTAATTGATTTAAATTGGCATTATGTTGTGCTCTTAATTTTTTTAAACTCTGTATAACCCAGGAGAGGGTGGCAGCCTTTGTGTCCCTGATTCCCACCTTGTCCTTCCCATCTGACGTTGGTGACAGTGGGGACATGTGGCTCACCTCAGAGGTAAACAAACAGACCATGTTGTAGAATTAACATTTTGTTTCACAGAGCCAAGAATTAAAACATCACTTATGTTCAGCAGATATTAAATACCAAGAAAAATACTAGTAATTATCAACATAGTTTGATCAGCTTGTTGTTAACCCAGTGGTGCTTTTTCATTCCTTATTGTACACCTTTGCTATACACAATAGCAATGCTTGGAGCTGGCTATGGGAAACGATGTCAGTTTGGCAGTTCTGCTGTGCAACTTCTTTCATGACCTGAAGTTGAATGGGTGGCTTCTCGTGGGAACATCTGTCATAGAGGTAACAATTGACATGTCCTGTTTAATGTCCATTGCCTTCAAAAAGTATTCACACCCCTTGACTTTGTCCACATTTTGTTGTGTTACAAGGTGGGATTAAAATGGATTTGTCATTATTTGTCAATGATCTACACAAATTCTAACATTTGAAAAAAAAAAACACTAATATATCTTGATTACATAAGTATTCAACCCCCTGAGTCAATACATGTTAGAATCACCTTTGGCAGCGATTAAAGCGGTTAGTCTTTCTGGGTAAATCTCTAAGCGCTTTGCACACCTGGATTGTACAATATTTGCACATTATTATTTTTAATGTCAAGTTGGTTGTTGATCATTGCTAGACAGCCATTTTCAAGTCTTGCCATTGATTTTCAAGCCGATTTAAGTCAAAACTGTAACTAGGCCACTCAGGAACATTCCATGTTGTCTTGGTAAGCAACTCCAGAGTATATTTGGCCTTGTGTTTTAGGTTATTGTCCTGCTGAAAGGTGAATTTGTCTCCCAGTGTCTGTTGGAAAGCAGACTGAACCAGGTTTTCCTCTAGGATTTTGCCTGTGCTTAGCTCTATTCTGTTTATTTTTATCCTAAAAAACTACCTAGTCCTTGCCGACGACAAGCATACCCAGAACATGATGCAACCACCACCATGCTTGAAAATATGAAGAATGGTACTCAGGGATGTGTTGTGTTGGATTTGCCCCAAACCTAACGCTTTGTATTCAGGCCATAAAGTTAATTTCTTTACCAAACAGGATGCATGTTTTGGAATATTTTTATTCTGTACAGGCTTCCTTCTTTTCACTCTGTCATTTAGGTTAGTATTGTGGAGTAACTACAATGTTCTTGATCCATCCTCAGTTTTCTCCTATCACAGCCACAAACTATTTTAACGTCACCATTCGCCTAATGGTGAAATCCCTGAGCGGTTTCCTTCCTCTCGGGCAACTGAGTTAGGAAGGACACCTGTATCTTTGTTGTGACTGGGTGTATTGATACACCATCCGAAGTGTAATTAATAACTTCACCATGGTCAAAGGGATATTCAATGTCTGCTTTTTAAAATGTCTACCCATCTACCAATAGGTGCCCTTCTTTGCGAAGCATTGGAAAACCTCCCTTCTCTTTGTGGTTGAATCTGTGTTTGAAATTCACTGCTCGACTGAGGGACCTTACAGATAACTGTATGTGTGGGGTACAGAGATGAGGTAGTCATTCAAAAATAATGTTAAACACACAGTGAGTCCATGCAACTTATGTGCATTGTTTAAGACGTTTTCTGTTATGTGCCCTAATGAACACGACCCTGCTCTCGTACAATGGGGAGGTTGTGATAATTTATCAAAATTAAAACTAAAAACATAATTTCACTTTGACATTATGGGGTATTGTGTGTAGGCCAGTGACACAAAATCTCAACTTAATCCATTTAAAATTCAGGCTGTAATACAACAAAATATGGAAAAAGTCAAGTGGTGTGAATACTTTCTGAAGGCACTGTATACATAAAACAACACAATGCACTCCCATCCAAATCAATGTATTTGCAAGTCAGCTGAGAAAATAGACTACACCTTTAGTGCAATGTATTTAATTGTATTCATTGAGGGCAACACAGTAGCATTCATGTTTTGTTTTTTCAGGGAGAGACCACGTATGTCCTTACTCAGGAGAACACTTGGTTTGTGTTGTGGAACCCCAGAGATGGGAAGCACTACCAGTCATACGACTCCTTCTGTCCTCTAAAGACTGTCGACTGTCTGGTCAATGGTGAAAATGTAAGCTTGGAGTCCATAGACATGGATACCCTCCGTTTAATTTGATGTATTATGTCATCCACTCAGATGTTGTGTATTTGAGTTTAGTCAAAGCAGAGGTGGTCAAATCAATAACTCCCTGTCCCAAAGTCCACTTCCCAACTGCTGTTCCTTGTCCCGGCACATGCTGTTTATTATGCTATTGTTTACTATGCTACTGCGTTGTACCAGTTATTCAATGTTACATTTATGTAACAGTGTCATGAGACTGTGTTGTGACCTACAATCACTGTCAGTGATTGATACTGCTACATCATTATATGACCAACACGTGCATTCTATGCAAGTCTTGTTCACCAGGCGTGTGGTGCGCTAAAACTGTTGAAAATGATTATTGTCTTCAGCCGCTATCTTGACTGTCTTAAAGTTTTTAGGTGACATGTCCATTGACCATAAATGTCATGTGCTTGATCTGACTGATGTCTCTCAGGTGTGGTTCCATCTCCAACCAACAAGAAAGATGCCCATCACTTTTGACGTATCAAATAATGCCACATGGAAACCCTTATTCCCCAAAGGATTCAACTCTGACAAATCCTCAATGGTATCTTGAACTTAGTGTTTTGCTACTGTAGTGTTTTTGACAAAACATAAAATGTAAGATACGGTTCCAAACATAAGAGCCGTAGGTTTTCCTCATTGAGAATTAGTGACATCTAGTGAATAGAAGTGAAATATTTGAAAGTAGGTCATATTTGAAGAACATAACTTATTACTTATATTGAGTCAACTACGCACAGGAAATAAAACTGCCCAAGGCTAACTGTAAAATATTTCAGCCAACAGAAATTAAATACCATCCCTCTCAAATAGATCTGGTCAATCTCCTTCAAAGAAGGTATGTTAATACGATTCGATATTTAATTAAGGCTATGCATTGCTTTTATCTTAAATGAAATAATTGTCCTGTATTTCACGCTATGGTCTTATCGGTCCCATCCATTAATTAGTGAATTTCATTCTTCAACACAGGATGGAGATGAAACTGAAGAGTTGTGTGATGGACTGGAGAAGCCCCCACCCTACGCGCTGGAGCCCCCGCTGTGCAGTTATGTTCTCCGAGGTCATGCAGAAGCTTGAGAGGAACCCAGCCCCTGACACACTAGAGCTAGAGATAGACAGGGTCCTGGACACCATGAAGGATTACAAGGTGAAATAGGCCCACCCGTAACGCTCTTTAATATGAAAGGGGAATCAGAGTGGATAGTGTTCATTAGGGACCAAATGGACTGAAACAGGAAGGGACTACCTGGACGTTTTCTGTTGTGTGTCCTGATGAACAACCCTGCTCTCGTACAATGGGGAGGGTGTGATGTTTGGGATTGTCCTTACATTTGATAGAAAACATGCAGGCCTTGAGATAATAAAATAGGTGGATACTGTTGTAAGACTTGCTACATGACTGATGAGTGACCATTATTGGGTATACAATCAGAAAAAAATTATTGAAAAAGGAAGATTAACATAAAGTGTTTCCCCTACAATTTGTTTCAGCAGCAGTGGCAAAGGTAGTGGGGGAAGGTCACTTCTAGTGACATTAAAAAGGACAGTCTACTCCAAAATGAATGAAAATTGACACCATCTGAAATATAGTTTTCCCTTTAAAAGCATTATAACCTGTAGCCCAACTGATGCAGCATAGCGGCTTTAAATAAATAAGCTGAAAAAGCATGGGCTGCCCATCTGCATTTACATAATTGAAAAACTCCAATAGACTCAATGCATAAAACGCTACTTACTACAAATATTAGTTGTAATTTGACTCTGATCTTGAAAGCGCATCTTGGCAGAAATATAAAAATAAACTATGTAAAGGGAAACACTGATTAACTGTTTTTTAGGTGACTGGCTTTCCCATTCATATGGCCTACCAAGACATGAGCACAGTGATCGAGGCGGTCTACAACACCAGAATCCACAGCACTGAGATCCCTGGGACAGAGTTTGCTCTCTCCACATACATCCACCCATACCCCAACCACATCCTGTCAGTGTGGATATTCCTGGCAACACTGGTCAAACACCAGCATGGAGTGTTCTATGTTCCTTCAGTACACGAGCACTGAGACACCCTGGTTGTGTTCTTAGGCACCAAATGGAAGAAAACTGACTGAAACAGGGAGGGACTACCTGGAACCCTTTTTGGTTTGTTTTTTTGCATGCCCTAATGAACAAAACCTCTGCCTTTCAGGGTCAGCGTTTCTTAGTAGCTACTACTGTGGGAAAGGAATGCAGAATGAGTCAGACCAAGAGATAATCCACAAACCTGTACATAGTAAATTAATGGAAATACTGTACAATAAAGTTGTCTATAGATATGCCAGCAACAAAAACCTATATTTGTTAAACCCTTGATTAGCACATAATCTGGTATTCTTTGAAGTTCACAATGTGGTTTGTGAAATGTTTTAGGTAATATTTGTAGGTGTTTTGTGTTGATGGTATGCATAAAGGCTTGTAGGCCAATTGATATACATACTGCATACTTTACTGGCATAAACAGTATGCCAACAATATGATGTGTTATTAAAAATAAACCAGAAGAAAAGTACAACTGACATGCATTTTATTTAAAAGTACCATCTTAGACGTGCACAGCACTCACTGCCATTCCGCATACATAGGAAGGCGTTAACATGACACATTCCCTCCAAATTAGTGCTCGAAATACAAAACAAGAATGCAAAATATACTTACTGAATATTGCGGAGAACACTGTACAAGAGCAAAGGTGCGGGTAGCCAACATTAACATTTGAGGTAGTTTATGGCAGAGTGATGCGTGGTCCTCTATCAAACTACCATATCTTACTACAAGCTGAAAGTAATCCCTCAAGTTCAATACTGATACAAGATTCCCATTATTACTCATGGTGGAAGGGAACAGAAAGATAATATACATTCAATGCTTCTGAGGTAGCTTAGCTTAAATAAATGCAGCACAGTCTTGTCTATAGTGCAATTAAATTATAACTAAATGCAGAGTGTTGGGAAACCAACCCTTTGCACATGACAAACATGCTTGGTGATAACTCAATCATATTGGTTTAAAAAAAAAAAAGAAAAAGAAAAAAACCACCTTTGGCAGGTTAGCAATTATATTGCACATTTGTGGAATCATATATTGCACATCTTACCATAGAAGAAAGTGCTTAATATCATCATAACTTCTCAATTAAAACATGCCTGGTCCTGCTAATTAGTCTAATCCAAAGAGACATCCTACCTATCCAGTCGCTCGCACTTTTACTCCTCATACTGCTCTACCTTGGAGATTCATCCATCACCTATCAAAACAAGGAGCAGCACAGGTATAGTGCATATTGACCTGGTAGGCTCTGCTTGGAATGTTAGCCTTGCCATCCAGAGCAGCAGAGATGGTCTGGGGGTGGCTGTGTGGTGGGGCACCAGGGCCCTGCAGGGTGGCAGATATGTAGGAGGCCGGGCCGTGGCCTGGGGCTAGGGAAGGCTGGAGGGCCTGCTGAGGGTACTGGATGCTGGACTGGTGCAGGTACTGAGGAGGCATGGTGGTGGTTGTCTGGCAAGGGGTATGGTACCCAGTCTGGCCCGGCTGCTGCCCGGGTGGCTGGCACGTCTGCTTGTTGGCCTCCTTCACGTCGCTGTCATGAGCACTGCCAAAGAAAGACCAAAAGTGACCTTCAAAACGACTAACCCATCAAGCCTGCAGCACATTTCTACAACCACGTTACTAAGATTATGGCAAGAGTTGACTATTCTCTCAGGTTGCATCAAGGTCATTACGCACCAAACATACTTAAAAGAGGGGGACTCCCTGGACTTGGCTGGCCAATTTTTAAAACATAATTTTCCGTTGCGAAACGTTTTTGATAAGGTGTGCCCTAATAAAACACGGTCCCTGGTGTTAAGCAGGCAAGAGAGCCCAGCTGAGGACAGACACTCACATTAGCATTTTCTCTACACAGGGGACAAGGTGATCCCAGCTGTATGCGGTGAGGCGCTGAAGCTGAGGAGGCCAGGAAGGGGACAGGTGCAGGATGATGCGAGAAGCTGCCACACAGGCAGCTGCCACCAGTGAGGGGGCGAACCTCAGAAACGCATGATCTGGAATAATAGCAAGTCATTACTCATCACCATGTATTGCACCAGAATATTGTGCAACAAGCCTAGCTGAGTCTTTCAACTGCAGGCTTTAAGTGCAAAAGGTGACGTTATGCTCTCTTAAAATCATATTTTCAGAAGGCAAACACTGGTTCGAAAAACCTTGAAATACCAGTTATATGATTTACGAAAAAAATATGTGGATCCCCATTAGCTGTTGAAACATAGATATAAAACATGACATTAATGGACAAGCACAGCAACACAAATTAAAACTAAGTACACATCAACTAAAGAACACCACGAGAAAATAAAGAAACATTTAGAAATTAGCAACACTAAATCTCAAATGCTTTGGTATGTAGACACTTGTCTGTTGTAGCTAAATAATACAGTTACAGAATACAGTGTGGGTGTATAGATCAGGGCTCTCCAATCCTGTTCCTGGACAGCTCCTGTACAGTTGGGGTCAAACGTTTTGAGAATGACACAAATATTAATTTTCACAAAGTCAGCTGCCTCATGATGGCAATTTCCATATACTCCAGAATGTTATGAAGAGTGATCAGATGAATTGCAAAGTCCCTCTTTGCCATGTTAAATGAACTTAATCCCAAAAAAATACATTTCCACTGCATTTCAGCCCTGCCACAAAAGGACCAGCTGACATCATGTCAGTGATACTCTCGTTAACACAGGTGAGAGTGTTGACGAGGACAAGGCTGGAGATCACTCTGTCATGCTGATTGAGTTAGAATACCAGTCTGTAAGCTTTAAAAGGAGGGTGGTGCTTGAAATCATTGTTCTTCCTCTGTTAACCATGGTTACCTGCAAGGAAACACGTGCCGTCATCATTGCTTTGCACAAAAAGGGCTTCACAGGCAAGGATATTGCTGCGAGTAAGATTGCACCTAAATCAACCATTTATTGGATCATCAAGAACTTCAAGGAGAGAGGTTCAATTGTTGTGAAGAAGGCGTCAGGGCGGCGCCCAAGAAAGTCCAGCAAGAACCAGGACCATCTCCTAAAGTTGATTCAGCTGCGGGATCGGGGCACCACCAGTGCAGAGCTTGCTCTGTAATTGCAGCAGGCAGGTGTGAGTGCATCTGCATACACAGTGATGCAAATACTTTTGGAGGATGGCCTTGTGTCAAGAAGGGCAGCAAAGTAGCCACTTCTCTCCAGGAAAAACATCAGGGACAGACTGATATTCTGCAAAAGGTACAGGGATTGGACTGCTGAGGACTGGGGTAAAGTCATTTTCTCTGATGAATCCCCTTTCTGATTGTTTGGGGCATCCGGAAAACACCTTGTCCGGAGAAGACAAGGTGAGCGCTACCATCAGTCCTGTGTCATGCCAACAGTAAAGCATCCTGAGACCATTCATGTGTGGGGTTGCTTCTCAGCCAAGGGAGTGGGCTCACTCACAATTTTGCCTAAGAACACAGCCATGAATAAAGAATGGTACCAACACATCCTCCGCGAGCAACTTCTTCCAACCATCCAAGAACAGTTTGGTGACGAACAATGCCTTTTCCAGCATGATGGAGCACCTTGCCATAAGGCAAAAGTGATAACTAAGTGGCTCAGGGAACAAAACGTCAACATTTTGGATCCATGGCCAGGAAACTCCCCAGACCTTAATCCCATTGAGAACTTGTGGTCGATCCTCAAGAGGCAAGTGGACAAACAAAAACCCACAAATTCTGTAAAACTCAAAGCATTGATTATGCAAGAATGGGCTGCCATCAGTCAGGATGTGACCCAGAAATTAATTGAAAGCATGCCAGGGCGGATTGCAGAGGTCTTGAAAAAGAAGGGTCAACACTGCAAATATTGCATAAACTTAATGTAATTGTCAATAAAAGCCTTTGACACTTATGGAATGCTTGTAATTATACTTCAGTATACCATAGTAACATCTGACAAAAATCTCTCATAACACTGAAGCAGCGAACTTTGTGAAGACCAATACTTATGTCATTCTCAAAACATTTGACCACGACTGTAGAGAGATCCTGGATGAAATCCTACTCCAGAGCATTCAGGACCTCAGAGACTAGGGTGAAAGTTAACCTTCCAACAGGACAATGACCCTAAGCACACATCCAAGACAATGCAGGAGTGGCTTCTGGACAAGTCTCTGAATGTCCTTGAGTGGCCCAGCCAGAGCCTGGACTTCAACATCTCTGGAGAGACCTGAAAATAGTTGTGCAGTAATGATCCCTATCCAACCTGACAGCACTTGAGAGGATCTGCAGAGAAAAATGGAAGAAACTCCCCAAATACAGGTGTGCCAAGCTTGTAGTCATACCGAAGACGACTCGAGGCTGTAATCACTGCCAAAGGTGCTTCAACAAAGTACTGAGTAAAGGGTCTGAATACCTATGTAAATGCGATATTTTGTTTTTTATTTGTAATACATTTGCTAAAATGTTTGCTTTGTCATATGGGGTATTGTGTGTAGATTGATGAGGGGAAAACATTATTTATTTCATTTTAGAATAAGGCTCTAACAAAATGTGGAAAAAGTCAAGGTGTCTGAATACTTTCCGAATGCACTGTATAAGCCTCCATTTGCGCGCAGGCCAGGTAGCCTAGGCCTACTTCTATGTGTAATCAGGTGTGCATCCTTACTCAACATTGACAGGAGCCCTTCAAACAAAACACAATTAATAAATTGACAACTTGTAAATGGAATGAAATAAACAAAAACTTGTTTCTCACAAGTGTTGCCTAGGTTGTGCGCACTGCAATGAGAACTGTAAAATACTAATAATATATTGAATGCATTAACAGAAATTACAGTAACCAAATAAACTTTGAAGATTAGACATGGGAATTAACGGTAACTGTATTTCTGGCCATCCCTGTGGCCTCCGCAATGGATTAGTCCACTGAGACAGGCATCAATCAAGACATGTGCCATGAAACATATTTATTTTTTATAGCAACTGCTCTACAAAAAAATAAATAAAAAATGCGTCAACCAACAGCCTATCGACCAAACAATCGACTAAATGGGGTCCGCCATCATTTCCCCACCTCTCCCACACTAACTTTTGAAAATTACAATGCTTTTCTTTCATTATTAGGTATTTTATGCATGAATATGATGGCTCAGTTTGTTGGCATTTATTTCATGCCTAATTTTGCCAATGAAATCGCTAAATAATTAAATGTTAAAATAATTGCCAATGTCTAAAGGATTTGTGATGAATAAGCCATCTGATTCAATGAAAGATGGAGTTGAATTTGTCTTTCTTGCCATAATTTCATTTAAAGTACTCCAAAGGTTTTTTCAATCATACATCCATCATTTAATTTATCTTGGTTTCTTAATACAATTTATTATTGGTTGTTGAGTTTAGTCACAATTTCTCAATTTACAATGTCTGCCAATCAGATGTGGAGACATCCTTACTTGGCTCTCCTTTGCATCATTTCTCTAAACAATACAGCTTTTAAATTCCTCAACAATCCAGGGGGGTTTAACAGTTTTAGCATTCAGTTTCTTAATAGGTGCATGCTTATTGATAACTGGAAGAAACTATTTCATAAATGCATCAACTGCAGCATCTGGATGCTCCTCATTACACACATCAAACCAACAAATCTTCAACATAGGAATCACTAGAACATCTTCTGTATGATCTCTTACACACTATTTTAGGCCCAGCCTTTGGAACCTTGGCTTTTCTGGATATAGCCACTACATCCAATGGGTGTGGATACAGCTTTAGAACAAAGTGCTGCAGCATTAGTAAAGATATGATCAAATCACTTGGACGATGTAGTTCCTGTACTCTTTGTAAACACTCTGGCAGGTTGATTGATAACCTGAGTCAGATTACAGGCACCGGTTACAGTAAGAAGCTTCCTATTGAGCGGATTGCTTGATGAAAACCAGTAATCAGGTCACCCAGAAAATAGACCTCTATTAGCATCACACATTATCAAGCATGTCACACATACAGTTGAAGTCGGAAGTTTACACACACTTAGGTTGGAGTCATTAAAACTTGTTTTAAAACCAATACACACATTTCCTGTTAACAAACTATAGTTTTGGCAAGTCGGTTAGGACATCTACTTTATGCATGACACAAGTCTTTTTTCCAACAATTGTTTACAGACAGATTATTTCACTGTATCACAATTCCAGTGGGTCAGAAGTTTACATACACTAAGTTGACTGTGCCATTAAACAGCTTGGAAAAGTCCAGAAAATGATGTCATGGCTTTAGAAGCTTCTGATAGGCTAATTGACATCATTTGAGTCAATTGGAGGTGTACCTGTGGATGTATTTCAAGGCCTACCTTCAAACTCAGTGCCTCTTTGCTTGACATCACGGGAAAATCAAAAGAAATCAGCCAAGACCCCAGAAAAAAAATTGTAGACCTCCACAAGTCTGGTTCATCCTTGGGAGCAATTCATCCGTACAAACAATAGTACGCAAGTATAAACACCATGGGACCACGCAGCCATCATACCGCTCAGGGAGGAGACGCGTTCTGTCTCCTAGAGATGAACGTACTTTGGTGCGAAAAGTGCAAATCAATCCCAGAACAACAGCAAAGGACCTTGTGAAGATGCTGAAGGACAAAAGTATCTATATCCACAGTAAAACGAGTCCTATATTGACATAACCTGAAAGGCCACTCAGCAAGGAAGAAGCCACTGCTCCAAAACCACCATAACAAAGCCAGACTACGGTTTGCAACTGCACATGGTGACAAAGATCGTACTTTTTGGAGAAATGTCCTTTGGTCTGATGAAACAAAAATATAACTGTTTGCCGATAATGACCGTCGTTATGTTTGGAGGAAAAGGGGGTAATCAAATCAAATTTTATTGGCCACATGCGCCGAATACAACATGTGTAGACATTACAGTGAAATGCTTACTTACAGCCCTTAACCAACAATGCATTTATTTTTTTTAACAAAAGTAAAATAAAACAAAAAAAGGTGTTGAGAAAAAAAAGAGCAGAAGTAAAATAAAATAATTGTAGGGAGGCTATATACAGGGGGGTACCGGTGCAGAGTCAATGTGTGGGGGCACCGGCTAGTTGAGGTAATATGTACATGGGTAGAGTTAAAGTGACTATGCATGAATAATTAACAGTAAAAGATGGGGTGGGGTTAGGGGGGCAGTGCAAATAGTCCGGGTAGCCATGATTAGCTGTTCAGGAGTCTTATGGCTTGGGGGTAGAAGCTGTTGAGAAGTCTTTTGGACCTAGACTTGGCACTCCGGTCCCGCTTGCCGTGCGGTAGCAGAGAGAACAGTCTATGACTAGGGTGGCTGGAGTCTTTGACAATTTTGAGGGCCTTCCTCTGACACCGCCTGGTATAGAGGTCCTGGATGGCAGGAAGCTTGGCCCCAGTGATGTACTGGGCCATACGCACTACCCTCTGTAGTGCCTTGCAGTCGGAGGCCGAGCAGTTGCCATACCAGGCGGTGATGCAACCAGTCAGGATGCTCTCGATGGTGCAGCAGTATAACTTTTTGAGGATCTGAGGACCCATGCCAAATCTTTTCAGTCTCCTGAGGGGGAATAGGCTTTGTCGTGACCTCTTCACGATTGTCTTGGAGTGTTTGGACCATGATAGTTCGTTGGTGATGTGGACACCAAGGAACTTGAAGCGCTCAACCTGTTCCACTACAGCCCCGTCGATGAGAATGGGGGTGTGCTCAGTCCTCTTTTTTTCCCCTGTAGTCCACAATAATCTCCTTTGTCTTGGTCACGTTGAGGGAGAGGTTGTTATCCTGGCACCACACGGCCAGGTCTCTGAGCTCCTCCCTATAGGCTGTCTCATCGTTGTCAGTGATCAGGCCTACCACTGTTGTGTCGTCGGCTAACTTAATGATGGTGTTGGAGTCGTGCCTGGCCATGCAGTCATGGGTGAACAGGGAGTACAGGAGGGGACTGAGCACGCATCCCTGAGGGGCCCCCGTGTTGAGGATCAGTGTGGCAGATGTGTTGTTACCTACCCTTACCACCTGGGGGCGGCCCGTCAGGAAGTCCAGGATCCAGTTGCAGAGGGAGGTGTTTAGTCCCAGGATCCTTAGCTTATGATGAGCTTTGAGGGCACTATGGTGTTGAATGCTGAGCTGTAGTCAATGAAAGGCATTCTCACGTAGGTGTTCCTCTTGTCCAGGTGGGAAAGGGCAGTGTGGAGTGCAATAGAGATTGCATCATCTGTGGATCTGTTGGGGCGGTATGCAAATTGAGCGGGGTCTAGGGTTTCTGGGATAATGGTGTTGATGTGAGCCATGACCAGCCTTTCAAAGCACTTCATGGCAACAGACGTCAGTGCTACGGGTCGGTAGTCATTTAGGCAGGTTATCTTAGTGTCCTTGGGCACAGGGACTATGGTGGTCTGCTTGAAACATGTTGGTATTATAGACTCAGTCAGGGACATGTTGAAAATCTCAGTGAAGACACTTACCAGTTGGTCAGCACATGCTCGAAGTACACGTCCTGGTAATCCGTCTGGCCCTGCGGCCTTGTGAATGTTGACCTGCTTAAAAGTCTTACTCACATTAGCTACGGAGAGAGTGTTCTCATAGTCATCCGGAACAGCTGGTGCTCTCATGCATGCTTCAGTGTTGCTTGCCTCAAAGCGAGCATAGAAGTGGTTTAGCTCGTCTGGAAGTCTGGTGTCACTGGGCAGCTCGCGGCTGTGCTTCCCTTTGTAACTTGCAAGCTGAAGAACACCATCCCAACCGTGAAGCACAGGGGTGGCAGCATCATGCTGTGGGGGTGCTTTGCTGCAGGAGGGACTGGTGCACTTCACAAAATAGATGGCATTATGAGGAAGGACATTTATGTGGATATATTGAAGCAACATCTCAAGACATCAGTCAGGAAGTTCAAGCTTGGTCGCATATGGGTCTTCCAAATGGACAATGACCCCAAGCATACTTCCAAAGTTGTGGCAAAATGGCTTAAGGACAACAAAGTCAAGGTATTGGAGTGGCCATCACACAGCCCTGACCTCAATCCTATAGAAAATGTGTGGGAAGAACTGAGAAAGCGTGTGCGAGCAAGGAGGCCTACAAACCTGACTCAGTTACACCAGCTCTGTCAGGAGGAATGGGCCAAAATTCACCCAACTTATTGTGGGAAGCTTGTGGAGGCTACCCGAAACGTTTGACCCAAGTTAAACAATTTAAAGGCAATGCTACCAAATACTAATTGAGTGTATGTAAACGTATGACCCACTGGGAATGTGATGTAAGAAATAAAAGCTGAAATATATCATTCTCTCTACTATTATTCTGACATTTCACATTCTTAAAATAAAGTGGTGATCCTAACTGACCTAAGACAGGAAATGTTTACTAGTTTGAGTTTAAATGTATTTGGCTAAGGTGTATGTAAACTTCCGACTTCAACTGTATTATCCAGATACTGACTTAACACTTGGTGGCCTAGAGCAGCACCCTAAAAGAAAACGTTAGATGAGGCAGAGGTGAACCTGCAACCATAACACTTCAACAACAGTAGACATGAGATCCTCGCTAACCTTTACAGGAATATGGCTCGGAATATATGCAGCAACACCTCCTCCATAGACATTCCTGTCTCTTCTGTAGATGTTATATCCCTGTATTGCTACTGCTGTATCAAATGAATTATCTAAGTGAAGCAGCAACAGATAACTTCCACTTGCCTTGAAGGGAGACCTCCAGGAAGTAGTCAGCATACTTTGTCATGTAGAGCACAGTCTTCTCCAGGCATGCCATGGGCCAGCCATCATGGAGGTCTGCGTCGTTGACAGCGATGGACAGGTAGTACTCTATGAAGTGTGCAGCTGTGGGCAGGTACAAGTTCCACTGGAAGGTCTCCAGCAGGAGGAGCTCCATGTGCAGCAGTCCCTGCTTGGTCAGCACCAGGTTCATGGAGCTCATGCAGCCCAGGCTGTTAAGAGTCTCCAGCTTAGGAACCCGGTCCTCTCTCTCCTCAAACTTACCTGCAGAGGGGGGGGGGAAATAATCACATTATGAGTTTATAGGCTAGGTGGACCACAGCAATTGGAAGTTTGGCCAAGCAGAGGCTTGCAAGGAAGCAGTCAAACTTACTAGCCAAAAGCAAGCAGGAGAGTGCGACCATGTGAAGCTGTTGCACCGTTATATCATAGCGGTCCATGAAAAGGTCCAGCAAGTAGACGGCAAGGTGTCTGGCTGCTGGGCACAGCCGGTAGCGATTGCTTACGATAGCTATGAGGTCTGCAAAGTAGCGCCTGAGGTTGAGCTGGGGGGACTGGCCTTTGTAGGAGGGCAACTTGATTTCCTGAAAAAAAGTGCATGTCATGTTACGTTATAAGATATGTAATCTTGGACACCCAGATCTAAAATCCTGCGTAATTGCTTCAGATGCTCTATTAAAAAGGTCTGGGGGGAGATGTATGAGAAAGGATACTAAACAAGACTAGTGAAGTCCCCACCTTCCTAAATAGAAACTCTCAGACCGTTTCAGGTAAGTCTATGGGCCAGATGTCCCCTCCCCTTCAAACATTCCAAAGATGCACAAGCACCTACGGAATTGTGACTGTCCAATTGATCAGTGACGAAAAATCAGGGCACCGGAACCAAGTTTCTTGTTAGTCGTCGCATCCAACAGTCTGTTGAGACGCTCCGATACCATTTATGTTACGTTCTGTCCACGAGAGATTATGTCCGCATTTTAACTGTTGGAATCATATAAATAAAATGTGTATTGCGATTCACTTTCGTCTGCACCTCCCTCGACTTCACTCCTCAACTTTTGTCTGCAGTCGGTTGCTTTAGCCTTACCACTCAAACGTGCCCAATATCAAATAATTTCTAAGTAGCAATTAAGCACCTTACTGTGATCGTTTTCAATTAAAATGGTCAAAAATAAACAAATTCCTTCTTAGTAGTGTTGCACAGTATACCGAAACTTCTGTACTTTTTCGATACTATAACATGAAAAACTGTTAGATATTAGAATGAGTTACTTTCGTTACTTCTGCCAAATGTGTCCCCTTATAGCGCGAGTGCACCATTCATGCCTGTCGCCTGCTCCACTTACTCATTGCTAGAGCACTGGGAGTCTAGACTGCAACATGTTAGCTCTTCACTCATGCTGCATAGAAGTTGCTGATTGTCACCAGAAACTTTATTAATTCACTTAAAAGCTGCAATATGTAAATTTTTGGGCGACCTGACCAAATTCCAATACAAATGTGACAGATCTCTCATTGAAAGCTAGTCTAAGAAGCGGTAGATCTGTTCTACGTGCGCTATTTCTATGCTTCCCGTTCTTAAGTTTAGTTTTTGCGTCTTACTTTCAGTTTTGTACAACAGCTTCAAAAAACTGAAAATATAATAGTTTTGGTTATTGAAAATATATATTTCACAGCAGTTAAGATGGTACAATAATTCTCTACACTATATATTACTTGTTTTTTCATCAACTGAAATTAGGAGAACTTAGAATTTTAGCAACCAGGAAATGGCTTTGCAATTTCTGCATATTGCACTATTAAATCGTCTCTCCATCACATTCAACGATTACAGAGGTATAATAAGAACTGGAGACTGTGTCCAAGATGTCCAGCCATTGTTTTCAATGTAATCTACTCACGTTTGCATTCGCTGATTCATGGACCATCTATATCTGGTTTGCATCCGGTTTATACAGACCAACATCACATGCATCTTAGCCCTTGGTGCGCACAGGGAGCAGAGCGAGCAGCGAAGTCATCACTTCATCCAAAAACAGACTTTGGATGAATATAAACAAAAAATATATAAACGCAACAATTTCAAAGATTTTACTGAGTTTCAGTTCATTTAAGGAAATCAATCAATTGAAATATATTATATGGATTTCACAACTGAGAAAAAAGGTAGGGGCGTGGATCAGAAAACCAGTCAGTATCTGGTGTGATCACCATTTGCCTCATGCAGCACGACAACTGCTTCACAGTGTTGATCAGGCTGTTGATTGTGGCCTGAGGAATGTAGTCCCACTCTTCAATGTCTGTGTGAAGTTGCTGGATATTGGCCGGAACTGGAACATGCTGTCGTACGCGGCGATCCAGAGCATCCCAAACATGCTCAATGGGTAACATCTGGTGAGTATGCAGGCCATGAAGAACTGGGACATTTTCAGCTTCCAGCAATTGTGTACAGATCCTTGCATTATCATGCTGAAACATGAGGTGATGGCGGCGGATGAATGGCACGACAATGGGCCTCAGGATCTCGTCAAGGTATCTCTGTATTGAAATTGCCATCAATAAAACGCAATCGTGTTTGTTGTCCATAGCTTATGCCTGCCCATACCATGACCCCATTGCCACCGTGGGGCACTCTGTTGACAACGTTGACATCAGCAAACCGCTCGCCCACACAACACCATACATGCTGTCTGCCATCTGCCTGGTACAGTTGAAACCGGGATTCATTCGTGAAGAGCACACTTCTCCAGCGTGCTAGTGGCCATCGAAGGTCAGCATTTGCCCACTGAAGTCGGTTACGACGCCGAACTGCAGTCAGGTCAAGACCCTGGTGAGGATGACATCATTACTGGGTTTTATAAAAAGTAGAGACTGCTACTTCACCGCAAATGTTGTTGTTGATCAGTACAATAAAATAAGTCCCAAATGGAAGGGAAACAGATTGTCATCTATAGCCACATGAAATCAGCGAAAACAAGCTCAATAAATTCAATGCATGCACACACTCCTATTGAATATGCATTGACTTGTATTGTGAATAGGCCACCTAGACTACATCTTGATTTACCTAGTTTATCAATAGAGATTTACCATTCAAATACATTATTACCATTGTTATGTAATTAGATTGTTTTTACTAAAGTCTAATTAATTGTATGATTGTATATTTGCTTTATTAATGCATACAGGACTGTCTCTGAAAAATTGACATCAAATTTAAAATGTAGTGATATTGAATTCAAAAGATGTCCAACGATTGAACAGAGCAGTAGCTGAGTTTGTCTGGATTAAGTGCCATTCTGTGACTTAGTATAATACTCATTTTTTTGCCGTGGTATCGAGTATCGTGATACTAAACCTGGTATTGAAGTCAAAATTCTGGTATCGTGACAACACTACTTTACATTTGATATTTTAGCCATTTAGCAAACACTCTTATCTTAAGCTAGCTAGGTGGAATAACCACATCACAGTCATAATAAGTGCATTTTTCTAGGAGAGGGTGAGGAGGGGGTGTGAAGGGGGTTGCTGTGAGATTTCTCAAGCAAGAATTTTGCTAAGACTGTTTGGGAGTGGTCTGAGTGGGGACGGGAAAACTGAAAACTAGCTGTTATTGGCAGAGGTTAGGAATTGTCTTATTTGTCTATTAACTAATTTACTCCCTGGTGATGTCACAGAGGTCTTTTCAAACAGCTCTTACACAAAAAGGGCATTAACATAACTTTCACAATTTCACAGTATTATTCCAACCTCAGCGTGGGTGGATATATATACACAGTTGAAGTCGGAAGTTTACATACAATTAGGTCGGAGTCATTAAAACTTGTTTTTCAACCACTCCACAAATTTCTGTTTAACAAACTATAGTTTTGGCAAGTCGGTTAGGAAATCTACTTTATGCATGACACAAGTAATTTTTCCAACAATTGTTTACAGACAGATTATTTCACTGTATCACAATTCCACTGGGTCAGAAGCTTACATACAAAGTTGACTGTGCCTTTAAACAGCTTGGAAAATTCCAGAAAATGATGTCCTGGCTTTAGAAGCTTCTGATAGGCTAATTGACATCATTTGAGTCAATTGGAGGTGTACCTGTGGATGTATTTCAAGGCCTACCTTCAAACTCAGTGCCTCTTTGCTTGCCATCATGGGAAAACCAAAAGAAATCAGCCAAGACCTCAGAAAGAAGATTGTAGACCTCCACAAGTTTGGTTCATCCTTGGGAGCAATTCCAAAGGCCTGAAGGTACCACGTTCATCTGTACAAAACAATAGTGCGCAAGTATAAACACCTGGGACCACGCAGCCGTCATACCGCTCAGGAAGGAGACGCATTCTGTCTCCTAGAGATTAACGTACTTTGGTGCGAAAAGTGCAAATCAATCCCAGAACAACAGCAACGGACCTTGTGAAGATGTTGAAGGAAACAGGTACAAAAGTATCTATATCCACAGTAAAACGAGTCCTATATCGATATAACCTGAAAGGCCGCTTAACAAGGAAGAAGCCATTGCTCCAAAACCGCCATTAAAAAAGCCAGACTACGGTTGCACATGGGCACAAAGATCGTACTTTTTGGAGAATTGTCCTCTGGTCTGATGAAACAAAAATAGAACTGTTTGGCTATAATGACCATAGTTATGTTTGGAGGAAAAAGGGGGTAACTTGCAAGCCGAAGAACACCATCCCAACCGCAAGCACGGGGGTGGCAGCATCATGCTGTGGTGGTGCTTTGCTGCAGGAGGGACTGGTGCACTTCACAAAATAGATGGCATCATGAGGAAGGAAAATGATGTGGATATATTGAAGCAACATCTCAAGACATCAGTCAGGAAGTTAAAGCTTGGTCGCAAATGGGTCTTCCAAATGGACAATGACCCCAAGCATACTTCCAAAGCTGTGGCAAAATGGCTTAAGGACAACAAAGTCAAGGTATTGGAGTGGCCATCACAAAGCCCTGACCTCAATCCTATAGAAAATGTGTGGGAAGAACTGAGAAAGCGTGTGCGAGCAAGGAGGCCTACAAACCTGACTCAGTTACACCAGCTCTGTCAGGAGGAATGGGCCAAAATTCACCCAACTTATTGTGGGAAGCTTGTGGAAGGCTACCTGAAACATTTGACCCAAGTTAAACAATTTAAAGGCAATACACTCAATTAGTATTTTGTAGCATGTAAACTTCTGACCCACTGTGAATGTGATGTAAGAAATAAAAGCTGAAATAAATAATTATCTACTATTGTTCTGACATTTCACATTCTTAAAATAAAGTGGTGATCCTAATGGACCTCAAACAGGGAATTTTTACTAGGATTAAATGTCAGGAATTATGAAAAACTGAATTTAAATGTATTTGGCTAAGGTGTATGTAAACTTCCGACTTCAACTGTGTGTGTGTGTGTTTATATATATATATATATATATATATATATATATATATATATATATATATATATATATATATATATATATATATATATATATATATATATACATATACACACACACACGACAATCACATTTTTGACTTCACTATGATCAGCCATGTATTGTAGGCCTGTGTTAATAGAATATATCAGGTCACCAGCTCTCACTTTGGGAATATTACACTAATGTAGGCAGTTATTGCCTCCACTTTGAAATATGACAGCATACTTACTTTGTAGCGCAGAGCCTGGTATATATCTCCAGCAAGTTGTCCTTTCCACCATTGGCCCTCAAGCTCCATTTAATCGAACTTGTAGGAATTTCTTGAGGCACAAATTGTACAGTCTAAAGATGGTAATCTCAAAACTTATGACAACAGTTGAATATTCTGCATAGCTGAAATTCCAGCAGTGAACAAAGATTGTCTTATTTTCCCTCCGCATTTTCAATGAAAAGGTCAAGTACAGCCATTGTCATCTCAATATCAAATAATTTCTGGGTAACAATGAAGTACCTTACTGTGATTGTTGTCAATTAAAAAATGGTCCAAAAAAAAAACTAAAATACCTTCTTAGCAAAGAGCTATTTTTTCAAGGAATACATTTTGCTAAGGACAATCAGGGAGTGGTCTGAGTGGCGAGGGGAAAACTGAAAACTAGCTGTTATTGGCAGAGATGTTTGGAATTCTCTCTTATTGGTCTATTTACTAATTTACCAGGCAGGACAAAACTCCATCCCACCAAAACAGTCTTTCAAAAACAGCTCGTACATTATCATAATTTGCACAATTTCATAGCAACATTCCAACCTCAGTGAAGAAATATATATAAAACACAGGAAAATCACATTTGACTGCACTGGGCCTTTAAGAGAAATTAAGGTTAGAAAACGCAAATATTAGCCAAACCAATAGTAGCTATTCAGCAATTCAGGACACACTCACCAAGCCAATTAATGACCTGGCGGCCGTAACAGTGTAGACAAAACCGCTGTGTGTAACATGATATCATTTGTGCAAACGCAACTACGGAGGAAGTAATATACTAACTGCTACAAATTCACACACATTTGACAAACCTCAACATTGATTTCAAGATGATCAGCTTGAGGTGACTATTGGCTACTATCCTACATAAAAATGACGTGTTGAGTCAAATAGCTATTTAACATACGGCCAAAAGTTTCAGACAAACCAATCCCCAACGACTCCAGACTTACCCCTACACGCCACACTTAAAAGCGTAGTACAACTATAAAGCTGACTTTTGCTCAAGAAACTCGATATAGCCGTGAGTTTTCCAGTTGACATAAAGTTATGATTCTTCCATTGTTGAAGATACTCGAGTCAGTCGATG